>NC_135144.1:30000000-31200000 GCF_051014445.1 Colletes latitarsis | reverse complement strand
ATCGAATATGCGCACGGTAAGGTTATTCGATACTTTCGCGTGCATCTGTACAGGAAATCAAACATTCATGCTGAATCTGTTTCATTTTTTATGTCTTCTTCGACCTTTTTTTTTTTTTTTTTTTTTAATTTCCATTCCAAAGCCAGTTCGGTCTAAAGTGAATACATTTACATACGAATGTGCGGCATATAAATTATTTTAATCTAGGTCGATGGTAATTTTGGCAATTTACGTTTGGTAATTTGTGCATATCATAGATAATTTCTTACTTGTGTAATTACATGTTTTCAGGCATATAAATTACATTCGTTCGTCGTAGGAGCCTCGTAGGCTAGTTTTATTATTTTGCAATTTTATTCAAGTCCTGCATTTACAAAGGCGTGAAATTTACACGAAAAGAGTGTTAAAAAATTCTTTTGCTCTTTTAATCGACTCGTGATTTGGCAATATGTACGAATAATTTTGGTACGAAGATTACCTTCGTCTCGGATTTGTTAGGTGAACTTATTAGTACGATTTATCTAACAAATCCAGTCTTAGATGCGACGCTATTAGATAATCGTTTGAACAATTCGTTCGTGCCAATTGTACGTATTAGTAACTTATCGAGTAATTGGATACTATTCAAACAATCAGTGGCACATCTAAAGCAAGATTTGCTGAATAAGCCTTAGTAATGAATTCGACGAATAGATCTGGGATGAAACGCAATAATATTGCTCTTCGTAATAAACGTATGTCACGTAAGAAAATTTATTTTTGAAATATATTCAGACTTTGAAATACTTTAATCGTAAGACTGTTTATTCCTCACCCAGGTGCGAAGCTTTAGTTTTTGATACATAATTTCACTGTGAGCTTATAAAATTAACAATTTACAAATACGATAACGAAACAGTTGAATCGGAAATTTTTTACTGAAAATCTAAAGAATAAAATTCAGATACCAGTCAAAATGGATAAAATATTGTTTTAAAATTGATGTAACCCTCCATTACCTCAATATGTAATTCTTAAAGCAAAGTTCTGAAACTTGAACGAATTAAAATCGACGGCGGACCAGAGCTTGCAACTTTATTAATATTGTTTCTGGCGTGGAAGTGAAGGTTGTGTCCATGAAACTTCGTGTCTGTAAATCGGAGGACGAAATTCTTTCGTGTGTGAAAGCCGGATACGTCCGGTGGTTGCATTCACTTTGTTTCACTTTTCGGTATACCAAAAGCACAGACGAGGTATACGAATAGACCTTACACCTTGTGGATTGAAAATGGCCCGATTTGACTACCATACCGACCCGAAAATTCGGTGGTGATTTTAGCGTCCTCTTCTCATGGGTGGCGGTCAGTCGATAAACTATTCACTGAATTAGTATTGATGAGCTGACAGCTCTAGTGTGTGCATAAATACACGTGAGTTGACTATGCAGGGATTGAAATTCATTTCTACATCTGTTGGTAATGTTGCAAATGACACGAAAATGGTAATGGGGTTTCGAGACCCCATAAAAATGAACCGACAAAATACATTGAGTGAAAGATCCACTCGTATACCTCGTCTCTGACAATACTCTAGAATCTTTGATGAATCAATGAGAATCAAAACTAATCTAGCGAATATTTATAATGACCTATGCAAAGCGGATCGCAGCCAATTTGCTAATATTATTTAGTTTTTAATTAATAATTGCATTACCGAGCTAAGAGTGATACGATTATTAATTAAACGGTAAATAATATTACCCAGGTCTCACCACGTGGAGGTTGCTGCGAGTGGAGACCCGAAGGGAGATAGATGGAATCAAAGTTCCATCGATCTCCCTTTTACATCCTTAGAAGCTAAATTACTAAACTAGAGAGATAGAAGGAAGCAATGTTCCTTCGATCTACTAGTTTAGTCGTGCCAAGTAATTATTTCGTTTGAAAAGGGATGAAGGTAAATCGAGGGAGACGCGACGCGACGCGATACGACGCGATGCACCATGCAATGGTGCAAGGAACGAAATACGCGACACCCGAACCGAGTAACTGGTCAAAAGGGTCAGCTCCGTTGCCTCTTGGCAAGTCCGATCGAAGGGGAAGGGAATCGACGCACCCGACACAGAGGTTCCCCATTTCTCCCACGCATCCTGTTGGGAGCCAACTGGACCCAACTCGGGATGTCTGACAAAGAGAGGGAGCGTGTGTCGGGGCTACCGCAGACAGGAACAGTCCCTGATCCCCTCTACGGCCGAAATACTCTTTCCCTTGGATCGTCTCGCCAGAGGACGGCAACTGACCCTTCGGACGAGCTAAACGGCCGATCACTTGCTTTCTACATCAAAGCAGTGGTGATCGGAACGAAAAACGAGGAAACGGGTCAACGAGAGAAGCTAGTTGGTAAAGAATTACTTGGCATATACGCAGACGCATACATGGGAGTAAATGTACCAAGCAATTATTTTGTTTAAAAAGGGGTGAAGCTAAATTGTGGGAGACGCGACGCGACGCGACGCGATGCTGTACCGTACAGCAGATCCGAGGATGGAATCATGTTTCAAGAAACGAAAGATCGAGAGAACGAGAAGCTAAGTTAATAACTGCTTGGTATCGCGACCTTAAAACTAAATTTACCCTAAGGGCCTTAGAGATAAAAATCCCTCGATGTCCTTGCGTTGTCGTCCCACGATGTCCCGCGATGTCCAACGATGGCCTGTAAGTAAGCTGAAACAAACTAAAACAGGCGGCATTTACGATTAGTTAAATATAATAAATTGGCAAACACGAAGCCCTGAAATAAAATAAATGGACCGAGCGATGTCCTTGCGTTGTCGTCCCGCGATGTCCAACGATGACCTGTAAATAAGCTGAAACTAAAAAAGTTTGCATTTGCGATTAGTTAACACAACATGTACAATAAGCAACGTTTAAGCAAGAATGAAATAGAGGAACAAACCCCTTTCGCAAAGAAGGAGCCAGAAGTAAAATATGTAAGAAGACCAGACAAATGAAAGCGAGGCAAACCGATAGATTCAAGCCCAGCAGACATTTGAATGTCGAAAAAGGAGTAAGAAATTGGAGATTGAGATATCACTCGCCACTGTGTCGATAGTGGTCAGTGAAACAGATTTTATATCGGACAAACCAAACAAGGAACCAGTAGTAAAATATGGAACGGGACCAGAGGAGTAAAAGCAAGATGTAACCCCACATTCAAGCCCAACAGACGCTTCAAGGTCGAAAAAGAAATTGGACAGGGGAAATTCAGAACTCACTCTCTACTGGTCACTACTGGTCACTACTGGTCACTAATGGCCAGTATTGGTCACTGGAGTTGTCCAGTGCTCGGCCAGTGGTCAGTAGTGGTGAGTAAAGGTGGAGCGCTGACCCACGGAGGTTCCGTCACGTCCGCCAGCCTAGAACAAAAAGAGCGAGAGAGAGAGTTCGTGCAGCTTAGCCTCAGGCGGAAGAGTTGGAGGGGTGGGGAAGACCGTCCTTGACGAGTTCACCAATCAATTAACGGTTAACCGTGCCTTTGACCGAAAAATTAATATTCTACGCAAAATGGTATTAAAAATAATTATTTATACAACCCACGCTATCGAGCATTATTTCAGCTATTGCCTGATGTTAATTAATAATTATTGGAAACAGTAGGTATGAAAATATGGAGAAATTCGAGGAGACTGAAAGTTTCTTTGAATTTCTGTCGAGAACCAAGGTCGTACATCACGTATTCATTTCTTCGATCTTCTGTCCTTTACACGATACTTTCTTTCGTATAAGTTTTCATCTTTCGTTTCTTATCAGTAAATTATACAGGATTCTAAAATCGCAAAACAATATGTTGCAACACCCAACAGAACGCACATTAATGCACGCGAAGAGAAGTTGCGTACATTGGATCGTAAATTTGAAAAATATTCAAGCATCGAAGGATTTAATCTCGAAACATACGAGAACAATCCTCGTGTCGGCCAGTTGGAACGTTTTAACTCACTTCCTTTTGTTTTTATTTCTAAATTTGTTGGTAATGTTGCGAGTGACATGAAAATGGTAACGGGGCTCTAGAGCCCTAGAAAAATGGGCCGAAAAAATACATGGGTGAAAGGTCTACTCGTATACCTGGTCTGTGCTAAAAGCTTTACGCTTTTACCATCGGTCGTGATTCCCGTTCGACGTGTTCCATGACCACTTGAAGAATCCAGAAGTAGAATTGGAACCGTGTTTCAAAGTAATCGAAAGTTAATTTTAACATCCGTATAGTCGTATTTTGACTAAAGTTCCTTCTTCTCTCAATCATCGTTCGATCGATCGATCGATCGTGAATTCTTAATAATCGATCTTTTCAATGATTCGAATTCATTAGTGTGCTCGTAAATTTCAAGTGTCTGTAAACTAAATAATAGAGAGCTTGCACGTGGTCGCTTAAGTTATCGCTTAATAACTAGTTATAGATAGGTCGTATTGCTTCAAAGTTTCTTTCACTCAACGAAATTGATTTAATTAATTTTTATGTCTCCTTATCGAACATTATTTTATCAAAGATTTTCTTGCACAAGTTCTGTCGCAAGTTTATTTTTTTATTTATTCCGATTTGCTCGTGAATTTCAATTTTCTTTTTCAACAAGTTTACATTCGTCAATAATTGCAACATATATTGAAATATTAGCAAGGTAATGTCGACGAACATTTTTTTAAAAGCTTTTACGTAAACGTAAGTTTTAAGCTAGTATTTAACTATAGAAATTATGATATTTAACGGATATATTGTCCAAGACTAATTATACATATATATGACACATGTTTGTATATTGCTTTCATTGAAATATAATTTTTATGCATGGTTTACACTTACTCACTCACAGACTATTATTTTTTAAAGACGCTATGAATAGAGAAATGACTTATTTCTAGTTGCCACGCTAGAATTTGATAAAACTACCGTGGAAATCGATGCGTTAATAAGAAAAGAAGAAAGAAACTCATTAAATACTATTCGGTAAAATGAAATTGGAAAAGTTTGACAAGATCGCTACTAAACGGTGTTTAAAGTTTCTTAGTTTTGTAGCGATTTGGCGTTTCGCTTGGAATTGTCAAGTATTTAAAATTGAAAAGCGAATCGGACAATTGGAAAACAGATTTCCCTAGAGAATTTTACACGTTATATTTCTATTTGAAATCCTCACCAATAATATTTTGATATACGTAACAATGCCTGTCGTAGCTGTTTCATGTTGTTTCGAGTAAGATTTAAACGGATTTTGTCTAAATCGTTTTCACGCAATAAACGAATCGCTACGCATGTGATTGTTTCAACGAGTTGAAATCTGTACGCGATTGTCGATGGTTGATATTGGATAACAGCGTTCCTAAACGATAAGATAAAATTCTCGATATTCCGGAGTTCTTAAACGATTTTTAGAGCAGCGTGCAAAAACTCTAGGTAGATAAACGTTTATTTCAGTTTTGGAGAAGATTAGATAAAGTATGCAATCATTTAGACAGCTCGAAATGATCCTTATTGTAAATGGTGTTTTCCTGTTTCTTAAATAGAATGAAAATAGAACTACGTTAAATAGATTTTTCATAGAGGATTTTAGTGAATTCTTCTGAAGGATTTCATTCTCTTCGATACGAGAAAATTATCCACGATATATTCTTCTTTAATAGACACCCCACATTTAACTCTCACCTGTATTTTGGATCGTGCAAAAGGGCGATATACGTACGTATGTATTTTTGTGTTCTGCGAAGAATACGTCGTACGGTTCGTTAATTTTATTCGGTTCAACCAAGAAACATTACACACGGACTCGGTGACTTTACGATTACGTTCCATAAAAAATTTCATATCTTTACAGAGTCTGAATATATTCTGAAATCTAACTATACAAGAAACAAAACAATCAAAGTTCCGTGTAAAGCTTTCGTGTTGAAAAGTGGTGTTACATCGTTGAAAGAATAAAATTCTTTAAATTTAAATGTTACGTTCCAAGTTGACGAAAATAAGCCTACCAACGATTTCAAATGCTTGTAGTAATTTTCAATTTATCGTCCTCGTTTATTGCCTGCTAACGTATAATAATAGAAACTATGGGTTTTTGATCGCAAAGTTTGTGTTAAGAATTTATTTACTTAGTGAGCACCGAAATCTGTGGCATCCAAGGCGACGCGAGCACGTTGATGGGAAGACCAGCGGGTAGTTTCGTGGTGTTTGCTGATTTCATTACAACTTTCCCCGGCGAAATTTTCGCGACCGACGCGTACAAGTTTAGTATCGTGCTTTGCGGCCACGTTTCAACGTTCATCAGTGTACCCAATGCAAAGTACACTGATCCATGGTTCGCCGAATCCAACCATCTCTGCAATCCCTAAACCACGACACGAACACCCGATAAATTACACTTTACAAGCACTTGCGTGTTATATTTAGAAAATAATTCATAAATACTTGGCCATATCGCAGGATGTGAATCTACGCGTTAAAAGAAGCGAAATACGGAACAACGCGAGCCTGGAAAAATTCTTTTCTCGATATTAAAATGTTCGATTTAGATAGTGAATCATTCATATATCGCTTTCAACATTTTAACTACGTATTGTATATTTATGATTTGTTAGTCTCAAGGAGCGAACGATAGCCTTGCTAAATAAAAATTTCGATTCGAAGAATCGAAAGAGTTTGCTCCTAAATACTTTCTCATCGTCTCGATTTTAGCGGTGATTTAGCGACGATAGAATTGATACATTTGCTCGCAACTCGAGAGGAAGTTCCATAATCGATCGGAGAACGTGGTCAGCACATCTTTGTCGTACGATCTCCGAGAATAAAAGGGATATCTTGCAGGATTAGCCATGAAATCGTCGATATTAGGCGTTTGGGAGGAAGTTGTAGCGATAGCAACCGGCAAATCCTAAGTAGCAAACTGAGCCAAGATAGCGAATACAAGAAACTATTAGTAAAACGATAGTTTGTGATATTAGATTAGTAAATTTAGTATAAATCATATTTACCTATGTGATCGATCGTAAGGTGGATTTTTGGATGGGTTTCCGATAAACTATTGCATCCTCTCGTGGCTCATTAATTCGCATAAGCTACCATCGAATCCGGATGCAATATTATACGTTACTTTACCGTGCAATGATTTCCCAATCTCTACGTTTAGAGTATTAAGCCGCGTTTCCACTTAAATCGACGATGTCCGTGTAATCAGCGATCGGCGTTTTTCTCGAAAAATGGCTAATCGTATCGATTACGAACGATGCCTTCTCTTTGCCAATACTTTGCAGAGAGCATCGAACATCGCGAAGCGGCTTTCCCCGTTGGAGGAAAACTGCCACGATATTCTGTAACCTTCATTTAGGTGTATAGAATCGGTATTTTCATTTTCAGAAGTGTCATTTTCTTTGATTCTTTCCCTTTTCTCTTTACTTTCTAGAACAATTATTCTCAAAATTTGTCAAGTGTCATAGAAACGATTCGACTAAAAGCCAATGCTGTCCAAATTTATGCGTTTAGAATATTTCTATAGTGAAAAAGAATTTAAACGATAATAATTGAATGTTGAGAGGAGAGCCAAAAACTGCAACAATCATGCACAAATTTATAAACCGTCTCTATTTTTATTTTTAACAAAAAAAATTAGTTTTAGGCTTATCTTATATGTATAAGTTTCTGGAGCATAGTATTAAAATAGATTTAAATAAAAATTGTAGTATTTTGTATTTGTTTCTCATTATTGCTCCAATTATACGGATTATGCTGTTATTATTCCGAACATTCGAATATCCAGATTATCTGGATAATCCGTCCTACTAGGAGCCTAATCTACGAATGCCTTTGTTTGCAAGTAGATCATACTTGCTCGACGGTATTTAAATCAAATATTCAGTCTCGTGCTAACGATCTTATCAATGGTTGTCCGTTGTAAAACGTATGAATTGGAAAAATGTTTGCCACATTTTTCAACCAAGAAATCCAATCTGACGATTTATTGTTCGATAAGAATTCTCTTTTAACGAGAATCCTAATCTAGGAACCTAATTTAAGGACAGTTCTGGGGAAGCTACTGTATGAAATACTCAAAATACAATAACGGAAAATGTTCCTCTAACTTTATCTGACAGCAGTAGTAGAAACAAACGAGCAAGGCATAAATTCTGCACATCAAATAATGTAAATATTTGTGCAAGGCTCTCAGTATTATTGCCCTGATTGTTACAAGTAATGCAATCTACTTTACTTGTTTCTCGACTTCGTGTTATCATTATACAGGATGGGAAAAATTTTAATGGGGGATTCTAGAGGCCAAAATATGACGAAAATCAAGAATACCAATTTGTCGATGAAGGCTTCGTTAAATAGTTATTAACGTTTAGACCGTACTGAATTTTTTTCTCAAAAATGCGCAACATTTCGGGGGTATGTCTATTCACCAAAAATTATTGTAATTGACCCCCGCAACCGAAAATAATTTTTCCAGAACGATTTGAAATTTTTGAATTTAATTGTCAATAACTTTTTAACGAAGCCTCCATCAAGAAATTGGTATTCTTGATTTTCGTTTTATTTTGGCCTCTAGAATCCTCTATTAAAATTTTTCCTAGGGGTGGCCGAACACCCTGTATAGACTCAACTGCGTGTTCAGTTGGACTAAAATTATCATTCTTAGGGATTATAATTCGATACAATTATAAAGGGACTTTAATCATAAAATGCAAAATTTTTTTTAATTAAGGAAATGGTGCATTTAATTCTTCAGCCATTTCTTCCTAATATATTCACACTTTAAACTTAGCAGTTAATTTTTAAGATGTCAGGCACACTGTGATAAAAAAAAAAAATGCCGTTTTTAAGAAAATTCATTGAAATTTTCGCGAAGAGAAAAAAATCCATTGTTAGAATTCCTTTTAACACGCATAATTAATTAGCTGTCCTAGATAGGTAGGATACCATTTTTTTAATTCCATGTAGCTCATTTTCAGCTTGTTTCTCCAGGCTTAGAACTTCTTTTTACCTCTGTTACTGTCACGTCCTTCAGCGTGCCATAGTCGACGCTCGTTGAGAAATTTAGCATAATTCTAAGCTTTCTTGACAATCGGTATAACTATGGCCACAATTATTTCTAAAGTCTATTTTTACATTATTTCAGCGACCACAATGTGTATATTCCGTAGTCAATTCTCTGACAGATCTTTTAATTGCTTTTCGAGCAATTTCGGCTCTACAATTAAGAAGAATAAATTTAACGACATTTTCAATCGATACCACCTTACTTGTAAACTAGCGTTGAAATTTATCCATGTACGAAAAGAATGGAAAAAGAAAATTCACGAAATTCCCTTTGCGTCTAGCAATTTTGCAAATAATACATTTTCCACGGCATAATTTATATTTTTTATACGAAAGGACTTTCGTACGTTTCATTTTTCGTCTTCGTTCGTCGTGATAAAAATTTTTCCAGTGGTTGGAATCGTAGTTCTTCTCTGTCGAAGTACCATAGTTTATACTGACTCGAGGTAAAAGCATTACGGAGAACATTAAGTTCACGGTTGGCTTGAAACTTTAATAACTTCTCAAGAACTTGTCAAACGCTTACGCATTTTTAATACAATTAAACGTGGTACGCTCCGTATTCAATTATACTTGTACAAACTTCCGGTAGTTTGTTAATCCAGTTAAAAGCCTCATCGTTAAGATCGTGTAGCCGTTCCGTTAGCCATTTTAAACGTTTATCTCATCGCCTGTGCAAGCAGTACCATCGTTTCATAATTTCTTCGAGACTGCCAGTGTTTGCAAATCATCCTGTAAAAGAACATTCCCCAACTCCTTTCGTCGTACATTTCGAACAACATTCAAGTATTATTTCGACGAGGAAAATTTGTCGCAGAAATTTACTCTCTCCTGGATCTTCAAATCTAAGAATGTATATTAGTTTCTATCAATTTTGTACAAATGATTTTGTAAATTAAATGACGCGTATTTAAAATACTTGACGGTAAAGTAAAATATTTTACCACCGTCGTTGGTACATTATTATCATGAATACTTTATTCCTAACAATGAGTAAAATACGCCAACATTCGTCGTAATCGCGTTTCGATGCATCGTGTAACAGTTAAATTATATCATATCTTAGATTAAAAATTGTCGACGCGTACAGTGAAGTAGAAAAAATACTTATATCTACCTAGAACTTAGATGATCGTGTTTAGCGTGAATGATTAAATAATAAGCATGTCGTTCCTCGAATTAGAGCCATCGTACAGACAGTTACGAATTAATTAATATCGTTCGTTTGTTTCTGTTCCGTAAAAATTCGTAAAGTAACTAACTAAAACGAGCCTAAAAATGATAAAAATGTGAAAACTTGGACGTTCTATAAATTACAATATACAAAGTTTGTGAATTGTCTGTCGCCACTCGATATTATCATCGAATTACACTCGAAGAAGACACTGTGATGAGTCTTTAAAAAGAAAAAAACTTTGAATTCACGAAAATGATATACATCTTTGCGAAAGTCTTTTTCTAAAAATCGACGAATCGTCAGTTGAATTTCTTTGTACTTTTCGCGTCGTCGTTCTGGAGTTTCTTCAGTACAACCTTCAACAGAACCATTAGTAGATAAACGCCGAGCGAAGAACAGAGGGCTAGGAAAGCGAAAACGTCGACCAAGTATAACTTCCACCATGACAGATCCATCGCTGGCGATCTCAAGGGTTCGACTCCGTTTCTGATCACGTATTCGATCCAATACGTCGCTGTGTCCATTGGGCTCAAGGGTCGATCTCTGAACAATTTCGACAGCCTTGTCGCCGATTCCCTAGAATAGAAAAGAAAATTCAAATAACTCCGATAGAACATTCTTCGGTATAAAGATTTTACTGTGATTCGTTAAGATTTTCTTTCTATTTAAACTGGTTGGATTTAGCGGAAGGGGAAGTAGGTGAATGCTCACTTGTATTTTGGATCGTATAAAACGGCGTTCAATGCAGCATCCATGCTATGTTCATTGATTTCATCGTCGTTTATCTTTACTGCGACGTTTTTGTTCATCAAGATGTCGATGTTTCTCATTTGGTCGGCGAATACTGGTATTCCTATTAGGGGAACTCCGTAATAGAGCGCTTCCTGGAGTCCCATAAGACCACCGTGAGTTATGAACGCTCGCGTATTTTTGTGTCCTGTGAAAAATAGGTTGCATTGTCTTTTAATTTATTCGCTTGTATATATGGGAAAAGTGTTCTTTTAAATGTATTATAGTTTTAGACTTACTGAGCACTGGAACTTGAGGTATCCAAGGTAAAGTCATCACGTTGCTGGGAAGACCAGGTGGTAGTCTCGTGGTGTTGGTCGACTTCATTAGAATTTTCACCGGTGCAATTTTTGCGAACGACGCGTACAAGCCCAGCACCTTGTCTTTCGGCAATGTTTCGATTTTTATCAACGATCCCAAGGTGAAGTACACCACACCGTGCTCCGCAGAGTCCAACCAAGACTTCAATGCCTACATCGAGAAGGGGTGATTAATTACACTTGACGAATTTCTGAAATTTCAAGAATTCGGTACGAATCGTTCGGTAGGCGCCATTTAAACGAATTCTACGCAAATAATCCGAATAGAACTGTGGGGTCCTGTGTAAAAGATGCCAAAAGAAAGAAGAGGGAAACCTTAGACGACGGGATATCGAATGTCGATCGATGAGCGTATATCACAGACGAGGTATACAAGCAGACCTTATACATATACACCTTACGGATTTTCGTGGTCCAATCTGACTGTCATACCGACCTGAAATTCGGAGGTGACTAAATACCTATAAAGAAGTATCAAAGAACATTTCCGTACGACGTCGAACGAATTTCTTAAAAATGAAAAACGAGTTTTTAAGAAAAATCGACGGGGGGTAGGTAGGTAGGTGGCTAAATTTTGTCGGCGAAATTGAAAAGTTTCAAATCATTCTGGAAAAATTATTTTCAGTTTCGGGGGTCAATTACGATAAGTTTTGGCGAAGAGACATAGCCCCGAAATCGTACGTATTTTCGAGAAAAAAATTCATTACCGAAAATATAATGTGTACTGGAGGCGATGGGCCTCACAGAACGTATTACGTATTTTTGAACGAAACACAGTAATAATTGAATTATAAAATCGTGTAGAGATTGGCATACAAAACAGGGATATAATTTACTGATTTTCATTCCCAACTTACCGGTGTCAATGTGGAGTTATCAGAGAGGACGTGGAGTCCACCAACGTCCACGATGCCCGGAGTTAAGGGTCTGACGCCAGTAATACTATAATGTCCGTTCACCAAAGCCAGGACCACGGATCTCTCTAGTTCTCTGACATCGGGTACGTCTTGGCCCAGGTACTTCCTCATTATTTCGGTGTGACTCGACGAGTAATAGTAAAATTTGCTCAAATCCGTGAAGCTCGTTATAAAGTTCGTTAACCGATCGTAAAACGTGGTTATCGTAGTTTTATCGTTGAATCCCCCGGAGTAGAAAGCGTAGCTTATGGGGCTGCCCATAAAATCATCGACGAAAATCATATCGAGAAAAGATACAGTGATGGCGACGGGAGTTTTCAGTCGATAGCCAACTCCTAAATAGCACGGCGAACCGAAATACTGCGAATAAAGAAATTGTTTAATCCCTTAGAAGCTCGTGACATCACGAGCAATCAAGTGTTTTTCTAATAAGAACGATCGTGAAAAATACTCGATCAACGTAAGTCTCCCAAATATATGGTAAATAAGTTTCTTTGCCACGCATTGGGAATAAGCTTCAAGTTATACAATAAAGATATTTCCTACCACAAAATAATTACGTTCTATTTATAGGTTGAGAGCCCTATGGACTTACTGGTCGACCTAATATTATCACAGCATTTTTTACACTTCGAGTCGAGCATATATTTACCTCTGTTATCATCAGGTCGTACGGTGGATCGTTGGGTGGATTATTAATGAAATTTTGAAATACTTCGGAACCCATTAATTCGCAAACAGGAGCACCAAAGTCCTTAGTCAGATAATATATGACGTCGTTTCTGAACTTTTTCGCGGTCTCGATGGACAAGCTGTTGATTACGCTTTCCGTTGTCCCTCTTAAATCGACGACGTCCGTGTAATTAGCGACCGGTGCTTTCGATGGAAAGTGACTGATCATATCGATTTGGTGTCCCTCTGCCGCCAGTCCTTTGCACAGAGTCTCGAACATCCTTTGGTGGCTTTGTCCACTGTAAGGGAAGAGGCACAGGATTCTGTACCCTTCGATTTGGTGTATCGAGAAGGCGAACACCAAGAAAAATAAAATCTTCAGATGCCTCATTTCCCTTGGCTGTTTTCTTCCTTCGTCCTCTGTACCCGAAACAATTAAATATTCCGATTTGAAACGACTGGATCCATATTTCCTTTGTAAATTAACAATATATTCCAGTGTTTTCATTTTACGCGTAACACCGTACCAATTTTCTCTTATCATCGCTATTAATGAATTTTTAACGCCTTTTGATACGTCTCGGTTATTGCATAAGCTAGTTTTTATTATACGTTAATGAAAGATTACGCGAGTATATCGCACGCGACGATGAAAGTCATTCTACTTTTTATCAATGAAACGAAACCAATTGGCCTGTCTAGGACTGGGTCAATGAAAGCTACAGATAGCGATGTGAGCAGTATTCAATTAGTTTCGAATGATTTCAGGCACTTGCTGAAATAAGTACATTTTTAACCGTATCGGCAACAATTATTTTTTATTCTTAATATTTATTCACCATTTTAATGCTTAGATTTTGATAAAAATTATAAAAAGAATAATCTTGTAGAAGCACCTTCGATGATACAATTCTACTCCTAACCACTGTTCTGATTTCTATTTCAAAAACTGAAGAACAATTCGATATATTAAGCCTGTACGATGTAAAATTTCCTACAACATTAATCGGATAATTAAATTATTGTACCGTCCAGATGTACTATCTTGTCATTCGTTGATGATGAGCTTCGACTGTCACTTGGAAATGATTCGATCGACAATTCTGTTCACTCGTTGGTCAATATATACGGTAGTTTAAATTCCAATGATTATCTACACAGTGTATAGCAATGAACAGCTAGATAGCGACATTTTTATCCAGGTTATTAACATAATTGTGACCGATGATACATTACAATGTCGCATTTTTCATGGCAAAAGCCGAGGCACCGGTAACGTAACGTTACGTTTTTATTATATTTTATCCAAAAACCAGTTTACGTTGTTAATTTGTTCAAATTGAATGGTACAGTGTGTCGTAAAAGAAACCAAGTTAGAACGCGTTGTGTTTCTCAAACCGATTTGGAAATGTCCATTTTTACATAAAAAATACCACCTTAGTAAATTTTAAAATATTCTTCCTTGTTATAATCACACCATCTTGCGATTAAATAAATATAGAAATTTTATTAATTTACCGAATAAATGTACGTTTCGGTACTTCTTTTGACAGAGAAAAATGACGCGTTTGTTTTGTTCGTTGAAAATTCATGATTCGATTACTCGATAATTTATACTCTTATCGACAACGGAAGAGTACTTAATAATGTATTAAAATAAGTTCCTACATAAGTACAAGTATAATATTGAAATTACAGTATTGTGGGAACATACTATCGAAGTTTGAATAATAATTCATTTAAACACATTCCGATGTTACCATTCTTATAATGCAAATTTTGTTGTTTACGTTTCGACATTCGGTTTGGCAAGGATATCTTACATAAGTTTATCAAAGCATTGTAAAAGTTCCTCAAGGTCACAAATTGTCTTTATGTTAAATTTTTTTATCTTTTCATACCACGAATAAGAGGTCTAACCTAATGTCCGGTTATGGGCCAGCTGTAATTATTAACGAGGTTCGTAAATATGGTTGTAATTACGAAATTAAACGTAAGCAAAAAAACCGGAGAGATTGATTTTATCGCTTACATATTTTCTGATATGCTATAAAGTATACTATAACACGTGTCAGTTTCATAATCAGCAGAATTAGGAATCTTAAATAGAAATGATAATTATTAGATGCAATTACACGGTTCAAATAAGAAGTACTAATAGTATTATCTTGTATGATTATTTTTCGAAAATATGATGTCTAGTACGAGGAAGGAATTAATAGAATAATACGCTTGTCTTTTCAAGTTAAATGCTTTGGGAAATTAGGTATTGCAGGAAGAAGGATGAATAAACAGAAACGGAACCAGTAAATATCTAAATGACAGCTTTTGGATACAGTGATGGAACAAAAATGTATAAATACTACTTAAACGGTAATGAAACGTGATTTCACTTCTAAAACACCGGTAATATTATACTAATTTCTATGGTAATTCGAAAAAGTGATGTGTGATTGTAATTGCAATTTAAAGTTTCGTTTTCGAGATATCTGTTCTCGATACTCACTATTTTCGATAAAATAAATAATCAATGATAATATGTATCCCAGCTTTAAATGAAACGATAAAATGGTGATTAATTGTCACTCTTCCAAGTTGCCCGTCGAAAAATTACGTTATCGATCCATACATTATGCACGCGCCTATCGTGATTTTAGTTCCGATTTAGTTGTGTTTTACCAAATTTATAATACACTGATAATCTTTAGTTTATCAAAGACCAAATGGCACTGTATCAAGAAGCTATACTTCGCGACTTTATCGTACAAGGAAAGTGAATAAATCGGGATATCGCGTCTACTTTTCGAATGAAAAAAATTAACTGCATTTTTTGATCAAATATTTTCTTTTTTTTTCAACTCGAATCACTCTGTTCGAAAAGGAGAACGCTTTTCTCTAACAAACAAATAAAACTTGTTCGTTGCCGCAGACCAAAAGTATCGTCTAAAAAAAAGTTTCGCCCGGGGCAAATCCCCCCCTCCGCCTTTCCCCTAGTTACGCTGCTGTCTATACTAGGTCTACGTAGAAGCGGTATAACTGTAACGTGGCCCGTTTCTAATGTAACACACTGGAAACTGAAACAGAATCTGTCGATATTAAAGACGTACTCCCGAAACGTCTCAACGTTTACGATGCTCGTCTTCCGTTTCAATCTCCTACGTTTTACGTATCGTTAACAATAGATGCACCGAACAGCTGTAACGCCTATCTAGATTGTTTGAAACGCGACGGTGATTGCAAATTGTACGCGATACTGACACTGCTGAAGACACTCGGTGCAAATATAGTCCTGTCTCTCGCTAAAACTCTGGGATAACATTGTCAGACGTGTATGTCATCGATTATAAAATTTTTTATACGATAGAACAAACGATAGAAATTTCTGAAACTATAAATCACGTTAAAACTCTATCTATTCGTAGATTGAAAATTCAACTTGGTTTAGGTTGTGTTGATTCTGTACAGCTGCAAAGCGCCTGAATCGATAAAATTTGGAAATATTTACATGTTTTTGGGATCACAAAGCATTTCTTAAATATTATAAACAATTGCCATGTATACGAGTTTGCGTTTGTTTACGTGTGAATAATTTCAAAATTGCCAAGGTTCGATAAAATACGAAGCGAGACATCGAGAATGTCAAGGTATTTGGGCAAAAAGTCGAGTGAGATATACCAAAAGTTAAAAGTTCAAGAAGATGTTACTCTCAAGATATTACTATCGACGTTTCGAAGTACACTTAATTTTAATGTAATTTTTGAGACGCTTTTTTACAAAACGATTAAATCGACAATGTACCAATGGGATGAAAACGACTCTCAAAGTTGTCGTGAAAAGCATCCGTGATTCAATTTCTCGAAGATTGCGTATTTTTGAACGAGTAATCCAGCAAATCGAGTAATCAGCAAATAATACATTTGAAGTTAGTACATTTTCATTAATTTTTCTCGTTAAACGTATCGATATTTATATTTTGTGCAAGCTGGAGTCCTTGGACTATGATCGATGAGTGGTGATATCTCGAATAACATTGTACTGCGTGCACAGGTATTGTACTGTGTCAGGTATAGGTGAGTAAACCATAAATAAAACAATTTACATTACAATGACGAAATTAAAATTTCTAAGAAACTCGTGTTCCTATACTTTGATCTTGAGTTTTCATACACAAATTTTCGCAGACGTCGTTAAATATTTTACCAGAAAAATTCGGAAGAGTATCGCTAACCTTTAATCTATTATTTAAACCAATTTATTCTGTTGAAATCCGATAAATCGATCGAAAATACTAATAGTTTTCAAAGCATTGGACGAATTACATTTTTCATTCTAAATAAATAAAAGTTTCCTCGAAATTAACGAATTGCACTTTGGAACGATCCCTCGTAAGCGTCCATTCACCGATTCCTCGTGTAATAAATTAATTATTTAGAAAATATAGAGGGTGTTACTATCGACGAGTGGTACTATCGGGTAGTGGGTGATTCTACGTAAAAAAATAAAAGTTTGTTCATTTGAAGCTTCGTTTACGAGAAAATCGAACTTGAAAATGTATTGATAATACGTTTATTATTATTCGGTATTAAGAACTGCTGTATCGATATTTACAGGTCTTCCACGACCACCAGATTTATGGTAATTATGAAATGCACCGCAGTCAATTAATCTCTGCTCTGTTTCCTGTATCACCCTTTTGTTTGGACGATTTCGAAATCGTTGCCTGTAAGACTTGGCTCCTGTTGTTGTTGCGCTCCCATTACTAGCTCCTAACGCTTCCAACGTATTCACGACACGGTTACGTATTTTCGACCGATACGGACAAACAATAAAAGTGTAAACGAAAATGATCATGCTACGCGAGGGCTCGAAACAATTTTTAAACTCGATTTTCTCGTAAACGAAATTTCAAATGGGAAAATGTTATTCCTTTTTTTCGACTTATTTTCGTACTTACAATTAGAATCACCCTCTGTCCGATAGTAACCTGTACATCGTATTCTGAAGACGCGCAGGTAACAAATATGTAATGTTGAACCTCTCGAAAACGAGGTCCCGCACGGAAACAGTTTATTCTAACAGTTTTCCATTGAATGTTGCACGAGGAATCACCCGAATTACGGTTCTACGGTTTCGACTTGGTTTACGGGATTCACGTCACCTTCGTCAACGAACGTATAAATCCCTCGAACGTCGGATAGCTTATAGTCCACAGCGATTTTGAATCTTCCGATCGATTATTATTACGTAACGTGAGGTGAAAACGGACCGTTTCACTGGTTTCGTTCGGGGACGCAAAGGAACGATATGTACCTCAAAAAATTTCACCGGTACCAGCACGCGCAGACTCCGTCGTGGCGAATCGACGTCAACTCAAAAGCAAAGATCGTAATTTACCCCCGGGGACCAACTGAATCGCGACTCGTCCATGACTGGCTCTTATAGTCAGCAAGTTCGACAAACTTGCGTTTGTCGTAACCAATCGGAATTGGATAACCTCTTTGCGCTGGTCATCTCGGTGAACTGTTCTGAAACAGTCGGTGGCGGGGTGGCAGATTCTCTAGACATCGATTACTTTCTGCTATCATTAGCAATTCATATTTTGCACAAAAAACACTATCTTTCATTCTACCATCGAGTTCCGATCAGTATTTTTTAGTACAACTAATTGTCTCTTAAATTATATTTATTTCCACCCTTTACTATTATATTTTCTGAATCTTCATTTTTATCGTAAGATCTTCTTCTTTCGTTCTTAAATATAACACGGTTAGGAAAGAGAATTTCCTTTTTACAATTACCATTGCACCCCCGTTCGTGTTTATTTAATTGCGTTTCAGCAAAAATAGAAATATTTTTAGTAAAATCTCATTATTCTCGATACGCTTCGATTACAGCTTTTAACAATAACTTCCAATTCTTCGTAATGCCGCGAAATTTTCATCTTTTTTTTCTTTCTTCGACGCTTCTCGGTTCAAAGTTTTGCCTTGGCAACGTTACTTTGACTCCATTGAGAACGCCCGTTTTATCAATTAAAATGTACTTGTAACGTGTGTAACTAGTAGTCTGGCCACTCATTGTGTAATCAGTATTGCATCATTCATAGAGACATTGATCCGTGCAGATTAAAATTTTATTTCGGTCCTTATTTAGAAACTAACGCTTACTATCTGTTGGATAACTTTTTTTCTTTTAACCCTAGATCACCAATATAATTATATCTCGGTGAGCAATCGTATTCGCGCCTTTACTAGTTCTTTTTGCAGTGCCGTTTACTTTAATTTATTAGCTAGCTCTGTCAAGTTAAACGTTTCAATTTAATTATTATTTTTATAACGTTGTTTTAGAATTAAAACCTTCGAATTGAAATATTTTCGTAAAATCGTTAGTTTAACGATCTTCTTCGTGATCCTTGCGGAAGGACGAAAAGCACAACACTTGGCGTCCTAATGCTCGATGCGAGAATCGATAATGACCGATGCATGCAGCATAAAGTGCATCGCGTGGCTGCATCAAAGAGGATAGACAGACCAGCTTTTCAACGGAGCAGAGAAACAACCATCGATCCTGTAGTGCGATCGATCCTCTCCCTGTTTGACCAGTTTTATTTTTTTTTCTAATAATCGCCCATTAAAAATCTTGCGATAATACCGTACAAAGTTTAATTAAACGCTCGGCCTTGTATTTTTTCCGCGAACATAATCACGATCAACGTTGTAACAAAATTACCGCTTAACGACCAGAAATATAATTTTTTATTAAATAACAAAAATGTGGCTGTTGTTGAAAATTTTTTAACATAGCGACTTTGCTGATTGCACGATTATAAAAATATTAAAGAAATTAATTTCGACGATATTTGCTCGCGCGATAATTAATACATTTATATATTTACAATTAAATTGGTATTAAAGAAACGCGTCGAAAAGTATTTTTCGTTTTCAATTGTTGCATGAGGCGTGTTCGTGATCGGACATTATTAATAATTCATTTATCATTACAGTAGATTTCGTGAGAAATTAATATTATCGAAAGTACATTAATTAGCATAAATTGTTTCAATTTAATGCGTGGCGTAATTTCCTCTCTCGGAAAAAAACACAAGGAAAAAGACTCGTAGGTATTGTTTATTTCGCGACACGAAGCACTAGGAAATTCCGTTAAAAAATAACAAAATTAAGATAACAAATACGCGTACTTGAATGGCTATCGTAACTGTACGTATAAAAATTTGAAATGTCTGAGGAAAGAAAGGACCTTGTCCGTGGAAGTTCGTAAACGTATTCGTTTTTAATCTGTCCAGACGAATTATCAATTCCGAAAATAGTTTCATTACAGTAATAATTGTCTTATCGTTTGACACAACAATTTTTTGACACATTCGTTTCTTTGTTGAGTGACCTTATGTCAATGATACTTACCCTGACGCATTGCTATTTAAAAATTAAGTATTTCATTGAATCTTTACGTGATATTGAATCACGTGCAATTCTAATATGGAATATTTCTATTGCTTCCTTTAAATAATTATTTTCATACGTATGTACGTAGTATATATCGTCTTTGTTAATTTAACATTTTTAGAATGCTTTGTCGACGATGCGATCTTTCCATGCATTAAACACGAATAATTCTTGAGTAAGATAGAAATTTAAAACGTTTAAAAAATTTACAAATTCTTGTTACATTAGAAAAACGCAATGTTTCTACTTGGTTTACGGAAGCATTTTTCCGGCACTTAACTATGCAAATGTTATCTTTATCTTTAACGCGAGAAGAGAAATCTCCTAAAGTTTAATTATCCGATTTAATTTTCGTTAAAAAATTATAGCGAGATGGTAGTAATTGTAGTAAGGATAGTAACCATTATTTTCTAAGATTGAATCAGAATTTAAATATAAAGTATCATTGATATCCAATTTAAATTCCTAGAGCCACCCCTGAAACACACTACGTATAGCGTAATTTATGAGGATTTTTAGCGAGAGCTAAACTATCTAGACCAAGAAGGATTTGTCCTATAAAAAATTGCGAGCCTCATCGTGTCAGACATTTTATCGCGTGGCCTGCGGCTAAATAGAAAATACTCGACCCTGTTCAGATTCTACTCGTTGATGGTACCTCGTTATCCTTAACCCGGAACTGATATTCGCGTTTCGATAAATACGGAGCGTCGACTGAGGGAAAGGAACCGGATCAGGCGAAGCGGTGGCTCAAAAACCGATCTTTCATCGTAGGCGTTTGAAAATCGGATTCGTGGAAAAGGGAAACGTTTATCGTATCGCGACATTCCAATATCAGGAAGATGACATTTCACAACGTGTCAGCGTAACAATGAAACGCAACGTGACAACGGATACGATAACACAACACGGTCGACGTGTCCGTCATCAGCGAAGGAAATTTCTCGCGGTTTTGCTTTATTTCAGGTATCAAGACACATACGCGATAGCGAAACATTTATCGTGAATGAAACGCAGGGGGTGTCATAGACGAACAGTTATCGTTTTACGTTTAAATAATTTTCGACGACATATTTATTATTAAAATGGACACAAATCGTACGATATAGCCTGTGGATAAAATAGGATTGAAAAAACTTGTTGCTTCCAATAGACATTGCGTAAATCAAATTTCGCTTACGTGAGTTTCGTATGCGGAAACAAATTCGTTATGGAAAGCCATAATTTCGAGTAAACGTTTAATTTAAATTCGAATAAAGAAAATATTGGAGAAAAGAACACGCAAGATAAAAGATAAATCATTTTTTCGAGTTTTGTAATTTTATTTTCGCCGTATGAATTTTTACGTTTGCTTTTAGGTAGAAACGACTGTTCCATTTTATACGAGAGAAGTTTCCAATAGGTACGTCGATACTTTAAAAGGACAAGACAGAATCGTGAGGGATCTGAAACTCCACGGAGTTGAGACTCCCGAGATCTCTGGAAAATGGTCCTTCGAGGGCCATTCGGTGGCATATACCTGTTGTATCGTCTCCCACTAGCAATAAAGCGAGCAACAGCTACAAGTACGGCTTCTAAACCCAGAGCAACATACGTGCGATATTTGTTTCGAAAAAATCTGAAGGGAAGGATACGGCGTCTATGACACTGTAAATTAAAATTCTAGACCATTTTCTACTCTATCCAAAACAAATCGCTCCCTTAAAGATTTATTTTTTTAACATTCTTAATTAAAAAAGGTATTAGGACCAATCTTTACAAGGAAGACGTTTTAATACTACAATTATTTCAAATGTAAAATATTCAGATCCAGACGTTACCAAATAAGAGTCTCTGTGCTAGGACCGACAATTCTGGGTTTAAGTAACGATCCTTCCTTCGTTCGAAACGTTAACGAAGGAGGAGCTCTTATTCCATTAAATTTAAGTCAGAGTTTTAATTAATAGCAACAGAGGCTGGCCGATTAAGACAGCAAAATTCGATGTTTGAAATTGAAACGAATTTCAAGCTCAATTTGATTCAATCGTACAATGTAATAATTAAAATGATAATTCGGAGGCGGTGAAATTAATTAATCATTTGGATGATTACGTGCTTTCCGTTTTTATTTTATCAGTTTAGACGAAAAACGGAGATTTAATTGTATCAAATTCTGCAAATTTTTTGCGTTTTACTCGGTTCTCGTACAAACACGATTGCAGAAGTTGTAAATGGCACGGAAAGCCTCTCGTGCAATGTTTTCTCGGATTGCAATTCTGACTCGAAAGATCGCTTACTCACCATTCAGATTAATAATTCGTTATCCGACATTGAATTATACCGAAAGTTACGACCGTCGCTAACAGTAAAATACGATTGTGATATAAGCTTTAAAAATGAAAGGTATAAATGGCATTAATTATAATGCAGACAGTTGTCGATACAATGTACACGTTTGAAAACAGAAAATTGAGAATGTTGCAATAATCAGCGTTAAATATATTTTCCAAGTTGCGTGTCACGACGCTGGAGATTATCTTTCAAACATTTATATAATTGGTCGAATTAAAAAATTCCGAGTCACGATTACTCAAATTTTCAAATAACATATAATAAATCGGTTTTTTTCTTTCGTTTATTGGACGAATCCAATTAATTCTTTCGCGTCGTCGATTACGTTAATGATGATACAAAGTAATCGTTAAGAGGTGACAATTACGATCTATATTAATAGAAAAACTGATGAAAACACATTTAAATATATATTGAAACGACTACGAACTATCAGAGTAACTATATTTACAACTTACCTCGATTCCAAATGAAAGTTAACGATGTAAATCGAATAGTGATAATTATAGTAATTTTAAAAAGTATCATCGTACGATCGTTACGACTTTTTCATAGGTGAGGTCACGTCGAAGATACGAAGGATGTCCTTGTTTTTTTTATTTTGATTACATCTCACGCGGTTACGTTTATAAGCTGATAGCAGCTCTTAAGACGAGTGCAAAGACCTATAACACAAGGTCAATCTAGATCATAGACGAGCGATTACATAATAAACTTACTTCTTTTACAGTCCCACGAGACCGTGTCGGCGATATCTTGGAAATTTTGATACCTAAACGAAGGGATAAGCTTTTCTCGAGATGAGCAATTCCAAGAAGCGACCGGGATAATGTAAAAGAAGTAAGTTTATTATATAATCGTTCTTCCATGACCCAGATTGACCTAGTAACATAGGTCTTTGCACTCGTCTTAAGAGCTCAGCTATCAGCCGATAAACATAAAAGCGTGAGATGTAATAAATGAAAAAAAAAAAAAAAAACAATGGACGACCTTCGTATCTTCGAATTGACTTCATCTATGAAAAAGTCGGAACGATCGTACGATGACACTTTTTCCTCTAAACAGTTTTTATTCGAAGATTCGCTCACGTGATTCCAAAGTCATTCACGGTACTAATTATTATCGGACCACCGACGATTTTTCCTTATTTTATTTACACGTATCTAAACGAAGCTAACAAAATAAAAAAATATTCGTTTGCATTCGTTTCCGGACCGGGAATTGCAAACTCTGGCGTTATATTCGCGATCGATATCACACTTGTTAATAAAAGTCGTCCAAGTTGTATCTTTATATCTGCGTACTCGTTTTTAGTGTTAATAAAAACCAAAACTTTACGATTTTAAAATAAACACGTTCAATTTAAATATTCGATCGAATGAACAGCACGATGTAATAAAATCGGTTATAGGTAACAAAAGATTTTCCATTGCAGAAGATGAAAGGTCGATCAGGCTTATCTTACTTATGTATTTACATCGTGTTTACCGTCTTTTAATCCATTGATACATAATATCAGTGACAATGATGTAGTAATAAACTTATTGCATAATATGCTCGATATTTAAAAATGTCGTTCTTGTACGTCGATACAAGTTTTCCTTCGATGCGATAGGGTCGTTCCACGCCAAGTCGGACACTCTTTGGAGTAATTTTTCAAATTATGTTCAACTTTACGCGTCTGTAACTTTAACGATTTACAAAATTTTTATTTATGACACCACGAATTTCGTTAATCCGAAAATTTAAATAAATTTAAATCTATTGCTTCAGAGTTCCGCATAAGTATAAATCAAAGTGTGCACGATCAGGATTTTTTTAAACTTCTGTATTATTTCGAACGCTCCTGAAGAATAAATTTACGTGCTATTGGAGGGCTTGATTACACATGGAATTGCTTTCCAGTTAATCCCATACTGTGGAATTCCCGTAAAAGAAAAAAAAGGATGGAATACGGCTGGTGCTGGCTCGCGAGTTACAAAGCTCCGATAGTCGACCAAAAAGTTCGAAATCGCAAACAAAGATTTATCTTTCAAACGATGAAATATTTCCACAGTCAATAAAAATTTATAGTCCTTCGCTTTCTGTAAACGTACTGCGATCCTTGGTGGAATTTTTTTTACCAATACTGACAATCAGAATTAATTCGTAAAGTAACTCTTAAAACGAAATATAGTTTTGTTAACATTTGATATATGTATATTAAATCAGTGCAAAAATCAGGACATTCGATTTTGATGGAATTGGAAATCCGTATGGGATTTTCAAACTTTTGATCGGTACTTCAGAAACCTATATTAACCTGCGTTACATTTAACATAAGCTCCTTTAGGTGACGCTGCAGCTGTTAATGCGAGTATAGTTGCGACAATTGTGTATAATATCTAAATTAAAATCTATTAATTCTTATTTCATCTTGAATGTGCCCATATTAGAAATAGAAAATTAGTGTATTGTGATTGTTAAAACATATATTGACAATATTGAGCAATTTGTCTACTAAATGGTGATTGTTTATTACTACAGAAGTAGATGTCACCAAAAAATTATAGCAACGGAAAGAATTATATTAATTAAAATCTCCATTTAATATTATAAACTACTATTATAATTTATAGTAACTACAGTTTTTTCCAAACCTTGCGAAGGATCGGTAACAAATAGCTGTAGCCTTGGTCGTCGATGGATGTCGAGCAAATTTACATTCGATTATGTTTATTATTGAACGATAGAAAGTCACTTTCCACGAGAACAAAACGAATTCGAATATATTTATAAATTGCATAACTTGACGGTGTCACGCAATATTCTTCTAGAAAGATTTCTATCGCTTCATAGTCACTAGGACGATTTCTTCGTTCTCCTTTAATATTTATTTTGACTTTACCTGCCGCTAAGGAGATTTCAACGTAACTGTTTCTTTTGGAGCAGTTCGAGTTTCGTTAGCTCCGTTAGTTCAAAAAAAAAAAAGGAGTCGATGACCACGCAATACACACAGATCGGATCAAAGTTTAAATAGCGGTGTCTGGTATTAGATCGAAGAATTATTAGCCAAATCAATATTAAAAATCTTGCATTGTTTCATAAGAGTAGCAAATGTTATAAATACGTTATTGTTTTTTTGATGTTACGGAAAAAAACATTTTCATTTTATATGTATTTACACGTGTGATTCCGCGCATGGAAACAATAAAAAAAAGAAAGTTTACATTAAGATACCGGTGCGTATAAACGGTTAGAAATATAATTGAACGTAATTGAAGTTACGTTTTGCGTTAACAGAATATCGTAGGAATGGAAATTCCAGATCCAGGAGTTAGAATATCGGAAGGCATCCGCGTCACACATTATTTCCACGTGGGGTAACGTCACATCGTGGCGAACCATCAGGTTTCTAGTCACGTTAATTAGAACAACCTTCGGCCGGTAATTTCTGTTGGCTGTGGAGAACGGGCGACGGAAAGTGCATCCGCGTGTAATTTAAGTTACAAGTGGAACATGCGACGTTTACATTAATTAAGGATACGTGATTGCGTAACAGGCAAGTCCTGAACAGAGATGCCCTGAGTGCACCGGGGACACCTCATTCCACTTTCTCACACTATGCCAGATCGCGCGTACGTGACCTCGGACGAGTTTCGGACAGTTGACAAAGAGGCAAATTGACATATGCCCTCTTCTTCGATTCTCCGAAGCTGCCCGAAATTATTTCGGACCATACCGTGGGAGTCGAGAAAGAAAGACTCACATTTTAATTTTCCTACAGGCCTCTGCTGACCATTGCTGACCACTGCTAATACTTCTGACAACGTATAACGGCTACTACTGGTTACTGCCAGCCTCTCCCAGCCTACATTTTACATTATACCTATATATCATGTCAGAAGTATCAGCAGTGATCAGCAGTGGTCAGCAGAGGCCAGTGGCGGTCATTATATGATATCAGAGGTTGTCAGGAGTCTCCTTCTGTTGTTAGCAGTGGTCAGCAGAGGCCAGCAGAGACAAACAGTAGCCAGTAGTAATCGTTATACATTGCCAGATATATCAGCATAGGAATAATAAAAAAAGTTTCTGTTTTTTCAATAGTTAAAATATGATCAGGGGGTCTTAAAACGTGTATTTTTATTATGGTATACTTCCCCTCTCGACTCCCACGATATGGTCCGAAATAATTTCGGGCAACTTCGGAGAATCGAAAAAGAGGGCATGCGTCAGATTGCCTTTGTCGACTCTCCGAAACTCTGCGAGCTCGCGTACGCGCGATCTGGCATAGTGTGAGAAAGTGGAATGAGTGCACTCGGGACTCCGTCTGGCATCTCTAGTCCTCAAGCATCATCCTTCCATAAACGTGTTAATAAATTTAGCCGGAAACTGCATTAACGACGGATCGACTAATTTGCAAAAAATCTTATTGATATAATTCCATCTGTTCGGCGTTTCAATTTTATTACTCGACAATCTCGATCGCAAATACACATTTACATCCGGTTCTTGTACAAGATTATCATTTATATATTTTAAGTATAGAACTAACGTTAGTATTAAAAATTACGAGCACACACGACGATTTCGTGAATTTATTATTGCGTTGCGACGTCGTAATCCGCGAGACGAAATTATTCGTTTTCTTCTTCTCCCAATGGAAATCCAACGTCGGAGCAAGAAGAAACACGATCCAAAATGTCCGAATAAATTCGGTAGTAGACCAGTTTGACCATTTCTTGCTTTTCTCATTTATTCGATCTCGAAACCTCGATGTCCTATTAATTCAAGTAAAATGCAATTCTTTACCGAAGGGAATATTCTCTTGTTTGACGCATGAAAGTTGATATTTAGTTGTAAAGTACATTGCGGGTGTCAATTAATACTGAATTTGAAATATAGCTGAGGCAGAATTTAGGCAAGCTTGCCTTAGTAAATCGCGGTTTCTAAAACGAGAAGATCGATCAACGTTGTTTTCTAATCGAATTTCCATACGAGAGCGCCGCAACTTCCACTATTATTTTACGCGAAGCTGCCTAACAAATTGGATTTAACGCATCAATAACGAACTACGAAAGAGCCAGCTTGCGTTTATAGTTATTAAGTTCCTCGCCAAACTGATTACCATGTACACGGCGAATTTTCGTCATCCGGGTAATCGGTGTACATCTAGCTATTGCAAACAAAGTGATCCGTATTGTAAATAAAATCATAACTTCTGAGGATAGTAGCTTTAAAATAAATACTTAAATTACCGATTAATACATATATAATACATACCGTGTAATAATTAATACTGAAACTATGATTATTATCTATATTTATACTTTATAGTATTTAATTTCGATTCTATGTTATATGTATTCAGGGCAGATGCGATTCCCGATTCCTTTTTCTCGCACGATTAGAATTACATACTTCGGTTCGAAAGACATCGGATATGTACATTTCAAGAAATTCTGGTCTTATACGTCTAGATTCGTTCCATACAACTTGAAAAAAGAAAAATATTACCCAGTAAATTGTATTTAAAAAATAGACTGGTCGGTGGTTATACACGGATATTTATAATTTCTATAACGTATTTTCTTTTAACGACACTCGCTACTTCTTTCAGAGCCATACTGTCCAATAACGTTCGACGGATGGTCCTGTTGGCCAAACACCCCAGCTGGAACAACAGCGTACGCGCCATGTCCAAATTTCGTCACCGGTTTCGACCCGTCGCGTGAGTTACTTAAATATTTTTCTCCTATTTCTATTTTCCTAAGTCTTCTTTCGTCCATCGTTCCCTAACTAAGGCAGGTAGGAGCGAACGAATAAACAGTCCTCGTATTATTTCGATATTTAATATACTCCAAGCGTATACATAACAAATTACAAAGAAACAATCGTGTTTAATTGTGCGTATCAAATCCACGTATCGCTCTCGTAAGGTGTGTACGTATCGCAATAATGTTAATTCGTATCATTGAGTGCGCGTTCGGTAGAAAAATATCTCCGTTAACAAAATAAATCGCGGGATTGTCTGTGTTCGTTGAAACTCTTAAATCGTACGTGATACCCATCCGTATAAAAATAAAAATGCCAACCGTTTAAAAGACGCTTATCGGATGTAACCGCGGTAGAGCGAACGCCCCCACGAATTCTGCGCGCGAACGTAATTTACATGTCGGATATGTCATCGTAGCCGGTTTTGTTTATGATATCACACAAGAGACTCCTGACCGCCGGATGATCGTACTCCGCGAACTTTGTCACTAGCTTGTCGTATCTGACCATGTTCTCCTTAGACTTGGACGGAGTCAACATCTTCACCGCCATCAGCGTAGCCTCGATCGATCCATTTTCTATCAGTCCCTCGATCACGCCCAGAGTCGTGTCCTCCTTGTCGTAATCCTTAAACAGGTTTTGATTGAACAAGTATTGCATCGTGTTTGACATAAACGAGAGGAACAGCGGCGAGAAAGTGTCGACCAATTCGGGCAACTTGTGGCCCAGTTTCGTCCCGAATTCTTGGGGCGTTTTCACGGACACCTGTTCCCTCGTGTAGACCAGCATCAAGTAAGACGTGGCGTCCATCTGTGGTGTCAAAACGCTCAAGAAAGCCTTCAATATTCCGTCGATGAGTCGGGGGTCCACGTCGACGTAGGGAACCTTTCTGATCAGGTCGTCGACGAATCTGTGAACGGCGTGATTCACCGGATAGAAGTGCGTCCTTTTCGGGTGAGGCACGTTCCATCCATTCTTCACGACCTCCGCGAAGATATCAGAGAAGGTCTTCAGTCGTGAGTCGAGTTTTTCCTTGGCTGGCAGTAGATGCGCGTTGAGCACGAAATTTCCAGCGGCTCGTGAGACGCTCATGTTGGCGTTAAAGAGGAACCTACGCAGAAGTTGTTCGGTGAACTCTTCCGGCAAAAGATTGCATACGGCCGCGTTGATCTGCGTCAGCAGCACTTTCGCGTGAGTCGAGACGGTTTCTCGCTCGACGCCGGCCTCCGTGAAATTGTCTATCGTTCTCAGCAGCAGCTTGACAAAGTCCACGACGTACTCGTCGGGGATCAAGTTGATCGTGCGTATCAGAACGGAGAAGCTGGCCTCGTCCTTCGCCGTGACGGTGGAGGCCATCTGGCTCAACAACGACCACGTGGCCGGTCCAGGTTCCTCGCGGAACAGCTCGATACCTTTGTCGAACAATACCTCCCGGATCGAATAGTGCTCCTCGGTCCTGCACAGCGAGACGAGGAAGTTGTGAAGCTGATCGCGCGGCGCCAGCATTCGCATCAGTCTTATTCCGTGTTTACGGACGGATACTCGTTGAGCGCTCAACGTTTTCGCGAAGGCGATCGCGTCCATCAACGAGGTTCTTCTGCAAACGTTGGTCAGAGCCGTTAGAGCTAGGGACAAGTAGTCTCCCTCGCAGAGATTTCCAATGAGCTGCAAAGGCACCGGTGGATTCGCGTGCTTGACGCTACTGACGATATAGTGGATCAAGGAGTAATTGTCCTTCGCGTCGTCGTTGTGAATCTCGATCGTTTTCTTCGTGGGTATCAGCGGCTCGATGATCTTCGTGAACGTTGTACCGTGAACGAGGATAGCCACGATCTCCAACGAGACGCCGCTCTTGTTCTTCGTTAGATTCTCGAGGCACTGCTCCACGAACCTCGCGGGGATGTCGTTGTACCAGCGAGTCGCTCTGACGAAACGCCTGGTGCTCTCGCGACTCCAGGTGTCCATGCAAGCCTTCAGGTACTCTTTCCACTTGGACAAGATCTCCTCTGGATTCTTCTTCAACAACCCGAGAGCCTCGCCCGACTCGATGTCGGCGATGCTCTTCTTCTCTCCCACGAAGAGACGATCGAAGAGCTCCTTCTCGTGTTTCTCCAACATGGATCGAAACTCACTGAGCACGTAAGTGCTTTGGTCCTTTGTCGTCATTATCCTCTCGACTTCCTTCAGCAGCCAAGGATAGTTTTTTATGGACATGCGTTCTATCCGAGCGTTGTGTTTATGGTTCACGTGAGTCTCGTTGAAGTTGTAGAGGGACGAGCACAAATCGTACAGGATTTCAACCCTGTCGGTGTTCCAAGGAGGCTCATCGGAATTGTAACACTGGGAGACGACGGTCAGACAGGCCTCCAGACACATTCTTTCGTATTCGGGATACTTTGTAAGGATATTCCAAAATCCAGAATACCTCTTGCTCTTTAGCTCGACGAGCGCGCGTATGAATTGATCTATCGGCTCGTCGTAAATGATTTTAAAATGAATAGCTGCTTCGAGCACTTTTCCGCTGATCGTGCTCGAAGCCATGAAATCGTTCTTGACGATCGCGCGCACGATGATGTCTATCAGAACCGCCCAGTGATTTCTGCTCAGATGCGGTAGATCGTAAAGATTCAACAGACACTCGAACACCTTCAACAGGAACCAAGGTTGCTCGTTTTTGAACCTGTCTCTGAGGTAGGTTAGAGTCTCCAACAAAGCTTGATCGTCCTTGTTCACCCTGCACGAGTAAATCATTTGACAGAGCAGAGAAGCTCTGTTCTCCATCTCGGAAGTCTTGGAGATCTCTTCCTTGATCACCGGTATCGTCTCGCTCGTAGACAGGTAACACCTCCATACGTGGGTGTAGTCCACCGTGCTGGCTGGGCTGCTCTCTTTCTCCATCTTGATCCTGGCCTGTTTGATTCGCTCTTCGGCGGGCAGCATTCTCATCACCTGTACGGTCACGCTTTGCCAGTCGTCCAAGATGTTTCTCCCGTAAGCTTCGCGATAAGACTTGACGAGCAGATCCAGTTTCCTGTCGTGTGGATAGTACTCCAAATAGTCCAACATCTGATCCGTGCAAAACTCTTTGATGCTGCTAGGGAACAACTTGGAATATATCGTTTCCATGCGTTTCGCGGTGATCAATTTCAGCGGTACCAATTTTATGTACAGCTTGGGTTTACGTTGAAAGTACTCTTTGCCGTTTTTCAGAAAGTTCTCGGCCCCTTTGTTACTCAGGCGCACGGTGGGAGGGAGTTTCTCGTGCATCTCGTACAGTTCGACGAACGATTTCAACCTTTTCTTGATCAGTGCCGCCAGAAAGTCGCCGAAATCGTAGATGTTCACTCGGTGAAGGTTCCTGACGTAAGGGTCCGTCTCTGGCTTGCTCAGTCTAAAGTAGCGAACGATGAAGTCTGGGTTTTTCCGGAAGATCGTGTCCACGAGCTTCCTGCTTAGGACGATTCGTCTCTCCAGGATCGCGTTGTACATGAAAGTTTCGCTGCAAGCTGGTAGCAACGGCAACGCTTGATCGAGGCCGTAAATGGTGGCAACCGCGGTAAAGAATTCTTCGGCCAGGGCGGATCTCTTGGGCGCCAGACGGATGGCCAAAGTTTTTATAATGCGTATTCTCGTATTCAAGGAGACGTAGGGAAACAGATGGTCGAAAAAGTACCGTACGTTGGTGATCGTCTTGTTGCTTCCATCGAAAAAGCTCGATGCTTGTAACGCTTTGTTTACCACGGACGCATCCTCGGATTTCAGGGCCTCGGCGATGGCCGTGTAGTTGTCCAGATTGTTTGGATCGTTTTTTATCAGCATCTGGGCAGCCTGCACTTGCATCAGAGGAACCAGTATTCGCGGGATCTTCTCCGACTCGACTATTTCTTCCAAACTGTTGCATTCCGATATTCGTTCCTTTATTAGTTTCGCTATCCATCTGTACTTCTCGCTGGGAGTGGCGCCGCTTATGGCACGAATGGCGTCTAAATAAGGCGTCTGGATATCCATTTTTCCGTGACTAGTTGACGTGCTATGAATGCGTTTAAGAATTATGGTTATTATTTGTTCGTACACTATCCGCGGATAGTTAGATATGTATAATCAAGTATATATCGATAGACAAACACTCGTTACGAATAATTACGTCACACTAGTATATACACGATAATTCAGAAAAGATACTACTATCAGTTTTATTGCAAGTAATTAGGTACAATAGCAACATTCGTGGTTTGGTACTTTTAGATTTACTGCGAATTTTGACGTGGTAAATATAGCATAACTGCTAGCTCTCCCTCCCAGGAATACGAAAATACCTCTTAATTTTTTCTTTTTAAAGAATAACGTAAATTTGTACACTTTCGCATAATTATTTCAAATGTAATTTTTAGCAGAGAAAAATGAAACATTAAATCAAACAGAGAGGCATCGGTCAGATAGTGAAAATCAGCCGGTAATTGTAAAAGTCATCGATAATTGATTTTTAATTAATATTTACTTATCAGTATATGGAATCGTCGAGCATACAGGGTGTTTGATTTTCGATTGAGGTTTCGTTAAAAAGTTATTAAAACATTAAATTAAAAAATTTCAAATCATTCTGAAAAAATTATTTTTGGTTGCGGGGGTCAATTACAATTATTTTTGGTGAATAGACATACTTCCGAAATCCTACCCACTTTCGAGAAAAAAATTCGAGTAAGTGTTGAAAGTTTTGGGTGAAAAAAAAAGACTTTCGAATCGTCTTGGAAAAATTAGTTTTCGTTGCGGGGGCCAATTGCAAGCATTTTTGGTCAACAGATATAACCCCGAAATCCAACTCAGTTTCGAGAAAAAAATTCCTTACCGAAAATCTAATTTCTGGCCAGAAATGTCTGCCCGAATTTTCATGCGAATGTTTAAAACGTCATAACTTCTGAACGGATTGGACGATTTTAATGTTTAAAAAAGCAAACTACGCGTATTTTGGTAGGGAACATGTACAAATCGCAAAAATATTCGAAAAGTTGGTCCTTGACCCCGCAAAATGAGAAAAACCCCATAAAAATGGTCCAACTTTCAAACAGCCATAACTTCTACAATTGTGAATATATTTCAATGAAACTTTTTTCTGAAGTAGAGCTCATAGGTACCTACAGGAAAGTATTTGACAACTTTTCTGTAGGGCGTCAAACAAAAGTACTAAAAATGAAAAAGGAATTTTTAAGAAAAATCGACGGGGGGTAAGTGCCTAAATTTTTCGACGAAAAAAGAAAAATTTTAAATCATTCTGAAAAAATTATTTTCGGTTGCGGGGGTCAATTAGGATAATTTTTGGTGAATAGACCTACCCTCGAAATCCTACCCACTTTCTAGAAAAAAAATTCCGTACGGACGGAACTTTAAACGTTAATAATTTGTTAACCAAGCCTCCATCAACAAATTAGTATTCTTGATTTATTCTTGATTAAAGTTTTTCCATGTGTGGCCGAACACCCTGTATAATGAAAGGACGCGTATATGTATAACTCGCGAAATGTTGATATTTGGGTACTTGGTGACACGATCTTTAACCAAAACAAAAAGAAATGATAATGGAGTGGGGAGTATCAGTGTCATTTCATTGTCACGTAAAACGACACAGAGAATCCAAAGTACAGTTCCAAACAAATGTTTTTTTTATCTTTAAAAACACTGTCTAAGAATATACAAATTTCTTTCCTATACGATATTTTACGTTCGTTATTAAAATATGTTTCTCATACAAGAAGTTCTATGCGCGTTAAAGTACCAAAAAGAATCATCCGTTCGTTAAATCTATTAATTAGTTGTCTAAAAGATCGTGGTACTACTTTGTCGTTCGCTATGTACACGACGTATGACTAAATCAACGTGACACTCCACAGCTTTACTAACGTATGTACAACGAAAACAATCCGTTACTCGAAACGTGATAAAACCCGTCGCTTGTACGGTTCATAACCAAAGAACAAGATGTCCGAGCACTTTTTATCTACCTCAGAAATGATAGCCGATGAACAGCGAACAGAATTTCGTCCAATGTTTTGTTACAGTCGTCGAGCACTTTCGATCTTTTGTATAAATCAGCCAGGAATTTGTTGTATTTTTGTAACACTTGACGGCGAATTTTAGCTGCCCATACTTCGAGATATCGTGACGACCGACCAGTTCGTGACAAAACACGGACGGGTCTATTCTTGCTACAAAATGAAGTTGATCAGCGTTGACTAATCTCAAACGTCACTATGTATTTACCCAGCCGGTTTAAGTTAGGTTAGGTTCACTCGAGTCGTACGCGTTCGCGGAGAGCGACGTTACGAGCTTGTCGGAATTATTATTCCATTGCTCTTTCGATCGTTGATCGACACGCGGAAGCTTTGTTCAATTACGATACGCGTTATTTGTAAAAACTTTCACGTAAATTTCGCGATCATTTCGTCCCGGAGAACTGATCGAGACGCGAACCACTGCGCATGCGCGACTGTATGAGCCTTCTGGCATGAATCCAATCTCTCTTGCTTCTTTCTCCGTTCCACACAATCGATTAGCGAGGAAGCGTAATGTTTGCCCTTTAATGCATTCCTTCAGGCCCGACACAGGCATTTGCCGGGCTGTACGCCAAAGTTGAGCACGGGGCCTTTTCTACAAAAATTAAAACATTCAGCGAAAAGTACGAAAATGTGTAACATATATTTTTCATTAAATTTTATCTTCTAACCATACTTGTCTTGTACAATGAAATCAATCTAGAATTTTCTATCTTTCTTAAACGTGAATGTTCATAATCGCATAAGCTGTTTATTGCCGTATCTTTTGTCGATAAAATCACTTTTAGTCAATTGTCGACCTTAAAAACCTCTGTTGCATCTGTTTAGATTTATTTGAAGCCGGCCTCGTGTTTCATCGTGCACTCAATGCCGTAGTTGATGGTCTTTTACAGTTTTCGAGATGTATTTATTTAATTGTTATAAATGATCGCATTTAAATGTTTTTAACAAAGCCTACAAAAGTGTCATCTATTGGCCAATGTAGTAATCGTTTACCAAAATAACGACATCACCGATTTTCAAAGTTTTTAGATATTTTTAGACCATTACTTTTTCCTCATGATGGCCTGGTTTAATTTATATGTAATTCTAAATTCAGAGTAAATAATAATCATTTACTCTTGCTTCTTGTTGGAGCGTCCCTAGTGACAGGCAACCCGATGCTCGATCGCGTTGGAAGTGCATGCGGATATTAATCTGTATCTATAAAATTTCCAGATTTTGGACAGTACGATTTGATAGTGGTTAGAAAGTATTATTAATGAATATTTGAGACAGTGAAATATATAAATTTTTATATTTATTTTATTCAAGTAGAATTTTACGAAAGTGTTTAATTATTTTATTAAAATTAATAATAAATTTGCAGTAATACGTATGTACAAATAAAATCTAACGAAGAGTAGTCATCATAATTTATTCTTCATTCTCTTCCAATCACAGGTGTGTTCCTCCCGTTTGCCAACTTTCATTTGAAGCTTGTTATCGATCTCTAAATAATTATATACGTCGCCATTCCCGATCGGTTTCCAAATGGTTGAGATCAGCTCTGTCGTCGTTGGAGTTGGATTTCTTAAATAAAAAATAAATATGTATAACATAGTTTCACAGTTTTAAACAATACAATTTTTAATATATAAATCTAAGAAAAGTACCAATAGGATTTCAAGAAAGATCGAAGGTTAACAGAAAAATATAATTAGAACTGACCAGGGCTGAGAAAAATTTCAAATAATTTCAGACAAAATACTAAAAACAGAAATATTTCCATCACGAGCAAATCCTATCTAGACTCAAACACGAGCAGCATACCCAGTTTTCGCAAAGTTAGTCCACATTTCAGTGAAGTACTCTATAATTTTGTACTTTTCGGTTCCGGGTTCCGGGGGCCTCAACTTCATTAATTTCATCAAGTGCGGAAAGAACAGAAAAGTCAGATCTTCCGCATGCGTTGTTCCTGTAAACGAAATAAATATCAACAAATTTAATTAAAAAATATACGAGTATGTCAACGCATTTATTCGCGTTCACTTTAAACGCAACATTTTTCCTGCGCTTTACATTTATTGCCAGATATAATGCACCAGCCTCTTCTAACTAAATATATGTATACGAATGTATAGAATTAACTGGACATTCTATCTCTTTATCTTGAACAGTTTATTTCTAGGACAGCATTCAACCACTGAACCTTTGCCAGTTCGTTTCTATCTGAGGATTGAGCTGCAGCAGTTAGTAGAAGATTGCTGTTCCAGAAATTGATCGTTGTCGTTTATCTCCGACTCTACCGAAACTGTTGATACGTACTTTTAGACGCAGACGATTAATCAAGAGATATTTAACTCCAACTATAACGCGACACTTGGAAAAACAGAAAATACAAAAGTTAGATGGATACTGTATTCATACCTGGCAGAATGACGTTCAATCTCTGTTTCATTAGCGAGTTGCCAGTGTCGTAGGTGAATTTATACAAATACGTGGTCTGAGAGTCTTTCTCGGCGAGAACTTTAACCACGTCGAAAATATCCTTAAGGAACATCATATCGCTCATGAAATCCGCATAATTTTGCATCGTGTTCGTAGCGACCCGTTGGTCGCCAAAATAGATACGCTTCAAATCCGTGGCAGACATGTCGTCTTTCTTTAGCGCTTTCAATACATGCGGATGGACGACTATATCGAAATTCGTATTGCATCTCTCTATGTCGTCTGCGTCCCTCAACACTGAAAACATAGAAATTAACGATCGAGAAACACGCTAATTAATTAAAGATCAAACGAGGAATTTATATATCTTTGATCCAAGTAAAAATCATAGTCAGCCTTTTTCTAGTTTTTTAATCAAATCTATAGTAATAGATTCTTATTTCTTTCGTTACTTCGTAAATTAATTATCCATTTATAATTACTCTAAATTCCGTTATATGTATTTTAGTTCAATAATACAGCAAGCAGAACGAGGATCAAATGCATTTAGTATAGAGGATTTTCGGCCACTAATGGTAATCGCCTTAAGGGGCCAATTCTACTGGTCAAAGACGAAAATCAACATGACGAAATAGCGGTAGAGGCTTTGTGTTCGAGTTACTAATTGTTTAAAATACGCGAGAACCCTAAAATTTCGTCCACTTGATCTTTATCATGGTAGAAAAGTTTATTCGACCTTTTTATGTAAAATATAATTTCTCTTAAAATCTATTGAAATTTTTTCAACGATGACAAATCACAAATATATGTCAGAGAAAATAAAAAATTATTTACCCTTAGTAAAGTAAAAAACCCTCAACCGTAATTGCGTTATTCGTCTAGATTTTCGCGTTATTTTGGCTTGCAGAATTGCCCCTTAAAAGGCTGATTAGTAGCCTGATATTTTGTGAGTGACGGAAAGGAAATATAACTCGAAAGAAAAATAACAAAGGAATTTATACGTATAGTTCGCTGATCCAGATTATCCTTATCTTAATCGGGATCACCTCTCCTTCCAATTACGTTGGATTAATGTGGTTTTGCTGTATTGTATTCGATGGTCGTATAAAATTGGAATCTTCTTATTCGAGAAATTACGTACACGTAACAAAAATCTCGTCTTCGAGTTGTTCAAAAGAAATAATCGTACGAAATAATTTGTAACAAAATATAAAAAGTAACATAGATTTCATCGAATGATAGAACTTTGTTTTTAAAATTGTATTCCCTGCGAAATGAAAGGGAAAATAAACTTACAAGGAACCAACAAACTTCCTTCGTTGCTGTTGTAACCGAGCAAATAGGGCACTTTTGGAGCCGCTTTCATGAGAATCGATGGATGTTGCGGCAGAAATGGATTCGGAGATTTATCGTCGATACACGGGCCAAACGCTCCGAATAGAATGTATTTTTCCTACAAAATTTGACATGTAACAGAGATTCGTGATTTGTTTGGCAAAACTCGCTATTTATTTAAACCGTAGAAAAGAAGTAAACAAAAAAAAAAGGAACAAACACATGTTTCACGAGAGAACAACGTTGGGTTAATGTAATTGGCGCGCGTACCTTCCAATTAGGGAAACATCCCAAACTGTCTAATTTTGAGACTTTGCCTATTTGGCACATCCATTATACAATGCTAAATAAGTTCAATCAACCACGATTAATATTGGTTAACGAATTCAAACAATTAATAATGCTACGAATGATATCCCTTTCATGTGCTTGAAATTATATAACGATTCTGATCTACGTTTCTTAAGATTGATTGAATCTTATGATTTGCATCTATCAATTGTTCTGTCACACAGTGTTCTCGAAAGTCAAATATAAATTAGGTAATAGGGGATTAAACCATCACCAGCATCGCATCTGACGTTGCATTTAATACAAAGGCACGTCACAAAATTTAACGTAGCCCTTAATCGCGTTAGTACTTTATTGAAATTTTTGCAATATGTTCGCGTCATAGTTAAAAACGAATTTAAGAACATTTCATAATCTTCGCGTTCAATGCATTAAACATCAAAGATTAATTGAGTTTCGTTTTAATCAAACACCGCCATAAACTCTTGCTGCTACATGTTTTATGCAGGCAATATCGATGCAAATATGCTCGATTGTATAATAATTTACAACGGAAAACGTCCAATTAGCGGGTAAAATGTTATGGTATCTTGTGGTTCGAATTACGAACGGAGCAAGTTTTAACCATTGGTTATCCAATGATTTCTAATTGCATTTTCTTAAGACTGTTTCCAAAAAAATTAGACAATCGTTCAAAAAGGCCGAAGAAATAAATCAAGCAATACGTTTTATCGTAAAGGAATACTTAGTTCACTCAAAATATGGCGAGAGATCATAGAACAAAATGGCACATATATAGTTGATCAAGTAAATTCTGCACAAAATTGGCAATATGCTTATAAAAGACTTATTACACAATCTGATATATGATAAAAATGAAAAAGCCTCGAAGAAAGTAAATATATCGAAGTAACGCCATCTTATTAGTGTTTGAAATTTCGTTTTTTATCGTGCTTCCAGCGAATAAAAACAACAATCTAGTTGCTCTCTTATGAAAAATAAAAGAATGATAAAGAAACACCGATCTTCCGTCAATTATCAGAATACTCCAGTTGCGAACGTTGCGCGAGCATATGTAAGTTTCGCGCAACGCGATCGAAAAGTAATATTCTCGAAAAGTCACGACCACTCGATCGAAATTCATGAATGAAACGCTTTTGGGCGACCTAATGAGCTTTACCTCTTTCGTGAGACACTCGTTGTCGGCGGTTACGAGTTTTAGCGCGTCCACAGTCCTCAGGAACTCGAGCGCCGTTTCAGGATCGGTTGTCTCTTTGCCGAGTTTAGCTGCCAGCTTGAGAACTCTCGGTATTGGTTTTTCGATGGCCATGGCCCAAGGGTTCGTCGACACTCCGCTCTGTGATATTGCTTTGTGAAACAACCCTGCGACAAAGAAGATGGAGCAAACTTTTCTATGAACACAATACGGAAAATCGACGAAAAAATACGATAAACCTTTCATAAAGGAGTTAGATCGGATAGTGAAATATTTTTGACGATATTTGGACGATTCGAAATATCTACAGTGAACAACAGAAGGGCTTCTAGGTGTATAAAAAGTTAATAAATTGAACCTCGAGACAGTGGTGATATGGTAAGATAATGGACCGAAGCTGCGCCAGCGCTTTCTCCAAATATCGTAATGTTATCAGGATCTCCCCCGAAACTCGAGATATTTTCCTTGATCCATTTCAGAGCCATTACTTGATCCTTCAGTCCTTGATTACCTGGCGCAGATTCTCGCTCCAAGTTAAGGAAACCTGGAACAATTCACGGTCGATTAAACAATTTTCATTCCGCAACGAACGAAGCTCTCTTGAACGATAAATGTGATGCAACATCGATTGCGATCGAATATTCGTACAGGCACAGTTTAACTTTATTCAAATATTTTAGTTGTAGGTTTGAACCATCTTCAATTCTGAAATAAGTAGTAAGTTAAAATCGTTTGATAATTCTATGGCTAAATCATGCTATCGACGTAGTTGTTATTGCTACCGAAAATGCTCGAGACGTTCAACGTTAATCAAGTTAAATTGTGCTTGTGGGGTTAGTTTGTTAAATTATTTATCGATACGATCGATAGGAAAAAGAACTGTAATACCAAATAGCCAACGCTATCGCTACGTACAGTCTATCTCTGTCAGGAGCGACAGTTAACGAGACGATGCATCGATAAAATTCATGTGAAAATGACACCATCGCCGATACCAATAACGGCTACCCACCCAAGACGCCAACTCTGTAATTAATCGTGACCAGAACAATGTCCTTGCGGATGAGATAATCGGGCCCATAAATTGTGCTGTCGCCAGAACCATTCATAAAGGCACCACCGTGTATCCACACCATCACAGCACGTTTCGAGGGTGCCTTATTCAGCGGGGTGAACACGTTCAAAAACAGGCAATCGTCACCTCCAACTAATTCGTGCAACCAGATGTCGAACTGAGCGCAATTCCCACCGAACTTTGAAGCGTCTCTGATTCCGGTCCATGGCTCGGGGGGCAAGCAGTCCTAGATAGAAAAATAAACGCTTTAATACTAGTTTTGTCGAAGAAAATATAGCCCTTCGAGTTAAATTATGCCCATTAGTGTATCAACCCTTATCCTCCAAGGATGCGCGACTTTGGGTCATCGAGTTTAAGGGAAACCACTGTGACTGTTTGAAAAAATCGAATGTTTTCTTATCTCTTTTCAACGGTTGGGTTTTTCAGAATGATCCTCTAAAATATTAATGTAAAATTCGCAAAAATTACAAAGTTACAGAAGATTTAGTAGATGTAGAAAATTTCATATGCGTAACGCTTCAAACTAACTAAAAAAACATTAAACATTAATGAAAAAAAATTCTTGAAAATTACCTTTGTCTTGACAGTGGTTTCCCCCCTTAAATAACTGTAAGATCTGTAAATATATTTACACTCGCGGAAAAAGAAAACTGCGATAAGAACGAAACAATAGCACGCGTATAAAGTAATAAAAATATGTTTAATTCGAATTGGCTACTTTTTCAGGAAGATTATGTTGCCCAAAGGACGCATTTACATTATTTGTATTAATACCGGACTACGGATTTTATGCATGTATGACAATCGTGAATATGAAATATAGTAAACGTATGCAGAAGATGCGCACATGTGCGGAATAAAATATTGTAATTGTCGTATTTAATTACGACAATTACTTTTTCCACAGTTTGCATATGTTTCTTATATTAACATACATCATAAAATGCATACAATCTGCAATCAAACGATGAAAAATTAATCATTCCCGCGCTCTATAACGGCAATGATCGGGAGAATATGTTCGCATTATTTAAATGAGAGAGTGCGAGAAGGTTATCGGCATCCATGTGATTCCGCATCAATGAATATTAAAACGTACATACAATATTTCTTATTTATCGCGCAAGTTGTAAAATAATCAATACATTAGATGCGATTTATAATCACATAATTAAGTAATTACAACGAAACAATTGCGAGTGTTCGCAATCTGTTATTCGGATTCGCGTCATTGATTACTTTTAACATGCTTTATCTTCGATGTAATTGTTTCATATTATCTTGCTCAAATTATTGAATGGTATCTAAATATTTGTATAAATAATAATTTCAATATATCTTTACCAAATCATTTTGAAATTTGATGATAAAAGATTTGTAATTTAAATGGCTAAAGTAGAATAAATTTGCAAAGTACACAAATGTAAATTTAAAAATTGATGGTGGGTGTTACTTGAAAAGTAGGTTGAAGTTAATTATTTGTACGTAGTTTCGTAGTTTTGTTATGTAAAGAAAAAGAATGCAACGTTTGTTTCAACTTTTGTAAATATTTTTTCGAACAATGGTTTCGCGTTATGCACGAAATATTCTATTTGAACAGTGTTTTAAGATCTCGGGATTTCCGGTTTTGTAAATTTCCCTTATCAAATTCCTTGTCTTATCGGCAAATAATGATGACAGTGCAGTTATAACTTGGAGTAAAATAACATTATTCTATTTATTAATTAACTCGGTGGCTTTATTCGTAGAACACGTTAGAATGGTTTAATACTTTTAACCGAGTTAAAAATTTAAAAAGTTAAGTTTATCACAAATTTTAATCGTTGAAAATGATTCATTCTTAGTCTGAAAAATTAACCTTGGACTCTGATAAATAAACATTAATTGAAAACTACTGTATAATCTTTGTACTATGTACTATCTTTGTTGCGTAAAAGCTTTGTAAAAGTGTGTACTGTTAGTGAAGGTGAACGATATGTTTGACAAATCAACCGCTTAGTAACGTTCCTTTTGAATATTTAAACACGAATGTATTTGCAAGACTAATGGAGCGCTATTGTAACTTGATCGCTTAGGTTATAATACCGATTATCTTTCCAAGATTAATATCTCTATCAGCTGTCGTTTTATTTGCACGAAGAATCGTAAAGCAGATGTACGCAGTAAACCAACCGTAATGGTATTATAAAAAATCGAGTAATGGCGAAAGAATATATAAGATCCGACAACGATTATAAATCGAGACAGCTCCAAGTGCAACTGGTATAATATTAACGACTGGTATGCGTTCGTGCAGTGGTTATTTGACATTGCAATTATTGGCAATCATTCTTTGTTTCATTCTAAACGTCTTCGTATTTTATTCAAGTGTAAGTCTAATAGAGCACAATTTACTGTGTTGTAGTACGTATCCGTTATGTTACGTGTGGATCCACAGCGTGCAAACGTAACCTTGTAACTACGTGGTTGTGTGAGATACATATGTAGAAATCGGTGACATATCAGAATGCACAACAGATGTTCCAACATCATCGCTGAGGCGGAAAAGTATATACTGCGGATACCAATTTAAAATAAGTGTACACCATGATCGTTAATTTATGAAAATTATTTCATCGGTAATGGCACCATATACATCGTTACTTGAACTCTATTCTACAAATAAGTATCGAGGTACAAACAATTTTTACTTTTCTTTTGTACGATAATGATTGTTTCCAATCTTCATTTTGAATTTACGATTATATTTTTGGCTCTCAAAGGCGAACATTTTTTATCGTTCGACACCTGTTAGAAAATATTTCCAAGTTAGAAGCAACTGTGCTGAAACTATCCGCTATCGACTCATACGTAAACACACTCAGCATATTTTCTATCTCATCGAGTTACGTTTATCGTACAGGTGAATGAATTGACCGTGATATTCCAGTTGGTGAAACTCGCCGATGTTACGCGATTCATAATCGACAATATCAATAACGTGTCACCTTGAATCTGAATGGTCCAATAGGCGGTTTCGCGTACGGTATCCCACGAAAGGCGAGCAGTTGTCCACCGTAGATGTTTTCGTCGACCACGCCGCGAAGTTGGCCTTGTTTCACGGTCACCACGGGACTTGTATACGCCATGTGACGATCAGATATAAACTCGTCGAAGCAACGGTGCGAACTGGTCCTACTGGTCGCCTTGTAGCAAGGTTTTATAAAGTCTTCTACAGCACGGAGTCGTTGAACCGTTTAGTGGGGGAGAGAAGGAAACGAGAGACTGGCCAGCAAGAGCCAGTGAATCTTTAGCTACACTCGCGAGTACTACAAACGTATAACTTACGCCAGAGTAACGTAGCAGGCGCCTTTCTGCAGTCGTACAGAGATATTTCAAGGTTGATGAATAACTCCAATTATACTTAGTTCGGTCGGTAAAGTTAATCCCTTTTGCTGTGCAATTTCTGTACGCGATGCATATATAGAATTAACGCGTCGGAGAAAAGAATAAGACACGTATGCTGTTATAATAAAATGATAGGTATATATTATACTTGCTTTGCTTCGAGGTGAACGTTTCGAGAGTGAAAGTGCTGAAATTTATAGATCCTGAAACTAATTATTTCCAAGTTGTTATAATCTGTGGGACGTTATGCCCAATGACGTAGATTTCAAGAAACGTTCGAAAAATAGGAAAAATCTGTTGCAACGATTGAAATGGAACTTTTTTTAAATAAGAGCTCCCAACGAGAACAGACAAATGGAAGTTTTAATTTGAATTTTTTAGAACAAGGATTACGAGTTCTCGTAAAATGTACGTCCGAAGTGAGAAAGTTTCCGATCACCTTTTACATCCGTAATCTGTACACTCTGAAAGTCTCGATGGGTCGTTTTAACTTTGTTTTAACTGTTTAACTATTTAACTAATTTTAAACGTTTTATGGAGTTCTGCATTTTTAATAATGTAAACAAATTTTTCAAATGAACTCGTTACGTAATCGCTGCCTTTTTTGCGTAGGAGTTCGAATTCCAGTCAATTGACACAAAACATTCGTTTATCGCAAGTTTCTTTTTATTATACAGCATGAGGAAAGATTTATAGAGACCGAGATATATGTACGTATTTTGCGAGACAATCATTTTCCCTGAAAATATTAAATAGAGAAATTTCAGGGTTTTAAGGAAGCTACCAAAAATTGTACCATTCAGGTAATTGTTCGTAATTGGTTTTGAGTCGTATGTTGGTTTTTGTGCGATGAAATGCAATTATTTTAATTAAGAACAGTTTTTAAAAGATATAATATAATATAATATAATAGATATAATATAATATAATATAATATAATATAATAAAATATAATATATAAAATAACAATTTATTTGAACTAACAAGTGTAAATTTTGTAAAAATTGGACAAAAGTACTATTACTATATGGCCAAATAAATGCTAAAATTTGATCTTTATCTAAATAATTTGCTTCCAACGAACAACTTTGATCCTCGACTTTCGATTTGTTTTTCCGGGTAGAATTGCTTCTTTGCACCCACGTGGTTTCCATAGTTTGCTACTTGATTCGTTTGTAATCAACAAGTTTTACTTGGTTCAAACGTCGAAGCAAACTACTTGTTGCACGATCCCTTTCGTTCGAGGAGTACATTTACTTTTTCTGTACCACCGAAAAAGCTCTCTCTATTATGTACCGTTAGAATAAAAAGTAACGGTAAACAATCTTTGTTGAGTAATATTCCAACCACGTCCTTAAGAGACTATGTATTGCTGTCTAGGCTGTCATTTTTTTCGGCCTTATTTATGATTTTTTTTTTTTAATGTTAGGTAGACCATTTTCCTCTGAGATTTTGCAGATATATTTAATCATCTTATAAGCATGTACATGTGTATTAGTAAAACTAAATATTTTTTAAAATCCCTAGTTTCAACGATAAAGGCGCGTGTGCTGAATATTCTCTCCAAATTTGAAGCCAATCATGGAAGTCAGTTTAACAAAACAAATTTAAACAAAAAGTAGTATAACTCGTACAATTTCTTATATTTTTTGATGAAAAAAACAGAAAAAATCACAATACAAAGTTACATTTCTATTGCAATGTTATGTAATTGAAGGTACGATGAAACCTAGCGAAATTTTCTTTTCATCGTGGGCCGCACAATACGGAAACGAAAAACTTACAAAGGTTGACGTAACGGTAATCGACCGACAAGAATTTAAAATTAAAACCGTCGTATGTTTAAGAAAAGAAAATTAGTATCTAAGAATGTAACTATAATCCTTATAATCGTATGTCTAATCATTCGATTCTATCATTTAAACGTCCTTTACTTGGCGTCTCCTTGTAATTATTCACAGTCAGTCTCATACTTGATAACATTCAATTTTCATTTTCTGTTCGTTTTTGTTACGTAACCATCTTCTATATCTCTTTCTTTACTAATGGGTATTTAATCCCGTGAACGAATAGATAAATAAGTAGAAAAAAGAGCGTCGTTGCACTTATGAAAATACGAAGTCGTAGGAGAATCGACATTATCTCTTTATCTCTTGCCGAAATTTCGATATAACCTGTTCCATTTGCATGACTCACCCCGTATATCCAGCGTTCTATACGAATTCTGAAACTTGGAACATCATCGTGCTACGCACGTTCCATGTATATTCTGGGTGTTCGCGTTAGTATTTGGGTCGATGGAATTTCCGAAATCTCTATTCCAATACCGTAGGATTAAAGTTTCACTCAACCAAATCTTGAAGTGCATCTTATACTAACTATATAAAATAGTATTAAATAATTTTAAATAAATTTTCCGAATATTTCTACGCTCTCTTACAAAAGGAAAAATTATAGAATATTTTTAATGTACATTTAATCGGATTTCGTTTAAAATGTGATGGATGCTAGAAAGACGTGGATCGATTTATCACGGGATCACTGTGACTGGATTATTTAAAATCCTCATCACTTACTTCGCGTCACTCCTTTTGATATAAAAACATCCGATGTCACGCAAAAGACGTGGCTCTTTAGAAAATTACATTTAAATTGAAGTTAGACAACTCGATCGAGATTGCTCGTAAACTTCTTAAACTTTTAGTAACGTTACACCGTTTTCTTCCAGAATTTTTATTACGAACGATTTTTATGCAAACACGAATACTTGATGAAATTTAATATAATTAATTATGCGAATCAATTTAAACCTTTACGGTCTCTTTGTTATACGATATTTTAGTTTTATTTTTACTTGTAGGACTATGAACGAAAAAATGTGGGATACTTCCTATACGATATCTCATAACATTTTAATGATCGTACGCGAACGCTTTTATACGCAGAACGACGAGAAGAATCGATTTGCATACAATAAAAATACATAATTCAATTTAAAACACAAGTGCAATGTGCAAATGGTACCCAAGGGGCATTCGAACTGGTAATTGTTACGTAAATTTGGCGATCGATAAATCGAATTTTCCGTTATTTAAATTTAGTCGATCATCGTCGTTTCGAGGGAATGAATTTACGATTTATTCGAGTTGAAAATCATAAAAACCAATTTGATCGTCGCGTTGAAATTGATGCACGGTCTAGCAGCTACTGGGAAAAAGTTTCGCAAGTTACAGTGCGATGCAAGCAGATGGAAATTTAAAATAATTCGTTTCTATTACTTACTAGTCGCTGATTGCTAACAGAATGCAGACCATGACCTATCGAAACGAATTCCTGAACCGTCAATTGGAGAAACAAAGTTTTGAGAATATTGAAACGAGGAAATTATGGCTCGGTTAAGGGGACCAGTCAGAAAATCGAGTTTATTTTTATCTTTTTTTCGAAACTAATACTATTCGAAAATTAAATGCCAAAGTTTCATAACGTTCTCGTGAAAAATAAGGATTTGGGAGATGAAAATAAAAAATTTATATTCGTATACATTTTAAAATTAATTATTTATACCTAACCATTTTTTTTTTCTTTTTAATAAGCCTTTACAAAAAGACTCAATCTGACTGCCTGGTCTCGTTATTATTGTATGCGATTTTTTAAACGCGGATAATAACGGATAATTGCAGCGTTGCGTCAAATAAAAAAATGGTAAAAAGTGGTTTTCGCTTGGCGATTTTTGAAAGTAATTTCGAATTTCAAACTATATTTACAGAGAATTTAAATCAGTGTAGATAGTGACGAAACGAAAGAGATTGCGATATTTGAAAAACTTTAAAATATGGTCTGTTTTGAAGTTTCACACCCCGTATATTGTGTATTGAAATAACCGGTGTCACTGGTGAAACAAATGGTTCCGGGAATTTCGTGAAAATTAACAACCATACGCTTCGCTGATGAGTATCAAAGCTTGAGCTCTAAAGCCACGCCTGTAGACCGTTCCTTCTATCTACCATTCACGGATAATTTTCTGCCACACCTGCACACTGTTTCTCGTCGAAGCTGACGATATATTTAACAAGCACACACCGTCCTGGGATTACAGAATATAAGCAAAATTGCCCGGGTAATCAGTATTTCTGAAATACAACCTCACTCGAAGCGGCAGTAAGTTTCCGGATTATGACAATAAATTATACAGAATGAATCATACGTACCCAAAACTTTTTAACCGTGCAATGAGTTTACATCTCGACGCGACGATACGAATCTTCTAACAAACGAAAGAAGAATATTTACTTGGAAACAAAATAAAATAATCTGACCCACGTAAACATAATGTTTCATATAATCCTGTGTTATTTTGAACTAAACAGGTAGTGTTACAAATTATTACTTCAAGCACGTACTGATAGTAATCATAACAAAATTTTGTTTCAAGTTTGTTTGTTTTTTTATGAATACACATATCCCCGAAATCCTACCCTTCTTCGACAAAAAAATTCAGGTAGGTAGTGAAATTTTTCGACGAAAAAAAAAAATTTCAAATCGTTCTGAAAAAATTATTTTCAGTTGCAGGGGTCAATTATAATCATTTTCGGTGAATAGACATACTCCCGAAATCTTACCCACTTTCGAGAAAAAAATTCAGTATTGGCGGAACTTTAAATGTTAATAACTTCTTATCGAAGCCACCATCAACAAATTGGTATTCTTGATTTTCGTCTTATTTTGGTCTCCAAAATCTCCCATTAAAATTTTTTCCAAGGGTGGCCGAACACCCTGTATAATACATTACTACAAAACTTTCTAGAAATATTGTAAGAATATTACAAATTCAGCTAGTATCGTTAATTTATTTTTCTCGTAATTATCGTTCATTATGCCGTTGTTCCCGCGTATCCCTAATTGAAAATCATCGTAATACCTCGACGTTGATGCTTCAAGTACTCGAGTAAAACGTTCCTAAGGGCGTCAACGCGAGCAGGAAATTGCACGTCGGTAGAGTTTCTTCTAACTAATTAAACGATTAAATCGATCACACTGGTTACCCTTTCGTATTAACGTTTAATTTTCATTAATTATTATTAATCCTTTATAAAGATCGTTCGACTCGCGAACCACTAATCTGTACCACGTTTTCCTTTATTTTATTTTCTACCATCTTGTTCTTTTTTCAATTAAATCGAGTTGCAATTAGGAAGCAGAATTTGTTTCGCGTCGAAAATCGAGGCGTAAATATGAAGAAAGCGAACCGCGTTGCGCGGCTTCCGGCAAAATCGATACGCGCGAGCTATCCATTTCCGTTCCATTCGTCAACGAATTGACCGTCCGGTTTTCCTTCTTTTCTGTAGAAAATAATTTACGGTTTCAGATGTCCCATATTTAGTTTCCTTCCGTGCTTGTCCGCGAAAATTCAGCAGAGAAATTTCTGGCAACGTATTCGACGCTCGTCGAAGATTCTTATCACATTTCGCGATCCCAGCTCTGGTATCTCCGACTGTCGTGCAGCGAATCGATGGCCTTTCGTTGTAAATTGTCAATTTTAGCTAACCAACTAACGGAAGGAATGCTAAAAATAATCGTCCGAGAGCCCAGAAGTTTTCTCGATGATTTACATAGAAGCGTGAAATGAATATTAAAAATTTCGGACTACGCCTCCGCTTTACTGCATGTTTGTGCACTAAATTGTCGAACGGCGAACGTTGTGAAATCCAACGAAATAAAAGCGAAACGACGCGTCGCGCGATAAGAAGTCGAGGGCCATAAAACTGACTCTACTTCGTAGGTAATATTTTCTGGTTTGGACAATCTTTCGTGGTTCAAATAATATTTGATCTTTTATTCCATCCTCTGGGGATTCGGAAGTTTTTTTAAGCCTCGGGAAACGTAAATACAGTTAGCGAGGGAAGTAAATGTTCCAGGAATTGACCGCTGTTATCCATCTTCGCTACGCTGGAGCCTGAATACGCTGGGGACAACGGTGAGAAATAGCGAGATATATGTATACGAGAATAATACTTGAAAATTTTTTCCTACGTTCGATAGTTGTCGAGATATTACGTTACTGTTTCGAATTCGCCGTTATTAAGACAATAACGGACGCGACGCGCGAGACGGTTAGGCCGGTAAACTGCCGTCTCGACGGTTACCGGTGTTTACAAATTTTTTGCTCCCGGAAACGCTTCGATACTGAGTTCAGTTGTCGTATCGCCGCTGACCGGACCACTCAAAATAAACTGTGATTTCTATTCCGCTAGTGATATCGGTCCAATACTTTTCTACCTCATCTTTCCTCCTCGTATGCCAGTGGTCCACGGCCCTGACTTCAAAATCATCATCCATCCACGATCGACTCGGAAATAGTTCCATCGAATCACGCACAGTTAGGTATATTACATTTTCCACATTCAGTCCCTTAACCACTGCGAGGGAACCACTGTGACGGATGAAAATTAAGGTAATTTTCAAGAATTTTTTGGCCGTCACTATGAAACGAAACTTTGGATAAATTCTTCCGGATTATCCAATCTTTTCGCTTTAAATTCCATCGAGATCTCCGACTTTAACGCTCCGTCGGTTGCTTTTTCTCATCCTTCGTGACCAGCAAGTCGCAAATACTCTCTCGCGTTCTTGTTATTTTCTCTTTTATTTTCCGATATTCTTGCCCGTGACTTTTTCTCTCGCTGGAAGAGAATAGGGGAAGATAGCTACGCGCGATTTCCACGGCTGGAATTTATTTTTCTTTCTGTCGCCGGTTGACATTTCACGGCGTTACAAGTTGTAAAATGCCAGAACGAAGGTTTTAGTTTATCGAAATACACCGTGCAACACTCGAACCGGAAACTCGATAACAAACCCTTTTTCTGCAGGTACGAATTATGGGGAAAGCTATGGAGAACTTATAGAAACGTATAATATTAAAATTTTTCGCAAACTAACCGCGGCCACGTGCGTCTTTCGAAAATATAATTCAGAACTTTGCTTAGTCATATTAAATATGTAAAGAAATCATTTAATTTCAGATAATTCGAAATAACTTGACAAGTATTAATTAAATTAAGTCAATGGATTACCAACGAAATAATGGAACCCCGCGTGCTCGTATAAGGGTTGAATGTCGCAACAATGGGAACGAATAGAACGAGAAGGGGCGTGTACAAGACAGATAACGATATCTGATCCTAGTTTTCTTTTGAAACGAACCGCTGTAAAGGAACTTCCATTAAGCTAGGAAGAATAGTGAATCGAATGAATGAGAACGAACGAGAGACCAGGCAATCCTGATACAATCCCCCTCGGTGAGACATAGTCTGTCGTCTCAGAAATGGATACGTTCTCTTTGTACATGTCTGAAAAACTGTTCTTGCGATTTCTTTGCGTAAAGATCTTAATCGAGCGATTCCACTACGGTTATTCGAGTTTAAACTCCGAAAGAGATGGATGTTCCGATGCCGTGTATACGTGGAATCCTTTTCTCTATCAGTTTCTTTGCGACAGTAATTATTCGAGTACAGATAGCCGTTCTACGACGCAATTAATTTTTATCGCGTTTTATCCAAACTGTGTTATTTCTATACAAAATTATGTACATAATAGGTCGACGAATTAACGCCTTATCGACGGGACTCGATTTAAACCTTACGAAAATATTGAACTTGGTGAAAAATAAGAAATTGCAAACGTTCGGTCCACGCAAAATCTAAAAACTAATTTTTATTAATTTCTAATGAATTTAGCGATTTAAAAAGTACAGACGAAACTCGACGCTTCGACGCTGAATATAAATTAAAGATTAGAAATTTCACTTATATTTGTTTTTAATTATAATTAGGTGGACTGTAAACGCTGGATAGTTAAAGTTCTTGATCAATTTTCATCCTCGATCTCGTTCGGAACTATTGTTGACCTTGCTCCGTTTGATGGGCGGTTCGCTTGTTATTTCTTCATCAACGAGTAGTTTCATTGAAGAAATTCTTTATTGAATTATTTTCAAACGACGAAGTGCTCTTGTAATTCTTCGTAATTTCTCGTTAAAAATTTAAACCACTTCACGGATCTATTAAACTTTTCACTATACAGATACGTAGAACCATCCGAGGAAAATAGACTTTTTATTTTTTGCGTCAATCTATTCCCAAATATATTAAATTTGATACTTTAAGTTTGAAATTTCTTGTGGGTGGAACACTTTGAACTTTTAGAAGAGGTCCATTGATTATATTAAATACTATTTTTAAACGTGCAACGATTGAAACCCGGGAAGAAATTTCTTGCCTCCGCGCAAGAGATGCGAAAACGAACGATCGGTTCCTGTGGTAAGCTTTTTGCGGAACGAAAGTGACTTACACACGTGACTGGCAGATTTATACCGTTCTACGCGTTCCCCCGATTTTTATTTCCTTCCCGCTCAATTGGCTCTGAGAATTAGTCGGATCGGAGCGAGAAATTCTCGGTGTAATTTAATCGTTCCCTTGGATATTCTTCCACAACGCAAGTCGTTCTGCATTCGTAGTATGTATACACAGGCTCACAAAAGTGATGACGTATTCCTAATTAAAATTGAGACAAACCGTGCAGTATAGTAAATATTTTTAAATTGTCGTAGAAGGTGGACAAATTTTGTCGGCGAAATTGAAAATTTTCAAATCATTCTGGAAATTTATTTTCGATTGCAGAGGTCAATTACAATCATTTTTGGTCAATAGACATACTCTCGAAATCCTAACCATTTTCGAGAAAAAAATTCCTTACCGAGAACATAATTTCAGAATACCAATTTGTTGATCGAGGCTTCGTTGAAAAGTTATTAACGTTTAATGTTCCGCCTGTAGTAGTGATTCTCGCTCAGCATGAGAAACTCTATTTACCGACGTATCGACAACCATACAGTTCTGTGAATGAGAACCATTAGCAGCTGTAGAAACGTTAATAACTTTGTAACGAAGCCTCGATCAACAAATTGGTATTCTTCATTTTCGTCTCATTTTTGCCTCTAAAATATCCCATTAAAATTTTGTCGTAGGTTGGCCGAACATCCTGTATACGACAATTTCAAAATATTTAGTATACCGTGCAATTTGTGTAAATTTCGAATTAGGAAAGATGTCATCGTTTAAATACTTACGTGAGGTCTGCGTATTCATGGTTCGTGAGTGAAACCAGAAGTCTTTTCACCTTCGAGCTCGAACGAAACGTTTATTCTTTTTCACGACGAGGATGTTAGGATGTTAGTAACGCACGAAGAAATCCCGAGGAATATCCCGAGGATTTTCAAATCGGAGAGTCTCTCGGATTACAGTCCGGCACGTTCACTCTCGTCTGTGACAGTTATTGAAACGCGCGGCGATCGTAATAACGCACTTGTTCCGGTATGGATTATGCTAAAATTCGAAAAATTGGCGCCGTTTCAATATTCTTAAGCGGAACCATATATATTATCTTCCGTACCGTGCGCCAAACTTTAAAGCCGTTCCTCTTGAAACGATATTTTTCAAGCTGGCTGGCACGATATCTCAGAAACCAATAGACCGATTTACCTACACGTCGATGCACGCGTAAAATAAATTCACCTCTCTCTGTACGCTCTAAACATTTCTTCTGCAGCTTGGAAAAGTAACGAGATTCCGACGAAGAAATCTAACATCTTTTCCGACTCGTTGTAATTATTTTTATTTAAAATTTCCTCGTTTCTCCTGGTTCAAACGATAACCATATTTATACAGAATATGTAAAGTTCAAGTTTCAAATCGATGCATCGAATGTGTTCGGAGCTTCGAGCTGAACAGACGTTCGAACGAATCAGACCCATTGTTTAAAAGTGTTCCAGAAGCTCAATTCGTTCCTTTATTAAGTACTCGTCGAATAAATTGTCCTTTGTAGCATTAATTTATTCTGAATAGGAATTTAAGCTCCTCGCTGCTCGGTCATTGTCGTAAAATACGACCAATGAAACGTTCGCTCGTAAAAAATTCAGTGCATCTGCTTATTGATCGTATCTCACGCGTACCAGGATCGAACGACCGAGGGAACGATTGAGTGATCGGCAAATATTTAGTCTTTACAAGCATCGTTGCAAATTGCTTTCCACGTTTCTTCCGTGGGAACGCCGCAGCATCAAATAGTTACCCCAGAAGTGTTCCAGTCATCGTGTCTTCTCGATCGAAACGAGAAGAGACACGCGTCTCGAGAAGTGTTTAATTTTTACTTAGAGACCGATCAACTATTGCTCAAACGTGAAAACATAGTTCGTGTGATAACACGGGACCTGGAAAGTCGAAAATGGAAAGCAGAATCTTTTTATAATAACGAATACGCTAAACGTTGTCAGATTTATTATCGTCTAATAACTGTCGTCGTTTCGAAACAGTGAAACTATAAGATAGACACAAATTGTTGATATACAGCTGTCACATTCTGTTATTCACTACCCATTTTCTATTTATACTTTGTATAAATGTTTGCATCCTTTTTTTAAATTTACACAAATTTCACGCAAAACGCGTACTCGAAACACTAAAGTTAGTGTTAATTGTCTGTTGACGAGAAACATTAATTTATGAATTGTATCGTACCATGGATCTTTATTCAAAAAGTATAATAATTATTGGAATGAAATGGAGGTTCACTACGTCTTCGTGAAAACATGAATAACACCTATAATTCGATTTATTATGGCACAAGGAATTTCTTTTGTCACGTAGTTAAATTATACATTCTGAGACGGTCGTCTGATACCTGTCGCACAGCACGTGTCTGAATATATAATTTTGCTACGTGACCAATTGTAACAAGAATTCATTGACATTTAATAAGTCAAATTGCGAGTCATTCTAGACCAAGTCATGATTTATTTTATTTTATATTATAACTTTGTGAGAGTATAAACTTCCAGAAGAGGTTTCCTCGACTCAAACAAATTCAGCGCACGATCTCGCGTAACTGTTTTGCGTTATTGCGCCGGTAAATTGTAATTTCAACGAAACGTCAAAATTAAACATTCTTCGTGTACAAACGAGAAGCTTTTGTAAATTTCTTTTAATTAATATTCGTACGATTCAAAATGAAGATAAATTGCAATAAATTGCGATAAATGAGCAAACTTACTTTAACGATTAGAATATACGAGAGTGCAAGAGATTTTTGAATTTATCTCAACGTTTGTGTCTAATATTGTATTCTTGTCGCAAAGTTAGGGTTATATTGCACGCTTTGTCATCTAGTGGCGTTGGGTCAAGCAAGTTAAAACGAAATTGGGAAACCGATGAGCAATGACATGTTTCAACGACCTTTAGGAGTAGCAATTTGCAATCGATGGAAAGTACTATAGTCCACGCGAGAGGGGTAGCAAAGAGAGATTTTATTTCCTCAAACGTTCTATGCTGGAAACAATTTTACAAGAGAAAAAATATGGATGAAATATACGTGGTAATTATTATAGATTATTCGAAGATCACATACATGTTTCCAGAGTTAAAAACTGAGTTAACTAAAATAACATTTTCATCTCGAGACGGAGAAAATCGTAAATGACTGGGTTAAAATGGTCGACAACAACGCGTTAAGTGCAACCAATTGCACCGTCGCTGAACAAGCTCCTTGCTCGATGTTCCGTTTTCTCGATCCCATCTGGTACGTTGGTTTTTAAGGGCAGAGGGAGCGATAAAATTCACGAAGGTACTTTTGAGGAGGGCAGAACAGCGTGAAATACGAGCTGTCATGGCATGAAGTAAAGCTTATACGTGAACAACTCGCGGTCAGATCCTGGTCAAGAAAGTTTGTCATAACAGAAACGTTCCCAGAATTCATTGGCGTACGTGTGCACGCGAAACTCTGAAAAATTTGTGCGTTTCCCGAACCAATGGAATCTGTGTATGACCACTGGCCTATCATGCTAGTTCTCCGTTTAATCAGAAAACTTGGTAACTTCGAGAATCACGAGATGTTACGAAATGTGCAGGATTACGAGCAAGAAAAAGAGATAAGGAATCCCTGCAACCGAAGATAAGATCCAAACAAAGAAACTTTCCTGAAAAGAGCCCCACGTTTTCTTTTCGAGGGAAATATTATGAATTCTTCAAAAACCTTCGGAAATGGATTCCATTCTTCTCTCTGATTTAGGTTCCCTCTTTTTACTATTTGATCTATAAAGAAGAAAAGTATTGCGATAGTTTCGAAAATATTTTATTGAAAAAGGAAAGGCATCTTAACGCCCCATGATCACGTTTTCCACGATAAATTATCGGCTCGACAAAAACAATTTACAGATCACGTTCCATTATCGAGCCAGAGCCCAGTTTAAATGTCTTTTTAAGAACTTATAAACGAGTTTCTTTTTCCGTGGGTTTTCCAACGCGGTCCGAACGAGAAAAAAGTCACGATGACAAACCGTAGCCGGCTGAATCGATGAGAGCGTTTTAACACTGCGCTACAAAAATAACAATTTTCTCAATTATAAATGTCCAACCGCGTATCGTAGAATTTCGATTTGCTTTACGTGACAATCAGCGTGCATTTTTATTCAAAGAGGATTATTTAATCAGAAACATAATTCATAAAATGTTCCAGAGGTAAAAAAGTTTGATAATTGACAATCGGACCAAGTTTTGTCATTAATTTTTCTCGTTGCTCGATACCTTTCCAAAAGAGGAACATGAAATATCGTTTAGTATTTTATAGAAACGCTAGTGTATAGGAAAAAGTGTTTTTAATAAGAAAGTAACGAACAAAATATATAAATGGAAAAGGAAAAACGGTGCTGCTGGTTCGGGAGTTGGATTCGAAATAGAGATACTAAAAAGCATATGCTATCGTCTGCTCTGCGCTGTTGATAAAGTTCCATTTGGATGGACGACGTTCAGCGATCGAAAGTTTCGCATTGTCAGGAATTTATTTCTTGAAAGCGAAAAAGAGTCGATCCTCGTAATTTTCTGAAGCTGTTCTGGATATCACCCACTGCGTCCAAAGAATGAAATAAATAAAAATTTCTCTATGAACGGGAAGAATTTATCTGAAATCCACGAAACCAAATATCTGATCTTACACATGACACAATATTAGAAATTTCTTAGTTCCTTTGTACGGATGAACTGATCGATATTATTGTAACTGAATCCAATCTGTTTGGATCGAGAGTACCGTTTGAATGATTTTCCATGACGTGCCACAATTTTGCCTATAAACGTGATTTACCGCCGCGTAGAATGCACGCGACGTGTGCATAGACTATTTGCCTTTGCCTTTCGACATTCTGCATTTTACAAATACTATCGCGGAAATAAGAAAATGAATGTTCCATTGCACCGATTATTTCCGAATTTTGACTAAAACGTATGTCAATAATACGACATAATATATCTCGTTAAGCTGTCGAAGACTATGCGATGTTTCATTGTGAAAGGAACTCGGCGTTAATCTTACGTTACTCGTGAATTCGGTTTCGTGGGATTTGGTGTTCCTGTTCCGTGTGTATCGAACCACATTCGCGGGCTTTAAATTTGCATAAGACACTGTCGGTTGCATCTCTGAAGGTAACGGAAAACGAGGAACCGTGTCATCTCGTCGCAGCGCGGCGTATCGGGTGAAAAGGTATGGAAAATAACGTATTTCCTAGGGAAGAAAGCGTGTAAGTAACTTTCGATAAAGGAAACTTTGAGAGAAAACTCTCGTCGGATCTTTCGATATCGCGAACAGCGTTCCTTGCACGCGAGTATCAAATTCTGTCGAGCCTCCGCCATGAGACAGTAGACAGTCGGTAACGAGATTCCAAGTTCGTGTGTACGTTTGCCATTTTCTCGACACCTTCTGCTTCGACGATTCCGGATCTTTAAAATACAGAATGGCACTTGGCGATTTAGCGAAGTTTGGCCCAAACTTCGGGACGAAGGTGAACGAATTTAAAAACTATTTCAGCGACGAATTTTTGTTGTTCATTTAAGCAATTTCAAACGTAATCTAGACGAGATTCAGCCCAATTTACCGAAAGTGTACCACGACGCTATCTTTCGTCAGAATTTTTCAGACGTGCCTTCTTAAAGGTTTCGTCACGTTTGCAAAGTTTATACGTACAGTCTTTGGAAGTTGACCGCCTATCGTGGACTGTTTCGAAACACTTTTTAAGAGAACGACACCTAGAGTAATAAATTTTAAAAGCTGACGAAACGCAACGGATCACCAAGTTCAGTGTTCTCGTAAAATAAAAAAATGCAGACACTGTCTCGAGTGTACATCGGGTGGTTGATCGTCTCAGATCGATAGACTGAGAAGAGTACCAAAGAAGCAATAACGTCTCCGGTTGATCCAGAGGGGCTTCAAACGAGTTCGAGGGGATGCTAATATAGAGACAGAGCGTGTCTTTGTCACCGGATATGCGGCTTGATCTCAACAGATCTTTGGATAACAGAGTTAGCCATTGAGCTAATAAAATAGACGCTTTATCGCCGCGAACGTTAACCTGGCTAAGAAACTCGTCATTTACGATTGCAGGAAATGACCCCGAGCACGTAATCTCGAAAGTGCTCTATCCGTCGAAGCGCTGATGGGAAGAAGCGAAGGTACATTCCAGACCTAACCCGGCCATCTTGTATTTTGAGCAGGATAGAGGCAATCAAAACGCAGATAGATCCGTGTTACTCTCACATTTATCTCCGTTTTACTATTGTAGATTGATCCAACGACCGACCACGCGGTACCAGGTAGTCAGAAAATCGATTTTTTTTCTCGAAAGTAATACTATTCAGAAATTAAATGCCAAAGTTTCATGACGTTGTGGTGAAAAATAAGGTTTTGAAAGATTGTTTCGGATTCGCCGTTATTAAGACAATAACGGACGCGACGCGCGAGACGGTTACCGGTGTTTACAAACTTTTTGCTCCCGGTTTCGAATCGAACCGAGCCGAAACGCTTCGATACTGAGCTCAGTTGTCGTATCGCCGCTGACCGGGCCACTCGAAGTAAACTGTGATTTCTATTCCGCTAGTGATAGTGACGCTTGTGTACCTCATCTTTCCTCCTCGTACGCCACTGCTCCACGGCCCTGACATAGAAACCATCATCCATCCGCGATCGACTCGGAAATAGTTCCATCGAATCTCGCACAAACATGAAAGTAGTAAGTTTACTATTGTCTCATGACTCCATAGTATAATCGACTGTGAGAACTGATCTATGTAAATAATAAATAACAATAAACGTCCAACAGACTCGTTTCTGACAGAGACGATAATTATACATAATTTTTCATAGAACTTATTTTTTGGGCCTCGTTAAAATTCAAGAAACCCATCTAGATTTATTTTCTTCAGCATCTAATCTTGAGAATTAAGTTTTGTAGCTTCATAGTGAAAATTCTTGTCACCCCTCGCATGGGTGATTGTATTAAAAGTGCGCGTTAATTAGATACGAATAACAATTGCTTCTACAAGTTTAATTCTTTCTCCGACTGTACCTGTCAAAATATGCGAAAAGGCTGCACCGAACGTTTTAAAAGGTCGCATGCTTCCTTTAAGTAGCAGGTTTTTCATCCCTGGATTAGCGAATAGCAGTGAACTAGACCTGAAATTCGTCTTAGAAACTTCTGGTATTAACTTCCAGCCGCTGGGGATGAAATACTCATCGTGTAACGCTTACGTCGAGACAATTTAATCTTAATTCTGAAAGTACACTTTACTTAGCTAGCTAGACGATCTTTAAACTGAAATATTCCTAAGTATTCTGTCGATCACAAACAAAATTACAAAATTTCGCTCCAGTCACACCTTCTATCTCGATAATTGTGAATTATCTTTTACTGTTTGTTCAGTATTTTTCCACATTTCAGTATGAATAGTTTCATTTAAACTGTGACCTATGTAATTAAAAGGCACGAATTTAATTATATAATATTGCTTGTCCCTCTACGTTATATGTATAACTTCTGTTTTAAACGTATTCCCTAGAAACTAACAGTTACATTCTATTCTCTTGAGATTTCCGTATCCAACACGACCAACATTATATCTGGGCAAATTTAATATACTGGAAATTTAAATATAATGGAAATTTATTAGCAACTTCTATGATGTTAAATCGCTCTGTTATAAACTTATACTCGATCCTATGAAAATTCAGTAATCTAAGTAAATTTTCATTTTCTGAAATTATTAAATTAAATCGACGCTCTTACGTTGCAGATTCAATCAGTTTTCAAAGAAATGCTCGCTGTAATTATTCTTGTTATACCTTTGATTAAACGATCGGTTTGAAGTTCCAATCCTATCCATTCCAAGTGGCAACGACGCTTTGACTTTCAGTTTTCGTTTCAAGCTTAATTTGAAACTCGTTGCTATCGAATTAGGATATGTCGTTCGATTCAAATCCAAAACGGAAACTTAATACGTTTCCGAATAGATCGCTGGGTTTTCAGTTCCAGCAACACTTTCGCTGATTAATCGCGCTTTCGATTGCTGTTTTAGCCATTCCCTGTCGTTTTCCTACCACGGGGATAAGAGAAAACTGAACGATTGATGCTTTTACCGTGTCGCCGTTGAATGGAAATGCGCGCCACGTAAAGTACGAAACGTCGAAAAAAAAACAATCGGGAAAAATATCACTGAATAAAAATATGGTCCAACCAGAAATTATTTTTCTAAATCAACAAATTTGAAATCATTTCTCTTATCGTAAACGAATGAAACGAATATGTAGTTTCTCCTCTCGTTTTCTGCTTTTTTTCTCGTAGGTACGTTATTAATTAGTTGTCAGGCCTTATGCTTTTAAACTCTGATAATTGCAAAAATTATTGTTCCTCGTATCAGGTTTTCGCGAGGGAAACCTTAACATTACGATATTAACTTTGCGTTATTATAACTTGGCCAACGTAAATATTCTTCCTTTAATATTTGCTCGTTTTTGCAGCCTTTGATGAATTTTCCTTTTGTTAAATTGTAAACTGGGGCAAAAAGTAATACGGGAAATCTATTTGCCTTTACAGACTTGGTCTAAAAAAGAAAATCCTTCGATCGCGTATAGATTTGTTCGATATTAATGAAAGAAATAAACGCTACACGACACGGCAGAAATTAAAGGGGACTTCCGAGATCAGAAATTGATTTAAATCTCGCATTAATCTCCATCTTCCATCAGAACTGATAAAATTCCGATAGAAGCCATTATTTGAAATTGATGCCGTTACTTTTCCTACGAAATTCCACCGATCGATTTAATACGATTACTATAATACTGCGATTCTTCGATGGAGGATAAGAAAATCAATTTAATAAAATTTTTCGGCCGAGCTGGTTTAATTAATTCGCGATTGAACACGGAAATGCAAATTTTTCTACGAACAAACGATAAATCTAGACCATAAAAGCTCTTATATTATGATCGATTGAACGTACAAACACGAAAAAATAAGCGAAATAAAATTTTAATAAAATCGAGAATTTAATATAGTTCGTTTTAATAAATATAATGAAATTTTCGATGCTACGCGATTTAAAGTAATCTACTTAACTGAACCGATCGACAATTTACTGGCAAAACAAACTTAAGAATTTGACTTTGCTGAGTGCCGAAACCAATTACATCTCTTTCAACCAATAGCTCGAATATGTTTCTGGAATGGGAAAATAGTTGGGGAGAGTGGGTTGAACCATTCTGTTCCGGTGGAGAATCGGCCAGAAACTGGATATTTGCAGCGAAATCCTCGGGAATGCACGTGCATTAATGTGTTTGATCGACAAACAGGCTAAGAAGCTTTGAAATTAGCCACTTGCCTCGCAATCATTTTCAATCGCGACCAAGAGTCGTTTTTCCTGCCGTGGAAATGTTCGTCGTATTTAAACAACGTTTTTAATCGAATTTGTACCATTTAAGAGAATATGTGGAGGAAGAAAAATTTAATGATTCGTTCTTGCTGATTAAGAGCAATATTTTTTTGAAACAACGAGAAAACCCTCCAACATATTTCGTAACGAACAACGCGCGTAAGATTTAGCTCTCTAATGTGTTATTTTTATTACCCGCGTGTGTATCCGCTTTATTGCGCTTGAAATTACGTTTTTCGTTTCGCTATTTTATTGCAGGCATAATCAAATAAACCAGAGTACGTTCTTTAATAAATTTTAAACGCGATTTGCCGGATGAAATATTACAACGATTAAAGGAATTACCAAAATCTGACAAAAAATGTAGAATGGTACGGGTCTCTACTTCCCATTTGCATTTTATTCTACGGTAAAAAATTTTTTCATTCCACGCTTATGCACGAGATAAATGAAACGAATCAATACGTGAATATTTGAAACGCAATCGGAAGGCAATGAAACCGATCGTAAAAACCGAATAAATAAATACGTTCAAGAAATATTATTGACATAAGCACCGAAAGTTAAATTGATTCGATTTATCTGAAAAGTATGTAATTGGTAATTCTAGAGACGAGTTATTTATCAAATTTTAGTTCGTGTTTGTATATACGATTATAGCCTGATATAAACTGTAATTTCATTTTCCAACGTGTCTCATATTTTGCACCGTGTATTTGTAAAGATTTTAATTCGTTTGTAGAGAAGAATGAAAAATGTTGAACGGTAGCATAGAAAACCAAGAACTGGGCGAAACAAAAGGAATATCTGTAGAAAAGGGTGGACCTTGACAACGATCGAGATTCGACCATGAAACAGTTGTTAGATGCTTAGTCGTTCCCTAAGTCCGTCAAGCAGCGATAGTCGCCAACAATTCCCACTTATTTGCTCCCTCCAGAGTGCATTAGCTATTTCTCGATAAGCCACTATCGATTTCAAGACATACGTCGTTTGATACTTGGTCTCGTCGTACACGAAGAGCTTCTACCTCTGCAACCCGGAAACTTCATTTTGGACTTACGTAACTGTCCACCAAACAACTTCATTCCTAGAGAAATCTATTTCCGCTTCCCTACCTATTACATTGTACCTAAGGAATATTCCCCTGAATAAAAAGATTCAAATTTCGATAATTATGGAGGGTGTTCGGCCACCCCTGGGAGAAATTCTAATGGGAGATTCTAGAGGTCAAAATAAGACGAAAATCAAGAGTACCAATTTGTTGATGGAGGCTCCGTTAAGAAGTTATTAACATTTAAAGTTCCGCCAATACTGAATTCTTTTCTCGAAGAAGGGTAGGATTTCGGGGGTATGTGTATTCACCAAAAATGATTGTAATTGACCCCCGCAACCGAAAATAATTTTTCCAGAACGATTTGAAATTTTTGAATTTAATTGTTAATAACTTTTTAACGAAGCCTCCATCAAGAAATTGATATTCTTGATTTTCGTCTTATTTTGGCCTCTAGAATCCTCTATTAAAATTTTTCCCAGAGGTGGCCGAACACCCTGTATGTATGTATGTATACCTAGTTGTTCGAACTACGATATTCTTTTCTTTTTATATCCACGAATAACGGTAATATTCCATTTTTGAGCAGCATGTTCTTTCAAGAAATTTTTTTTTGAACAAGTCCATAGAAAAAAATAGTGAAAAGTTTACAGTAGTAAAATGTAATGAGCTTCAAAGTTTTACCTTTTAAATTTAATCTCCCATTCATTTAGTATACCGTATTTCGAATAATCAGTTTTTTAACGAGAACAGCTTCGATTTTGAATTGTCCTTTACCGAGATCACTGAAAACCATGATAACAAATTAAATATCAGATAAGATATTTTTTATTCAGTCTTTTAGCTTAGATATCTTGGAACAATATTCTAATTATTGTATAAATTGAATAGAAATGACTGGAGACGTAAAAAGTCGAAATTTAGCAATTTGTACAAAATCCCGTGACTTTTTACAACGCGATGAGCTCGTCTTAGCGTCGACTCGATTACATTAAAAATTCCGAGAGAAATAGCACAGAGAAAAGAGAACCTCGGATGGTAAGCTTTTTTTTCTCGATATCCTGGAGAGGAAGACATTTAGGCGACTGGCCTGAATACGTCAATCATTTCTTTTCTGTGTCGTTCTCGGAAATGGGAACGGTATATCGCGTTGCCTTCGACAAACGTTCCGGTTTTAATGGTTCGAACGAGCCTCTGTTCGGCAAGCGGCAGAAGAAAAACGAATCTTTTTACCCGCGGAAAATCCAGCAACGATATCGAGGAAAAAAGGATTCGTTCGCGGGATTAAAAATTTTGAGAACGTTCGACCGTAAGGCACGTTATTTTTTAATCTTATCAGTTTCATAATTAACTAAAACATTTACCAACGCTTCGCTATTTTCCATATCTTCTTGGCGTTTCGGGGAAAAATTTTAATTTTTCCTTCCAACAAACTTTATATGAAAATTTTTTTAAAGTCTCGAGGAATTTTGGTCGCCTTGTCGAAAACTCGACAGCCCCGTAAAATGATAATGAAATGCTCGGTAGCAGAGTTACGCGAGTTATTAAATAAAATTTCACGAGAAACAAAAATTAAAAATGCTTGAAAACTTTCTTGATAAATAACTCTCGATGGCTTTCGAGCAGACGTAACATCGAGTAAATAAACGGAGAAAGGAACAGCTGAAAATAAAATGCCCGTGAAACGATTTTCGAGCAAGTGCCCTTAAGAATCGTTTTCTAAACGCTTTACGTAGCTTCCGTTCTAAAGATTTTATATTGCTTACATTCTTCACTTTCCACTATGACGTTGATGAATGCTACCCTATGCTCTGCTTCGATGCGAGTTTCGTTCGCATATTCAAGCAGAACGATATTATAGACACGGGAAGACGATGGAAAGTTTCAAACGAATATCAACTCATTTAAATTCAACGTACGCTTGCGAAAACTCTACAGCGTATTACATATCTTCGTTTTATTCCAACTAATTTGCATAATTCTCTGGATCCAAGAAACCCGTGATAGTATCCGGTGCAATCTTGGACGATACACAGAATGTTTTATAACTATATACGGACTCGCAATATGTTTCTTTTTTATTTAATATTAGTTCAACAGATTGTACCAACATCCAAAGAAGGTATCAAGGAGAATGTTGGAAAATTTTGTTTTATACAAAAAGAAAAGAATAACAAATTTTAAGAACCCTGGATAACGTTGATTATTATTAAGATAGACAAATATTGTTCGAACGTCTGCATAAACGTATGCATGTTTATTATTATTGGAATTTTATTTTAATTTTTATAAATTTGAAAAATTTCCACACGCGTTATAAATTATTGTCTATCTGTAGGTAAACATCTTACGTATATAGCAAATTGAAATGATGCAATGAAAAGACAGTTTAAATGCCAGAGATTCTCGAGTAATCTGTCGAGTTATGAATTTGTATACAAGAGATAAGTTATCTGGGGTACAACGTCTCACAGAGATTCATTAACACGCCATTAGCATATTCATTCATACAAATTATAAACAGTGGATTATTTTTCACGACAAAACTTGGAAAACTAAATAACAGATACATGCTGATAATGAAGATAACATAATTGACATAAGCAAAGATAACACTGTTTCTCAAGATCAGAAGTTCACACCTTTTTAAAAAATTTTCAACTTCGAGTAAATAATATTATTCGAAACGCATCGTTGGCATGCTAGAACTGTTTTTAACCCTTTGCACAGCTGTTTTTCTACAAATCATAATATTCAAAATCTTGCAAAAGGAAGATCAAGAAATCACAAGATCACAACCGTTTTAAAAATGTTAATCTTGGAGTAAATAATATTAGATATGTTTTTTACCCTTTGTAAGAAAATAATTACTCTTTACGACGAATAAATGTACGAACGGTCGTCGACGCTTATGTAGTTTCTTTCAAAAGCAAACGAAATGGATCTCTCGGCTCTACGAGCTTGAATTTCCAACGACTTCGATGCAATATAACTTACAAACATCAATAAAGATTCGAAGCAAGATTTTCTTTGAATTTCACGCGTCTTCCGGCGGGATACGAATCGCTCAGTCAATACTTCCTGCGCTTTCGATGCGTGGAATGCTTGTTATGCATAAGCCTTCTCGTGTCGCGTAACCCGATTCCGTCGTTCGACATCGGATTTATCCGCGATCGTCGAGAAGCTGCTCTTCCGCGACATTGCGGATGCGATCGCGAGTCGCCGCGTCGCGAACGTGACGAGCATCGACAATTTTTACGTGCGTGTCCCACTGCTCGAAATCTGAGAGAAAAGTTGAAATACACGGGGGTCTGGGAGAACTGTGTCTTCAGTTGCTTCTAGTTGCAACACGAACTACGACCGTACACGTACGGATTACGTACAAATTCGGCTTCTTCCAAACACCGTGTATTTACAGCGAGGAGAAAAGCTTCTACGAGCCACGATTTCGCTGCTACGAACAACGTAGAATTGTACTTTACGATAAAAATTAATAGTTTGTAGCGGAACAGAATTTATTTCTCGCGAATAGATATCGCTGTATATTTAGTAATTGCGTATTTTCCATCGATTTGGTATTTTCGAAGACGAATCTTCGAACGAAGAAAAATTATTTTTCACTTATTTTTGACCAATCAATTTTAATTTTTATTTTACTAATTTCACAAAACCGACGCAGGACATCACACGTCGTTAAATTACAGAAATTCGGGCGAATCGAGGAAACAATTCTGGATGGATGGAGACTTTTTTCCGCCATCGTGTGTCTCTCGCGCGACTTTCTCGATATGCCGCGGGACCGTGAAAATGCAACGTCAGTTTCGCAGTCGCGTTGACACGCGAACGCGACTTTCCGCGCGTTTTTGCCCCGTCCGCATATACAATTATTCGGTGAATACGCCACGAGACAAAAGCACCCGCGAACAATGGCATTTTCGTCGAAGCCAGCCTTACGCGTTTTGTCTCCGCTGCAGATGGCATCTCGAGCAAGTAATGCGACCGTCAACAGCCGACTAAATTTCGTGCTTTCCATTAATAATTGGGGAAACGTTTAATGCACTCGAGTCTCCCTATGCTCGCAAATTATGCAGGCTCATTTTAAAAAAATACCTTTTCCGTTTACTTAAATCTTGATATATTCCAGTCAGCTCCTATTTTTTATTATTTTCACACGCTTTTGCGAATTTCTGAATATTCTTTATCTCCCTAAAAGATAATATTTGTTGGTTTGTCTCTTTCAAAAAGAGAAAATTTTCTTCCATTTACAAAAATCATCGACGTGCGTGTTACGTTTCATTTATCGCGACACAAATCAAGAGAGTGCAGTCGTGTCGCTTCCTTGGCTTATTTAGACAATGAATAGGACCGATTGGGCGACTGACCTTCCTTCATTCTGGCAGTTTCTTCCGAACTGAACAGACGTGCCCTTCCAAGTGTTTCTAATAAAGACAAAGTTTAGTTTAAAAAGTATTTGAACTGTATGTTTTATTTTTATTCGTCTTAAATAAATTTGTGTTTCGAACATGTTTACCTCCGAGTTCGTGCGAGAATCGCCCGAAAAGTTTACGTAGACTCGAGTTTCGAAAGAAAAATAAAACTAACGCGTTGATCTCGTAAATCGCACACGTGCACGTTAATGTTCGACGACGTATACTCTGCTCTAAGAAGTTTCGATCGAACAAGTGCGGAAAAAGTTTTCAATTTTCGGTGCTGGTCGTTCGGCGTCGGGAGAATCTTGATGTGACGTTTATTGCAAACGCGCGCGTGATCTACGATACGTGCTGTTCTTCTTGTCATCCGACACCGTCTATTTCACGGTGCTGCTTCGATCGAAAAATACGAAAAGGGAATCCGAAGGTCCGAGCATCTTGTACTTAGACATTCTGAACTTGCCTCGAGAAATATCCAGAACGGTTTTATTCCGCGCGATATTCCAAAAAAATGAAAAAATTCTATCGTAGGATTTAACGAAGAGAATTTATTTGAGGAAAATGAACTGAACATACATGTAATTATATAGCCGAATTTGAAGCGCACACACAAACTTTTTGCAGTGTTTTTGAAATACCGTGTTGTAAGGGGGTACTAATTTTTCTTACTTTATACGGTGAATATTAATTTTTTACGAAATTAAACCGTAATCGCGACACTGTGCACCTGCTGAATATTTACAATTCCAGTATCAGTCTCCATTGTAAATTCAACGATGGATAGTTGACGGTGATAAATTTCCTTGTTTCAGGGGTGGCGCACAAATATTGCGAATCAAACGGTACCTGGTTTCGACATCCAGAGTCCGATCTGGTCTGGAGCAATTACACGACATGCGTCAACATGGAGGACCTCAGCGTAAGTGTATCGAATAAAAGTTGGTTCGTCGCGGAATTACGTTTTAACGTTTGATAAAATCAATACGAGATAGTTGGAGTTAGCTTCCTTAATGATCTGTACTTTAACTAACGACGTGGACGAGGCTACGCGATGTGCTATGTACTTGTCGCGAACTGTAATTCCAGAAAAGCAATAGCAAGTATCCCCCGTTTCCGTGTTCCCTGAAACTAGTCGTACAGCTGGCGTATTTCCAGATGCTTCTGGCGAGGATTAATGCCGGGAAGAACATAAACAAGATTCTATTTCTTTCCCGAATAACGTCTATTTAGCAACAGTTTCAAACAGATTATTTCCATGGTATTCGATGCGATCTTCGCGAGGGAGTAAGGTCGAGGATCAGCCAACAGACATAAAGGGACAAAAGTTAAAGGGAAAACGTGTCGCATCGACGCGCAAAGTGCGCGAGGTGTTTCGAAAATTTTAATCTTTCGATTCAGGAAAATGTTCCTTCGACGAATAACAGTAACGTTCCATTTTTAAGCAGCATGTCCTTTCAACAAATTTTGTTTGAAAAAGTCGATAGGAAGAAATAGTGAAAAGTTTACAATAGTAAAACGTCAAAATGTACATATACGGGTTCATTTATTTTAAAGAAGGTAGCTTCAAAGTTTTATGCAACGATGTATATTGTAATAAACGGAGAAGTATAATAGAATAAAAAATGAACACGGAGATAGAATGGAAGCTGTCAGGTTGGAACGAAGGGGAGAAATAAATATATGAAAACAACAGACGGAAGCAAGGAAACCTTTTTCCCATCTAATTTTCGAATAAGAGCACCGGATCTGTTTCCAGGAACAATTTTTCGGGGAAAAAGGTGAAAATAAAGATGACTCTGCACTAAAAACTATCCAGCGTATAAAAATCTAGAATGGAACGAAAAACTATACGTTAGATAATGTTTTTCCTATCCATCGTGCATTTTGTGAATTTATTTTTATCCGTTGTGAAGAAGGATAATACCGGAACTTTTTAAATTAGAATCTGTACGCTGCGGGAATGTTTAAATCGAGACGTGAATTTATTGATGAATTTTTTGATGTTTCGTAAAATTAAGAATGGTTCGCTTCGATAAATGTTTCGATGTAAATGGTACATGAAAATTATATTACCGATGATTTTACCACGTTATTCCATTTAATTTTTAATATCCGTGGTTGTTCAAAGTAGCTCGTTTTTATCAACGTTTTTTTAACGAAATTTAACGAAATCTCAGCATCGAGAAAAAATTTAATAATCAACGCAATGTTCAAACATTTATGCTATCTGATTATTACTTTGATTCGTACAGATTTCTATCTTTTAAACTTATCCTAAACCGGTTAAAAATCTATAATTACTCTACTTTGTATTCCTGAAATTTTATCACGTACTGAACATTTATAAATTCTGTTAAATATTATACGATTTCAAATTTTCTAGATTTTCTGAAAGATATAAATATGCCCAACTTTGATTCTATTAAACATTATTCAAATATTAATCCAGATTTATACAATATTACACAAATATTAATATAAGTTTCTACAGTATTTATATTATACACATATTAATATAGATCTGCATAATATTTGAATTACGCAAATGTTAATCTGAATTTCCACTGATATCTAAATCTCATCTCTGTGACAAATTCGATAAAATCTGATTTCGATATTACGTATCCTCGTTATAAATGTCTTCGTTGTTTTTAAAAACTTTTAAAAAATCGTCCTGTTCTTAATCCAATAATGTCCGACTCGCACCATTTACTTTTTATTCCATTCGGGTGTAGCAACCCAGAAGTAACGAATGCAAGTTGTAAAAATCTATTTCTTTTTTTTTACGAAGTCTTTAATTTTACCTCCGCGATGCTTTCAAAAAAATTTTAACATTCCATACTAAAATTTGCGACAGTAAACAGGAGAACGTAACAAATCCAGCGAGAATAAAACTGCAAGTCTGCACAATATCATAAACGCAGAAATTGTATTTCTTTCGTAACTAAAAATTATAGAATTTTATCGTAAAATTTATACCCTCCTAATGTTCTGTTTTTTAAACCGTTACTACTTTTTCCTATGTTCTTTCCATATTTTTCTTTTTTTATTAATAAAGTAATATATTATACTTTAATGCTCGCACACTTATCTGAAAAGCAAACGCTTTCGTACTTGTTTTGCTATTGCTGCACGATAAAATTTATACTTGCGATTAACACGATTTCTTCGCAGTCCATTACGTTATATCTGCAGTCGAGCTTTTTCATTGTTTGCCCCTTTATAGACTCTGAAAGCTCAGCACACGTCGTACGTGGGAAATCTAGCAATTTAAAATTGAAGAATGAAAAATAAATACATACCAATTCCATTTTCAAGTCAGAAATAAAGCTAACACAAGTGGAAACAGATTCATTAATTCGGTCAAATTTTCGTAAAAAGATTTTATAGTCTCAATGTGTTTTCATACATTTTAATAAATTTTAGAATCTTCCTTCTTAAGGTTTTCGTCAAATTCGTAAAAACAATTACAATTTAATTTCTTCTTAATTGTACGTGGTAGATTGATTTTTCAAGAAATCGACGACGATATCCGTTTCTAAATGGAAGATAAAGATATGGAACATATTTGATATCCTTATAGCGCTTTTCTTCTCAGTTTTTGAACTAACAAGCCATTTGAATTTTTCACTGTTTCCATAAAAATATCGTAACTCGAAGATTAGGAGTGGCATTCAATTAAATTTTACGTTGAAAATATCGCTGAAACCAGTTTGCTAGACATAAACTAGAAGGCACTTAAACGAAATGAAATAAAGTATCTTTATAGATAAACGTACGAATGGAAAAAGGTTTCTTTTCTTAAAGTCACGACTACTAATTGAATATAATATAACTAAAATAAAAATAAAACTACTTGAACAAATAACATAAAAATATATTTTACGGTAAAAGCACCTTCGAGATACTTTTAGTAGCACTTAAACGAGAAAATGCATAAAATGAGTGAAAAGGAATGTCGTCGTAAAGGAATGAATAAATAAGAACAAACTTTTTTCAAACCACCATTCCGTCACTGGGTGTGGCATGGAATTGTATTTTATAGTAAAAGCATCTCCGAGTGGTTTCCGATAGTAAGGAAACGAGAAAAAAAATAACAACTAATTAAAAAAATATATCCTCATTAGTAAGCGAATAAATGCAAGAAAAAAAAAGTTTTTCAAAACCGACCCCATTAGTACGAGTAACATAGAAATTGTATTTTATCTCTTAGATGTTTGAATACCACATAAACGAGAAAGTATATAAAACAAACGAAAAAAAGTGTCGTCGTAAGGGAGTAAATGAATAAAGACAAACTTTTTAAAGCCGAGACTGTTACGACTAACATAAGAATGTATTTTACGCTAAGTACGCGTTAGAAATATTTTATTAGCACTTAAACAAGAATATACATAAAATGAAAATATCTCCTCGTGAGTAAATAAATAAGAGAAACTGTTTTAAGCCACGACTTCGCCGCTACGAGTAACGTGGAATTGTACTTTATGGTTAAAGCAAAGCTTAATAGTTATTAGTAGCGCTTAAACGGGAAAGTACCTAAAGCAAATGATAAAGAATATAGAGATACCTCGTGAACAAGTAACGTAAAGTTATCATTTAATTGTAATAGAATTTATTTCTCGAAAACACATACCTCTGAATGTTCTAGCTTCTAAATGCAACTGTTAAAGAGAAACATTGAGAATAAATGGACCGCTAATTTCAATAGCGAACTCGATAGAAATTGTATGTTTCGCCAAAATGTCTCAGTCCTTTAGAGATCTTCTCTGACGTAAATGAAGAAATGAGCACAGCCTCGTTCTTTTTTATTCTTCGGGCTTATCCCTGGCAAATTCATTTCATTGCATCTTAGCATATTCATTCGTTCGACCGTCTCGTGGGATTCTTTAAAGCCGTCTGGTTCCCTTATCGCGAGCGTAGTCGTTAATTTTTGCTCTTTAAAGCAGATATTTTCACTATGAAATGAAATCTCGATCATTGTGGCTCGCGGCGAAAAGAAATTGTTGACAAAACTTATTTAGTACCTTGTATACAGAACCATCAAACTCATAAAATAAGCTAAATGTTCCTTTTTCTTTTACATTCAACGAAAGAATTTGCTAAATTATTTATCTTTCCGGCTCGTTGATGTTTCACCATCGTATTAATTTGACACTGAGGGGCAAATTAGAAGCAAGAAGCTCACGAGCCTCCAGAAATTACATAAAAATTAAACAAATTATGTTGATTTAATTCGAGTAAAATTGTATCGTATCCTGAATTATGAAATGTAATTGAATATGGCGCGCGAGAAGGTCGGTCTTTTCTGTTGAACAGCGTCTTCCGTGTGTCCTTTACGTACCAGTAGCAATCAATGTCCATTCAGCAGAATTGGCACGCGTCACGAGAAGACTTTACGCGCGATTAATCATCCGTTTGCTGGACAAAACAAACGAAGAGTGTCAGTCGTTTCGCTTGGTAGCGAGTTAAATGAAATTTCCAGAAGACAAAGGGGCGGTGAGTTTAATTAGACACCACCGGAAGTTGATGCAAAGTTCATCTAACTAGTGGCGGCAACTGTTATATAACTTCCGGTCTATATTAATACGACGACCTCGCGTGGAGACCACCATCTTGAATTCCATTATGTGGTAGTCCAAGTTCCTTATTGTCCACAGGAGGACTTTCAGCGTTTTTGGCTGTGGTAATTTCCGAATTTAATTGGGAACCGTTCAAGTTGCCTTGTGGCGGTATTATCGATACGAATAGTTCCGGGAAATATCTCTGCCTCGGGTCTATTTTATAGAAGGAAGGCCGGAGGGAGAAGTTAGTAAAGGATTACGTCGCTGTAGAGGTCGAAGAAAAGCAAAGTTTGTAATCGAAATTGGTGAGATTGCCTCTGTTCTGCGTCATTACCTTTCTTTTAATTAAAAAGGTTTACTCGATACACGTTCTATACAAACATTTATCAATGTTATTTCTACCAGAAGTGTCTTTTTAACTTTATGAAAATGTTTCTTTTAACAATTATTTTCAGAGTTATATATTTTCTGCCTAAAATTATCATTCTCTCGATTCATTATTTGTGAAGCTGATCGGAAGGATTTAATTATAGTGCGTCCAGCAACGAAAACGACACATCGTTCGATTCGAGAAACGATTCCGATCAATTATAGATTTAAATTAGCGTGTCTCATAAACCATTATATTGGAAAGCGATTCCCTAACGATGAAATTAATTTTGATTTCAGTGGCAGCAGGTGATTAATGGAATTTACGAAGCCGGATACGCGATATCGCTAATAGCGTTGTTACTGTCGTTGGTAATACTGACGTACTTCCGGTGAGTCGGTGATAATGTAACATCCAATTTCTATTTCTATCAAGAAACTTGTAAAAACTTGATCTAGTTAAACCTCTACAACTCATGACTACATTTTTGACTTTATCATCGACACGCGGTAATTGTGATTTTAAAGCGATAAATATTCTATATAGCTTATAAAATTAGCTAATAGTATTATTTTCACAGTATAATCTGTACCCATTAAAATTTACTTTCCAATTTCTATGTTCTACAAAAAATATTTCACAATTTGTTACGTCGGATGAGTGCAGCTGATAGTTTAAATCTATTAAAGTTTACCTTTTATCGTATGACTACAAAGGGTTAAAAGAATTTTCAAAAATGTTCCTGGCGCAGGAAATATTGACAGTTCGGTTATTCTATTGGCCCGTTTCTCTTCCTTTCGCGCCGGATACTATAATTCAACGACCAAACTGGGCCAAACCAGCTTGACGTAAAAATCGTAGTTATGGTTATCCGTGATCCATAGTCGAGCAAACCTTTCAGTAGCCGATATTTTCTGCTCCCAGGAGGTTGCACACATCGTTGAGTACGAGCATACAAATATGACTCCATTTTCTGGTACAACGAGTGGAAGAGATATATTGAATTCCTTAACGGGGTAAACCACCGTGACGGATTGAAAAAATCGAAATTTTTTTTTTTATTTCTTTCAATGACATGGGGCGGCACTGCTCTTTACTTCTTTACTTTGAAATCTGCCTTTATTTTTAGCCCTCACAGTGGTTTCCCCCCTTGAGAAAAATACTGTAGTAAAAGGCCTCTTTCTATTTTGTACGAATAGAAAATTTCGTCTTTTTCGAAAGGTTGCCGACCCCTGGTCCAGACGATAGTCTGATCGGTGACTCTCGGCCCTGGCACTCGCTTATCAACGCTTGAGTCACTACCTTAGAGCCCTTATTAAACTTGTTCGGCTACGTATACCAGTATACTGGAAGGGGTTAAGGTCTCTTCATGTTGCGCGATCCACATCACAGTAACTCTGCTTACCCGTGTCGCGCTGGATCCTCGACGAAAAAGATGAACATCTAAATCTCGAAAGAAATTCAATTAATCAATTTTTATATAAAAAATAAAATAAATGGTCCCTACGGTTCGCTGTACCTCTTCCGCTCCAAGTACACGAATGGCTCTGTTTCACGATTACGGAGAAATGCTTCGTCGGAATGTTTATTGTTCCTTTCTGAATGCAGCTCTCTGAGGTGTGCAAGGATCACTCTTCATATGAACCTGTTCGCATCGTTCGCTTTAAACAACGCCCTCTGGCTCGTCTGGTACAGATTCATCGTCGCGAACACGGATTTACTGTTAAATAATGGGGTACGTGCAAACAAGTCGTCCTCGGACATTTACCCGTCTTATTTACTCGTAGAACATTGTTTGGCTTGCTGCAAGCCGCGAGAGAAATTATCCACTTTGTCGCGTTTAACTAGAGACATGCAAACACCTTGCGTTTCACGATAATCTCGCGTGGTACCCACTTATCCAGCTTCTTAACATTTACTATTAATTAGACGTGTCTTGGAAACTATTAAATAATATATTCCCCAGTTTTCTGCAATATCTCTAAATTTTTTAAGCTGCTCGAATTTAACAAGAGTTGATATTGCAATGCCACCAAGATGATGAATAGATTGTACGATCGATACGATAGAACCATAAATGGACTATAGGCCCCAATGGTGATATTTGCCATTTTGGGGACACAACGATTTCTTAAAATGTTTAGATAATGTGTCGCCTCTTACACATCGTCCTGCACTATTTTCTGCTCACCAATTACGCCTGGATGTTGTGCGAGGGTTTCTACCTTCACACTCTTCTCGTTAGCGCCTTCATCAGCGAGCACAAGCTAGTAAAATGGTTGATGGCGCTCGGATGGCCGGTGCCAGCGGTCATCGTCACCATTTACGCCTGTCTGAGAGCGATAAGCAATAATCCTGCGGACTCTGCACAGTAAGTATATTGAAACTTCAATATGCGATTCTTTAGGTGTTCACCGTCCCAGATTCGCTGAAATTACGGCGCGAAACTATTGTTTCGTGCGGAAATGGATGTTATACGAACGAAGCCTGATCCCCTTTCGTTTCAAATTAAGCTGTTAAAGTTTACTTTTATTCTTAAGATCTCGGGGCTTTAAACCTTTAAGGTACGATTTAATTCAAAATAATTGTTCAAATGTATGTTATTTAATCTTATTTAAATTTGCTCGTACTTGGAATGGCTGCAAAAAAGAATAGATTTGTTTTATGAATACCTCGCGAATGTAAAAATATGTTGATTTTAATATACATATAAGAATTGATGACTAGTGTAGTCTCATGATTGTGAAACTTGACATCGAAAACTTATGACGAATCAGACTCGTCATTGTACGACAAGGGATTAAAATCTGGTAGTTGATCCTTCGTGAAAATGTAAATCGAAAATGTGAAATGACATTTTCTGTGCAAGCGTTGGCTAAAGCGTCTGATCATTATTGATTATTTCTACTTATTTTACCGTAACTAGTAGTAATAGTAGTGATAGTCTCCTCTACTTTCCGTCAATTTACTACCTTTTAGCCTCGAAACAAACTGAAATGGATAATATCAAAACACTGTTAGTATTAACACTAAACCTACCGGCACTCCATTCCTGTCGTGACCAGTTAAATGACTTGATTTTTCTCTTTCGCGAGGCAACGTACTTCTAATTTTTGCATTACATGTATAGAAAGTTGTGTTTTAATGTTTAATCGTCAAGTTAAATGGCACTAAAATAATATTGGATGTTAGAAATTCTAAACGAAATTTTAAAAACGGTCATTTGACCGGTCGTGGTAAGTTTAATGTTAACGAATCTCGATGCAGGTAGAGATAGCGAATAATGGTCAGACGTGTTAGCCACATAGTGATCGAACTCTACTTAAAAACGAAGTCTCGCGCTAAAAAACAAATAAGAAGAACAATATAAGAGACACGTACCCCCTATATCGCTGTTAAAAGCAATAAAGTCGAAAATGTATAAGAAATTATATTTTGTATAGGCATTCTACTATACAGATGGTAATGGAATAAGACGTAGGATACACAGCAATAAAGTAATTGTGAAATTATAAACAGAAAGTATAATCTGAAAACGAACTGCAGGGGAAATATTGCAAATCAAAGTAATTAAATTAAAAGTACCTTTTATTATTAGTATCATTTACTTATTCTTACTCTGTTAATAATATTGAATTATTCCTGGGTATTAACCGCAGTTCATTATTAATATTCTGTATTATTGTGCATGGTCGAATCGATTTTAATTTCACCCTTCGAATATACAATATATTTCAGTTGTGTTCGTTTATTTCATTTCTTGTTTGAGTTTTAATTTTCTAACGCTTACGAAAGAGAAATATTTAAATTTCAGCTGAATTCGACATGCTCAGAAATCAGAACGTCTGTACAGGAATTTACATTTCATTGAAACATTCAAAGTTTACTTCCTGACCAGACTCGAAATACTCGCTCGTTAAGAGAATTAAAATCTTTCATTCACTGTCGTTATCTATGTAAAAAATTATAGAATGCTTCTACCTTTAAAATACGACAGTTTCATGCAACAATTAATAATTACAATTCACAGGTATGCTCGAAGAATTTTAAATTAAAATAAAAGCAACCAAACCCTACGTAATTACAAAACGAAATATAAAAAAACGAAAGAACGAATGGTTTGAAATGAAACATAAATGAATGAATTTCGAACGTGTATTTTAAAAAATATTGATTGGGTTGGAATGAAAATAATAAAAATCTATCAGTACCCCCGAAGCCAAAATATTTTAATATACTAACAATGGTATATTTTTCAGTGAATTGTTAAAAAATTTTCGAGCAGTATGAAAACCAACCGCACGAATCACAACGCCTCAAAAAAGTAAAACAGAAATACGTTTTCGAGGGAAATGTTTGAAAATCGTCGAGTTAGATAAAATTAACAAAGAACACCGGGCGATAGAAACACACGGAAATATAAAAAAATATAAAACAAAAGTAACGCTTTCCATAGAACAATTCCGAGTGGTCGAGCTAGATTAAATATAAGTAAAACTAGCGCCAATTCAATATAGAAAGTCCAAAAAATATAAAGAAATTATTTGAAATAATCTAACAAGATTATTTACAAATATCGTCATCCAACTGATAATCTTCAATTTTTATGAAACTTTATTCCTTTTTGTCGATTATTATTCGGGGTTGAAAGCTATCATCAAAATTGGGGATGAAATATATATTTATTATTAGATTCGTTAAAAAAGATTCTATAGCCAAGAACATAATTTTTTAATAAGAAGTTGACAACCAACGACTTTATCGATGGTTGTAGGTAGATTCGAACTGACGATGTTCCATAAATCATTTGTTTCACGAATTTGCACTAATTGAAATTAAACGAACTTCCACTCGACATCAACGCGTGACGTCGTTACACTGTGAACGATGACGAACGACCAAACTTCCCATAACGATACCTCGTCCGTACCAATCGACCGTGAAGACTGACAAACGGGCATAAAGCATAATTAAATACAAGGTTGGGCATTTAACAGTCCGCCATTTCGATCCGTACTCTGCCTTTGTTATGTTACGAAATTCATAACACAGATTTACTTTTTTCCTTGACAATATAATATTTCTATATTCGTGGAAGTTGGTTTACCATTCTCTTTTTAACTGCTATAATTTCTATAATTTTTTAAAATTCCAACAAACCGCATATTATTGAGAATATCTATACCAAAATTAAATTCAGTCCAACGGTTTTTGAGCTACCACGTGGTTCGGAATGATACCATTTTCTTCGTTATAAATAAACGTAGACGTCCAAAAAAAATTGTTTTCAAAAATTCAATGTATGATTCGTAGATGGTAAACAGGTCGTTTCAACCAAACGAACACATTTCCTGTAAAAAAATTCATGAAAATACCGCTCGTGTTGGAGTAGTGAAATCACTGGAAAATAAAAATAATTTGTATTTGTTTAAGTGCTCGCTACATGGTTGTTTGACAAGATTTTATAATAAAAACTTTGTATTCGTATACATTTTAGGCTACCAAAACATCGTGTAAAAAAGAAATTATTTATACCTAATCATTTTTGTAAAATAGCTCTTACAAAAAGGCTCGATCTGGTCCTCATAAGTTGACGAGAGGTTTCGAACACCACTTCGTTTTATCTGAAGCAGATCGCTATATTTGCTTCACTCCACGCCCAGGTGTCGATTACGAAAATCAACCAGTCTCGTGCATTAACGTCGACGAATCGAAAGGGACCGGAAAACCGTGATGCCCGGGCTCGCGCCATGTCAAGCGACCGCGTCGCGTTAATTTCCTATTGCGTCGGTTCATGGCAGCGGATGCATCGAAGTCGTGCAGACGGTGATACCAGGAAATGCCATTCTCTAATATCATCGGGTCCGTGAAAGCAAAACGTGTGCGGACCGCAGGATCAAAACCAAGGCAATTGGGTTACCATCACACACTTGCCCCGAGGACAGTTCACTCTCGAAATCCCTAATGAACAAAGAGATTCTGTCCGAGTAAATTAATGAGCATCGCGATTTCCATGCCCCAGCTCGCGTTGCTCACCCACTCGAGAGTTATTGATCTCTGAAATCGTATATCGGTGGCGAAAAGACTCCTCCACATATCGATTCGTTCGAAATTTTGCATATTTCTATAACGCAACGTGGGGTCCTCGTCGATTCCTGTTGTCAATTTTCCTCTAAAAGTTTACACAGAATGTCCTGGGTCATCTGTAAGTCAACTCTAGCAGGCCCTGCTTATACGTATGTATCGATGGAAGGTGGGTCGAGCGCTTGCGAGAGAGACAAGAGCGTAGTGCAACAAGTATCGCCACATAAGAAGAAAATCGAAATTTTATAACGATAAGATTTGGAATCGTCGCCATGCATCACGTTGAACGAATATACTACATACATGTAATACAATGGCCCGTGGTGGATGAATTTATTTCCAGTTTGCCCCGACCTTTGCAAACTCGTTAGAGGAAAATTAACAACAGGAATAGAAATTCTGTTATCGTTTTGATCCACGCCGCGAATCTCTATCGATCGGACGCTCCCGACAACTTTGATATTTCCGTACAACAAGATAAAGTTAATCGTTCGACCAACCAGTCGCGTTGATAATGATCGCAGGTGTTGGATCAACGAAGGCAATTACATGAACGTACTGATCTATCCGGTCTGCGTTTCCATGCTTCTGAATCTATTGTTCCTCTTCAACATCGTGAGGGTGCTGTTGATGAAACTGAGGGCAGGTCCTACGATCGGCACTCAACCCTCGAGATCTATACGACAGGCGTTTCGGTAACTAATCAAACGATTCTATTTTATATCGTTTACAGTCAATAAGAATTTGATTTTCTCACGTTACTTTTCATCTGTTATTACACTGCTCGAAATTATTAGGGGACGAAGAATGTTGGACAATTTAGGAGAATGAACGAAACACCAGAGGCAAAAGAAGTATATTTCAGTGTGTTTCTCTTGCGTTAGAATATCTTTTACTTGGCTTCACGTTTCAATAAATTTTTCTCACTTGGAAAGAGAAAATTATTAACATTGCACAATCTTATTCCAATGTAGAAATGTATGTACAATTTATTTAAATAGTAGTTTGTCTATCCTTTTCACGATACCACCGTGTCATTTCATTTAAAAAATTTCTTTTTCCATTGATAACCATATTATTTTCCAATTTTATTGCCAATTACAAACTACAGTTTGTACATATTATCATCCATTCTTTCTATTACAATGATTAATGAATGCGTCATGGTTGACATTTTTCTTTCGTTTCCTTACTTTTGATAACGTTGTAAAATTCTAATTACATTATGTTCGAAGTGTCAGTTAATATTAAATAATAATCGCAATAACCATTAATTGTACATTTAATGTAACTAGATTTTTACAAAAAAAAAAAAGAACATTGTATCTCCTGTAGCACGTTGCACTGTTTTTTTATTAAGAAACTTGAAATTTTTGCTTCTCGAGTAGATGAAGTAGAGTGAGTAGATAAACCCCTTATTCTTTGGAGCAGTGTATATTTAATTCTTTCACGAATTCCCTTTCACTGTTAGTTGCTATTCAAAATAATACTTTACATTTACTAATTTAAACTTCACACATCCATCACCAGGAAAATACAAGAAACAATGAATATAACTTCTGTAAACTAGAAGAAAAAGTAATACTATACGTTCTTGTATTTTACTTAATAATTCTACAACTTTCAAAGTCTATTCTATTCTAAGCCTTTCTAAATTTATCACCAACGCTAGGAGCAAAGAATGAAAATGTCCAAGCTATCACTTTCAAATATTACTCGCAACTATTCGAATCGTTCCGGTTAATGGTTTTTACACTTTATTAGAGCAACGTTGCTTCTCGTGCCGCTTTTGGGTCTACATTATCTGGTAACCCCGTTCAGACCACCGAAAAACCACCCCTGGGAACAATTTTACGAGGTTCTCTCCGCAATAACGGCCTCATTTCAGGTAAATAAGCGGATACTCTCCCTGGAAAATTAACTGCAACTTTGATAAATTGCAATTAAGACACGTTAACAAGTTTGGTTATTTATAAAAAAATTGTTTGGTAAATAAGGAGAAAATTATAATTATACTCCGAATATTTTGTACGATTCCCTATGAGTGTTCTTTTTACAGGGTCTCTGCGTCGCCATATTGTTCTGTTTCTGCAACGGTGAGGTAAGTCAAAAAGATACTCGCTCGTCGCGGCGTTTCTAATTAACGAAAGTGCAACGAACGGGACATTTTCATTAATAAAACGTTGTTCATCCACCAGGTAATAGCGCAATTCAAGAGGAAATGGGAGGGCACGGCGCTTCTACGAAATCGAGCCAATTCTTGCACAGCCACGACGGTCTCGGTACGGCAAACTCACAAGACATTGAGCATTCACGGTTTCGTAGATATGAAAACTCCTTAATGAAACATCATTTACACGTTCATATCGTCTTCCATTCGTCCTGCGTCCCATATCCTTTTATCGTGATCCGTTCTCATAAATATTCACATTACATCGACTCGGCTTACGGTCCGCATAAATATTTCATCGCGTTCGTTAGCGATACCAAACGCGAGAATCATTCGGATCTCAAATCTCGACAATTATAACGAATCATCAAACCACCAACAAGGGTTAAAAATACAAAGAATACCTAGTTTATAATTTTCTCACTTTCGTCGATTCTTTACTGGTTTTCTAATCTTTCTCGAAACGTTATAGACGTTATTAAACATTTTTAAAGGTAACTACTCTAAAAAAAGCTATACAGGGTGTTCAGCCACCCGTGAGAAAAATTTTAATGGGAGATTCTAGAGCGCAAAATAAGACGAAAATCAACAACACCAATTTGTTGATCGAGGCTTCGTTAAAAAGTTATTGACGTTTAAAGCTCTGCCTGTAGAACGACAAGCTGCTAATGGTTCTCACTCAGAAAGCTATAAGACTATCGATACGCGGTTCTCTACAACTGGAACTTTAAACGTTAATAACTTTTTAACGAAGCCTCGATCAACAAATTGGTATTCTTGATTTTCGTCTTATTTTGCCCTCTAGAATCTCCCATTAAAATTTTTCTCAGGGATGACCGACCACCCTGCGTATGTATGTGTAAGATCCTTTAAAATCGCGTTCGCTCTACAGACCGCTAAACAAATCATTGTTTCGATTATATTTTTGCTCCGTCGAGTGCACGATATAAATGTCTTCCCATATATTTCCAAAATTCACCGGACTCGTGCGAACGAAATGGAACCCATAGAACAAACGGGCCATTATAAATGTTCGCACGACTGCACAGTAATATTTCCGTTCATATTGCATGATTGATTTACGGCAGCCTTGATATACAATGTATATGACTCTCTGATACGCTGTTAAAAATTTTATTATACTCCGCATCGCGTCGCGAAATGAAAAGAAAATATCATTTAGCTTTCAACGTAAATCGTTTGAAAAATTTTTAATATTTCGATAAAATTACAACTAAATTATACGAAACAATATTTCTCTTCGCGTCAAATTTATTACTACATATTGCGAAATTACAAACCGATTATGAAATCATCAAAATTTATTGATTATTATCAAAATGAATTAATTATCTTTTTTTCTTTTGTTTTTTGTCAATTTAAGGCCCCTGTAAGCGCGAGGCCCAGCTTGCGATAGGGCCTGGTCAATGGTGCGATACGGACCGAACAAGTCCAACTAATCGAAACTAACATGATCGACCTGTTTACTACTAGAACGAACTACTAACAAGTAGCGAATGTAGAGAGCGAAAGAGAGAGAGAAATTTGTCCGTGTCGTGCCAATGACAACGTGCCCGAGTCAAGTCCATTGTGGGACGTTAACTGTTTCAGTTTATCCGCTCGACCGCAGGTCCGATGGCGGGAGAGGAGAAGGTGTGACTACCAGTCAACCGCGATGGAACAACTGGACCTAAAGCCCGTAGACAAACAACAATCCGAGCAACTGGTCGCCGCTCATCGGGTCGCCAATAATCTCAACAATCACGCTTAACTGTTCGTGGAAACCAAAGACTCTCTCAACAGCTACGAACAAACACAGTGTTGATGGTTCTCGGTGAGAGTGATCGTACTGACCCGTGAAACAGTTGAACGGTGATTGAAACATTGGCCATCGAATATCGTAACAAGATGATTGTTTTAACTGGAGAGTTTATTTTCAGTTTGGTCGTGTTTTGAAATTTTTTATTTATTTTAGAATAACAACCAATTAGAACAGAAACATGAGGACAATGATACCGAATTTGCGTATTAGTCGATAACAGATTGTGAAAATATTATGATAGCTATAAAACAACGAGTACGATAACTTACAAATGTATTAAATATTTCCAAAACAAAATACGAGACGATTAATGTTTTCATCCGTGTTTCTGAGAAGCTTAATTTTGAGAGAATGAAACAAGAGTTACTAGCTTGAATGCAAATATATTTGAATATTTTAATAGAGTCTTAGGAATGAATAAAAATAAATAATATAATTTCAATTTAGAAAAACGTTTTCTTGGGACCCTCGAATATTTTTGGGGTAGCGTTTAAACAAAAAAAAAAAACAAAGAATAAAGAATATTATCTCCCAGTCCATATACTATATGCATCTCATTGTTGAATTAAATATTAACGATCATTGTTCAGGTTTATAAAATTAGAATTTACCGAAACGAAACATGGTTTATTAACCGTTTAGATACGAGGGATTTTCTTTCGCGGATGCCATCTTTTTGAACAACGCGCCACTATAGTGCGCGCGACTATAATACTCTGTACTGCCGTACAGAGAAAGTCGCGCGCAAAATTCAGCCGTGGCTAAGAGGTTAATTCGTGAAAAAGTCTATTATAACTTATAACACTTTTCATATATTTTTCCGTAATATTTGATTGGAATAATTTCTCGCGAAACGCATACCACCCCCAAGAAAATAACGACTGTTAATTGGTACTTATATACGTAAAAGAACTTTCATACTGAGTTAAGATGTGCAACGATTCTTAATTTATACATACAGGGTGTTCGGCCACCCCTGGGAAAAATTTTAATATAAGATTCTAGAGGCCAAAATAAGACGAAAAAGTTGTTAACAATTAAATTCAAAAATTTCAAATCGTTCTGGAAAAATTGTTTTCGATTGCGGGGATCAATTACAATCATTTTTGGTGAATACACATACTTCCGAAATCCTACCCACTTTCGAGAAAAAAAATCGAGTAGGTGTCTAAATTTTTCGACGAAAAAAAAAAATTTCAAATCGTTCCGGAAAAATTATTTTCGGTTACGGGGGTCAATTACAATCATTTTTTGTCATTACACATACCCCCGAAATCCTACCCACTTTCTAGAAAAAAATTCAGTACGGTCGGAACTTGAAACGTTAATAACTGTTTAACGAAGCCTTCATCGACAAATTGGTATTCTTGATTTTCGTCTTATTTTGCCCTCTAGAATTCCCCATTAAAATTTTTCCCAGAGGTGGCCGAACACCCTGTATATGGTCATGGTATAAATAATACGAAAACTAGATAATGTACATATTGTCTCAAAAATGCATGTCACAACGTAAAGGGGTAAATGTAAATGAGGAACATTCTTATATGACCGGTATATTATATTACTATTTCTGAATTGCTGAAATAAATATTCCGAGTTACTATTCTATTAGTAATATACGAACAAAAACCCTTGAAGAGAAATTTTCGAGTGTACGTAAATAATGACGAACGTCTGAATACGAGTGTTGTAAAAGATTAAAAATATTCAAGACCATAATGATTCGAATCGTTTTCAATGTTATTTGATTCGGGACTCCAACCCCTTAATTACTGACATGTATTTTTTAACTGGTCTGCATATGTACATACATTTCTTTCATCACATGAACAATCATTGCAGTTGTATTCTTTTGCAAGTATTTAACTTAATAAAAGTTTGGTAAGGATAAATATTAATTTTGACTCGATAAAAAAAAAACTAACAGATGATCCAATTATACAATTGTGTTTCAAAAATATGTTTCAATTGAATTTGAAAAAGTAATGAAAAAGAGAATTAAAATTATATGATTGACCAGAGCAATCTTATTTTTCTTTGATTCAATATTTTCTGAATATTCCTTTTAAATATGTTAAAATTTTTGTGGGAAAGCACAGCTTTTATTAGGTGACGAGAAAGCAATTAATGCAATTCATCATATCAATGTCGTCGCATAATTTTTATACAAAATACTGGTTTTGTAGAAAATATTTACCGTAACAATGCTGTACGCGCGGATATAGCTAAACATGTAAGAAAATGTATAAATACTTGTAATACATAAAGATTTACAGTTCAGACCAGTAATAAAATTAATTACCCTCTGCCCACTGATTAAATGCTTTAGTGGCGCAAATTGTTGTTTCCTATTTTCAACGCCAGACGAATAAAAAATTTTATACTTGTACGTAGGATCTCCCGTTGGTGTTATACTTTTTGCAAAGATTATATCCTCTAGAGTCCATTCCGACGAAGGATTTAACACGAAAAACAGCAATTCTTTTTATTCTTTATTCTTGTATGCATAACAAAATATGTATTGTAAAAATAATTACATGTGGTTTAAACTTTAATCCAAGTTATATACACATACTAAAGAAAAGTGATTCTGTTTCCATATACTTGGATACTCCAAAATAATCCCATCTTATATACTATACATATAAATACATATTTAATGAAGTACATCAAAAAATTTATAGATCTAATTAAATTTTTAAATAATTAAACACTACAATTCCATTGGATTCAATTAAGTAAATTACAATAAATACTTATTCATATATTTGATTAAATATTGATTTTAATAAGGTATATATTTCTAAGGCCAAATTAAGTTTGCTATCTTCGGTAAAGTAAAACCAATCCCGATACTCGATAAAAGATTGACACTATGATTATCTAAAATTTGTCTACCAGAAATATATTTTACTCCTTTTCCGGGATGTTCTACTACAACACCATTCTCGTTGATTCCTATAATCAGAAGCCAAATGATAAATTTTATTATACAATGCAAAGTGCATTTTTCAATGTAAGAAAATACCAATTTACCAGAATATTGTAAAGTAGCCCCTAGAATAGAATCTAAGATACTACCAAATAAACCTCCAATTCCTCCAACAATGATAACAGGCCACTGTGGTGCAGCTAATTGAATCACAGCTGTATCTACAGTGTATAGTATGGTCAAGTAATAAAAGAAACCCACTGTTATACCTCCAAGCGCAGAAACAAAAAGACCTACCCAAGAGACACCACCATTTGTTCCTATACACAAAAATGCATAACACGTTACAATCTTAGAAAAAGACCTTTATGGGGGTCCTGTGGATTAGATGGTAGGAAAGAATAGGGGAGAGAGAGCGTTTCGTCCCGGGTCTGCGCTAACGGACTCGTCGGTAAGGCAATCCAGCAGCCCCTACCTTAGATGTCGGGATATTGGGAGTCGGTCGAGGATCGTATATGTATATGCAAACGGACGGACGGTCGGTCAAGTGCTCGCGAGAGGAACGGTCCTTCTGGCGGCGAGTACGGGAAGCAATGGACCCCACACCTTAATAATTATAACTTTTTTCTATCTTTACCTTTTGGTACTCTTTTCCTTGTGGTAATTAAAATGGGATTTCCACTACTAAGAACTGATCCAATTTCCGAAGCCCATGTATCGCCATTACAACATGCAAAAGCTCCTAAATTATAGTAATTATAAAAGATTAAAATGCCGTTTCACTAAGTTATTTTAGAAATCCTGACAATCTTGTCTGTGCAATAGAACATGGATTATCATCCACTTTGAATGTACCTAAAATTCCTACTGATAACCAGGAACCCCTATAATTCTTATTAAAATCGATAGGTAGTTCTGTGCACCCTATATCCACGAAGTATAAAATTGCCAATTGCGTTGCCATACCGCCATTGCATAATACTTGAATCCAATTTCTTTGGCCGCCCTCCTTAAAATCAACTTCAATTTTTTTCTTTTGAGCAGACCGAAACTTTGTTGCTTTGGAAGAAGTAACAAAGAATGAAAAGAGACAAGCCAAGTGAGCGTAACTTGTTAGTGTCAGAATAAAACCCATGAACAATCCTGTAACAAAACACCCAACAGCTTCTTCAAAATGTATAAAACATCTTCATTTTAAATCCTACAGAGAGTAATCATTGCGTACCTCTTTTCAAAATAATACAATATATTTTAGTAAATATTTTGAAATTTACTTTTTACTTTTGATATGTCCATCTCATTGTATCAGATTACGAACAAAGTATTTATACAATCATTTTATCTGAGTTGTACCAACGACTAATAATCATCCTAATCAACTTTATATAATACATAGTTTTTCTCTACAATGTAGAGAAAGCATTTTATTACCAAGTATAGCACCACTGATGTCCACGCTTTTCTTTCTGAAACCCCAAAACGACATGAACATGGGAATCACAACTGCAATCAACCATCTCCATGGTGATATCACCAAATGCTCTAAAAGAAAAAGGTTATGTCTTTCAAAACAGTTGACGTAAAATACCGAATAAGTAGTGAAAAAATAAATTACGATTAATCTGCTAACGTACCTTCAAAGTGGTTCTCAGTATCTGAATAAAATGTTGTATAAATTACATTTATGGTCCAAAAGAGCATAGAAATGGGGATTGCACAGGCAGTAAGGAAAACCGGCAACAATATACAAGACCGTTGGTTCTCTTTTTCCATCGAAACCATAATTAAACACTCGATATAATCAGTCTACTACAGACACTAGTTTCAGATCAATTGACTGGTTAGTTGAATTTAATATTAAATTCGTAGTTAAGCGTAAAAAACTATTTCCTAATAAGTTTTTGTTTCCAAAAAAAAGCGTACTTTGCTCGTTTGTACTCCGTTCTAAACATACTCAATGCTACACCGCATCAGTTATAAGATCAATACCATCTACCGGGATGTATTAAATTTCAATTCCTGCTACGTATAGTATTGAAATCTATTGCAAGACATTGTCTTAAGACTTTTATGCTCCAATCCAATGTCCAATCTGTCTCCCAATACCGTGAAAATTCGGAGATGATTATAGCGACCTCTTCTCATGGATGGCGATCAATTGACAAACTATTCACTGAATTAGTGTTGATGGGCAAGCAGTTGTAACGTGAGCGTAAATACATGTGAGTTGACTATGGAACGGATTAAAATTCATTTCTGAATCTGTTGGTAACGTTGCGAATTGGGTGAAAGATCTACTCGTACACCTCGTCTCTGACAATACTCTAGAATCTTTGACGAATCAATGAGAATCGAAACTAACCTAGCTAAGGAGCTCTATATTTATGATGACCTATGCAAGGCGGATTGCAGCCAATTTGCTAATATTATTTAGTTTTTAATTAATAATTGCATTACCCAACTAAAAGTATTACTATTATTAATTAAACGGTAAATAATATTACCCACGTCTCACAACGTGGAGGTTGCTGCGAATCGAGATCCGCACCACAGACCAGGTATACGAGTAGACCTATCACCTAATGTATTTTTTCGGCCCGATTCTCTGGGGCTCTAGAGCCCCATTACCATTTCCGTGTCACTCGCAACGTTACCAACAGATTTAGAAATGAACACAAGAGAAAGACCTTGGAGGGTCGACAAAGACAAAATGACATATGCCCTCTTTCTCGACTCACCGAAGCTGCCCAAAGTAAGTTCGGACCGTCTCGTGGGAGTCGAGAGAGAAAGGCGCACACTTCCCTTCTCGCTCTTCAACAACTAATATCCGACCTCCCGTCAACAGGTCTCCACTGGCCTCTGCTGACCGCTGCTGACCACTCCTGGAATTTCTGACAACGTATAACGATTACGACTGGCTACTGTTAGTCTCTCCCAGCCTCTGCTGACCACTGCTGACCACTCCCGGAATTTCTGACAACGTATAACGATTACTACTGACGTCTGCCAGCCTCCGCTGGCCTTTGCTGACCGCTGCTGACCACTCCTGTTACTTCTGACAACGTATAACGATTACGACTGGATACTGTTAGCCTCTCCCAGCCTCTGCTGACCACCGCTTATATTTCTGACAACGTATAACGATTACAACTTGCTACTGCATGCCCCTGCTGGACTCTGCTTGCCACTGCTTGCCACTGCTAGCCTCTGCTGACCACAGCTGACCACCCCTGATGCTTCCGACAACGTATAACGATTACTACTTGTTACTGCTTGCCCCTGCTGGACTCTACTTGCCTCTGCATGCCTCTGCTGGCCTCCGTTGGCCTCTGCTGACCGCTGCTGACCACTGCTGACCACCGCTTATATTTCTGCCAACGTACAACGATTACTACTGGCTACTGCCACCCTCTGCTGACCTCTGCCAGCATCTCCCGACCTAAGCTGGCCTCTGCCAACATCTCCCGACGTCAACTGACCATCGCTGACCACTGCTGACCGTTGCTGACAACTTGTGACATGATGTAATATAATATAATATGTTTATATGTATTAAAGTTTTGTATAATGTAAATCTATAACAATAAATGATATAATTTCAAAGAATTCTATGTATTCTCATCATTTTTTACCCCTCTTTCCTTTTCCAAATTGAAATTACGTCATTTCTAAGAATTCCTGAAAATTCTCGGAACCCTGAAACTTACCGACGTCCCTGAAACTTCTCGGAATCCCTGAAATTTCCAAGAAGTTCCAGACAGCGGCTAAAATTCCGGCCTGAATTTTTCGCGACCGGATTTTTCGGCAAAAATTACGTAATATTACGTAACATTATGTAATATTACGTAATATTACGTAATAGCTCTTCGAAAATTTCTCCGGCCGGAATTTTTCGGCAAAAATTATGTAATGTTACGTAATGTTACGTAATATTACGTAATAGCTCTTCGAAAATTTCTCCGGCCGGAATTTTTCGGCAAAGATTACGTAATATTAAATAATAGCTCTTTAAAATTTTTGCCGAAAAATTCAGGCCGGAATTTTTGCCGTTGCCTGAAACTTCTTGGAAATTTCAGGGTTTCCGAGAAGTTTCAGGGACGCCGGTAAGTTTCAGGGATCCGAGAATTTTCAGGAATTCTTAGAAATGACGTCATTTCCAGGAATTCGCAAAAATTCCTGGCGGCGGGAAATTTGAAATCTTTCCGGGGAACTAAGAAAATTTTAAAAGATTCGGCGTGTCTTATAACTAAGGGAATGATTTCGATAGGAAAAGGAGGGTAAAAATGATGAGAACACATAGAATTCTTTGAAATTATATCATTTATTGCCATAGATTTACATTATACAACACTTTAATACGTATAAACATATTATATTATATTATATCGTGTCATAATTTGTCAGCAACGGTCAGCAGTGATCAGCGATGGTCAGCGATGGTCAGCGATGGTCAGCTGACGTCGGGAGATGTTGGCAGAGGTCAGCAGAGGGTGGCAGAGGGTGGCAGTAGCCAGTAGTAATCGTTGTACGTTGCCAGAAATATAAACGGTGGTCAGCAGTGGTCAGCAGCGGTCAGTAGAGGCCAGCTTAGGCCAGGGGACGCTGGCAGAGGTTAACAGAGGAAGGCAGGAGTCGTAGTAATCGTTGTACGTTGCCAGAAATATAAGCGGTGGTCAGCAGGGACCAGCAGAGATCACCAGAGGCGAATAGTATCAAGTAGTAAGCGTTATATGTTGTTAGAAGCATCAGAGGTGGTCAGCAGCGGTCAGCAGAGACGAGCAGAGGCATGCAGTGGCAAGCAGAGATCAGCAGGGGCGAACAGTATCATGTAGTAATTGTTATACGATGTCAGAAGCATCAGGGGTGGTCAGCAGTGTTCAGCAGAAACCTGCAAAGGCAAGCAGAGACTTGTAGGGGCATGCAGTAGTAAGTATTAATCGTTATACATTATCAGAAATACCTGCAGTGATCAGTAGCGTTCGGCAGAGGTCAGGAAAGTTCAGCAGAGACAAGTACACGCTGACAGAGATCAGCAAAGACCAACAGAGGTTAGCAGAAGTCAGTAGTAATCGTTATAGGTTGTCAGAAATATAAGCGATGGTCAGCAGAGTCCAGCAGAGGCAAACAGTAATCAGGAGCAGTCAGGAACAGTCGCTGTATGGTGTAAAAAGTTGTCGGGAGTTGTGTACTTTTGTCAGCACTGATCATCAGAGGTCATCAGAGGCAAATAGATACCAGGAGTAATTTGCAGAGTTCAGTAATGAACTCTAGGAAAGGCAAGTAAAAATACCTGGGCAGTCGAGATTCCGAATCGTATTCCGTAGACGGGAGGTCGGATATTAGTTGTTCAAGAGCGAGAAGGGAAGTGTGAGCCTTTCTCTCTCGACTCCCACAAGGCGGTCCGAAATTACTTCGGGCAGCTTCGAAATAATCGAGAAAGAGGGCATGTGTCAGTTTGCCTTTGTCGACTTTCCGAAACTCTACGAGCTCACGTACGCGTGATCTGGTATGTGCGAGTAGGGCACCGGGTGCTGAATCTGGCATCTCTGTGAGAGGCTTCAAGCGTGTTACCAACACAGGCTGAAAAAACAGAAAAAACTGAACATGGCGCTCGCGATAAACTCTTTCGATAGCTGGCTCAGTACGAAACTTCAAGCTTTAAATACCGACGAAGGTGTGTTTGGATCGTACATCAAAGGAGTTTTAGAGGGTGATGAATCGGAAGATGAGAAGACCGAAGCCCTTGAAGGCATACTCGCGGGCATAACGGTGAGAAGCACACGGATTGTGAGGTTAGAATGTGCTTGGTATTCGTAGGCGAAGTTTAACAGCCGGTCAAAAATGATAGACGAAGCTATTATTATTATTTCTATCGTCGACTGGCATTGTGTCTCTTCAAACTTGGCACATTATACGTCTCATTTTCGTGCATGCCTGCTCAACTGTTGTCACGTTCGTCGTATTGTTTAACATCCTAATATAATGCAGCAATGCTATGTAATATACAATTCTACGAACAATATCTTCCATTTGAAGATTGTGACTTTTGGTCCTATCGATTTTTAGGATGATAACATTAGTAAACACGTGTCAGAAATTTTGAGCGCCTGGGCTAAATGGTTACCTATCGAAGAAAATGCAACTTCGAAGGAACCAGTGGAAGATGTGGATGTTAGACTAGCACGAATGTTGGAGTCCCAGTCTCTTCCAACTACGACGCAAAGGAGTTATACAGAAGAGGAAAGGCGAATAAGGGAGGCCATTCTTGCACAATATAGTCAAACAGTGGAGGAAGATCACAGTGAAGGTGACGGAGAAGAGGAAGGCATAAGCAAAGGCGATTGTGGAATCGAGAAAAATACAAATGCTGCCACGATAGTGCAACAGGAGAGAGAAAAGAGGGAGAAGGCTAAATTAGAAAGCCAGAAGAAAAAGGAAAAAGATAAAGAAGATAGGTATGTTTAAAAATTTTATACGTATACTGTACTTACAGACAGATTAGTGTTATATGCTTAAAGAAATAATAAATGTATTTTTTTATTTAGAGAGAAACAAAAACAATTAAAAGAAGAGAAAAAGGAGAAACGAAAAACACAAAAAGGAGAGCGAAGGAGGTAGCATTGGAACAACAATATTCTAAATTCTACGATAGTCAAGATTTCAAATAATCAAATGCAAATTAGCATATGTATACATCTGTGTTTATTCTCATGCATGCAAGGATCTCCAACAACCATTTAAATCATTTACTAATACTCCGTTAGTAATTTGTGTCTGTAGTATGCATATTCTAAAAGAATATAAATTCACACAAAATACCAAACAATGCATGTTACCGAATAATGTTAATTACGTTTCTGCGGTTTATAACATTACATCTTGTGCCTTCTATTGATTGAAAATCTTTGTAAAACATTATATCTTTCTGTGAAATAATTTTCTACTTATTGTTTTCGTATTCTTCTTACAAAAACTGTTTAGAATTGAATTCTGAAACTCTGTTGTTGAAATAAGGTTTAAATACTAAACAATGATAATAGAAATAGAGATAAATGATTTGTACTTATCATTACGTTTAGTGTGTCACGTTTTCACACTAAATAGATCATGTATTTAATATAGATACATTAAATAAACCATTTAAATAGTCAACATCGTACCTACCTGAACGATTGTAAACTATAATGTTATTTTCGTAATTTTAACGAACGACAGAACGTATGTAATGTAAAGGAAAATGATTTTATTCAAAGCAATTGGATTATTTGTAATTTAACTTGAGCGATGGTTAATTGATCGAACATTGTTCTTATATTTGTATTTTTTATTAGTATATATTTACACACAAGATACCATGTCGAAACCGAGTCATCTTGGTATTGCATTAATAATGAAAGACAAACGCAGTAAGATAAAAACAAACGAACAAATGATACAAAAGATGATGATGCTTCAGTATTGTATCGTTACATATACTAATGTCATTATCATAATCATTTATTATTAGCAATTCTTTTCTTCGTTCACTATAATTAAGTTGGGCAGAAATTGACGAACTCGCACTTATACGATATAACAAGGTCTTCCCTGTTCAACGCCGAGTACAAATCATTGTATCAACTCCTGCTCTCTCGCTCTCATTCTCTCTTTCTCGCACACATTCCTATATTTTTTTCTGTGTATATATCCTTTCCCCCTCCCAGTCTTTATTCATACTCGTTAACATTTGTTACAACGCATCGAATAAAATCTGGGATATATCGATTTCCGTGAATATACTTCAAAGTAATACACTAATAGATTCCTAATGAAATTACAATTAGAATTTACGCCATCAATTTTTATTTGAACATGCAAAAAACTTTGTTAATTTTCAAAGATATATTTATTGTTACATCTTGTACGTGTTTCTATATTCATAGAGTATGATCTATATTAATAACATGAAGTCCAATAGAATTCGATAATGACAAAAACATACGATAGAGAAGTTTACAAATTCAGTTACAATCTCTCATTCAGCAGCAGCAGCAGCAGCAGCAGCAGCGTGGAACACTGTGAACCAAATTGATTTTTCGCAAAGAAGAATGAAACTCGCTGCTCGTGATCGTTTTATCGAGGGTACTTTAAAAACGATCAATCGTTATAACCACTTGATAGATCGATGTGATACTACGGATGAATTTCGCGTCGAAAGAGGAGGGGGAAAAGGGACGGTCGCGGGATGACAACAGTCCGACCATGTATGCACAGTTATTATCTAATTGAACTCGATAGATCTAATCACGTTGTTAACTCGATAACTAGTTGGACGCTGTTCTAACAGATATACGCTAAGAGCATTCCACGCTGAAGCTTAAGAATTAATCTTCCCTTCCTCTCTCGTACAAATTTAGACCTTTTAGACTGTCGTTCCCTCTTTTTCATGACAATACCGCAGTAGAAAGTGACTGTGGTTTTCGTCCACATTAATTCCGACCAGATCACGACGACGACGATCTTTTCCAAATGTAATTGTCGTTTCGTTATTCAAGTTCGAATATTTCTTCCTATTCGTTTCACTGTTTCTCATTTCAAGAAAGTATACGCGAATATTTTTGTTATTTTTTTCACAACGTGGTTAGTTTACGTAGATTTAGTCGATCCTAATGCATGTAATTTGATCCCACTGTATACGATAGTGAATACAACTACAAATTCAAGGACTGTACAATTGGCGTAAATGATTCGTAATGACGAAAAAAACGTGACAAGAGGCCGCCAGATGTCTTTCCTCTACTCGATTTCACCACGTTTTTTATACGTTCGTAAATTTTTTGCGCCAAGCGTGTTCCAGTCGACTTAATGAAACCGTTTGCGCAAAAACAGACGCAGACGAAGAATAGATGGTTTAGTTTTTGCTCGGCACACGCTGCTTGATTAGTTGCTTGTCCATTTAAGGACGTAATGCTTTTAAATTTTTAAACTCTGATCGCTGAATATACACCGCGTACAAGATGAAGGCAATCGCAACCGAATAGTCGTCGTCGAACGCCTATGTGCGTTTCCACACGTGGTGAATAAGCTAAAGGATCGACATGCCTACCGAGATAACCTCTTTTGCACGTTAATTTTTCTGCAAACGATTCGATTGACACGACTGTGCATTCAAACAGTACCAGGGAGAGGGGTAAAGGAGGCATGGGGCTCTATATATCGGAGCTAACACATCGTTCGAACGAACTTTTCGCTATTTATTTCTAAACGGATAACCTATATTTAACTCGTTTTTTGTCGCTTTTGCGTGAGTTTCTTCTTAATACGTAAAATCGTATATATAGTAATGTAACGCATTCTCCCCGTATGTTTTTCCTTCGTATTCCATTTCTTGTTCCTCTCTTCGTTCGCTCCAGGCACACTCACGCATCCAGACGCACACACGTTGTTAATGTTATTTATCATACACGATTTGATATTCTTGTTCGCTATAAATCTGTGTGTTGCCTTAGATACTACACTCGTTAAATGAAGTTCTTTTGTGGACAGCTCATTCTTTCCTCCTCTCTCTCTCTCTCTCTCTCTCTCCCTTTCATCCGTTATCGCCTGTGAATTGTTAATCGCTTAGTGTCGCTATCCAATCAACCAAATCGATCAACGATTCACGAACCCGCGAAAGATTTGTAAAATGTATATAGTGGAGGCGTTGTTTCACGCTTAACGCTACCTTGTCAGTCGTTCTAGCGCGGGTTCGTCTTTCGTACTCTTCAGAATTCTTTATAGCTTCTGCAAGATGAGGCACTTGGGACAAAAACATACCTAAATATCTCTGTTGTTATCGGAAGTATGAAAGTGGTAAATACAAGGGCCATATAGACTTAATTCCTCAACATTTTTAGGCTAATATGGTGTACTATCACCGTTCATTGAAATTCTCTAATCAATGTTTACATTAATATTACATTTTCGTTAAAACTCTGGATCACTCAGGATACTGTCAACAGACTCGTACATATTTTCTTTCTGTTTTCAACATTCTGATAATCGACATTAACTATACACAGATTATAATTTACTTACACCGATATATTTTTTACACAATGCAAAATCTATATATTTTGATCTTTTGCAACACATATATAGAAAATTAAGGGTAAAGTTGAATCTAGAAAGAATTTTTTAAGTTTTACAAAGATTTTCTTTCATGCAACGCAGTGAATGATCGGGCCAAACAACGGTTCACTGCAATACCAAAACCTTCAAAGGAACAAGTTTACATTGTTTTCCTTCTATAGAAAGGAATAATTTTTACGGTTACTCTGTTTCGCGTCTTCACATTCAATGATCGTTTTGCATCAAAAACAACAGAGATATTCACGTGCTTTTTAGATACCTCACCCTGTGTTATTTATGCTTTCTTTATACAATTATTCCTTTCTGCGTTATTTTTGACGATGCAACTACTTATTCTTGGGTATGGTGTAAGCTGTCTTCTGGTATCTAATGTGCGAGTTTCTAACCTCGTGTTATCAATTGGATGAGCTCTCAGCTTGCGACAGAAAATTTCTTCCAAACATATATAAAAGTTGCTTATCTTTACAAACATTTTTCGAGGTGTTTGGAACGTATCGAGGGCATACAGCGATGATCAAAACGCGCACAGCGATTACCTTTTGCTCGTAGCGTGTACAAATGGATCAAGTTCCGTGTGGAAAATCTGTTTGAAAGACGCGAGGCCGTCATGTTCGACTAAAATCAACGCTACTGTTTATCGAATTGCACTGAACAAACAAATTGTTCTTTCTCGGAACGCGAGAAACTAATAAAATGCGTTTCATAGAGTGATATCATGTGCTCGTATACAAATACTACGTGAACAATGGTATTACGTATTTCGATAAGTCGTCATCGTTACAGAGAAGACTTGAAATAAAATTCTACAATGACATTTTATACTTTTCAGTCTTGTTACGTGAATCTTTTGTCTTTTTCTTTTTTTTTTTTTTTCTACTTTTTATCTCCACGCGCAAGTATTCTTCGACAGTTTTGGTGTTCGTCGCTTGAAAAATATGTTTTCCGTGGTTGTCTCTTATAGGTTTAGCGACGAAATGTTCCAAGACAACTTACGAGAACGTCCTGTCTTCTATTGCACAGCGGAAAGCGGTTTTTGTCTCTAACCGAATTAGTCGAAGCTCAAATTAAAACACCATAGGTGAATGTTGGAAAGGTCGCTAACAAGGAGTGTACCACAAGCTACGATATTACGATAGCTACGAGCTGGAGTATCTCTCGTCGAGTCAAACTTTCATCGGTGATCTTTCTCTGAACACGAGTCAGAAACACTTCGTTCGCGTGTTCTCGCGCGTATTTGGGTAACGTAACAATTTACACGGTACAAGTTCTTTTCAAATCCTTCGCATATACTAAAGGGCAGTGGTTGTCAAGAATCTTCGATGTTAATTTAATCTAATTGTTTGTAATCGGTGCGCGAAGAAAAGTGATCTCTTTTGACAGCAACAAACAGCGAGTAGGAGGGTAAAGCGGTTAATCAATCAACGACAATGTCCCGTGAGAAGCGAAATCAACGAGACCGGGAAATCGTAGTAACTGCGGTAAAGTGGGTTGAAAAGTTCTGGAAAATTTTCCAGCCGATCTTCTATGAGAATAGAGATTAATTTGTTTCCATCGAGAAAAAGGAAAAAGCGAATATGCGTGCTTGTAACTCTTGGATTTTCATCGGCTTAATTAAAGTCTGTACAATTCTTACTTTGTATAATTATAATACGTTATATCTCTGTGTTATTATACTCATGATAGAACTTTCGTTAATCGTAATTATAATCTTGCGATAATAGTGAGAGCGATAATCATATTTAAGAAAAAATAATGATTAACAGTAATAAAATCATTATTAGCGATCGTTTACATCTTAATATCAGAGAGATCTACATAAGACAGTGGTAGATTAATATCACAATAAGACTAATCAGGCCTCGTGAAACTGGGGTACGCTTTGTATTTTTTTTTTTTTCTTTTTCGAGCCGTACCATCCAGTTGCCTTTACGTTTCATTATTAATCACGACCCTGTTGTTTGCTACGGGGTTTCGGAGACGACTCAGGTTCTCCATCGACGTAACCGCAAAATTCGATGCTGGTTGATGGGATTTGTGTCGCGCGGGAATCGTTGTTAAAAACACATTCACCCTTTTCGCTAACCTACTCGTACATTTTTTCTATAGTGATCGTAGATTTGCGAATCGGACACACGTTTGCGTCGTTTGCGCTCACGGATCGTCCGAGTTACCTCTGAGACGATCTGCGCGCTTCTACGCTTTCTAAATCCACGGCGAATGGTTCTTTCTTCTCGATACCGATTCGCAAAGCGCATTTAGCTAAGTAAATTCTCACTATTACTCGGAGGACAAGGGTCGAATGTCGGGGGAACGAAACACTCTACGTTACTTTCGATCGACTACGATTGGTGCATACACGTCGTTACCATTACCTGAGTGACATATATCGGGGAACGGCGCGTCGCGTCGTCTTCTGTTCGTCGGCTAACGAACGAGCGAAACGATCGTGTGGCGTTTCCGCAAAGACGCTCGCGCTTCCCGTTCGTCAAATCATTTTGGCCTTATGGCTCGATGCATGCCAAGACTAGCAACATTTTGTTTTTTTCTTTTTGTGTGTGTGTATGTGTGTGTGGGTGTGTGTCTTTTTCTTTTGCCTAGCCTTTTGACGTCGTCGAAAACGATCGGGCCGATCAAGCCAGCCAATTCTACATGTCTCGATTGTTGCATATCCTGCATACACGAGTGTGTTCGCTCACTCTAAGCGCGGATCGGACACGCACGCTACCGCACGAACGGTGCAACAGTGCATTATGAATGGATTCGTCGACGAATCGCGATTAGAATCATTCCGTACCGGGGCTAAATTGGTCTTAGGCTCACGGACGACCGTGTTATTGCTTTATTGTCGTGACCAAATCAACCGTCGTGTTCAAACCTGTTTTACGACTTGTTCCTTCCGATCGAATTGTTTCTTCTCTCGAACAAGAGAGACACACCGATATCGAGGGGCATTGAGGGAGGGGGGGCAGAGTTTCAGGGACCGAAGGGTATTTTTTATCGGGTGTCCCGGTTGTACGCGCGAGAGCGAGTTCGATCGCGACACGGTACGGCGCGATAACATCTAGAAGTGGCTAGCGCAGACCCGACTTCACAATATTGGCGGTAAAAACGTACCGGAATCGTCGAGATTCGGGTCCAGGCTCGCGACTATATCGCCAGTCGAGGCGTGTCTCGCGGTGGTGGTTTGCACGCTACTCGAAATAGCATGACTGCTCGCGCTACCGTTCAGCTTGCTCTTCACCACGAGGCCGGAGTTGTCGGCCCTACTGATCCTCTGCGGGCACCTACGGCTTCTGTGCATAGTGCGCATCGGGTACGGGGGATCCTCGACAGTGATGGCTCGTTGTCGCGTCGCGCTAACCGCCACGCTCACCGTCTGCGCGTGCGTAGGCTGCGACGAGGTCTCGACGGTCGTCGTGTTCGTGTTTGTATTCGTGTTCGCGTTCGAGTTCGCGTTCGAGTTCACCGTCGTCGACGAGGCCACCGTCGCGTAAGAGGGACTCACGTGAGAGGAAGATGTGTTCAGCCATTCGTGACGCCTCGCCTCGTCGGGGGTCATGCGCTCCTTTGGATCCCACCTGCCGGAAACAAATGTACAGTTCGATTATATTTGATTTCGGTGTTAATCGATCAAATTTCTTTTCGAAATTCGACAGTAAGAAATTCAATTTTGCAAAAACACGTAATAAAATATAAGGAAAAAGAATTAGCGTTACGTCCAAATATAAAGAATGGATGAAATTCGTTAAGTCCAACGTTCGAGAGACTAGTCCTGATTAGGAGGTGATTGAACGCGAATGCAGTAAGCAATACTGATGTTTCTTGGGCTAATTATCATTCCTCGCGTATACCTCAAAGCTATACGAGGTGTACGCTGAAAACTTACTCGAGGCATCTACTGACAAAGTCCACGAAAAGTTTGTCGGTGCAGCGTAGAGCTATCCCAAGGCTCTTGCTACCAACCCATCGTTGCTTGCCTTTGCTATTTGTCACGCATCGAGGACCTCCCTTCGGATCTGAAACGATATTTTTCCAGGGAACTATTCGACTGTACTATCAATATTTTTTAAGAATTTTTGCTATCATAAAAGTATTCTAAAACTGATCAATAACGAAATGCACGAATAGCTAATAAAAGGTTAAATGTAGTTTTATTTTTGGTAAACATGTTTTGATTGTTATTTATATTAGTATTTAATTTTAATGCTATTACACGAGACTCCCTCTTTAAAGAATTTCTATGGTGTGGGGTAAGTCTATTTTGACATTATTGGGATCTTACCGAAGTAAAGTCTGCGACGAGACGCATGATTCATAATGTGTTCTGGCGGCAGACCGAGAACTTCCATGATGCAGGCAAGCTGTTCGATTTCATCCTCGCCCGGGAACAATGGACAACCCGTGTAGAGTTCGGCAAGAATGCAACCCAAACTCCACATATCGATCGGCGTACCATATGGAAGACCCAGAAGTACTTCTGGACTTCGGTAAAACCTGGACTGAAGGTATGTATATACACGTTGGTGGCTGTAGCACGAGGATCCGAAGTCTATGACCTTAATCGAGCTGCTTCCCCGTTGTTTCAGTAGCACATTTTCCTGTAACGAAACGCAGCAAAGATCAGAAAACGATATTAACCGAACTGCTTATTAACTAATCCCTATTGGAACTACTAAGGCTCGAAGAACCCTGACGCTTTTACAATTGAATTTAAAATCGTTTCAAAGAAATCGTAAAATAATGAATGTTCATTGAACTAATGTCCAAGTATAATATAATATCTAAAGAAAGAAGTATACGTTTGCATACTTACGGGCTTCAAATCGCAGTGGATAATGTTTTCTCGATACAACAGTCTCAAGCAGCTGATCAACGAATTAGCGAATCGTCGTATCAAGCTCAAACTAAATCCCTGGTAGTTGTTCTTTTTGATTAGCTCGTATAAATTCAAACTGCAAAAGTAAATAACGACGAGCGCTTAAGAAAAAAGGCCATTCCGAAAGGGCTGGAGCAGGGAACAAAGTATAATCGCGTACCTCATTAACTCGAAAGTGATGCACAAGTGGTTCCTGAAGTAGAAGTATTCTAGCATGTGTATCACATTGTGGGACGCGTTCGCGTCCAAGTCTTTCTTCCTGAGGTGGTCCAAGATTTTCACCTCGATGAGCGCTTGGTGATGGAATCTCTTTTTGTTTCTGCAAGGACGAGAGAATACGTCATTTGAATGAAGGAACAAAGCATAGGCAGCCAGCGGATACGCCGACGATGGAAATGCAGGAAGGGATGGCGACAAAGCGTCTATAATTGAACGTCCATAATGTAATTGAAAGTGATTCACGTTTATGACTGTGTCCCAGCCACGTTTGCTCACCTGATGATCTTGATGGCGATGTACTGTTTCGTCTTGTGATCCAACGCTCTGATTACCTGCCCGAAGCTTCCTTTTCCTATTACCTCCAGTATCTCGTATCTGAACAAACGGATAAGCAAATTTTCCAATTACAAATCGTAAGATACACGATTTTATAACGAAAACAACGTTCGCAGAACATTTTTCATTTTCACGCTTCTATGAAAATGCAATATTTTCGTTCATCGGCAAAAATAACATCCTTTCGTTTAGTGCAATAAACTCTTTGGAGAAAGCAAACTTTTTCCCCCAATTTATCTCGTTTATACGTGGCTTTCTTCGGTCTATACGACTATTACAGCCGCGATTTTTCAGTGTTCTACGTACTGTTCCACCAGCACTTAGTCTCCCACCATTTTCATTGGAAATCTCTCAAGCTAGTTACGAAATACTGGAAAACGGATTTTCTTTAATTTTTCAGATATTTTTTAAAATGTTTCAAGCAATGAGAAATTTGACAGAAACGTAATTTTCAATTTTTGGCCATTGATACTCCCCCCCCCCCCCTTCTCAGTCGAGATACCGAGTTATCGAATTTGTTTTAGGGGCACTTTTGACTCCCTTATTCGGCTAGACCCTTTATAAAATTAGCCACTCCGCGGCAGATCGAAGAGGTTAAAACAGTTTCTAGAGAATCGAGAATAAAAGGAAAACGCACCTGTACGAGATATGATCGTGGAGGACCTTGTTGTAATTACCGTTTTCGTCATCGTAGCCACCGTTTTGGGACGCACCCTCCTCACCGTGAATTTTATTGGACATCAGGCCCAGATACCAAATCTCCGAATACTTCTCGATTTCCGCGCGCTCGAACTCGGTGAACCTCGAACCGTAATACTTGATTGCTTCTTGAGGTGTCATCGGCAATCTCACGGCTATATTTTTCCCCCCGAAAAAACAAAACGCATTAATGCACACACGAAACATCGATCAATCAGACATCGATGCAAGAATTTCTTTCACCCGAACTTGGATCGAAATGAAATTATACGGATGCACTAAAGTATCTCTTGAATTTTCAAAACAGTATTAGGAAATTTCTGTTCGAGCTTTAAGAAACGAAAAAGAGGCAGCACTTTTAATTCAATGTTTCGAATATCGTTTCGCACATTTTTCAATTACTGTCGTGAAAATGCAAGGATTTTTAAAACAATTTATGCCATAATTGCGCGATACGATCATTTTTATTGGAACGTTATTAAGTTTTCTATTATTCCTTTTGTCCTTTCCAGAACCGTGTAACATTTGTTCGCGTAGTTAATTTTGTCGATCGAATGTTTTCGTACTCGCTGGAATAACAGAATTTATATCGTGCCGAGTATGTACTCGTTTTTAAACGCCCCGTAGCTCTGAAATAACATTTCGAGTTTAGGCAAATACGAACTCACACGTACGATACACTTCGTGAGGTGTGGCGTTAATAGAAGGCTCGTGTATCGGCATATTATGGATGTTATTAGTCGTTGAATTGTTCGTGTTGTTGTTGTCCGATTTGTCCACTCGTGTCGGTTTGGGATGAAAGAATGACAGTAATTTCTGAAACAAACAATTGTAGTTTTGTAGTTACATTTGTACATTTGTAAGTTTTGAGTTACAGAATTTATCGAATTGCACGTTCATAGATCCAGAGGATCAACCATTCGAGAGAGTCGCAGGACACTGTGTTTCATCAAAATTACAGGGTTCAAATTATTTATACGTTTTTCCCTAAGTGAATAAATAAATACCAAAAGTGCAGTAGGATGGCAATTATTGTTACCAATTAACATCGAAGATCTTATCGTACGGACTACTTTCGCCGGAATAATGGCCGACTATTTACCGACAACGTTCGAGAGCCACGAGTTTCCCAACGCAAACAAGTTTTTCCACGCGTGGCGTGTTCGCAACTTTCAAATTTATTTATCCACAGCGCACAAAGAAAGTCGCGTTTTCGTCGTCAGTATTTTACAATCGCCGAGTTTCTCGACAGTAAAGTGGGCAACGGGGTGGCAGGCAGCAATAAATTTCACGGTGGACGTCGACGACAACGAGAATCACACCGGTGATTACGTTCTGCCCAGAGCTCGTGATCGTGCTGCACCATTCGCGTATAAAAGTCCCCCGGGCAGTAATTATTCGACCGAATGCTTGAAAGAACATCGCGGAACGATCGTTATAATTTTCCAGAGCTTTGTTTCACCGCGCGTTGGTCTTCCGTTACGACGCGCAATTTTCTCATTATTATTTGCTTTCGGTGTCTCGATATTATTTCGTGATTCAAGACTTTATATTCCGTTCCGTAAATTGTGTCGTTCGAATTTATTCAAATACACTCGACGGAAACGCAAATCATCCGTAAAACCGAGATACCAGGACAGAGTATACTCGAAAAGGTTTAATCAAATTTACCTTTCAATTTATACCAATCCCCCATTTATTGCATGTTCATCGATGATCCTAACGTGTAACTTTGTCTAGAAGCGAATCTTTGTAGAAAAGTTAAGAACCGAAAACTTGATTTCGTTCGTTTGTCTACGAATTTAAAAAAAAAAAAAAAAAATCATCTACAGCTTTGTCTAGATTATATTTAGTAAAAAATTGGTAAATTTAAATCGTCGTTGTTGCAAGCTTCGTTCTTGTTACTTTGAAAGCGTTCAGAACGATCAACAACATTGTAGAATACCAAGAAACTCCGTTTTTTTAGGCGAGTATCTTCAAGAATGCATAGCGGCTTCTTCGCTCGCGAGGAATTAATTTTCGCAGGTTTCCGATGGCTTTTATCTCGTCCTAGCGCGATCGATCGCGTTTTACGAGCTCGTAACTTCGACGAAACAATCGACCCGATGCACGCGAGGCAAATCGTGAAATCCGCTCGCGGGTAAAAGTACGCGCGGAAAATTAATGGGACGTCGTAGGTCGTGTAACTCCGTAGAGAGAACAGAACGACGCCAAACGACTGCTGATTGTCATTCAAAACAGCGCACAAGCGACCGGTGACTGCCCTTGGCCATACGGAAAGACGACGCTACGCAAACGAAACGCTTTAATGTCTGAAAAAAAGAGACATAATTGTCCAGCCGTTTCTCTCCGTGTCGTTAAACTTGTCGGGTCTCTGTCGAGGGTCAATATCCAGACTAGCGACCGTTATCACAGGCAAGGTATACGAGTAGACAGCTAACACCTTATGAACTTTCGTGGTCCAATCCGACTGCCATACCGACCTAAAAATTCAGAGGTGATCGTTGGCGTCCTCTTCTCATGGATGGCGGTCAGTCGAGAAACTCACAGTGCGATAGGCAAACAAAACAGACTAGTTGTGTGTAAATGCATATGAGTTGACAAGTACGAATTATTCTTTTCAATAATTTTGTCGAATTATCAATAAATGAGAAACTCGGTGAATTAACAACAATCTCTAGTCGACAGGAACTAATTTTGTAACTTTTTTTTAAACAACTGGTTTAAGCGATGCAGGGCATATGACTTAGACACATTCTATCTTACAACGAAAATGTTAAGAAGTATTTCGCTACCTGTGATCCAGGTTAGAGAACTTACACGATCGATCTATCGTGGCAATCTATTTTTGATGTTATAATTGCATATTCGGGTCACTAATGGCACCGCAAGGCTCCATTAGATCGTTTAAACGTGTCGTAACGAGAACGTTGGTGTGCAGCGAAAAAATTTGTAATAAATTAATCGGAAGACCGAGTTTGCAATGCCTCTGATGAGTTTTATCGCAAAGAAATATTTAAATTATCCAAAAGATGACGCAAGATTAAAAAACAAAATGGCACGTATGTAGATCATCGATCGAGTAAATAAAATTAGCAATATTTGATATTCTTATAAAAAAAAAACGCGAACGGACTTATCACACGATCTAATATTTTGACCCAGTTACTAAACTCACCTTGCGTAGGTTGAGCGTAAAAGGGTAAAATCGTGGCACCTAAGAGCACCAGAGAAAATTATTTAAAGCTCGAAGAACAGAGCAGCAAGGGATCTTCTCAAGGGAACGCATCGAGGGTCAAACAATTTTTGGCTTGCCGTATCGGGCGTTGCGTGAATCTTGGCTTGTCGCGAGTCACGGGTTTTATTTATGCTTTCGAGCTGTTAGGACAGTGTCGCTTGGCAAAAGCTCCGCCATGGCACGGAGAAAAGAAAAAAGAAAAACGGAGGTCGAGAGGGACTCGCGAGTGCACGATTACAATTTATACCAATGGGCTGGTCGAGCGGAGGTTTCTCCGTCTCGGTTATACCACTCGTTTACTTTTTATAATATTTATGCCGATGCAGCGGAGCATGGTGTTATGCGATGGCTGGACGATAATAATTTTTCATTACAGGAGGTCGATCGAGCAACGGCCATTGCGAAATTCGAACTTCCAAGTGGTTTTCACGCTTTGAAGATACCGCTCGAAGGCGGAAAACGTCGCAAAGTGGTACACAAATCCCGAAAAAATATACAGCAAACGAATCGTCACGGATTTGGGAAAACCGAAGCTCGCAGAATTTAATTTACAGATTAAAATTAAATCCTCGAATTTGCTAATATTTTAATTTAACTGTCACCGTTGAGCCTCGGAGGCGATTTCGAAAGACGACGAAAAGGACATCGAGCACGAGGGAACGAGAAAAAAAGCATTGCTTTATATACAAATCGTCGCCGGTGTCCCAGCTCGTGTTTTTTAAACATCGGTTTTCACGCTTCGCTGGCTTTAAGGGGGATCCCTCCAGTTGAGAGAGATAAAAATGTTCAACTTCGCGTCTGGGTTCCAATTTAAGAATCATCGCCGTATTCGGAATCGTAGAAGAAAGCTTGCTATCGTTAATTTATTTATTTTTCGAGGAAAGGGTAAACAGTTATTTTGTCTCGATGAGCATTTTATCCATCTTCGGTAGAGATTCCTATTGGGTCCCCGATACGAATTGTAGTTCCATCGCGCGTAGAAGAGGAAACGAAGCACGGAGGAAGAAAGGATACGCTCGTAAAAGCGGATTTTTCCCAAGGACGACACACACAGCGTTCCAACTCGGCAATGCCGGTGTCCCGATCTTCGAGAGATAGGTACCTACATACAATAATTCCCTACGTCCGAGTTATGCATGCGGTTTACCTTGTGACATCTCTTGGCTGTGGCCACGCGCCTTTCTAATGCGATTCCTCGAGCGCGACTGCTCCTATCTATTGCTTTACGGGATGTCTGAAACCTAACTGGCAATTTTAATAAGAGGGGGTCACGACGTTTATGACTTTCTTTTTTCGCTGAATTTCCAACGACGATTACAAAAAATGTTTTTCCTAACCTCGATACATTGCAAAAAAGATTATAACCAAATTAAATCGTACTTTATTTAGGTTGTAACGTCCAAGACGCATTACGTATCTTTCGACCTAAACCGATTAGAACAATGCGACGACGCTTCCCGTACTCGCCACTAGGGGGCTACGCTCTTGTCGCTCTCATCTGGTGGACTCGTAAATAACTAATTTCAACAGGATAATATGTTAATATTACTTTGATCACAGTTTGATTCCAAACATCAACAAATTCCCAGCGAAGGCAGAATTTTAACGCGCCTAAACGAAACACGGAAATATTTGTAACGAAAGCAACACACGCCCAAGCCCCTAATCTTTCACGACCTAACCTCGAGTCTACGATAGAAAGCACTTCGCCGAGGAACCTTTCACGGTCCTAAATCGGATCGTGAACCGTCTCTGAAGAATACCCGACGGGACGGTCCGTTTGGTAAAACTCGTACGGCCAACTGCAGAAAATTATTCCAAGAATCGAATCGCACCGTTGCTCTCGGAAACGCAACTCGACACGCAATGTAACTTTCACCCTCGTGTAATCGCGAGCCCACGCGTCGCGAAACATTCTCCTTTCCATCGGGAGCATAAACAAATCGACGGTCAACGCGTTCCCATCGATCATTGCAATCCACTCATCCCCGGCGCACTACCGATTTTCCCTTCACCGTAAAACCGTGACCCAAGTGGAAAACGTTCGTCGTGTCCTGGACGCGTGTTACACGCGTGTACCTACGTGAATGCGTGGGTCTGGAGACACGTGGGCGTGTGCAAAGTATCTCGGAAGCACATTAGAAACGTCGAGCGAGCAAACAGGGGCTCATTAGCCTGCGTGCCGCCCACCGCCCAGGGTGGGATGACGCAGAGTAATTAGAAAAGTAACGCTAAAAAAGTGGAGACAGAAAAAGAACAACAAAGTCGCTTTTTTCAAAGTATCCCCGTAATTAAACATTTATTCGCTAATAATCGAACACGTAGGTAAAAGAAAAATAACATGGAATTTTTGCCTGTTATCTATACGACAGAAATTGTTATTTATAAGCGAAATAACGAATTAAAAATATGTACTATTTATATAGAATAGTTTATTAATAAAATAGCAACTGCACGGTATCAGGTCTCGTCGAGTCTCGGTCCCCTTACCCTGACCCGGACTGACCCGGCTCGTTCGTCGAGTAAAAGACAACTAAACTCGACTGTGCCAGTTTTCATGGCGCCTTCGTTGGCGGGGAATTACCGAAATGCTTCCCCAACACATTCCTAAAGGCAGCTGCTACGATCGAAACGTTGAATTAAAAACAAATTTCACTCGTACCAACCAGCAATAAAAACATTCACATTTTTTACAATCGTCGAGTAATTACTTATCGTTAGCAAATGAACGAAACGATTAGAAACATAACCTTTGACATGCAAACGAGTCTAATAGTTTTCGAAGCATGAAATATTCAACGTTTTTGCCAGGGCACTTAAAAAATTGGTCGTTGATGGTGTTTGTCGCGAAAATTTTAAAAAGGATTCTCGCGCAATCGAGTAAAAAAAGTTACGCTTCTGCTGTTGATCTAGCATTATGTCTTTACGACGATGATATTTGACGACGCGAGATCTTTCGTTAAAACAAATTTAAGAACCTGCAAAATGGCAAACTGTGCACATTCTGACGAGCGAGGGTAAAACAAGGGTTGTCCTCTGATCAAACTTTAGAACCGTACTTATATATAGTATTTTTTCTATTTATCAAATAAACAAAAATAGTAAAACTTGAAAATACAGTATATTCTTGACTCGCGTGATTAATTTATTCTAGAGCTTTCTGTGCAAGTCGTATTATATAAACATAATAGTAACGGGGAAAGAAAAATTATGCAACGAGTTAAGAATAACGAATTACCATTCTCGAGGTAAATGTGGATGGTGTCTTGTATTTTATGATTCTAAAATGTCTGCTCGCGAGTATCATTCTTAATTTCCAGGACAATCTGACATTCTGAAATTTTAAAATCCTTTCAGAATTCTTCGCGAGGTTGGGCTTGTTTCGTCGGACAACGACGCGTCGAGTCCCTCGACATGTGTTAATATAATTCCCTTGCTCAACCAGCTGGCGAATTAAAACTGCATTATTCATAGTTCGCTACCGCGTAACACTGACATAACAATGCTGCCTATAACTGTGCGTAATTGCCTGGCAAGACGACGCGTCTGACAATCTTCAACCTCAGGACCGTGGAACCCTAACGATTAATGCTAATCAATTTTCAGCGGTAGCCCTTTGTGCGACAGACAGCCTAATCGTGTCTCTGTGTGCGCAAACGCTCGACGAGTTACGAGGTTCATTGTTCGAACAGACAAAAAATGAACGAATCGAACCGTGGGTACTTTTGGTTCGATACAGATTCTTGTTTTGAACTAGCGTAGTGACGCGACTGCTTTTCTTCGAGAACAAAAGGCTAAAATGTTAACTAATTTGTCCTGAAAATGATGGGCAAATCGTGAAAAAAAAAAAATAGACAAAGCGAGTCTACGCGCTGCAAAACAGAATAAGAACACTAACGTCTATACATTTCGAGCTGCATTTGCGAATTGTTCGCAACTATAGTGATCGAGAGAAAGAAAAATTATGTTCGATAAAATTGTTTTGAGTCAACGCAAGGGATGCTTCTAAATTTTGGCTATGTTATTTCGAATACAAAGTAATTTTCTTCTTTCCTGGAGACTGTAGAAAATTTCATAATGTAAAATATAGTTACGCGACAAGCGTTCAAACTGAATTATTTTTCATTTAAAAAATTTGTAAACGTTATTAAAAGCGTCGATGGAAAAAAGTTGCAGTTTCTTTTTTCAAATTGTAGCCCGAGAAATGGAAGTATTTGATTATTAGGGTTCATTTATACCTGCCACCAGTGGCAGTTATCGTGTTAATTCGAAAGCAATGCACCTGGCGAACAGAGGATCGTCGATATCAACTGTAACGCTATTATTGACCTAGTTGCTAAACCTATGAAAGTCGACGAAAGTGGTATCGGTTTGATCACGATGACTCTCGCAACAATCGAAAGTCACGGACTGCATTCGCGTTCCTCCAGCGCACATCTTGAACGGAAATCGACTTGACATTGAACGACAACGATGGCGTGTTACAATGAATACTTTTAACGCGTCACTGGCTCTGAAGAAATACTTATTTGTTTGTCTATGGGGCTACAGAAATTATTAGGAATGTTACTAATCCGTTGTTTAACCGTTCGATCGAATAAACGTCACGGATAATTGTTGCGCGTTGATTTCATTTGCTATCTATTATTCGAATAAAAATTTTGTCTATTTGCGTGACGGAAATAACGCCGAGGTTCGAGCCAACAGTTTCAGGAAGCGGTAAAGATAACACGTTGTGACACGTTCGAAGAGAAAAATTGTGACACTTGGAAAGAGAATTCGCTGTATAGTCGAAAGCTGTGTCGTTTACTCGTAAGTTGAGAAAAACGGGGTATAGAATTTTCACTGTACGAATCAGTAATGCGCTCCGAACCCGCGGCTGAGTTTCATAATTACGCGATGCTAATGAAATCGGACGAGAGAAACACGCGAACATGGAATTGCAGCAAGCCTAAGCCCGTTATTACGGCGCGTCGTCGAGAAGAACGGTTGGGAATTGGTGCACAGGTGTATTTATGGCAAAGGATAATACACCGTTCTCCGTGCACTGGTTGCAACAAAGGGTAAATGCAAAACGACTTCATTTGCAATACGTAACATTAGAGTCATGCGCATGAAATGGCTAATTTTGCAAACGTACAAACCCACATTCGTAATCTAACTAAAAACTCCATGATAGTGTTCGTCTATCGATTCCAAGTTTCAAAGAATATGTATGTTCTTTTTTGATTGTATACCATCAGTTTCCGAATACCCTGTATTCGGCCACCCCTGAGAAAAATTTTAATAGAGGATTCTAGAGGCCAAAATAAGACGAAAATCAAGAATACCAATTTCTTGATGGAGGCTTCGTTAAAAAGTTATTAACAATTAAATTCAAAAATTTAAATTCGTTCTGAAAAAATTATTTTCGGTTGCGGGGGTCAATTACAATCATTTTTGGTGAATAGACATACCCCCGAAATCCTACCCACTTTCTAGAAAAAAATTCGAGAAGGTGTGGAATTTTTCGACGAAATTAAAATATTTCAAATCGTTCCGAAAAAATTATTTTCGGTTGCGGGGGTCAATTACAATCATTTTTTGTCATTACACATACCCCCGAAATGTTGCGCATTTTCGAGAAAAAAATTCGGTACGGTTAGAACTTTAAACGTTAATAACTGTTTAACGAAGCCGTCATCAAGAAATTGGTATTCTTGATTTTCGTGTTATTTTGGCCTCTAGAATCCCGTATTAAAATTTTTCCCAGGTGTGGCTGAACACCCTGTATAATTATAAATAGGGTAACAAGATCTATCAGTTGTGAAAATCTTGATAAAATCGGAGGCGCGAAGGTCTGCGATTCTGATTGTGTCATGGCGCAATGGACGAGAAATGCGTGAAAATTTTGACGCGGGTAACGAAGGAACGCGTTCGACTATCCGTAGTTGATCGCGTCGTATCTTGAATCTTCCATTGTTAGAGCATTTTGCCGTCGTTAGATCCGGCACCGATCACGAAACTCTCGCACGCGTACCAAGTATATGTATAACAAACTGTTAGCTCTCGAGCGAGCCGGATTTTCTGTAAAAGGCTCCATTTGATTACATAGTAATCGACTTCGGGGCCGGAACCGGGAACGATTTTGCCGGTGTGCGCGCAAACGGCCTTACTCTTGCTCGTTCCGTTTGCCAACGTTCCGACAAATTATGCGGATTGCTCAACGCTCGAACGACGCAACAGAACGGTTTTCCTGCGTCCGAGACGAGAACGAAGCACAGTGCCCGTGAATAGGCGCGCCCGAAGGATTCGAGACGAAAATAGTGACGCGCGTTAAATATTTAACAGCAACGATGCAAAAACAGAACCTGGCGTGCGTCAAACGACGATCGTCCTTTATAATATGCTTGGTGCAAGCCGACGGCGCGGCGGGCACTTCGCCTCGACAGTTATTTACAAACAGTAGCTATATTGGTTATGAAAAGAATTCTCATTGAAAATTTTCACTATAAACGAAAACTATAAAGTTTATTTAGACAATATTTCCGTAGGTCGTCGAACAAATTTACCAAGAGCAAAAACGAACTTTTAAAAAAAATCGACAGAGGGAAGGTGCCTAAATTTTGTCGGCGATATTAAAATATTTCAAATCATTCTGGAAAAATTATTTTCAGTTGCGGGACTCAATTACAATAATTTTTGGTGAATACACGTACCCCCGAAATCCTACTAAGTTTCGAGAAAAAAATTCCCCATTGGTAATGGGATCTGGAGACCCCATAAAAATGGTCCGATAAAATATATTGGATGAAAGGTCTACTGGTATATAAGTCGTCTGTGATATTTCGTTATTTAAAACGGTCGCTCGGCTCGGGATCGATCAAAACCGACCGTTACATTTATGGATGAGAGCTACGATTTCTAGGGAAACAACAATGTCGAGGGTACTCCTGGTCGACAAAAGAGATTCCTATTATTTTCCCACGAAGCACCGGGTGTCTCGAACGAAACCTGGTAGAAAATACGCAGCTCGGCCAGCTTCTTTCTCCGTTCGGGCAGCGTGGCAGGACTAACCTACGTTTCGAATAATAAACTGGTTTCGGAGTTCCGGTTTTCCGTCTTTCTTCGTCCCGGTATCAAACAACCGGGGATCGCGCGGACCTTAATAAGGCAACGAAACCTTTATGCTCATACATGGCAAGACTAGACGACAGAGTGCGTCTTTTTCTATCTGTTACCACAGCGCATACCGACGTGTACGAGCATCCTCCTTGATCGATCGAGAACCTGCTCGACGACGGCAATCAGCGCGCGCCATATACAGGGGCGTCAATAAATATCGGGGACATTTTTTTCGGCGTCGACTTCCTCGGTTAAAACAGTGCATCGATACAGTAGGTCAGAGCAATATTCCAACGATCGGAATCGAACATTTTAACCAACGTTCACGTTCGACCGAAGATTTCAAAATATATATTTTTAGAAATTCATTATTAATTTATTATTTCCATGCACAAAGGACGACGGTAAATTCGAAATATTGTATTTCATGCGCGGCCAAGTGTTACACTTTCGCCGTTACGAGCAAGTAACCGCCGCCGGTCGTCCCAACAAAAGTCCATTGTTACCCGTAGTTTTCATTCAAATTGTAATACTTTCGCGTCTAAAAGCGTCGATTTTATGAAAACGTGCATGACCAGTCGACGCATTAAGATTCCGTTACACGGTTCCCGCGCATCGGTTCTAACGAAAACCCTCTCCCACGTCGCGATACTTGTAGAAACCGTAGAGCCCGACCGAAGACAATGGAAACTGAAAAGACAATCGAACGTCAAGCCCATGGAAGCCTTTCATTGCCCAACATACAGCTTCTGCGTATTGAAATTCAATCGTGCTGCCGCATCTCGAATGCCTTTATCGTCCGCGTTCGTAGGCCGCGGCGGCACAATTTCCGTTTCGTCGACGGGAATTCGAATTCCCGAGTTTCCCGCTCGTTCCTACGATCCGCCGAGGACGCACAAATGACCGGAGAGAGCAATTATTTCGTCACCTCCGATATGTCAAAGAGCCTCTCGCTCGTTTCGCGGTGCACGAAAATTACTCCCAGTTTTCACGGTACGCCCCTGAGTCAGCGATCGAAACACGGTTCCAACCATCCATCGATCGTCGATTGATCAACCTTATCGTGGGAATGGATCTTTTAATTGCTTCGCCCACTGCTGCGGATCTCGTTAAAGATTCTTCGGGTATTTTTTTTTCTCGCGAAGCGTAAAATACACTCGGGTCGAAACGTTGATTCCACTGGCGGAATGAAAAATCACGGGTAAAATTTTTATCCAAATAAAACAGCGACGACGTCGTTACGGAACTTCCGCAGTATTATTCTTGGTAATTCTGCAGTTTAGTGACTTTGTTCTAAATGTTGTTTTTTTTACGTAAGACTTGAAATCTTAAGAAACTACTTTTGAGTAGACATAGAGGAGTAGATTCTGAACAGCTTTTGTTTCAACAATAATTCCCGTTCGGCCTTAATTTTCGAAATATTTGCAGAAATAGTTGATACTACATATTCACTCCACCTATACATATATGTGACGAAGGCGCGTTGCATCTGCAAGGGATTATCGAGCGTCTTCTGTTTACATCGAGGAGGTGACCGGCAGGCGAGCTGTATATCTATGTAACGGGTGGACAAAGGGATTTAATTTAACCAATTTCAATAATATACCAGCCCAGACCTAACTCGCATATGTATACTTAGTGTCGCACTCGTTCCAGGCTGCAAGCTGCTCTCTTCTCGGCGACAAAATAAAAAACAGCTAGACCTAACTTGATCGCTAAAACTAATTGTCGAAATATTGATTAAATGAACTAATTAGTTTTATATTTTATAGCGACACCGAGCATATATGAATTCAGTCTGGGCTATAATATCATTGAAATTGTTTAAATTAAATGTTTTAGTCCACCCGCTACATATACAGCTCGCCTGTCGGTCACCTCCTCGATGTAAACAGAAGGCGCTCGACGATTCCTTGCAGCACAACGCGTCTTCGACACACTTACAGGCGGAGTGAATGTGGCAGTACGAACAAAAAAGTCACCAAAGTGTAGAATTACATTCTCTGTTTCTAAGAAAAACGTCTGCCGTTTCAGGATTAAATATTCTCGGTTGATCGTCGATTTGGTAACTGGCTTAGACGAATTATATCAGTCAGTCAAACGGAGAAACGTGAACTCGAATCTCCAAGTGTTTGTTATTCAAGGATTCCACGAGGGGAACAATAAACGACATAAATTTGTAAAAATAAGCTGTTGGAAGCAATCGAATAGGACGTCGCGGTGGAAAAGTCACGAGTAGGTTTGTTCCAGACGCGCGAACCGTGCACACGTGTTACAACGGGGTTCCGTGTGTCGCATCGTGTTGAGATATGTATACGTATAACTGGCGAACGAACGCTGGAACGCAAGAAGCGCATCGAATGCGCCGAATCTCGGGACTTTCTCTCTTCTCAGCGTGTCTGGAGATCCTCGCGGTCAGACGCGAACGCAATTCTCGACGTTGGAGGAACGTTGCTTGTACTCGCGATTAAACAGGCGGGAAGAATTTGGAACTCGTCCAAAAATGCTCGCGGCGAAGACAATGGGGATCGCGCGTCCACAGAAAGTGTAAACGGAAGGCAGATGGGCCGCTACAGCTTTATTTTCTTGCCTTCGTTTGGGCGTGTCTCTAAGACTCGGAAATAGAAAAATGTCCAAGGAACGATATCGCGATCAAAAAAATGCTAGCAATGTCTACGTACTTTGTACGAGTCTTTACCGAGATGTAAATTCATTGTATAAATAGTTTTTTCTTTCTTTTTTTTTTAATTAACTAGACCAACATCTTTTCTCACACTCGTGACTGTATTTACATTGATTTCAAAATTATAGAATTGTACAATTATTTAACGAATTATATAGTCCTGATGCAAGAGCGGCGAACGATGTGACCGACAGAAACAATATTATCTTCCTTCCTCGTCTCGTCGGAGGGATCGAACTCGAGAGTCTCAAAGTTCTCAGGACCGTTCCTCTCAGATTGTTGGTTATTTCGGTCAAGATGTTGTTTCAGATTTTCTCTTAATTCGTCGAAACGTATCGATCAAAAATTTCAGTTATCTCTGAGGTCTTTGCTCAGTTTCAGTCAGAAATTCTCTCGTTTCTCATTTCGTTCATAAGTTATCGAGAGACACGCAACCGGTCGAGAATTGCGATCACTTGTTCGCGACTCCCTAGTTAGGTTAGAGTATCGAAACGCTGACTTTTCAATTTTTGTGAAAAATATAGAGCCCCAAAAGCCTGAGTTGCCTTGACATACAAAGAGACGTTCACTCTGGAAGCCGGAAAACGTTAATCGTGCTGTCTCGTGAACGATAAGTTGTTTTGCAACCACGTACCTGCATGTTGATGCAAGGCGTGTTTATGTTGCTATTATCCAGCCGGTAGAATAACAATGTTCGACGCGACGAAATTTCGGACAGAAAGGACCACGAAGCTGATCGTCGAAATGTAAAGTATTCTGCATCTTCTACTGTCTTCTGCACTTCCTGTTACCTACAGAGACGTTTCAGGACGTGAATCGCGATTTAATGCAAAGCTACTTTTTTTGCAACGATTACCATGTCGTGTAGTATTCTCGTTTTGTCTTCTAATGATTACACGACGGATTTAAAGCAACAAATGCTCGGAAAATTATTAATTATTAAATTTAAATTTTGATTTCGTTAGTTTGATGAAAATTCCTTTGTACAGCTTTGTACAATTATTCCGTATAAACCCAACTGCACTTGACGTTTCCACGAATCTTCCGATTCCACGTGCACACGGAATTCGATGATTTCGAGTTGAAATAGACAATAAAATTAACAAACGAGCAGAACTTTTATTCCGGGCTCGATGATATTCTTCTCTGGATCCTAATTTTTTATCAAAAGGTTCGATGCGAAACGTGATCGTTGTAATGCATATAGACAGAATTTAATAAGAAAAATAACTGTCTCGTAGCGGGACGAGAACGATTATTTCGCGTCGATGTACGCGAATCTGAACGTATCATCGAAACTTGTACGATGTTTCCATCCGAATAAAGTTAAATAGGTATCTCGTCGTAACGGACAGGGCGCAAACAAGTATTTCGTATGCACCGGGTGCGTATGGAAATGCACATTGTTCGCCGTGTAAACGCGTGAACGAGCCGGCGGAAGTCACGTGAGAGGCTCGTACAGCCCACCGGAAACCAAGTCAATACGAACGTCGGATAAGTCCCTGTTATTACATAAGAAAACGAAACATCGTTCGATCGAGTATCCAGCTTATCTGCTTCGACGATCGGGAATCGACGAATCATCGGAATGGTTCTATTAACCCTGTGAACTCGCGGTACGTTAACGGGACACGCGTGACCCCGGCAACCACGTTTCTGATCTAGGTGGAGCGAAATTAATACACGACTGACTGGCTGTGGTCCAGCAGTGTTCTTCGATCGCTCGGAGGTAGTCGCACGCTACTGCGCAGAAGGGTTGGCGCAGTCACGTGGCTCTGTCGTTCAAGGTCCGTGCGAAAAGTCTTAAGGATAGGCGCATACTATCGACTTTCCGCCGACTAAACAGTTTTTGGTCGACGTTCCAAAAGGCACTGCAGCACCCTATACGGGATCGCGAATCAATTATAAATTCAAACGCTTCTTCTGGAATGGGACTGCTACAATATAGAAAATTCACAGATTAGAGAAGGGCAAAACAGGATGTTCGGCCACCCTTGGGAAAAATTTTAATGGGAAATTCTAGAGGGCAAAATAAGACGAAAATCAAGAATACCAATTTGTTGATGGAGGCTTCGTTAAACAGTTATTAACATTTAAAGTTAAAGTGTGCAGGCTACCGCGCGTACGCAGCTGATCGCAGATTGCCGTTCTACAGGCGGAACTTTAAACGTTAAAAACTTTTTAAGAAAGCCTCGATCAAGAAATTGGTATTCTTGATTTTCGTGTTATTTTAGCTTCTAAAATCTCTCGTTAAAATTTTTCCCAGATGTTTTGCTTCGCGGTCCATAAAACTCAACGACGATGTTTACGTACGAAAGTCTTAATAACAACACGACGCGAAAAATATAATTTTCTAAGGGGTTTCGGGCGTATCGATGATATCGGTACCGCTACGGAGAGCAGCAGTTCTTTAATTAGCGGAGTGGCTGACTGCTGAACCACTTGACCCGCTGCACGTGAACGAGAATCGATGTTATTTAGTCGAGGACTCGCGGTGTTCGTTAAACCTGAAAACCTGGTGCTTCCTTCAAATGGTCCTGCGTCTTTCTTTTACCCGTGCGCAAGAAGTGGTTGTCTAACGGTTAAATATTCTGTAATGAATGTTAAATGTGGGCGCAACGTTGACGCCGGACTTGGAATAATCGGAGAACGTTTCGTTCGAAAGAGGAATTTTGTATAGTTGCTCCCGTTTCGTAAATAATTACGTACATTTACATTTGTTTGGCTTTTACAAAGAGAAGCTGTTTCCCTGCGATATTATTCCTTTTACAAAAAGATTTATTCAAAAATTTTATCGGCGCTACTCGAATAAAATAACGTTTCGATCTCGACTCTGTATTCCTGAGTGCATCTACGAATGCTTGTTAGATTCTGAATCGCACACTCGAAGCTCGAGAACCTTGGAAACGTTGGGTCGAACGCGGATACAGCAGGGACAATTTCGCTGATAACCGAAACTGGTTATCTCCGTACACCGGACGGTACGAAGCTACTGGGTATGGTTCATTGTCCTTTTGTCGGTTAGGCCACACATGCTTACAACCACTTACCGGCGTCAAGCGACGTTTACAAAGGCGTAATTGTGATTTGTATCTGCATACGTATCCGAGCATCCATCGCATACGCAATAACAAGGAACGCAGGTCTCGCGATTGCGGTTTCTGCTAGACGTATTTATTCAATTAGCGATTTTCTTTTATCACCTATGTATCATTAACCCATTGCCGTACAATTACGAATTTTATTAATCATAAATTCTTCATAGACAGTTTCACAATTACGAAGACTACGAAAATTGAAATTTTTTACTTGGACCTTTTCACGAGATAAATCGTATATTTGTAGGGTGGTTATTGGAAAGGTGAGTCATCGATTTTCAAATTTAGTGTAATTTTAGTTGCGAACAGTTTGAAGCGTAAAAAGACATTTAAGAAAATTGAATTTTAAGTATTCGATTGTTTAAATGACCCCATAAAGATTGTAAGACTATTTTTTACTAAATTACAACGATTCACAAATTGTGAACGTTTAAGTCAAGTCGTACGTTATCGTAGTGGAAAACGATTCTTTTTTTAAACATAAGCGATGCCCATTTCTTTCGAAGGTCTGCTTTTAATCTATCCATTTTCATAGTCTGGTTATCGAGTAAAAGTCTCTAATAAAGTATTAAAGTATCGTTTATCAATGCAAACGGTAATACAATGGAAAACTTCGAAGATCCATCGATCCTCGGAGTACATAAATATGAAAGTTTATATCCACTTAAATGTTAAACAGATGGTACAAGTCGAAAAAAAAGAACAGTAAATTGAAACAACATAACGTGCACATTAGAACGAATTCAATGATAGGTTAGCAACAAATCAACTTTCGAAGACCTTTCGAAACCAATTTCCGCCTAAGTGAATCGCACACGTGACACACATCCCTATATACTATAATTTCCGTCTTCGTGCGTCGTATCTTAGGTGGAATTCTCTACCGATTACAGTTTTCTTCCTTCCTGAAACGAAGCAGTCCTTGCGCAAACAGAATCGCGATTTCAAGTCGTCTCGAGGTAATTATCAATACCGCTTCTATCGCTTTACGCGAGATACCGTTTCGATAACTTACTGCCGTATTTTAAAACAGAAACGAGTCAACCCAGTTCTATATTGTACGTGTACTTTACCGCCTAGCAACAACTATCGTTCGTAGAAAACAACGTCCAGCGGATTTACAGTTACAAATTGCATAAAAATCATCGAGTTCTCGAAACTTCAACCCCGACACTTCGGAAAGTTCTCGGGTTAAGTCGCGACAAATATCCACGCTAAAAGGATCACCGTGTTCTTACCGGGCTATAAAGCTCGATTCAACAAGATTTCCTACACACGGTTGCGTAACGAATACCGAGTAATTGTGTTTTGCAGATTTGCGTCTGCTATCCACAGGATTTCTTTGTTTCTACCTGATAACTGACGTCAAGGATTCCCGTTAGACTATACATAACGTAAACGGTGTAAACATTTCTACGGAATACTCAAAATCAAAATTTAATTATAAAATGCCAGTATTAGCGTGTTTAAAAATAATCATTTATCTTTCCTTTTCTTTCGAATAACAAAAGTCGCATAATTTCGTATTTTATGTTAAAAACAGTTTCGTTTTTATGCGTTTCTTATAATTATCGATTAAAATTTAATTTTTTATTTTCAATACCTTAAAAGATGTCGATACATCCATAGTATTCGATATGTATACGTATTAATGGAGCGTGTAAAATATACACAATACACGAAATACAGAAATATGTAAAGCGTGTACGGTAAATAGATAAAGGCTTTTCGTAGAAATTTTTTTATGCGTTCCATTTTCCTCGTAGGCGTGCTGGGGGGAAATTAATGGTAAATGTGGCGGGTGTAAAGGTGTTTTTAATCATCCGTCAGGTAACAAGTGGATAGTTAAACGTTAAGTAACCGCAAAATGGACGAGCTCACCGGCCGGGGGCCGAACGAAGGCGCATAGACGACGCGACGTTACGTCGCGGGGCTTTCGCTCGTGCACGCGGCCTTATAATCGAACGGACAAATTGATATCTCCATTAGCATAGGTATAAGTGCACCCGGGAGACCCACATATGCACGGGCGCATAAAGTCAAAGTGCGTATGGAGATAACGGTAACTCGACGGTGCGCATGTGCACGAAAACGTACAAGAGAAAGCACGCCTGTTGGAAAAGTTATGCCTTTCTATCGACACGGCACACCGACATAGGAAGACAATAGATTCAGCTATTAGCCGAATCATCAAAGTATCAGGCTTTCCGCTACACTTGAAACTAACATTTTGAAATGCAAAAATATATCTTATTTATACAGATAATTTTTAATACCATAGTATACTACAACTTGTACCTGCTATCGTTAGAAAAGCAATTTCCACGACTGTAAGGTCCCCTTGTGAGAAACTTCCAAAGCGTTAAATCTGCTGAAGATTTCCGGGTGTCAGTCGTCCCTGTTTGAAGGCCGACGCGATGTTACGTCAGTATTACAGTTAGCTTCATCCAAGACCCCGGGCATATCGCATCGGAAGAAAGCTCCAACGCGGATAAAATCATTCGGCAAACGAACCGATGTCCGAAAGAATAGTTTCAGAACGAATTCCTCGAATTATCGGCCAAGAAAGTAGGATCAAGAACGTTTTTTATATTCCGAGAAAGAGACTAGCGACGTTTCTTAACGATGTTAAATCGGTTAAAGCGTACGAATAAAAGTTACAGGCCTTAGAAAGTGCAGAATGCGTGTTCCGAACGAGAGTCACAAAAGAAACTTTCGCCAGAGATGATTGGAAATTTCATAAAATCGTCGAATCTAGTCAATTACAATTTTTGATTACATTCACCGTTGGCTTAACAGCCTTGATAAATCACCGTTTCATGAAGACATCGACTAATCGGTTCCCCTGTAGCATTAATACTTCTTTAAAGCAATATCGATATACAGGGTGTCCCGTACCCGTGAGGGATTCGCTTCAGCAATGGGATTTTACAATTTAGGATGTCGATTATTCTACGATACTCGCATCGAAGAAATTTTAATATTAATTTGGTGTTTACGAATAAAGTTAAACAAAATCGTACAAAAAGAGCAATTATATTGGTGGAATGGTACCAGAGGTGAAAAGTTCTATTATTAGTAGATAGGTATATTATCGCAGTTATAATGTTTCTGACCGCGATTTGCGAATGGTCATTATGTTGAAGATGCATTGCTGTAATCCGTATTATTTACGTTCCGTTATCGCATTCGTGTTATCCGAGGCGTCGGTATATAATTTATCCGGTGTTACGTGTACCGTAAAACGTAATTGGCGCGATAAAACCGATTAAACGGATCTCGGTTGAAACCGACACCCGTGAAATTTGAAACAATCATCGGTTGACACTTGGGAACGATCCTCTTGCAATTGTATAATACATACGTCCCTTGTAATCGGGAACGCGTTCCTTCCTCGAACGTTTCGAAACGCATGCTAAACATTCCACGGCGACTCGTTTGATCGGTTTCGTAGCCGCGATCGATCATGCTTTTTCTTAACAGAAGCGTTTCGTTTCTTTTTTCGTCGCAGAGAAATTACTCAAAGCGTCAAAAAGAAAATGTTAGATGTTTATTTACGCAAATACCTCGACAACCATACTTTCCTCTAGTCAAAGTATACTGCTCAAAATATAGTACGTTTTGGTTACTGGCAAGAATTAAATTAAATTATATTTATCGATATGTCGAATCGTTTATAATGTTTCGACATTTATCGGTAGGTCTAACTAGAAATACGCATGCATCGAGAGCAACAGCGCACCGTGTTGCATGCCTTTGCAGTTTTTTTTACCGGTGCAAAAGGCGGCGAGCGTCGCCTTGGTTGCGCAACGCGAGCAACGCAACGAAATTCGATCATCTTTGACTCGTAATAACGGCATGAAAAAAAAAAAAGAAAAAAAAAAAGAACATTAAGGAGACAAATGGCAGTGACGTGGCACAATTCGTATCGTGGAGAAACTGGAAACCGTAGCTCGACCCACGAGGTCGCGATAAGTGAGAGAAATAATCGTTACCGACGCCTAGGGATTAATCGATCGAATCAGACGAAGCGTATCCCGACGGAAGAAGCTGACTCACGATGCTTCTAGGGATTCGCGAACAATAGAGAAAGAATACAGACATTTGATACTGAATCGATTTTATAGAAAATCTATCATTTTCCGACTATCGACGCAACGTAATCGATTCTTAGACGTTCGTGATTCTTCCGTGAACCGTTAAGTAACATATCTCGAACAACGAATAATGGAAAATTAACTTTATTCTCATCGTAAGAATATGCAGGGTGCTCGGTAGATTAAATTCATCAAATCAAAATGACTTGTCGAACTTTATATTTAATATTCGACGAATTCTTTTCTTTTTCTAGAAAGAGTAATAGATCGAACCAATCTCACAAAAATTTCTCAATTATAACGCGAGTCAGCGAGAAAAATGGCGACACACGGTAGACTTAACGTTGAAATTGACGTTATTAATAATTTAGCACCGTTCGAAAGTTGCCGAACTTTTTAATCCGTTCCAGATTGAACGGCAGGCAGCGGTATTCGAGGCAAGTTGCTCAATTTTCTACACGGCAACGTAATCGATCGACAGCAATTTGTCTCGAACGTATCTCGCCTTGTACTACTGAATTTTTCTTCGTTCGAATTCGAATCGACCAGCGTAAAAACTCTATTTCTCAAGGAGCGTACTCGACCAATACAAAACATATACACTCATTTATATGTATAGCACGCTTTGAGAAATATTAATAATCGAAAGTTCTCAATGAATTCACCTGGAGATTTCATTTTTATAGCTTGGACCTGCAAATCCGCGCGCGTGTCGTAAACGCCCAACAGTACTCAGCAATTATGCTTACATAAATGAAAATATAAAGGTACGAAGTCGAATAGCATACATTTAAGAATCTCCAGTCTCGCGCGCCAAGATTTATGAGTTTTATTATACTTTTTCACTCAATGTCAGTCTTGTTCGGTATTTTGTAACGTTCACTTACATAAAGAGTAGTCTATTCGAAAACGTTGCTTGAATAAATATTAAAATCTGATTTATAGAATGAAATTATTTTTCGCCTGGAACAAATAAAAACTCTGTCCGAAAAATCTCGAATAATCAGAAATTATTAACGTTTAAAAGAGCCGGGAGTCGAATCGATCGGGACAATCTGTACACCTGCGATAGTTAATTGTCGCGGAACGATCTCTCTCGAGTGTCCCGAGCTGTCGTCTACTCTACTCGAGCACGGTATCTCGACTTACCTCTTGAGATACAGGGATGTTGTTTTTGTTCCGGCTGGTGTTGGATGTATTATAAATGGAGGAGAGTGTGGTGAGGGTTGCAGTCCCGACACCGCCGACCGTCTTTCCACTGACCTTGGTACCAGCACCACCGACATCTTTGTGCAACGTTCCAGGACTCTGAAATGAAATATCGGCGCACGTTAGGGCAATACCGGAGGCGTACTTTTTCAATGATAATGAGAATACGACCTGACGTCGTTAAATCACGAATGAAATACGAGGCTAAGAGGAAATTAATGACAGTCTCGTTTTAGAAAAAGAAAGAAAAAGATGATGTTCGGTCGGTAAGACAGGTTTGTGGCAACCTCAGATTCGATGGACGCGTACAATTTCACCGATAACTAACTGTTTAAAACTTTGATTGCCACGTCACCCATATATTTACCACTATGATACTAGAAAAATTAATTCTCAAGTTAAGACGTCGAAGGAAATAAATTTGGATTGGAATTTGTGAATTTTATTATTTCGTCTATCTTCTGCGACGTGATCTTTCTAATCTTTGATTACCTATCGTATTATTTAAAAACTTTTTGTAATTAAGTATTTCCACCAACGTCCACAAACGATACGCGTATCATATTTTGGACGAAAATAGAGACGTCAACAGAAAGAGCAGCAAACATCCTTTTTAAATCAACAATATGCCCGTTGGACGATGTTGATATTACAAAATTCTATCTTTCAAGATCAGACGCCGATCGACGGCTGAAGAAAGTGAAGTAGAACGCGCCAAGTCTGATATGGGTTTGTGTCAAGAGCAGGCGTGGGCAATAAGAAGCTAATTAGCTTTTCTCGAACCTATACACAATGGCTCGTAAAAGGAACGGATCTAAGTGTGTTCTTAACGACGTACATTATTTACGTAAAACGTATGATGCATTTTCGATTTCAATAAAATAATGATTTACGTGAAAGTGTGGACGAGACCGTGGTCGCTCGAAGGCATTATTTTTCTTCACGCGCCATGACAGTTGGGTCCGCGGCACAATTGAAATAGGAACAGCGGCGAGTCGTAGCAAACGAGAGATGCACGCTTTCACGTCATAACGCAAACCGTCGACATAAATTCTCTTGTATTGGAAACGAGCTGTAACGAAACCTCGCAGCCGCATGTCAGTTACGACTGAAAAAGGAGCGAGAAGCCTATCATTTTTCGACGTGTAAAATATGTGCACGGTAAGCTGATAGGTATCGAGGACGGTTTTTCAGATTTTAGAAAATTAGACACCGAAGAAACTTGGTACGAACAGTCGTAACAGTCGCGCATCCATCAACCACGGTATTAGAAACGAAAGTAAATCGAGAATGTACGCCATTACTGTTTTTACGATTGCAACGGGGGACCGACGGGAGCTTAATATTTATTTTATTTTATTCGTTCCGCGCGTCGACGTCTTTTAATTACAGGACAGTGGAACGACTCTCAGACTCGTTTGCACAAGATTAATTTGTTTAAAAGTACAATTCAAATTTTCAAACGACTATTATCCGAAACAAATTTTGTTTTACGATCGAGGTAATACAAAAACTGAAACAAAATCTTGCGAACAATTGATTTAATTTACTTTTAATAGTTTTTATAATCGCCTTTTGTTTCAAGGGCACCTTTCTTTTGTTCTTCTTGGTGTTACTACAGCGAGTCACAGTCAAAAAAAAGTTTAGGAATGATTTGGAAAACAAAATAAAATCGCACACATTAATATTGTTTTATATTTAAATTAAATTAAAAATTAGTACTTCGCAGAGCCGGGCGCACGCAGCTGTATGCAAGGTTGCCTATCTACAGGCGTAACTGTAAACGTTAATAACTTTTTAACGAAGCCTCGATCGACAAATTGGTATTCTTCATTTTCGTCTTATTTTGCTCTCTAAAATCATCCTTAAACTTGTTTTTTTGAATGAAATATATTTTCATAGATGATGTACGATACTGGCTGAGACTCGCTGTAATGTTTACCAACGTTTCGTGATATTTTGAGAAAGTTTTAGGAAACGGGAAGTGTAAATGTGCTGAAAAAATTATGTTGCACCGGTTCGACCGATAAATATCGCGTAAAACCAGTATTATTGGGAATATCTTGTAAACGGAAACGTTAGCGAAGCGCACGTTGACGCGTGCGTGTTGTTCCATTTCCGTCGCACAGTTGTCAAAGAAACGCGAACAATGGCGTCGAAACACTTTCCACGGTAAACGCATCCTCTGGAAAGGTACGTTGACCCGTGTGATCTAATGACACAAGGTTACCGTACACATTTCGACATTGATAATGAACCCACGGATACATCGAAACCAATGGCGGTGCCCCGTTACTTCCAGACGCGCCTAAGTTCGTTTAGCGAAACGGCATGGAAAGAAGCTCGTCGGGCGGTACGCTATACGAACCTTTCGACTTCCTTAATTACCGAGATCTCCTTAGTGATCGATTTCACCTTAACGCTATATGAAATTACAGTCACCAATATAGTGAAACGATAAGAGTTCGTTGTACTCGTTTATTAATCCTTTGCGGTCGACGGGGCTACCGGTACACCTCGGAAATAATATTTTATTTAATAATTATTTTAAATAATCGTCGTTTTTGGTGAAAATTGTATTTCGATTTTGAGTCCGGTTTACAACTTTTTTTTACAGACTTTTGGGATCGTTTCTTTCAGCCAATTTGAAATAAAAAAAAAAAAAACTGGTTATTTTTATTTACGGGCAACGTTCGAAAATAAATTATTTCAAACGGTTGTTTTTTATTTTTATTTGAAACGAGATTTACTCGGGTCTGTTCGTAACGCAAACTATAGTTCGACGACGATGAATCAGATATTCTACCGATGACTGCACCCGAAGAAAGTCATCAAGCCCACCTTAACGATCAGCAATTTACTACGACAATACTCCAAGATCGCTTTCACGAGCCATTGTCTTCGGACGAACCCGTGATCGTGATTATTCGTTAATTAAAAACCCACCTATCTTGCTTTCAGACTCTTTAGACGCTGCCTTAATTATGGAAAAAATAACGAGTTAGTCATCGAAAGGTTCCCTTGCGTTCCTTTATCGCTGAAACTGGAGATTTGAAAGAATAAAAATTCGAAACTCGAAGTACCGCCATTCCTTTATGTAAGAAGTGAGAATTTCAAGTAGTTTGGTTCGTCCACGGTCGGACCGATCCGAAGGAGAAACTTTTTATAACACTTTTCACGAACGAAAAAAAGAGAGAGAAAAAAAAGACAACTTTCTCGTACCACGCTTTTCCATTCAATTTATGCGTCCGATTGAAAGCAATAATTTCTCTGGCTCGCGAAACCGAACAGTTTACGGTGCCTGGAAGTAGACCATAAAGGTATTCAATCCGGAGATTGAAAGAATCTTTCGAGCAGATGCGTGTTCGGACTTGGAACGGACGAAAGAAACTGGGAATACAGAATGAAGACCGAACGGAAGAGAAAGGAATAAAAGGATACTGAAACCGCACTGCTGCTGGAACCCTATCATTACCTCTCTGCCAAGGGTCGAACCTTAATCCTTCGCTAGACCTCGCGTTTTTCCATTTTTCTCGAGACACCTGGCCATACGAGCACACCGCAACAATCAGCAGGTGAACGGATTCACCTCGTTTGTATACAAGGTGCGTCCTGAAAGCTTCCAGGGCTTCTTACGCGGACTTGTTTGGCGAGTCGAGAAACGGTCTATTTTCACTTAAAATCCAGATTGTTTTTCCAAGTCACACTGATTTTAGCTATTCATTTACTTTATCGAAGAATGCGGTGGTTAACGGAAGTATTCGAACGTTTGGACCTACTTAAAATGTTGTACGATAGTTCCTAATACTATTCTCTTGAGTTGCATCTACGGAATTTTCGATCGAATAATTACTTTCGATGCCATGTTGAAAGAAACATTGATTCCGTCACAATTTTTTGGGATTTTTCCTCCAAAGTTTCACAATTTTATAATAAAGAATAATTTTTTAAAAATCCGTACGTGCAATCGATACTACTGTCTTACAGTTTAAGAAAATTGGATGATTTCACAACTTGCAAAAATGAAACATGCTTAAATCGTGGAATATTTTTGACACACCGTGTACGTCGCCGATCGAGAACACACCGGTTGTTCCTCCAGCGTTTCGTCAGCACACGGACGCAAGAATACAGACGGCTCGCTCGAGAGAAGCGAGATACGATTCGCGTCGGATACCTGCTCGGACCCACGAACACAAACGCGGCCAGAAATCCCTTCGGGACACGTGCAAGGTTGGCAGATGCGTTTCGTCTCAACACCTGCCGGCTCACGCAGGTACAAAGACTAGGCTTAGGACGGCAGTCACAGCTGCTCCTCTCCCAGCTATCGCATAGAAAAACGATCTTTCCCGAGTGGAAACCTTTTCGTCCTTTGAGGACCGCGGCGGCCATTACTTTTGTTCCGGAACGATGTGCACGGTGCGTGGGCGAACGGATAAAACGGAACCCAGAACCGCTCGAGACATCCTGCGCCAAGGAGCTCTCCACGCGAGGGAAAGGATCGATAAAACCACCAACCCCGGACGTTTTTCGAAACTTCTACTTGGTCGCTGACCAATCTTGGAATTCAGATTCTCGTTTTGCTCCTTTAGAAATGTTACGTAATAAACTAAAACAGATAACGAGTATGTCAAAAAGTTTTTTTTCAAAACAATTTCTTTAGTAGTTATGAGCATTTGTACCATACAAACATGCCAATACTTTTGTCCAGCACTGTATACAGGAACGGAAGAGTCAGTCGAGTGTTTGCGAGAAAGCGATCCCTCTGCTGGCGACCCTACAGATTACTCTACGAGACAACCACGACATTCCTGGCAAAATGATGAAATTTTTTATTTTCAGCCATAATTAGAATAATAGGTTTGTAGTTACTTATTTGTACGTTTTTATAACCAAAGAGTGCGAATGCCCACCAATAAGGCACCGTGAATTATTGTCCCTCGGTTGAAAAGGGTTTCTCCGTTGGATTGTTTCTCGAACGTAAACACGGAGTCGGAACCTTAAAACCTGATTTATCCAACTATTAATGCCTCGGTATATTATACAGAATGAATGACGTAATTGGAACGGGCCGTGCCTCCTGTTTCATCCAAGTCAGACAAAAATGGTAAAGATGAAAGTTAAATGATACGACAACGTCTATCTTCTCACGACCTTACTCCTTTATGAGCGCATGAATACTCTTGCAAAGCGTAATTGCGCTATTTTTAACGAAACGATAGGTCAAAGCCTAGTTACGGATAAGGCTTACCAAAATAATATGTTAGTCTTACGATCAAAAATCTTGGTAAAACCGAGTTTAGTGGTATTAGGCCATCCCATAAATCCCGTAAATACTATGTATTATTTTTAATTATTGATAACTTTCGCCTAGAAACCTAGATTACGGCCAATTCTAAATTAAAAAAATTTTCCTTGGAGAGTACGGTGTATGCTACCAAATGTTTTTAATTAAACCGAAAATGCAATTGAACTTTGTGGATGTTGCATCCATGAATCAAATCGAGGGAGATCGTTCGACTTGTTTCTACACCAGCGTGTTCTACAAATAACGAAACAGGTGGGACCAACGTGTCCCAATTACGTGACATACTCGGTATAGACGTACAGTTATGCTGGATCTAGTCGCGAAAGAATTGCGTCGAGCAAGGTTCGGTCTGGCCGCCGAAGAATGTGGATCGGTGTTACCCACTTGGGTCGTGAAAAGATTCGTTTATGACACGATTAGAATCTGGTCGACTCGAGTATATCGAAAAGATTAAAAACGATCAGGTTGAGTCGGGAGGAGATTCGATCGAGCTTGATTGGAAGAAAATTAGGCCGAGTCGAGTCGAATCGTTAAGTGTCTGTACAAAGTCGATTTAGATCGTGAGAAGACTCGTTCCGATCGAATCGTGTCGCGAGGAAATTAAACCCAATAGTTGAGTGAGGTCGTAGCGAGATTGAATCTTATCGAGACGGGTTGCGGAAAGATTAGATAGATTTGATACAGACTGGTCTTATCTAAACACAAAAACCAGCAGTCCGAAAACATTTAGAGTACGACTTGTACAGTCGTGGAAATTCATTTTGAAAAGCTTCGTTTTCAAGGTATTTTTCCCCCAGGGTGAACACCCTGTATATGTGAGTAATTAATTAATTATATTATTTTTCAAACACTTCAAGATGAAAAAACTACCGAACGTAGCGTATGGAGACATTTTGAAATCGCTGTAAGAACCAATAGCGTGTTCGAAAGAATAGAATAAAAACGCGTGCGTCTTGCATTTATACATGCCTTTGCTATAGCGTGGTAAGCATAGTCGAAGGAACGTTGTTAAAATAGTTGGTTAAAGATTTTGCGTGCTATCTGGCTGGATATATGCATAATTAATGATGTGTGTGTATCGTGGCTGTTATTAATCGGGTTGCACGCGTTCTGCATTCTTGTGCGTCGGCTAACCAGACAATTGACAACTGACCTAGATGTTAAAACTTACGATTCCTTCTTACGTTCCAGCTTCTCGCGTACACCCATTCTGCGGACCACTTATGAAATATTCACCGAGTCGTGACTCGGTTCTATAAGACCCGCCGCGGCTAGAAAAATTGACGCGAAGCCACGATGTGAAAAGTTCCGCGTAAAAAATAATTAGAAAATACCGTTGCAACGACCTCCGGTTTCGACCAACAGAAAACTGTGAAAGACAAGACTATAAACATATTTCGAACGTAAAATAGGTATCGATTGTTTCTATGAACTGAAATTTGTGTGGTTTAAAAATTGTTCAGTTTTGAACAAAATTTCTAACAAAAAGATAATTGATAACGTAAAGGTATGAAATACAAAAATATGGATAGCAGAGAGGTAAATGGGATGTTCGAGTGCCTTGCATCGTGAATATCTGGCTTAAGCTCGTGAATTTTTAAAAGCTGCATCTGTTTTACCCATCTCTTCGCGACCCTGCTCACGGTAAACCAATTTCTTCATGACCCGATTCGACCAAATCCACCTTCTTACGATTCGACATGATCAGAGCCTCCTTGCTACGACCCACTTCGACCTGAAATCTTTTCACGACACCGCTGAATTTCATAATTCGACGCGTAAAGGGTGATTCTAAAAACTGGAACGAGCTGTACTCCTTTCTAACGACCAAAGGCAGAGAAAATTGATAAAGGAAAACACGTCGGTACGGCTTAACGAGAACTATGTAATTATCTTTCTGTGACATTATTTTTTTCTCAAGCGTAACGACGAGGTCGAAATATGCATATTTTCTCTAAAGGAAACTGTTTGCTATTCTTGAACATATATATTCATCTTTCCGGTTAGTCTGCTACTTACTATTTAAGATGCTTACAAGGGGACCTTGCAGTCGTGGAAATTGCATTTGAAACGATAGCAGATGCAAGTTGTGGTATACACCTAGTATCAAAATATTCTAATAGGTTTCTTCACGATGGACCTTCGTGCTCGAGACATTATCATTTAAAGTTTGGTGAATTTTATTAAATCGTTAAAAAAAAAGATAAATCAGACAAGTGATTGCAACAGTTCTGAGAGCCACTGGTATCTCCGATTGCAGGCTGCAATCTTCCAGCGAGACGTTCGCAAAGTGCGCTAACGCAAGTGCACGACGATGGATTTCCTAGTCGAGATGTTTTCACAAGTACCAATTAGCCGGTGGTCATTGATCGGTGAAACCGCTCCTGGTATTACCGACCGACGGTTAACTCTCAACCTATTTCAGAATATTGCGACACGGCTTGGGTCCGGTTCGTCACGAAAAATTGCACGCAACTTTTTATGGGACCACGATACGCGACTAATTAGCGACCTTATTTGAGAACTATGTTTTAGAATCGTTCTGGTATTCGAGTAACCCGACGCTCGAGACGAGCAAAATTTAATTTCTTCGAACGTATCGAGCATAACAAGTCCCACGAGTAACAGTTTTTATTTTTATTTACTAAACGAATGCACACATTTTGGTATCGTTAATTATCGCTGATGATCGGAACTTGAACCATATACAATGTGTTACAAAATCATTTAGAATGAAATAACCTTGATACTTGTAAAATTGTTAACAACATTACTATCGTTACAAGCACTATAAAAATAACACCATTGGTCACTGTCAACGCGTTGCACAAGTACGAATATACCAAACTATGGAATTTCTACGATACTAACTTAACCTAACTCGGACCTAACCTCGCGAGAATTCCGTCGTAAGTAGAATTCGATTAGATTCGTTCGAAAAACGAGGTTAGGTTTACGGGTGCAAAATCGTAAATGTTTATCCCAATTCGCCAGACGTATCTGTATCTGTCGAGGGGAGAAAAAAAGAAACTAGAAGGCGACTTGCCTTTTTGCACGAACAGCCGAGATGGATTTTGCGTAAGTGAATTGCACGGGTTGCGCGCGTAACACGCGATGACGTTCCTCTTTCGTTCGGTGGAAACTGGTCTCGGGCGAGGAGATCGACCGACAATGGTATCGAGGACCGAGCAACACTCGAGAAACGACGGGCAAAGGGAGAGAGTCGCGGCGCGTGTTCCCCTGGGGTACGACGACGCCAAGAACGCGTAGACGAGTATACATAGAACACGAATCCGCTTTGACTCGTGCACGCAGAAGAACGAAAAAAGGGGTTCTGTGCTCGAGAGGCGACGTCTGTTACGGCCAAAGGACAGAGAGGAGAGTCGAGTGTGTTTGCTCGACGTCGAATTATTTTATTGCCGGCTGGCGAAAACCTACCGTCGAAACGAGGTTAACCCCTCAGGTTTTCGTCTTACGTTCGTTTCCCCCGCAGAAATCAGAATTAGATCGCGAGAAGCACTCCGGTGACTTTCCACGTTCGAATTACTTCGAGTTTCAACGAATAAGAATTAATTAATTGCACCGAAATAAATTTGGATAGAATTTGTGAATTTTAACAAGGTTACGAAAATAAATACCGAAACAAATTTTAGGTTATGTAACTTACAATGATCTAAAATCAAAATTTTACTTTTGCAGAATATTATACGGTTTTGATCTGGCAGTGAACGCGTTCATTCGGTTAGTTTCATCCAACTCTAACCTCGACTATATTTGTTGATAAAAAAAAAATAAATTCAGAACTAAGGAGGTTAACCGCACATACTTTAAAAATATTTCTTAAACGCGCTTAAATACTTTCCGGTATAAATCTTCGTATAACGATGAAGTAAAATAGCAAATTACCATTCCGAGAAACATAAACTATTTCGCCAGCAAGTAATACTTACAGAAGTATTTTACCACTTTAAATTCGCGTGTATCAAGATTGCATGTGCAATACGTTCAAACGGCGGAAAAAATATGCGTAATATTCAACAGATTACGGAAATATTATAGAATTAAATAATTAAGTTGTACAGATACGCACGAGACGCGATGTATAAAGGAATCGTTCACATTAGGCGCACGAAGGGTATATGTATACATATTCGCCATGCGAGTGTCCAAGGTGATACGATCTGTCGCTCTCGGCCGAAAGAAACCTGCTCCGCTCGTGTTATTAATCGAAAATTGTTTAACCAATTTAACGTTTAACATTTATTGCCCCGTAAATACATAGCGTTCAACTGCGTTTAACTATCGCAACACTATTAAATCATAAATATATTCCGATAATTTTTCTTGTATAATTTCAGTATGCGGTACAGCAATGCATATTGAATATATTATTACAATAAAATCAATAATATTGAAAATATTAAACGAACACTACAAGTTCATTAAACGCGATAAACTTGTACATATTTATCTCTGGACTTGTAGAATTGAGGTTATGTCTAATAAGATGGAACTTTAACTGACTTAGTATTTCGAACAACCCAAATTTTATTATACAAGTTACTAGCTTGTTAACAATTACAATTTAATAAAGCACATGGTTTGGGTGGAAAGCACAAACCGAAAAAAAGTGCCACTATAGCCTAACCTATACTAGAATTCTTTGTTATCGATCGCGCGCTCGAATGTGTCGTCGTTTCAGAGATAAAGATACTCGGAGAATAAAATAAAACTGTCCAAAGCAACCTCGAGTTCCCCGTATTAAAGTAAGAAACACTCTGTAGTACACGCAGTCGACATTATTCGCTGCTTCCAGTTTTGCATAAAAGGAGATCGAAATCATGCTCTACAATCGTATGTAAAGTAACACGGAGGAAAAAGAAAAATAAGAGCAGATCAACCGGCTGAGAAAGATCAGAGAGAAAAGGATGCGCGGTAAGTTGTTCGAAAAGGCCCGTCTCGTCGCTTTCGAAAATTTCTCCCTTTCCTCGAGGCGAACGACGGACCCCCCTTTACCGCCATCTTAACGTCGCGGGGAAGCTGGAAGACGGCCCTGATGGCCTGTAAACAAGTGAAACAGAACTTTCACGGCCACGGGCTCGACCTGGTCACTTCGTTTCAGGTATATGCTACATATATGTACGTATGATGAGGTCGAGCAAAAAACAACACAGCAACTATCCTCCTGTTGGCTGCTCTCCGTGAGAGCGGAATCGACGTATAAAAAGGAAACAGGTTATCGAATTAAAACGATACTACCGCTCGGTTGCTGGCCCCGAGACACGTAATTTCTATCCCCCGGCCTGTCCAGGAGGATATTCGGAGGCAACGGTACACGCCCCAAGGACAAATCCCTCCCGATATACCTTCGATATTAGGTTACAAACCAAAACACCTCGCAGAGCGGGCCATTCCACGAACCTAACCGAAACCTAACCTCATTTTTCTCCTGCATCACGGAACAAGATCGCACCTTTCGAAATTCATCCAATTTTTCTTCGCTAAACATTACGAGTTCAATTTTTCTTCTACGCATACTTTCAGAATGTCTAAGAATAAAATTTTTATCGTAGCGAACGTTAAAAAGCTTATCCTCGTTTAATTTCTACCGTCGTAAGGGTTTCGCGTTGCGTCCAATCGTCGAAATGATATTATTTCAACCCTAGTATTTCCAGAGAAAGAAACGATGCCAGATTATGTGTGTTTACTGGTCTACGGCTCACGGCGTTCGTTTTTCTCGGATGTCCCCGTTAAAAACACTCGCTACGCAGTTGGATTGTTTTCGTTTACTTACAAACTCCCGGTTGAATTGCGTTAAATTTTTCGTTTCATCGCGTTACTGTTCGTGGAATTTCGATATTGACTGGGCTCCTTGCTACGCGAACATTTCTAATGCCCTTGAATGGTTTTTGGATGAAAAAGCGATTATGAACTTACGAGGCACGTGATAAAAATAAACGATTTAAGAAAAACGTATTACGCAGCGGTCAGCGATCGTCAATAGTGTATCGTTATCGTTTGCAAAATCGTATTATATGGGTAAGCAGGTTTTAAGATAAAGCGTGCAACAAAAGCATACAAGTTTATTTCATATCCTTTTATGTAAACGCATTTGTGGATTTTTCACGAGGATCTTATCGCGTGCAATGTGTGCAATAACGACACAGCGTGTTACACGTTCTCGATACGATATCGATGAGTTATCGTGCGTTCCTCCGTGAATCGATTTATTTATCTGGCTACCAGGAATAATAGTTGGAGGTTCTCGAGAGAAGACGAAAACATTGGTTACCGCGAAATGGCAGCATGTGTAACGACGTGCACGTATACACGCACGTGTCCCGCGGCCGTTGAAGTTTTCGTCACTTTCGAGTGGGTTTCCTTGCGCTTCTATTCCCACACGCCTGTCATTCCTTCTCTCCTGCAGCAGTGACAGTGAATTAAAACCACTCACCACGCTGTGTGTCTGTTTATATTTAGACCGTAGATGCACCGGAGAACATGCGAGTCAACTTTGCGTCGAGGGAGTCACGTTGCTCGAAACGTTACACGATACCGATCGTCGGACTGATATCCGATAATGAAAGTTATTGTTGTGCCGCCGACAAAAATAGATATATTTTTACGCTTCGAACTAAACCTCGGATTCGCTCGTATGACGAACAACTGCACGATTATTATGTAAATCGAATGTCTGCATTCCACGCAAGAGTATCATTTGAAATGGAATTGAGCGGGCATTTTTACGAATAAGAAACGAAGACGATCGGCTTTGTATAGCGAAGGCAGATGTCGATAGCGTCGCAGCAGTCCAGTCGATGTATAGGGACTTTATGCGTTCGCGAAGATGTCGAATAGTTGCGAAGCTTATTTCAAGTATCGCCAGAGACAACCAACTTTTTATCTAGATAAAAATTTACAATACCAAACAAAGATGTAAAACTATAAAACATTAACGATAATTCTTCACGCTTTGTATCAATTTTATTTGATCTCTCGTTTCTAAACACATTAGAATAATGCAGTGTGTTCATGGCATAATTGCGACTGTATTCATCAAAACGCGCCTTGATTGTATCGTTCGCACACGCGCGTGCAAGCGTATACATTTACGTGTAGACGAGTGTGAGACATCTCTCGTGTATTCATCTGCATTCGCGTCGAATGAGGTTAACGTTAATGAGGCACAAACATCTCCAGACACTGTGGCCAGACCTTCCCTTTATTCACCCTGCCATGAACCCTCGCTGATACGCCACGTGTGCGCGCAGCCGGGGATGGGAATTTTTTTGTTCAGTATGACCGTTGGTCCGTTCCATTCGACCAATGAACTGCACCGGTCGACGCACGCGGCTTTACGAGGAAACAGACAGTTCCGCAAAATGCTTGGACGAATTTTCGAACCGTATCCGAATATACCAGATTCATTTTAACCATTGCTTACGTTCGTTTGCGTTACGAAATCTATACAGTTTTAACAGTATCTCGGATAATTTCGAATCACGCAATTATGCTTGTTAACTATACTAGGCCAAGTCTATAAACCTTCGCTGCACACACTTACGATCGCCCATAATATTCCAGTCTTCTTGAATAGATTTGTACAATGTACCGAATGTAATGGATGAAATTATATTGAAAAATATAGTAAATGTAATATCTCTAAAAAAGAATGTAGACTGCACCAAGAGATCAGTAGGAAAGAAAGTTCTCGGGAGATTCGAAAGGGTCCATTAAACTTATCGCGACGAACAAAAGCGCATCCATGCCGGCGAAACAAAAGGCGGCAAAAAACGTACGATACATATATATATACCAGGTAGAAATCCTCGGAATCGCGTTGTCGTACCAAGACCATATATTATCCGTCTCGGGTCACTAACAAACACGACACACCGCATGCCCACGTACCGTTATGTTCGCTCTTGAAGCTGGTCCTTATCAAACGCACGGTATTGCATGACACCACGTATTTAAGATACATGGTATACCAGACTAGTGTAAGGACTACTTACTCCGTACAGGGACTTCAACTTTACATGATTCAGCGCGGGTACATCCACCATGGAACACTTGAGAAGAATAGTTGTAGTTTGGCTGGGCATCTTGAAACCGTCTCTTCGCTTGCACGTGTAACAAAACTAGCGGCACGTCACTACCGTGGGAAACATCCATTGGTGTCCGACACTACGATCTACCGTATCGTCTTGCAACGAGGATCAGAACACAACACCGACAACCATAAAGAGAAAACATAGAAACTGAAGTGTATCGTTACTACCGATCGACTTCACGATGGAAAAAAAAACACGAGGCCGTTCTCGCACGTAGGATAAACAAAATAAATGCTGGTACGAACACAAAGAATCGACGGACAGCGAGTCGAACCCGCGTCTCGTGGCAGTGTACAAGTGGCAGTGCACCGTTACTGATCCCGATCGAATCGTACGTTGTTCGCGACGTTCTACGTTTTTTCTTCTCAACGACTAACGACGAGGACACGATCGTTTCGGTCCATAATCACGTACCTATCGAACGAGTATCGTTTGAGGGTGCTCGCGAGAGAGCTCCCGTGCTGAACATGCTCCTACCTGCTGCCCGGCTGACTGACTGACTGGTTTTCACTCACTCACTCACAACGCGAAACCGAGTGGAATTGTACATCTCCCCCCACCGCTGCTCGTTTCCCTATCCCCTCCGGCACGGCTCTGTCCAATAGCGATCTCAACGCACGCAACGCGTGTGCGTCAACACACTTGAAAAACACGTGCATGCGTGAATATGTGTCGGTGCACTCGGTGGTGCTGCTGATGCACGCACGTTTTGGCTTCTGTGCCCGGCTCTGCGTATGCGTAAGCGTTTTATGAAAATCGTACAGCCCCGGAATCTATCGATAATTGATTTATGGTAAACTCATCGATGAATCGTCTCAGATTTCGATAATGTTTTAATATTTTGTGAGATAACCTTTCTGTTTCACGCCGCGCCGTTTCTTCTTATCTATGCAATTCTGTTTTCACTGCTTTAAACTATTCTTTGGTACATTTAAATATCCCATTTTCTCCAGTATTTCTGGGCTTCGTGTACAATAAGTTTTTTTTTTATATGAATCATTTTCAGACGAGCGTCAAAGTGAAGTTAAAAATGTATTAATCCGTTCCAATCGCAGCGTCGTATATGTATAGTGCGTATACGAAGTATTACGTAAGATTCATAGCTAGCGAATAACGCACTTTCACTGTCATCCACCGTCTCTGATTACACGATATGAAGGAAGTTCTGGATCTGCTCGGATTTGTTTCCTCTTGGTTTGCGTCACGAAAAATAGTTTACGTAGAAATGCTTTAATTAACGTTGCAAAATCGAAACGATAACGTTACGTATTGGTTGTACGAGCGGGAGTTGATTTCTTAAGAAATTATCGTTGCTTCGATTGCGGAAACGGGTGACTCATTCATTCATTAACGATCTTCGACAAAATACTTTATCTAAAGCCTATCTGACAATCGCATCGGAGTGAATGAACAAAATTAAGGGTAATGTAGGAATATTTTTATTATCTTTTTCTCTCAGCAAAGAACGGAAGAGTCCAAAGTCACGATCAACTGCGTTTCTGAACTATGCACATATTACGCATATTCCAACGAATGACACGATAACGCGCGTGTATCCGCGTGGCGAACGATACGCAAGGCGTCTCTACCCACTACCCATGAAACAGGAAGAACGAATACGGCCAACCGTATTTTTTTCGAAGCGAACGCGACCGCATGTTACGCTCTTTTGCCGCGTTTTATCCGGCTTAAGATCAATGTGTCAAAGTTATGCCACACATTTGTATCGAAGGTGATCCGAGCTGGACGTTATCCAACGACCGCACAGAGAGAAAACCGCAGACAACTCGATCGCCGGCCGGGCAGATTCTAGTTACGCGACAGGTGACAAATTTTTCTCCGTCCGACGGGGAGACACGAGCTTTTCACGGGAGACACGGTTCGTTCGATGCTAATCGACACGTAACCCATTATTTTCTCTTGGGAAGCAATTGTTCGCGTTTCCACGAACCCGGTACTCGAATGATCGCGCTATATCGAGCAAGTGCGAAGTACGGTGGTGGACAAAAGTAGAAGCATTGCATGCAATTTCAAATAATTATTCTTTGTTACGTGTACGTCTATTTAAGATGTGTCTCATTTGTTTATACGTGTAAAAGCACAGCTATGTGGTTAGGACGAATTAGATCGGAGAAACTGGAAAGTCCCCTTTGGGAGTCCTGTAGATTAGATGGAAAAGAAAGGATGTTTCGTCCTGCGTCATCTAGCGGTCTCTTTGTTAGTATACGATTGATCCTATCGCCAACTATTACCAACGAACCTCGTATTTAAATAAATTGGAAACCAATCGTCGTACAAAGTTCGGGGTATACGGTACCGTGACTTTCTTGTTGACTAAATATTTATCAACGTTTTCTATCTTATTTTACGATCCTGCAATTTTACGTCCCAGCTGACATGAATTTCACCTCAAGTAACACACGTTTCACTCTGTATAATTCTTTGACGTTTACAAAAATGTTGGGTCCTCCCTACAGTCGGTGCGAAGAACATGGTTGGTCGTTCAAGGCCGCTTCCCTTAGCATCGGTGACGTTACAAATTATCTCCACCCATTACCAGACATCGGCTTTCTTCGGTTACTTGTGCCAAGCGCGTATACACTTATTTTCTTACTGTCAACCATTTGCCTTTCTCTTTCACTCTGACGCTTACTTTCTCGCTCTACATCAGATGATTCTCTAGTTTGTCACACGCTATGCACCATAAAGGAATCCAAGTGTAATCGAAGGAAATATTAGGTTGTATCGTCGTCGTTATACTTTCTATTCTATTATTATATATAATTTATTTAATCGTCGGTAAAGAAGAGGCGAATTACCGGCAAATCTTCGAGGTAATTTTTCTACATTTACCGACAAACCGGTAAATCGATTTTGCCGATATTACGATCGCAACTACCGACGTTTTACTGGAAGAATTTGACTGTAAGTGGACAATAGGGAGATAGCAGAGGATCCTATTATACCGCCACGTTTACGAGGGTGTACGCGCGTGGGCGTACGGTGTGTACAACGCGAGACCCGCTGGCCTTTGTTACCAGCTGGGGAAAAAGGAAACGAAGCAACGCGACTGGGAGGAAGAGACAGAGGTGTGCGCACGCCCGACGAGACAGCTGTCTGACCTGATTCCGCGAAAGGGTTTCCAATCATAATGACAAGGTGGGCGAGCGTTTTAGAGGACGAGGCATTGACCGGATGCACCGTGAGAAACGCATATCCGATCTGACCAGAAAAAACACAAAGACGCGCGGTTTCGGAATCGAAATACATCCTGAACAAATCGAGAATTTTATCTTGTTTGAATACTCCAAGTTAAATAAAAAATAACAAATTTATAAAATGAAATATTACCGTCACGGATGAATTGCTGTTTGCTGGTCCTATCGGTTAACCGTTTTATTCGAATAAAATTTTGCACGGTTAAGTTTCCAAGGGTAACGCAACCGTGAAACTACTAGGGAAGGGTGTTTAGAATCTAAATAGACTCTGAATGGAGCTACACATTGTTTGGAATTTCTTGGGTGGCCGATTCGAGGGCCAAAGCATCTGGCAGAGCCAGCATCTGGAACGTGTCTTCGAGACCTACAAACGCAGCGTTTCGAGTCAACGTTACTGTCAGATTGCAGGTTTCTCTGCTAAGAAACAATCAAGGGAAAACTACGATAAGAGCGAAACCAGAGTTCCGTAGCTTACTTGATCACGATAAGCATGAATGTAACGTTTGTATCTGATTTCCGAGGGGATTGTCAGCATCATCGACGATTGGGTAACGAGGGAGAAGAATGCCCAAAGAATTTGAGAAACGCCAGCGTTTATCTATCGTTAGGATATGGGTGATTTCACCTGCCCGGACACGTACCCGTGACTGTTAATGACTCACTATCGGAAATCTGCATGAGTGTACAGAACGGTAAACCTGAACAACGTGTTGACTAATTAAATTACTACGTTCAACGGTCGCTGAATAGGAACTTTCAATGCCTCAGCCAACGAAATAAAGAGTGCAACTAAAGGTGAAATATATTTTTAGATACCTACTGTCGCGTTGCACCACGCTGCAATAATGCATTTTTTTCACCTTTTCGTCGTTCCATAAAATTGGGTTATACGATCGACAAATGTTCCAATCTTTTTACCATGCAATTCTTATTCGTGAAATCTCTTTTAGAAAACAAAGCATACTAACTTACGCATCAATCGTGTATTTATCGATCCACTTTGAAAACAGTATAACGAAATATGCATGATTCATCGAGATTTCTCGAGGTGGAAAAAAATGGAGATCGACGCGACACTGGTTTGCTTCGACTCTTTACGGCCAGTGCAATACGACATAATTGTTTCTCCGTTCTGGATACCGTTAAGCGTAATAAAACTGGCCACACTTCCGCGTTTTAACACTCCTTTCGCAATTAAGATAAAGAGATCCTCCGAAAACATTCGGGGAAGGCGTCTTTATCGGATCCAGGAGAGAATAAACTATGTCGAACGATAAAAGTCACTTTCTCGGAGAAAGAATACAAATTTCGATGAATGATAATGCTCTAAGAGCCCAGAGGTTTATTGCCCCAATTTTAGACGCTCAAATAACAACATTGTCATGGTCGTAAATTTTTAACGTAATCGTCAGAAAGTAACATTCTTTTTCCCCCCAAACGAAAGCAAAGCAATTTTATGTTATTCATTCTTTGGAAACTTAGAGAACAAAGAATAGCACATACGAGATAAACGATTTTTTATCGGTAATCTATTCGTAACAAAATATATTTGTACTTAACTTTGAGTTTTCAAGACACGGAGAAAATTTTGTAAATTCATTAATTTTGATCAAATAAATACGTGAATGTTTTCTTAACGATGCTTCTTTTTATCACAAAACTGTTTTGAATCGATTTGAATCGTTTTCTAACCTTTTCTTTTGTAAGAAATATTATATTAGAGAATTTGCCTTTTTTATATGTGTAGTTTAAGAATATGCTAAAAGTACATGGTACTATTTGAAACACACAAGATAACCTTTTTACGAAAGTCTTTAAATTTACCCATAAATTTTAATACCAATAAAGTTTGGTTCGAAACACTTTTTTGTGAAACTATCGGAACCCCGATGTTTTCGACAAGAATTGTGATTTTAATATAAAAAATTCTTCCGAGCATTCTTCCCTTAACTTTAATTTAAAATGGTAAAATTACGATCGCGGATATCGAATGAGCTGGTAACAACCACTCTTTAAAATTTTCTAATATCAGATTCGTACCAAAAGGAATTAAATACGTCGCTTTCTCCTATGATTTATTTATACATCACGCGTTACTTTCGTGTGTATCGTATTTTAATACCGTTCACGAAGCGTATCGTGCGGTTCCACGTGCATTTAGAAATTAGGGTTGTCCAAGAAAGACAAACGGTACGAATTTACAATATGATCTAATACGAATTATTTGAATGATCCCATTAGAAATGAAACAGCCAACGTGTCACGACGCGAGTTACTTGCACTTGTTGGCTTTGGAATTGCTAACGCGTTGCTTCATCGTCGCTGAATCAACGAGACTGGTAATTTCATGGGATTCCTACGTAGCGGATTGTACGATCGCTAATAATTACCTGGCTGGCCGTTAATAATTTCCAAGTCGCGTTGCTCGATGTTCTCTAACGATTCGAAAGAGCGCCCGCTGCTCCGTACAAACATCAAATTAATAATTAACCTCGACATTTCACCGTATTTGCCGTTCCGGATACGAAGCGGAACGACTGGCGCAAAAATGATATAATCCAGCGAAAGGGAAACTCGAAAAATATTACCGCGTTAAATAATAGTGACTTTCTCCGTGGAAATATAAAAGGTGAAAATGATTTCTTTTTCGAGAATTAACAAGAATACGCAACCCGAAATAAACGAGACTTTTTCTTTCCTACGATCCTAGTTAATCTTCCGTCGAAGCAAAAAATAAGAACGAACCAGAAAATTAGGTTGCATATTATCTTTGAGCACCGACTTGGCGAACTTTCACGTTCTCTGGCCGAAACGAACAGATTTCACGACAAATAGAAACTTACGGTAGGATGTAAACGCGCGTCAGCGAAATATCGGATATAAAACGTCAATAACGTGACTTGTTCAAACAATATCCAACCACCCATCATTTCCAATACCGTGAGTTATCTTTCGAATAATAATAACTGGTAGCTGGTCGTTTCCGAACAACAGGAGTTCCTAGTGTTCCATTTTCCTTGTACAGTAAAAGGAGCTAATTTTCTCAAGATTGCTTGGAAACGCGGGCGTTACGCAAACACGGTTTAACAGAAATAACGAAAGAAACAGGATATTACAAATTGTCTAACAAAGGCGTATCAATATTTGCCTTGTCCCAGATTTTCGACGTTAGAACCAGCCTGCACATAGGCCGAAGAAGCAATACTCGCGGAATTAGATTGTTGCGTCCGCGGGACCGTCGTGTATACGCGGCCGACTGAAATACAAAGAAAACAGGATGTTGCAAAGTGCACGGTATGCCATATTGGCTCCCACAATTACACTCGCGTACGCGCGTAATATCGCGCGGATAATTGTCCCTGGTTTTACGGTTCGAGGCAGGATTCCCTGGAAACTGGTAACGAGAACCACGCAGAAACGCGAACCAGCGACGCCTTCGACGCGCACGGCCGCCTTTCATTTTCGACTCGTTTATTCAGTGACACCATTTTAATGGAGTTCCCAAGGTAAGAAAGTTCGTTGCCAGCCACACGGTACTCTCTGATCGATACGAGCTTTTCGGTGGAGCGAGATAGCACAGAGGTAGAAGGGAGAGGGGACGATAGCGTTTATAAGATATATGCAAATAGAAACAGCAATTTAACAAAGAATTACTTAAGGGGGGAAACAACCGCCTTGACGACTGAAAATAAAAGCAATTTTCAAGAATTTTTTCGCCGTAACTATGAAACTTTTGCTGATAAACTAACTAAATGAACTAGCTAATGAAACTAATTATTCGATCGAAAATTTCACAAGTGCTACTGATGAGAATAGTATTAGGAGCCATCGTACGTGTTTTGCGAATTAATTGTTATTATTTTCAAATCAATTTGTTTAGTAGTTATAAACGTTTGTACCGCAACAACGATACTGTGTCGATACTTATGTCCAGCATTGTATACATACAGGGTGTTCGGCCACCCCTGGGAAAAATTTTAATGGGATATTCTAGAGACCAAAATAAGACGAAAATCAACAATACCAATTTCTTAATGAAGGCTTCGTTAAAAAGTTATTAACAATTAAATTCAAAAATTTCAAATCGTTCTGGAAAAATTATTTTCGGTTGCAGGGATCAATTATAATCATTTTTGGTCAATAGACATACTCCCGAAATCCTACCCACTTTCGAGAAAAAAATTCAGTATTGGCGGAACTTTAAACGTTAATAACTTCTTAACGAAGCCTCTATAAACAAATTGATATTCTTGATTTTCGTCTTATTTTGGCCTCTAGAATCTCCCATTAAAATTTTTCCCAAGGGTGACCGAACACCCTGTATATGTAGAAACGAAAAGATCAGTCGAGTGCTTGCGAGAAAGCGACCCCTCTGGTGGCGAGTACGGGACCCCACAGATCGTTCTCCGAGACTGGAATCATTAAAGTAGACAATAATTTGAAAAAATAAAAACTATATAGAATCGAATGCACGATGTGGCTTATAAATTCGAACGTCATGGCATTCGTGTCGTTTTAACGCGTTAATACTGTTCGTTTTACGTTTACAATATCGCTCGTTTATAAAACCTATAAAAAAAAAGTATTGTCAGTGTTCGATCCCAGCCCGCTGTGGCTCTCAGAGATTTCTAAAGCCTGGTGGTTCTATTTCTCTCGGCGCGCGAGAGCAAGTTTTATTGACACCTCGCGTCGGGCTTTACGTAACGCCGCGATTCGTTCCCCGACGTCACGCTAATGACAGCCGGGTCTGTTGACAGCGAACGACTTTGGTCGAAGCGGTTTACAACGCGACGTTGAGTCACGTTCCAAGGAAAATTGCTCGTAGCGTGAGCAACACACCGCAGAGGCTGGTATGAATGAAAATATCCGTTGTCATGACTACCAGGTGAGAGGAGCGCGGATACTTGTAGGAAGTTTCGCTTTATGAATGAATCGACGACAATACAAACACGATAAACGCACACAACAGTGGCGTACGTGTACGTGTACGTTGTGAGAGCATTAACGCGGTCTGCTGGCACGTGTTAAAAACGGTCTACGCGTGCATCTCCAAGGGATCGAATAGCCATTCGCCGTTCAGCGACCATAAGGGACGATCACGATCCCCGTTAGGGTCCCTCGATCATCCATTTTAATTATTGGGTTGGAACGTAAGTTTGAGCCGTTTTTTTATATAATAAGAATAACGCGACGCGAAACTTATTTATTTTTTATTCTTTGTTAATGGGATCGTTACTAATATATCTTTGAGGTTTTTCTGATTAAAATGAGACCAAACACGATATCGCTAGGATCATATTTGCGTATTTAATCGAATTTAACACGATCTTACGCTCCTAATTATTACAAGTGCCTTAAAAAGAAATTATATCGTGTTTGGTCTTATTTCGATCGGAAAAGTCTCACAAATACATTGGTAAAAGTTTCATTAGAAAAAGAAACAAAAATAAAAATGTTTCGGCTTTACATTGTGTACTATGCACGTGTTGTCTCAGCGGTATTCGAGGTCAGATCGGGTTACGTTACACGGTCAGCTCGACGTTGAGCTCCTTTGATGTGTCAAGGGGAGTCCCCTCTTATTGTTAGTAACAGGGATGACTTACCCTTCATTTATTCAATCGAAAATGATTCACAGCTATCCAAACATTCCTCTACTAACATCTTGATGAAAACTACACACAGAATCTAGCCGTAATCGAAATAGAACTGAAAAATAACAGTTACAGAACCAATACAATATATCCATAACTTTGTTAAATAATATATTTTCCTCCAAATCGTCTCTGAGTTTCTTTACCATGTAAAATATGCTTTTATTCGAAATTCGATGCACACCCTGTTGTTTCGAGATCGAGCCACAGACATATTTCAAGTTCAAGCGTGAACATTAGCAACGTTTCGGTAGATTATTGCACGTACGTGCTCGGATGTTGGATGGTAGCCGCACTCGAATTACACAACATGCAAATAATTGAGCGGGAAACGTTTGCTCGTGCAAACAATACACGCGATAAAAGGAATTACACAGTCGGTTACGATCCGGTTAAAGCGCGAACGTATGCAAACAACTTCGAAATCCTGAGCGAGAAACGAAAGCCTGGTTATCCTATCTGATGATACCAGGCGCGAACTAGGCACTTATGGTCTCTCTGCATATCCGCGCGTATGCTCTTGCATCAGTGCATCTTGTAAGTAAACATGTTTAGCGCCCACTCGGTGAGTTTTCCCAGTGGTTCTCAATCGTTGCATCTTCGAGACCACCAAAGATACGCCAATAATCACGCGTTCTTATCGGCCATTTACCGATAAGAGAAACGATGCTTCTCGTTTCAGTAGATCTCTTGCAACGTCCACACGTCACAGTATGCAAATTACCACCTTTTAGTTTACTTTGGGTGTTAACACCAACACCTACCTTGACCAGTCAAAACATTCGTTTAAAATTATTTCACCGCCATTTTACGACTTTTCTCATAGTACGCGTACAATGAACTTTTCACTTTTCGCTTCTTTTCATTATTAATAAAGGTTACTATTCTACTGACTTATAAGTCTGATTTCCGTACGAAATTAAGTCTAATTACTAAACAAAAACTTTCCAAAAAAATTAATTTTATTAAGAATATTGGAAAGTAATAAATATATGCTTCCTTTACGCAACAATTTGAATAAATTTTCTAGATCCCAGAGACGGGAAGGCATTTTTTTATAGCTTATAAAAAAATCCATCCTTTTCTTTTCCGTAACGTGCTTGTCTCGACGTAATTGTTAAGATGAATATTAAAATTGAGGGAAAACAATATTTTACTTAATTCGAACGCGGGAAAGGGACGAAAGAGTACGAAATGAATCGTAATTATGTCGATTAAGAAGATGTGCAACAGACGACAAACGAAACGCTGTAATATTCATGTACAAGTACTCTTCGCGGGTTAACGTCTAATCCGACGGAATTCTCGTTTACGAGCGATTAATATCGCATCCACGCACATCGCCCACGTAAATTAGATTCGCGGATCTTCTCGGCCCACGCTTGTCACTGCATCATAATACAACGATTTAGAATCTTCGCCTGCCACGTAAGAGAGAATTTCGTGATTCATCGATACCTTCGACTGCCTCTTATTCCTTCCTTAACCTTTACGCGACAATAGTGACCAAATCTAAGTGACTAAAGTAATTATGGACAAAACTGTCACGAAATTTATATCAATTTATATCTTCCCTTTCTTGACATCAAAACAATAAAACAAAGGACTTTTTAATGCAGCGATATTGTCATACATTGATACGTGTTCTGAGAGTACTCAAAATTTTTTTCAATACGAAACAATTGCAAACAGTAAGAAATAGTAAAATAGTAACAATTGCAAAAAAATCGTGAGTACTCTCGGAACACGTATAGGTGTGTGAAATGACTTAGAAAGTAGTTTTTTAAAGAAAGGACTGAAGAAACAGTTTGACTTTTCGCAGAAACGAAGCAAACAATCCGGAAGGAAATTACGATGTAAAATTTTATGCAGCACGTTGCGTTGAGTCAGCGGTTAAAAAAATTAAAAATCCCGAATGTACTTTCCCCCGCGTACACGTAATATCGAATAGAAGAACTTTTTATCTTCGGTATCCTCGTCGTCGGAGAAATCGACGGAAATCGCTATCGATCGGGCTGTTCGACGTCTGTCGTTCAACGTCACTCGTTAGACGTCCCAGCCAAATTGGGAGGCACGCTTCCTGCTCGGGCGCTAATTAATTTGCATTTACGAGACGTTGGTTGCCCGTGCAACGACCCACTTGCGCGAAGTTTATCAATCGGCTCGGTTTTGAGAACCTTTCGAACAATCGCGACTGCTAGAGAAAGTTACAGGACAACTTCGTTAATTAATAGGTTCGGCCAGGTTGACGCTGGGGTCGACGCCGAATCCAGTCGGCACACCTTCTTTTCGCACGATCAATTGCCTATTGCACGTCACAGTTACGCACAGATACGCGAGAAAGGTTCAATTTCCAGAAAAAAAGCCTAAAGAACCGATAAATCATTCGTGAAATAAAAAACATACTATTGATTCTTTTATTCATTTCTTTTTATCTTGTAAAATAATTACCGAGCAACTATTCCAATGAAAAATAGTCAAAAATATCCCCGAGTCGAGCAAGTCTTCGCTCCGTCCAGAAGTTATGATTTTTTAAACATACGCTTGAAATTTTAGGAAAACATTTCTGACCACACGGTATATTTTCGGTAAGGAATTTTTTTTCCGAAAGGGCGTAGGATTTCAAGGATATGTGTATTCACCAAAAATGATTGTAATCGATCCCTGCAACCGAAAATAATTTTTCCAGAACGATTTGAAAATTTTCAATTTCGCCGACAAAATTTTGGCATCAAGATTTATTCAGGCGATCTATCTATGTCCCCCGAGTATCCTCATCCTCCGTACTACTTAAAATTCGACAGCGTGTGTTTTTCTTGGATCGTACGAAGAACCTGATCTTGCGAGAGACGCCTTATTGTCACAGCTTTCCCATTGTTCAAACTAATTGCAAACATTTCGCGTACATCGTCGTTCGATAGCCGTGAGAACGAGCACGGTTATTTACGAGCCTGTTGGTTTAACGAGATACTTTCGTCGACGCTGCTTTAATCGAGGCATAGCTCACGGTGCAAACTTTATACGTATACAACCGATCAAACGCCTCGCGTTCTGACGGCACGCTAAGTCTATACGTTATATTTGGAAACGTATCAATCCCGTTTTCGTCAACAATCATTATTGTTTGGTGTAGTTTATCGCGTCTTGTTTAGCAATTTCGTTCGAGCGCTTTCCAAACCAAGTATTGGAATGCTTGCGCGCAATTACCAACACCCCGGCACCATTTGTTAACGTTACACTGTATTTTCGAGCGATTTACATAGCGAGCGCCGATAAATACGAACGTTATCGAAGTCAGACTTTTCTAAAAATAAGTTTGCGTTCATCACGGTAATAACCCATCGCGTTACAATTGCAGAAAAGTTCTCGTGTTACGCGGAAAGCGAATCTGGCCGCGAGCCAAAAGGAACTCTACGCGGACTAGCGGATTTTTTTGTTGCCGCCCCGACTACCTGGCGTTCTTATCTCTCGCATATTTTGAAGCACGGACACGAAATCCCGAACGAGAGAACGAAGATAAGCTGTAAACGTAAAAGAACAGGAAATACCATCGCGAGGTTCGGACGAAACCGGAGTTCCGGGAAACTGGAGAACCGTCGAACGCGTATCGCCTCGAAAATGTTAAGAAATGCCAGCCCCATTATCGTCGTATTTCCGCCAGTTATTTCTTTTCCCTTCTTTCGGTGGGCGTCGAACGCTTTAAGACTACATAGTGTAACCTTTAGAAAGTGAAAAAAGCACGTAACATCGTCGAGTACAGCGAACGTTCTAATCGTCGCGCGGGGAAGTCCTATTCGGATCGGTCTCATAGGTGGCGACACTGCATTCCTTAACACTACGGTTTAATTTCTCGAAGATACGAGGAAAATTTTGTTCGATTTCAATTTTTATTCAACGAATAACGAATTAATCGATTTAACGACGATTAGTCAATCGAGTTTGTTTAGACTCGGAACGCACGCAAAATCCAATTGGTCGCTAGAGATATTGCTATTTACTTCGACAAGGTCAGTTTACGCATCCACGTTAATTGAATTACACTTCCCAGCTAATACTATACGCTCTTGCAATCATAAACTCCGGGTTTTTTTCTCCGATACACTGTTTTCTATCGATCCGATGTTACGTGTTTACTAAAATAACCAACACCCGGAATTGAAATAAATTCGAATTGGAACCGGCGTAGCGAACGTTACAGATTAATCATCAATGAAATGTATACTCCGACGCGATTGCGTTCGGAGATTTAAGCTGATTGCAGGTTTCCGCGAATATTATTGTTGCATGCAGCGGAATCGTGGAAAAATTTCGAGGTAAAACCGAGCCCGAGGAGGAGGTCACGATTTGAACGAGCTCTTTTTGAACGTGACCTAATTCAAATTGTAAGAGTGGATGCGTACGAACGAGTCGTAGTTTACGCGTGGATGTCATAAAAACCGAATAAATAAATTTTACAAATTCTAGATTCGAACAATGAAATTTCAGTATCGTAGGATCGATTTCGTTTTCTCCTCTAAACGAAAGTTTTCTAAAAACTTTTCTAGGTCACAGTTTACCGATTAAATATTACAATAGGAGAAAATTATATTTATAATTTAAAATGAATATAAAGGAACAATTTTACGATCGACAATGTTTCCTCGTCCTTTGGAAGTCTATGTAAAATGCGTTTACAACATTAATACTTGTAAATATTCTATTAATATCGTCGACGTTTGGAATGCTACAAAATAACAAGTACTCCTTGCTATTGAATATTTCTGTTACGGTATAATTTGAAAAAATTTCAAGTATATGTTTTGGATGGTATTCAAAATATAAAAAAAATATAAATAGAAATATAATAAATTAAATAAGATTCATGGTTATCGATCAAATTCTAAAAATAAATACTAGGATAAATTTTGAATGTGGTAATTTGCTAATTGTCGAAAAAGAAAATTTTTATTTCGTTGAATTTTGCATTTCGAATTTGTTATTCAAAGGCGCTATAAAGGGACCTAAAAAAGGGATTGAAGGAATTGGATCAGCTAGGTCTACGAACATCAAGGATACAGTTACCGATGCAGCGTGATCATGGTCGCTACAGTATGTACACAATCCCACGGGCGAAATTGACCGTGAACCTTTCTGACCTACTTGCTTACATAATTGATACGTCTTCGTTAGTGCAACTCTCGTTGTGCCGCAGCGATGCAACAAAATTACGTGATCGTCGTAAACGCGAAGCACGAGGCATTAAATATTTCAAATATTTTACATTACTAAGTTTTTCACGAATTTATTCGACGTCCTGATATGTATTAACAAAGATGATTAAAATACCCTTTTTCCAACGACTACCATGGCAAGATGTCGAAACGATTTTCGATTCGCATCGTTCCGTTCCGTTCCGCACGTTCCAAGACATTTTTGCTGATTGCTATCTACGATCTAATTCCACTAAAGTTTCAACTCAAGTTAACTCACCCTCCCCGTCTCTTGGTACAGATACGCACGTTCTTTGGATCGCCTACTCACCTGAAACAAGCAACAGAAACCCATTAATTGACCGACCCAACCATTGTGAATACGACAATGATGTAACGGTATAATCGTCGAACGTGTATAAAATGTACCCTGTTCCGCTCGTTTGGGAGATACTCGCTGGAAAGGTTAGGTCGTCTACGCGTCAGCGTAGAGAGACTGACAGCTGATTAACGACAAAAGAAGCGGGCAACTCGAGATACCCAGAAGCGAGGCGAGTTCAAAGGAAGTTGATTCGAGTTGAATTCTGTTCGAAAGACTCGTTGTAGGTTAACACGCTTCTTCGTCGGAACGTCTTAAAAAACTCCTACGCACTTGCACGAGCCGTTCGATAACGATTAATCACACGCGACGTTGCTCTTTTGCGAAGATTATAATTATAAAATTTTAGCGTATAGATTGCAACATTTGTCGATAAAGATACGTCGCTTGTAAAGTTAGTCATTCGAGGTTTTATGTACGTTAGAACGCGCCGCATTGTTTACTGCGCACGACGACCGCTCAGCTCTCTTGCCGCGCGTACGAATAACCAATAAGAGAACAGTCACGGTGGTAACAAAGCAACAGCAACGCCGATCATTGTATTTCTCGTTCGTGTCTTAGAAAATTGAATGTTTGTTGAATTTAACTGTAATAATTTTCGTTGGTACTCGTAGAAATAAAAAGAAAAGAAAAAGTCGAATAAAATAGTAAAGTTTAATAAATAAGGGGGTTAAAAAAACGATCACGACGTAACTCGATAACTCGTAACGAATTCTCTTTCTCAGACTGTTATTTAACAGACAATTTATTAAGCAATTATTTTCATGTCGTTTAATCGATCCTATAAATTTCTGTCTCCCTTTTCCCCACTCCTCTCTCAAGATTACGCTTCGTGGCGACGCAGGAAGCAAAGGAATCTCGAGCTCTCCTGCGTCCTCGTTTTTATTCAGCTCAGAGCGAAACCGAGAAGCGTTTGATATTCGCCTTAGGAGCGAAACTTTGCTCCGACCATTTTATTGGCCGCGTTCCAGCCAGATAATTTTCATAGAGGAGTTACGACGATGCGACGACTGACAAATTGCATCGCCGTGTCACTGCACCCCGCCACACGCTGATAAAGTTCATTGGGCCTTTGTCATTTCCCGCCAGGTCTTTGTGCCCCCGCTGCAAAGAATAACGACCAGCTCGATAAAACTTCTCACCGCGAAACAAATTGACAATGAATACCAAGCGCAACGCAGACGGAACTTGGACAACGAGTGCTCTTCGTGGTTCCGTTTCGAAGTCCGCGTTAGATTTATTTCCAGAAGCAAAAGATCGACTAGAAAACCCAACAATTATACAAAGCTTTCAGAAAAAAATGCTACTCGAACAAATTTTCTAAAAATTATCTATCGCTGATCTGTTATCTGAAATTTGTTATTTAAGAATGAATTTGTTCGTTAGTTTGTTCGCCGACCAGTTAACCGAGAAACGCGAAAACATTATTCTGTAAGATTTCGTTCGAAAGCGAGAGCCGAGAGAGCATCCTCGAGAGAATCTTCGAGAATGGAAACGGAAATTATTGATCGTGAAAGCTTCGTCTGTTGCTGGTGCGAAACAAAGATTCTAATGGTCGTTAGCGCGCTATCCCGTGGTTCTTGATCGCCGAAGAATGCTGAGTTGGCACAGGGATGTTGCACGATAGTGCCAACTCACGCCCAATGTGGTACACACGGTTTATTTTATCGTCAACTTTTTATTCGTGAGATCGTTGAATGCAGAGTTCGATCCTACGGGCACCTTTATTTCGTTAAAATCGGATATACGCTCTCCAATGTTTCATTCTGTTGTTTAGTGACTTTTACCTAAACACGTAAAGGCTATATTTTAATATTAAAAAGAAATATAGATGGGGAGAAGAAGAAAAAAGATAAAAAATGTTAATTGTTCGGCCTTAATTTTCGAAATATTTGCAGACACAGTTGATACTGCCAGATTCACTCCGCCTGCGTCGTCGAGCGTCTTCTGTTTACATCGAGGAGATGACCGACAGGCGAGCTGTATATCTATGTAACGGGTGGACTAAAAGATTTAATTCAACCAATTTCAATGATATACCAGCCCAGATTTAACTCATATATGCTTAGTGTCGAACTCGTTCCGAGGTGCAAGCTGCCCTCCCGTCGGCGACGATATAAAATACAGCCAAACTTTTACACAATTTAGTGATTAAATTAGGTCTGGCTATTTTTTATTTCGTCGTCAAGGATAGAGCAGCTTTTAGCCAGGAACGAGTACGACATTAAGCATATATTAGTTAGGTCTGTGCTAGTGTATCATTGAAATTGTTTAAATTAAATGTTTTAGTCCACCCGCTACATATACAGCTCGTCTGTCGGTCACCTCGATGTAAACAGAAGACGCTCGGCGAGCCCTTGCAATCGCAACGCGCCTTTGGCACACGTACAGGCGGAGTGAATGTGGTAGTACGAACGAAAAAGTCACCAAAGTGTAGAATTACATTCTCTGTTTCTAAGAAAAACGTCTGCCGTTTCAGGGTTAAATATTCGTTCGACCGTTGATGTGGTACATGTATAACTGCTTTCGAACGAATTTTATCCGTCTTTGCGAGTGGTCAGTTAAACGGAGAAACGTGAACTCGAATCTCTGTTTGTTATTCAAGAATTCCACGAGGGGAACAATCGAGTCCGACAAGTCGAGATTGATCGACGATCCGGTTGAAAAAAATACGGATCGTTATTAATAACAATAATCGACCAATAATTTACTAACTGAATGGGACCGTTTATCTGAAACACATACCGTGCTGTCGCTCGAACCGATTTATCGCGGTAAAACTTGGAAGACCAGTCGCATCGTTTATGAAAGCCGTGTCGGCGCGATCCTCGCTGCGCGTACCAATAAAACGAAAGCTAACGAGACTCTCGAGTTTTTACGAATCGGTGGGCATGCATCGACAACGTTTATTCGCAAATTGACAGTCGATTGCCGATAGATTCCTGCAACCTAATCGCGTTCCTCGCGCGAGTCATTCCATCGATTATTTGTTAAATTCTATGACTTTTAAATGAAAATTTTAAATAATTCCCAATAACAGTCTGGTCTTTCTTGGATAGTAAAAATTATAGAAAATTCTTGGTTCGAACGCGTCGCTAAGAACGTTACGATCGGTGAAAGGGATAGCATAATAATCTCGTTGAGCGAGGATTAAATAAACGGCCGCTTAAGCGAGCAATTGAATCAGAAAGTTAGCTGCGTTCTCGGATCGGCGAGAATGGCTATTGTTACCGCCGCGAAGTTAGGAAGCCCGGGGCACATTAACAATAATTACCTTGGTAACGGTTTCTCGAATGATAACACGGTGGCAAGTTTTTTCGAATTTAGGAAACTCGTAAAACACGCTGCTACATATGTACTATGTATTAGATGTACTATATAAAGTTTCGAGTGAGAATTTAACACGATAACTCTCGATGTACTATATTTCTTAAATTCGACAGATTTACTGACTCGAAACGGTCGCTCTGGCCGGTTGGTTTTTCTCCACGGTGCGTTCCCCTCGACTAACCTAAACAAGGGCCTGATAAACAAGTTTCCCAACGAGAAAATAAAAACGGAAGAAGTTAATACGATACGTTTGCTGGCGGGGCAGACACGAGAATAAAGGATTACTAACCGAACAAAGACTCTACGTTTATTAGCCCACATATTTACCCCGAGACGAAAGCAAGCCTAACGGTAGCCTAACCGGCTGGTGCGATAAGTGGCGCGTGGTCGGGGAACGCGTCATCTTGCGGCCAACTACATACATCGCATAATGCCATTCTTTCATGGAGGATATCGGAAAGGTCGTAGCGTATTGCGGATCCACCATTATCGCTGGCTGTTTCTTACGCGGGTAATTATCGATAAAGACGGGCTGTCGGTCTCCCTAATAAAATTCGAGGCAACCCTCGGCCATTCCTGTCCTATCACCCCCTCCCTCCTCTTATAGTCGTGATAAAAGCTTCGAGAGAGAAAGAAGAAACAACACGCTTGGGTCGATATCTCGTCGACCAAGGTATCCTTGAGACTTTTCTTAGGTATTGAGACGTCTCTCTCGTTCCTTACCGCGGACGGAAATATATCGGTTGTTTCGCGTCTAGATATTCAATTAATAAAACGTTCGACACACTCGGGCGTGAATGGCTCGTTCCAGCCAGCCCACGCTCGAACAGGCTGACACTTTTCCGTTCGCGTACGCTGGTTGATAAAACTAGAGGATCACAGGCGGTGGATCGATCGTCGAATTAATTCGCTACTTTTCAATTTTTTCAAGTTTTATTCGCTACGTATCAAACCAGTTATTTTATAGGCATTCGCAAGGCGACCTCTACCGATTTTAACGAAATTTGTACAACGCTACAACTGTTTTAGAGGGCTCATGCAGTACGATATTTTCCAACTAAACGACCTAAAAGATAATTTTCGAAGAACGAATTAAAGTAATCGAACTTGCATGCAACGTTGAAAGTTGCAACGATTCTTAATATGCACACGCTTTCGGGGCACATTCGCATGCAGGTGCTGGGAATGATTCATAGGCGACACACTATATCCCTGAATCTAGGTAAAAAATATTTCCCAATCGTATCACAGAGCTGAATTAATGGTTAAATAGTTAACAAGCGAGATCACGAAGTTGTCCACCTTTATAGCAGCGTTTCTCAAACTACAGTTATAAACTAGAATCACATTATTATTTTTAATCCTGTTTTTGTCTCGTTTAAGTATAATAAAATTTCTCTTCTAAAACAACGCGCAAAGGTAAATATCCTTAGAGGTCTAGATAGTCTTAGATGGAAAACGACTCGAGAAAAGGAGGCTGTCGAAATTTATCGGTATACAAAGTTACAGTTAAATCGGGTGTCCCGAAGGTCTCATGCTCTATTTTCAGGATCCCCCAAGTATCTGCGAATGACAGTACGAAACAGAGATGGGCAAAATGTTATTAATACCCAACAGTTCTATTTAGACTCGCTCATTGTGAGATATTTAATTGGATAATGCAATTTTCGCTATACGAATTTATTACGATTTACTACGAATGCTTATGGGATTAATTGTATTTGAGAGTGTGTGCTTGAGGGTTAAGAAACACTGGTGTAGAGCAAGGATCGTTTCACCCGTGATATGCGTAACAAATGATTTACAGGTGAATCGGGGTAAAAAGCGAAATCTAAGGTCTTATCTACAGGTTGAAGCCTCACCGTGGAAAACTTGACGGTTAGGAAGTCGTAGTATTTCACCAGGAACTTCATTATGCGGCCCGTGCAATTGGCTCCGTTCGAACAGCACGCGTTTCCTAGTCGTTCGGAAGTGGCTTTCGTTCGCGATCGTGCGAATAAATCGTTACGGGGTAATTAAAACACGGTTAGCCATCGACCCGGGCGCGATCATCGGTAAATTAATTCGTTAACGCGAGAGAAATCGAGAGAAACGTTCGCAGTTATTTTTGCGGTCGTACGAAGTAGGGGTGTTTTCGAGGTAGCTAAATTCGATTCGCCGCGTTGGTAACGCCATGCCGCGCGATTCCTCGAACGATCGATAAACGTTCGACGAACGAGCCTCCGCGCGAGGTCGACTATTATCGTTCCTTATCTTCGTCGACACTTTCAATCACCCATCGCTAACTATCAATCGCTGGTGAGACGAAACGACGACTCTGATTCATTTCACTCTCGATTCGCGCGTCTCTGTTCTTCTTCCAAGAAACGTCGAGATTTTCGTTCGAATCGGGATCGCTGCTCCCGCGTGATTTATCGTTCGTTTATACATATACCCGTTTCGATGCAGGGTAAACGTCCCGATAATTGCTAGTTTAATCCGTTCCTTCGCGATTTCGTTTCATCGTCCGAATCCACCCTTGTCGATCGACTCTGAAAATCTGCGGGATCGTTACTATTCAGAATTACATATTAAGAACATGAAAACATCGAAATAGATATGTTATGCCTCGATGCTATAACCGGTTTAATAAAACGGTAAATGTGTTGCAACGAAAAAAATTCATTGGTCTTATATACGATAAGTCGAAAAATTATTGGTACCAGCGTTTATATTTAAAAAAGGAAATGTTAATCGAACGATTTGCAGAGGTTTTTTAATAATTATTCTTCCAGACTATTTTTCAGTAGACGGTAGAAAAAGTATTAAAAGCACTTTTGCAAACCATTTAATTGACGCATTCTTTTTTAAATATACTATATCTGTGCCAATAATTTGTAAAAAAAAATTAATATTTAACGCTAAAAACATGAATAAGAACAATGAAACTTTCCAATCGTTATACGGATAATTCATTGAGAACCTATTGAATTCGGTAGTCGTAAAATTATGATAACTTGGGAAATCTACATTTTAAATCGTTAAAATTCTAATCTGGCCCGCTGTGCGAGAGAGCAAAACGAACGAGTCGATTAATCATCGAATCTATATGTACATATCGTGTGCTTGTTCACGCTGAAACCGAAACGAATCTAGCTACTCGAGCGTCGCACGTGCAGATGCAAAGATCACTGTCCGACTCTCGATTATTTCCTTCGGAGAGTTGCGCATTATCATGCTGCAGGCCGCGCGAAACGCCAACTATTGACGAGGAAAATCTCCGTTGGCTCCTTTCATGGCTCAAGGCGATCGTTTCTTTCGAGTGTTGCGAATTAACGCATCCGTAAAAAATGACGTGGCAGGCTTTCGTTAATTACTGCTCACGGAACGATTTCCAATTAACGAGCAGGTGAAAAGCAAATAATTACGGGTGAAAAGGCATCGAACGAAACTTCCGTGCTCGCGAATTCGAGTAAACTTCTGAGAGTTTCTCTCTTGTCTCCTCGTTCGTTGACCCATTCGACTCGACAAACGTAAAAAAGAAAGAGCAACAATGAAAACGCACAGGCGTGTAAAAATAAAAGCACGTTTTCGAGGTTACGAACTCTAACGCCATCTACCATAACAGCATAGAACGATAAACGGTTTTCTGTGTTTAAAAATATACTCGACGTTGAAATTGTAGCGTGAAACGTAGAAATATTCGATAACTCGATGCATAAACATTTTACAGCATCGAAAATATCGTTGCTTACAATTTTATAAGTAGCGAGTGACCGCCATGATAATCAACGCGTTATATTCTTAAAAAAAGTAAAAGCGGTGGGCTGCTTCTTTCGTTTTTATTCGACTGCCTTCAGCGAACCCCTCGAGAAGGTCACGCTCTCCTCTCATTTCCAAATTCGACACCTCTTATCTCTTAAACCTAACAACCTAAACATTCGTCGGCCAGCTGCGGCGATCGCCCCAACGATCGCTTATACACGTTTAAATAGGATAAACGTTAAAAGATCAAATTATATTCCATGTTTTTGACCGATCGTTTTACGTAAAATCGTCCTATTTCCGGTTGTAAATAAATTAACGAGTCACGTCTGAGAGACAAACGGCGTTTAAGCGGAACAGTTTAGGTCCCGCGAACCATCTACAACGACTGAAACAGGGCAAACGTCGCTTTTGTTGCAGTTTTCCCGTCGTATTTTCACACGGTCGATTCTTGTGAAGTGTTTCGACGTCGCGTCGTCACGCGCCGATAACCCGAACGTTCGTTCGTATTTCGCTCGATCGTGGACTCGCGAATTCAATTGTGTGCAAGCGGACGGTTTGCCAGCACGTTCTTTTAACCGCAACACGATCCTCTCGTCGATCGAACGAAAAAGACTATTATCGTTTCCGATCGGGAAGGCGACGGTCGAACGTTAAAGATTGTCCTCGAGCAACGTTTATAATGCAAGAAAACTCCACCTTGTCACGAAACGAATGAAAAAATATTATTTTAATTTATCACTGTAGTCGTATGTACTTTCAGGAGGAACGATTTCACAAATCTGTAAATTGTAAATGGTTATTCAGCTATAGGCAAAGAGTGCAGTTTTTTATGTAATATTTACAAGATAAAATAATGCGATCGAAAGATCATTTCTGTACTATTTTTATTTTATTTCCTTCTCTGTGATCGTTGCTTCTCAATTGACGGTAATAAAAAGTTTCTTGTTATGTAATCGCCTAATTAATTTGACAAAAAGCTTAAACACGTCCGGTATCGGGGGAACTCCCCCTGATGCCATTAACCCCCCGTAACCTCGCGTAACTGTAAAGTCACCTATACTTTCAAAGTCGGACTTCCTCTTTTCACCTCTGTCCGCCATTCTGATATTTAAATAATAGTTTGTATCTCCTAAATGAAATTTTCAAGACCAACGACATTTACTATGTTTGGTAGCAGAGCATCGTTGCCTCGAGATTCTTGCGTATTTCGAACAGCTTCTGCCGCGTTATGACCCAGTTTGAACTCGCGAAACATCATTCGTGTTCGAAAAATGCTGTGTACGGTGTGGAGCCTAAAACAGGCCACTTACTCGCTTTTAGCGATAGAAAAGGATACATCGAACCAGTGCTCTCAATCTTTTTCTTTTAATTGTAAAATCATTTCGTAATAGTTTAACTACTATATAAATAAGATCTACCGAATTCGTTCGAGATGAAATATTTTCGACCACAATATACCATTCGAAATAAATTTTCCTATTTTTCGAACAGTGATCTTAAACTTAATCTTTTTCTCCTACGGGACCCCTCTTTTGGCATTCGTGCCAAGTTCTTTTTCAAATTTTGACATCCGTAATACCGTCGAACGAAGAAAACAATCCTAAACTAAATCGCGAGTAAAACATCGTAACAAATTAAATAAAATGCGACGAAATAACTGTAAATTTTATCAAACTTTTAACAAAATTTTAGTTACATGATAATTTATAGAAGTGTGGGGGATCCCGTTGATGAGAGATGATTTACCAGTGAGTAAGACCATTCCCTAGACACTAGGATATTGAGTGTCGGTCGAGGAGCGTATAAATACTAATACAAGGTCGGTCGAACGCTTGCGAGAGAGACAAGAGCGTAGCCCTCTAGCGGCGAGTACGGGAGGCGATGAACCCCCCACAGAAGTAAATCTATTAATTATTAAAATTAAATAAGAAACCTTTCGCAAGAATTCTGATCACCGAAAACCGAATTTCATCCGGAATGTCTCCGATTCCCCGGTTGCAAAGTAAACGAAACGATACGATACTCGCGTTGCACGAAACGTCAAATTCACGCAGGATGAAAAGTCACTCGATGATCGACGCCCGCGCGAACGTTGACGTTCTTCGAAAAGGAAGAATATTCGATTTTCGAAGGGTCGAATCACTCGTTGTTCTCCGACGGAGAAAAAGAAATGTGATCTTTCGATGGACAAAGTCACTGGTCGATCGCGACGCGAGCTGTTAGCGTCGCGACTAGTTTCCGCGGCGGACAGCGAGGAGCCGAGCGGATTTCTGCACGCATTCCCGTGCGTGTCGCGTTTACGACGCACGCTTACGCAACGCGGTCGCGTCTTCTGGGGGCCGCGTGTTTATTTGCAGCCCGCGGTCGACAGTTTCTTTTCTGTCAGCCAGCAAAACCGTACGCCTCGCCGGAAATTCTAGCGCGATTGGGTCGAAATTGCAGACTCGAACGATCAAACTGGTCAATCGAGGACAAAAATCAGAATTTGACACGTTATCGTTTCAAATTTTCTGGTTGGAAGAAAAAACATGTCACAATTACAAAAAAAAAAAAAAAAAAAAAAAAAAAACAAGTTTACGTATTAATCGGATTGTAGAATGTGCGACTTGCATAATCGATGTTATTTTTATCCAACACTTTTATATTAAAATGTAAATTTTCGAAAATTTAGAACAACGCGAGCGTTGATTTAGCAGAGGTATTGAAATATTTTCAATTTTTAATTCTAGTTTAAAATGTGCTCTTAAAATCAAAGGATTTGTACGAGTGATAGATACCATATGTAACAACATTTTAAGTAATAGATTTAGTGTATAAGTACCTAGTGCAACTGCATCGACTGGTCTAACGAAAATTATGGGGTTCCATTTTAAAAAACGTTACGATTAGCAATTTGCAAATTATTGGAAACCGTTTAATTTTTCATCGTGGAAATCGCGTCTGTTTCCTAACCTAACCGTTTCAAAAATCCATTTCGTTCTAGTTGCAACCTGTGTAGATAGAAATTCTCTGCACGATACTAATGCTCGCCATGACTAAAGACCATTTAAATTAATTTCTCCCCTTGCGAAGAAATCTCCCATTGCGTTTCGTTACGAACAATGAACGGCCACAATCGAGAATTAATTTCCAAAGGAACTCTCGCCGCAACAAAAGTTGCTCGGTAAGAGCAAGGAAAAACTAGGCGAAGCGCCTAGATTCGCGGGAATTCGATCGACTATCGCGATAAAGAGCACGTATCCACGCGATTAATTGCGAGAAAAGTAAAGTATTAAAAGAAAGTTGCCGAGAAAAGAGAAATCTCGTCGTAGCGCGTCATAAGTAAACAATTCTCGCCTAGTTGACGGTAATGGTGTCGACGGTTTCCGATTAATCTCGACCTTCTCGATATCGTCGATCGAGAATCGTCTCCGTCGACCATCGATCAACGCGGACCGGAGAGGTGAACCGATGTCTAGGCCCGCGGGTTGTGCAATCGGCTCGTTAAATGCACGATGTAGGCCTCAGCGATGTGCCAGAAACGAAAATACCTCGAGACGAAGTGGCAACCGAAAATCGCGGTTACTTCCCTGAGTTCGATTCGACCGACAAAGGACGTTCTGACAATTCGGATAATCCTCGAACCAAGATAACAGTTATTTTCTAACTTTTGTCCGATTAAATTCGATCGAACGAAATGCAATTTTTATGAATAATTTGTTCTTTTTAACAGCCATATTTATTTAGAATAGGGAGAAATCTCTTTATTTTTACCAATTGTTATTTATTATACCGTGTTACTTATCTATTTATTTATTACAGAACCGACACAGGCAGGTATAAGTAATATAAATGAACAATACGTGGGTTGGTTTTTTTCAAGCGGTCACCCATCCCAGTACTACTGACCGCGCCCAATGGTGCTTAACTTCGGTGATCGGACGAGAATCGGTGTTTTTTCACGTGGCACAACCCCTCACTAATATTAATTTTAATTTATTCAAACACAAACCTTTAAATATCTAAATTCGTAAGAAACAACTTTTTTTCATTTATTACAAATCACCGTTATAGTGCACGAATACTAGAACCAAACGGGGATTACACGTATAAGAAAAACTTGTTCGGAATGTTGAATTCTATAACATATTTGAAAATGATCGAAATCGGTGAGACGATCCCAATTCTAAATAATTACCGGTAAAATGATACAAAAATTGACGTTTACTGTTTCAAAATTGACAATTCAATTCAATTCGAAGTATGAAAAGAAAATTGAAAAATTCACTGTACGTATACAGTAAGAAAAGTCGTGAAATAAAATGACGCTGAAATAACGTTGTACGTAAGAAATTGTAAAAAAAAAATTTTTTAAACGATCGTGTTAAGTATAGCGTTGATGAAATGATAGTATTTACCAAGATATCCTGAAGAGACACCGGCATCAGCGAGCACATTGACATGACTACTAGCAGGTACTCTTGCGTGAAACTTGGTGTCTGTGTGGGGTTTTCTAACGATTTTCTATCGCTCACAGCTTTGGTTCGACGAACGCAGAAATACTATATCACCGATAAGGTGTCTCGAGAAATTGTTCAGCCACATTCGAAGCGTATCGTTTATGGGACGAGCAACGCGTGCCACTGGTATCGGTCGAAAGCCATCAATGAACCTTGGTCGCGATCGCGTTTACACGATTTCACGACGACTTTTCGGTCAGAAATTCGAAATTACGATACCGATACGATACTGTTGGCAGAACGAGACTGGAATCTCCGCTTTGCGGACGAAGAATCGATCGAGCGTACTACACTGACGCGAAATAGAAAGTGTGTGACGTTTAGGAAAATACCAGGATCGACCTGGTTGCGAGAAGTTTCGTTGCCGGAGACGAAAGAACTGATCTCCTCGCAATCGGAAGGCCGAGTCGCCACTGGCACGTCCTGATTCCGCGGAAGACTCCCTCGCGCATATATTAAATTAAGCCACAGTGCGAGGCAGTATAGTCACTGTGCTGCCATAATCCAATATCTCGCAGGTAATCGACGGTCGACGATAGAGTCGATACTAAACACTCAAACAACGATCAACCGCAAAGAGACATCGACGAAAGTCACGTTCGAAACGATTTGTTAAATTTCCACCTGCGCGAACCGTCTGTACTATTCGACCTACGACCAGGGAAATCCCAGTAATCGAGATATTCAACAAACGGAAAGTATATTTTAAAAATCTTTAAAATATTTTCTGACATATTGCTTTCATAGTACTTTAAACAATTATAACAAATATAAGTGCACTATCGAAAAGATTATTGATAAAACGTAAAAAATGAAAATTGTAACTATAAGAACAGAGACGTTTAAGCGTTTCGTAGAATTTGTCGACAATTATAAAATGACAAACAAGTTTTTATGCGTAACTTTCTTAATTAGAGATTCGGGAGCAATTACAACGTTTTCAATCGGCCAGATGGGCCTCGAATCGAACGAACGTAACCGCGGTAAAGTTTTGCGAAATACGACGTCGTTAAAATTAAGCATCGAAGCTTAACGTGTTGAAAGAGTTCCATCGAAAAATACGATAGTAAAACGACGACCGCGTCTGGTTTCATTCTGCAAAGATGATTCGCGCAGGTGGAATTTATCGAACGGCCAACGAGATTCACTACGGACTGCAACAACGCTATTAACCACTTAATTTAACGTTGCGGACCATTAGCCGCGAATAACTAGTCCGACTAACTAGCGGCTAGTCTGATTTAAGTGCAAATCAGCGACTCGTTGCTTCGAAAATTCCTGATTTTCCATCGCCGTGGCAACGAACAAAAAATAAGAGAAGCCTCGTTCCCTTTGAGGCAACCGGTTTCGGATTTAAAAATATCCTTTAAATTCGCCATTCGTGCGAGACGGGAACGTTGCATCGCGACAGGACGCGAGTCACGTTGCTGGGAGCTAGCTGTTAATACAGCAGGCTTCGCGATTAAACGCAACGGAATCAAATAATCGTTAAATACGGATAATTTGTCTTAAACGATCGAGTACCACGAGTTTCTGAGATCTCGTCTAATATTACTTACAATATTTGTCTCGACATCCCTAACGTTCGTTTCTTTCGAGGATTCTTAACAACTCGCGTGGCTCGTCTCTCAAAACTGGAACTCCCCATATTCGTGCTCGAATCGTTTTTCAATATTTATAAGACACTGGTAAACACTCGTCGTTCGATGACAGGTGGACGACCGATCGCGAGGGCGCGAAGAATATTCGATTATGCGTGGCTCGCCTCGCTGGAATATGCATTCCGTTCAACCGTCGTGTCTCTAGGAGTGCGGTGAGGACTCCGGTGGAATGTTATTGTTCATCGTGCTGCGTTTCCGTTGCAACGCGAACACCGGCTTCGCTTTCATCCTACGTCGCGAACTCTCCTACGAGGCGTGTCCAAAATGTAATCACACACTGATATACGTAAAAGTTACAAAATAATTTCAAACGACGTTCGAGGAATAACTGACGCTTGGCTCACCACGACTCTCAATGGCAGCACCTCTCGGGCACGCTTTGAGCGCGCAGGGGATAGGTGGCCGTCGCTTAAACAAAGATGCGCTCAACACGAAAATTGGGGATCTGCTCATAAGTGACGAGCGCGCGCATCGACCGTGGGGCCTGACGATCGGTGCCTCATGGACTAACGGTAGCCAAAATCACGGCCATCGTCCCAGTTGTATTCAAACCGCGAACAGTTAAGCAGTTTGGTAGTGACTTTTATTTTTTCTCGTCAATGTTTCTCTCATTTTTATATAATTATTACATACCCGAGGTACTCACGCTCATAAACCTTTTGCAATTAATACAATTGCGAAGGTGTTATGCGTTTTATTTAAATGCGTAACAACTAACGTCGTCGCTATCTCCAACGCTCGTTCATTTTTTGTACAATCTCTTGTATACTCTGTAAATAAATTGTGAACACCTTGATTAAATATATGCCCCATTTTCATTTTTCGCGACTCTCGAACAATCGAACTAAAATGAAAATTACAAAAGATAATGTGTTACTTCCAGATATATGTAGAAATACGTCTTCGTGGTATCCGATCAGTAATTGTTCTTGCGTTTACTAGCTGTCGGCGTTCGTATAGTCCTTATTAACTTAGGTTGTTGTTACGTTGCACAAAACACCGTGATACAGACGATCGATGAATCGTTTGCAGCAGCAGCAGCAGCAAGATTGGCAGTTACTCGCGGACTGTAAATATCCACATCCGGTTTTATACAATTATCAGGATGTGCGTGATACCGAATTCGATGTTCGAACAGTCTCACGCGAACGCCAAAACGAGCCATTTTTTTAAACGTCGTCGTTCGACGCGGTTCGGATCCAAAGAAACAACTTTGATAACGTTTAGCTCTCTTCGAGGCTCGCGTGAAGAAAAAGAGACAATATAGGGAGACCATTGAGTCCTGTGCGTGTAACGGTTGTATTCGTTCGAAGCACACGGCCTTCGAAAAGAAATCGGTATTAATAGATGCCTGTTCGTAGACTCGGATTAATTTCAGGTCTCTCGTAATTTTCCAAGGTAAGAGAATCACACGACGCGCCGGGAATCGAGTATCCGACCCTTAATACGCCGGCCCGTAATGAATATTAATTATATTTTCACCGAGTACATGCACGACGAGCGACCTTACACTCGACACACACACACGTATACCATAACTCTGTAATTTGTCTTTTACAAGAACCACGTGACGTTTAATGAGACGCTCGAGATATATTTCGATCGAACTTGGGCCCAACTTCTACATTCAGGGTAAGGGGCTCCTTTCAACAATCCAACCAGATACGAATAAGTAGAACGCGTAACCTTCCAAATAAAATTAACAATTGTATTTGATATTCGAATAACTTTCGCTAGCCGCGTTGGAAATAAATGTTCCTTAGAAACGAGTATTCGAACACGATAATTCTCTGCTACACAGATATCGAGTAACATCTCTCTTAATCTCTCTTCACCCAATTTCCTGGGCAAAACCTCGGATCGGCTCTAAGTCGATTGATCCGTACTCGAGCGTGTATACGTAGGCGCACACGCGCTCGTACAGCTCGGTGTTGCACATATAACGTGTACGTTACGACCGGTCGCAACAGAAGCCCTTAAGTAGATACTCGCCACCCCTGCGGATCCGGCTTAAATCTTAGTCCGCGCGTAAGCACGTGTATACGTGTATACACGCTGTTTCGCCTACAGTTTCTTTTTTTAAGCTTCGTTAAGTCACGGCCCGAGCCTTAATTAAAAGACTGACCCTGTCGGTGATTCCATAGCGAGGGGCGCTAACCCCGTGGCGAACACGAGGGTGCTGGACCAACTTGGGGCTCGCTTTGCACCCGGTTTAATGATAATGAACGAAACCAAGGGGTTGCAAGCGTGGCTAACGCCGTACACTGTCGATCATAAATTTTAAAAAACGTCCCTTATCGTTCCTTTTCAACTCGATACTTTTATTCCAGACGCGTGCCACTTGATGCCCTTATCGAGGACCTAACCCTTTAATGTACGATTTAATTTCGAATCATTCGAATCAAACGTATACTATTTAATTTTTTAATAGATAAAGATACTGACGAGTGTAGCATCGTGAAACTTGGTATCAACAACTTGTGACAAGTCAGATTCGATATTGTACAGCAAGGGTCTAATATAGAGGTTAGGAAGAGAAAGAAAGCGTTTATTTGGAAATTTTATATAGCGTTTCTTTCCCCTTTTTAGTTTTAGTTATCAAGTTCTTGCAATAAGCTTTATAACCTCGCGAGACGCGTACACCCGGAATGAGAGTATAACGTTACGCCTATGCCTCAATGTCGAGCAGATATAAATCACGACCAGCCGTCTGCGCGTTGCCGCGGCGAATGTTTAACGGTGCTCCTGTCAAAAGTGAATTGCAACAATCTTTGCGACCCGGCAGAACTAGGTTTCGATTTCACGCGAGTCCGGTTCCGTGCAAGGACTGATATGCGTTTTGCACGACATCCGATCGTCTCGCTCCGTACATTTTTCCGTTAGTCGGGCGCCATCTTGTGGACGCCAAGGAATTATTCTCGCTCGAAACATCGTTTGACAATCGATATTCAGGATTTAATACAAACATTTTGTTACAGGCACTACTGCATCATTGAAAAACTGTATTGTTTCGGCATATTGTCTGTCGCCAAATCCGTTACACGAAACAATATAGGTTAGAAAAGGCAAGATTCACGGGTTTTTTCCCCGAAAATGACGCGACCGACCTAATAATGTTTACTTTTCCGAGCACGACGATCGGAGCCAGGATCGCGTGGAATAAAGCAAGATGCGAAACACGATAAGCGTTTGGTTTTTTGTTACTGGAGAGCGAGACGAGAGCCATAGGCCTGTACGTGGCTACAAAAACAGGCAGCAAGACCGTCAGCCAGTCGCCTCTCTTTTTTCCATCCTCGTATATCGATGTTTAAATTTAAATAAACGGCTTAGTCGAACCGACTAAGCGAAAATAAATTATATTTCTTACATTGTATCAACATTATCGATATTTCTTTAATTTCTTCTGAAAAAATGAAAAACATCGAGAAAACAGAAACGCAGAATGGATGTCCAAAATATCTTTGATATTGAATAATTGAAATTCGTCCAAGTAGGACTCTTCTCGGACCGTGAAATTTCGTTTTATTCGTGAAAATTCCGCGTTGTAGAGATTCGTCGATAAAAGACAATAAAAAGAGGATCGACAATAATTTTTGCATTCTCTTGCGATAATTACTGTTCCTTTATGCACGGCGACCGGTTGAATGAATTCAATTACACGCTAGATGCACTACTCTGACTGCCAGCGTCGCACTCATCAAAAGCTCTCAATGGACGTCTTAAGTGGGTTATCCTTTAGGTTTAAACGTAATATGTGCATACATAATAGGCTGGTGCACGCAATCGCCTGGTTCTCGCCAGAGGCGCTGCGAGCGATAATGGATTTTTTCGCGTTAAAAGATTAATATATGTAGACGAAGAAATTACGAAATTTATTTAGAGCACACTAAAAAGTGTACAAAAATATTTATACAATACTGTATGTTTACTCTATCAAAGCATCAACAATTAGCAATATTTGAATAAGCTTCGTGTTACGATTAATTTAGAAAGATATTTAGTATTTTAATTAATAAATCGTTGATAAAAAACGAAGGCGGTAAACTTTTATTATTTTTATCGGTCGTGCAACGGACGTTTGTATAATTTTGAGAATTCGGGTCACAGTACAGGGACATTCTATTTTCCTTGGTTTACCAGGCAGGGCAGAATCGTTCCGGAAGTACCTATGTCCATTAATGTCCGCCTGGCGATAGTCTAATGGCGGTGCGGACAAGTGGCTCGCGATAGACCCATTAAGAGTTGCTTTGGAACAAGTGCCACAAAGGTGCGTGCACGTTTAAAGCGGTAACGATCTAGATTTCTTGCGCAAACGCGTACTTGCTACGACAGAATATACCGGCTATCTACCGTCACGGGACGCGTCGTCCTTTTGTCTATTGAATTATACGCGACTACGGTAGCGTTGCAAGGTGCATGGAATATCAGTCAGAGCGTATCCCATTATCCGGTGACTTGGTGATACAGATTCACCGACGCGAGGGCAACTGTTATGTGAAACCGTTGTGCACTTTCGGTGACTGAGAACGTTCGACGTTCGCTCGTTGGCCAAACGAACGGATCTGTTTCAGGGTTAGGTTCAAGGCTCGAGACGGTAGCCATTGCTTTCTGCTACGGAAACGCTCGTTCCGCAATTTTTTCCAGATTTTAAACACGTTAACCGTGAAACTTATTTCTAAAAGTTTATTTTTCGGTGTGAAATTACAATCAGGCGAATGTTACGTAATAATTGTGACGATTTAAAATAAATAACTGATACATTTTACACCGACTGTACACGACCAGTAAAATTTTATACTAAGATCGATAAGAGTGTTGTTTGCACATTAATTCTTTTTCTACATATATACATTATTTAGCGCAATTGACTTAGTCTCGTTATTTATAAGTTTCCTGATAAAAATTTCAAACTTTGCACTTGGAACCTTGCAGTAATATTAGTGACACGTTAACGTTCGCGTTTGAATTATTCAAAGATTCTTTGATTGTTAAATAATATATAAAAAATGATATAAAGTCAAACTGTTCTTTATCGAATACCTAACGCAGGAGCGCGAATTTTCGAAATGTCGGTTAATATCGACGAATTATGCGTGTTAGGCTATCCGAAACTGATTGGACGTATACCGCGTATTTCGATATTTCCACGATGCGTCTGTGAGAAGCAGATGTTGCAATGAATTTGCATGAGACGGACGAAGCTGAAAGTGTAATGCATACTAACGATAAGGAAATTAAGTAATCCAAGCACTACGCTAGCGTTATTTCTCGCGTCCATATTATAGTAATTTATACCATTGGAGGCTTTTGCGTGTAAATTCCATACTTGGTTCGCAACCATCGTTACAATCGCGCAACAAAATCAACTCGCGAAAGCCACTTTATCGGCTATAAGTCACATCGATCGCGACTCATCGACATCTTAAATTCTTTTCTCTTAATTGTACCATAAAATCTGACGATTTTCGACAAGTAATGGACCGCATTAACATGTTTACCGTTTCCATAAATAGACATTGGTTTCGCTCGAAACTTGAACCATAAAGCTCCAGAGACAAAACTGTCCTGACCCATATATGGGTCAAGGACTCCCGAGTGAGAACTGCCCTGACTCACATGCGAGTCACAAGACAGTTAATGTGTAGACGTATTAGAAATTATACTCTGTATATCTTCAGAAAGTGATTAATAATACACACAAGGTAATTAATTATCTACTAAATGATCGACTAGAGTGATTTTACAAACTAGGACTAGCAATAAAATGTGCAACGTTTGACCGACAAGTTGATTTTGTTTTTAATGTAATTTCATTCGATGCGTAGACATTTTTGGACGAATTTTATAATCCATTAACGAATAAAATTTTATCAACTCCAGAGCGACGAAAGCCTAAAAACTAAGGTAATTATTTACTTCAGGGAACCCGTACTCCAAATATCTCGGAAGCTAAGACCGTGCGGCGATTATGCATATGTATAGGAAAATGTTGTTTAGAATCTTATCTTCTACGACATATTTAAAAATCATGAAAATCGGAGTTGAGACCCCTAAAGTAAATAATGAGAAAAAAATAATTCGACATAGCGTAACAGCAACAATAACAAGAATGCTTGAGCAATCGAAGGCAACAGGAATATACTTTTGAAAAGATCGTGCATGGCATGCGTGATATTTGGAACGCTAATCTACCGTGTACACAAACATAAACTTGCATCGCGCAGCTGGTAACGCCAAAACAAAACCGCGTGAATCGCGTATCGAAACCGTTGATTCCTACGGACGAGGATCGTTTGCCTCGATAGAAGACGCGCGACAATTAACATTCCCTCGCCGTACCACAACTAAAAACAAACATTTCACGCCGTCCTACAAAACGAACACTTGGTACAACCACAGACTCACCACATGAGATCTATGTCTCTTCTCCTTAGATTGATGCTTAGCGTGATGTTTGCTGCTTCTATGAGGCGGGTAAGTGTGATAAAAGATAAGGTCGAAGCAAGGCTGGCGTCACCTGACCTCCGCCATATTGCATTTCGAGAGACCTATCTGCTGGCTGGGTACCGTCAGGTGGGACGAGCACTTCCCGTGAAGCTTCCTCGAGGCGCTCGTGGTCGTTTGCAGCGTCGACGAGACGTTGCTCGACTTGTCGTCGTTCTGCGTGGTAGATTCCAAGGTCAAAGTGTTGTCGTCCAGGTCGACGGTGAAGGCGATACGATGATGGGGCGGCACGATCTTCACGTTGGACCCGATGGGCGTGACCGTGGTGGCCGGGTCCAGCTTCACCAGGGCCGCTTGCAATTCCAGGGCATCCATTTTACGCGATCGTGATCCGTACGATCCAGCCTCGCGATTCTCGCGGACGCGAACAGTTCAACGGACGGTTCACTTTGTCGATCGTTCGATCTGATATTGGATCACGCGTCGAACCGGAAACACCAGCTTTTCCATTTGTGGGGGTTCGTCGGCTCCTTGTCGGTCGTCGTTGCTCCCTTCGCGCGGATATTTTAAGACGCGGAACGGAATCATAGGAAAATAGCAGCCGTGCATCGAATCATCGCGCAAAAATGTTCGCCCAACTATTTTTACGCTTCAAGAACACGCGTTTTACTCCCCCCCCCCCTTGGCTCGTTAATGCCTTCCCCAGGCGTACGTCTTACGATATTTCTCGATCGCGGGATCGCATTATTCCGGCCCGTCGATGCTCGATCGTTCTTTTCGATCGCCGAGAAAACCGCTGCGGGCTCTGCAAGAAAAGACAAGACGACGCTTGAACTCGCGCGGGAACACGGAAAACGGGTTACGGCGTTTCTTCGCGGCGAATCTCGATCGATTTTCAGACACGATATTTCTTCGAACGTCAATACAAATCGTCGATATAAAACTTCACTTTTTCTTTTTTAAATTTAAACGGTCCTGAAAGGATCAATTGCCACCGATCGATGTAAATTTCGATGACGTTAGGCTTTTTTATTTATGGATCGTTGCAGGCTGCACGCGACGACTCTCGATGGAAACTGGAGGTGTCGCGGAGTATCGAAACGCGTGGCGTAGCGTCGTTATTTCTCGAAAGATCGCGTGACCGTTTCGTTACACGTTGGCGAACGATCTTTTAGATTTACCAGGAAACCTACGCCTACTTTATTGTTCTACACGCGTTCGAGTTGTACGCTGCGTCGAATAGACAAGTTTATGCTCGCTACGCAGGTGAAAGATGCTGTTGGCGTGAAAGCTGGCATTTTGTGCGCTCGTTTTGCGTGGTCTTTGGACAACTTACTTCATACAGGGGATAGAAAAAAATCTAACGAAACGTTTAATAAGAAAATCAATGTTTCAAAAAAGCTTTAACATTGTCGATATTTTCTATTATTTATACCACGAAACTAATTAGTTTGGCTTCGATTCTCTTTAGAAGCCGAGTCAACGTAGCTCGTTCTTCTTTGATATTTACAATTAATTTTTAATACCTTACGGTATTGAAGATTTCTCTTTTTATTGACTTGAAATTACGGTCACAAGAATTCCGTAAAGACGAGTAAACAATTACAAGATTTCAGCTTAAATGCAAATTTAAATCAAACCTTTTTATTATGGCTCGCTTTTATGAAACATCCTGCACGTTGAAATTTACGAAGCAGGGTATCTTAAATACAATTAAGGAGCGAATGATGATGTCTACTGGACCAATCGATAAGAAAATGCTGATCTTGGAACGGTATAAACGTCTACGAGAAAGCAGAAAAAATGATACTGATGGTCAACCGATGGGGGTGCAATACTTTTGATATAAGCACTGAGTAGTACGGTGAGATTAATTTCTTCTAGATGAAGAAAATAGGTGAACGATAACGATAAAGTACAAAATTAACTACAATCATACAAAGACAAGTCGTGAAGTTAATGTAGAAAAAAAACCAATGTAGGGTTCCGATCTACCTGCAGTAGTGAAAGTATTTTTAAATTTTGGGTATTAACATTTTCTATGCTTCTACGCCATATTTCAAGTAGAAATTCACCATCTTCCTAACACCTCGTGAAATATCGACGACAGTTTTAGTATAGTTGCATTGAAAAAGAAACGTGCATTGCAGTTTGCAAACGCATCATTGTGCTAGTTAAGAAAATGAAGTCACGCTAAGACAAACTGTCTCGTGCCATTCTACTTTGTCATCTATAATTTTGTTCTACCTTCAACGAGTTGGATACTGCCACCCATGTTAATTGTGTCATTTACTCCGCATAAAGAGATTCCTACTCGGATCAGAGTAATTATAATACTGCTTCGAAATAACAATTTCAATTGTCTTGCAGACACTGATTCGAGGGAATATTTTATTATAATATTTTTAAAAGAAACGTCATTTTCGCGTCATGTTCCCTACTGAAAATGAACCGTTCTCTTATAACTGCGAGACGTAGGGTTCGTGTTTCTCGCAGATATCCAAGATACGCTGTGTACGAGCAATGTTTATAATTCGGATTGCAACGGTGTCATAACACAACCCCATAAACGGCGAAAGTGACAGAAAAAAAACCGGGTAAAAATGCACGCGCGGGTTATTTGTGTTTCGTTCGAACGCGGCGTCGGATGTTATTTCCTGTTTGCAACTGGAGACGCTCGCGTCGAGGCACGCGGCGTGATTCATACACTCGATGTCCGCCGGGCGCAAGATAGAAGGTAGAAAATTTGCATACGACGTCTAGGAGGCAGCATCGGTTTTTCGTTTTTTCTTTTTTTTTGGAAAAAGAAAGGAGAAAGGAAGGATCGACCGAAACCCGAGACCGCTTCTTGCATCCGTGGGCGGATCTGGCCTATACGTTGCAACGGAAATCGCTCAGTGACCCGAACAATTGATAAGCACCCAAGAACAGTTCGAAGAAAACCGAGTAGGACAACTTCCATCGTGCAAATGTCGACGATGCATCGATAAACCCAATGCGAAATATTTGAGTGCTCCTTTTATAAATTTAAAACTTGGTTAAGAATTTTGTTCTAGTTTCGATGCTGGTTTTTTTATGCCGATGTATTCTAGAAGGATTTGAAGTTAACGTGGCGTCACCTCCTATGCTCGCCACCAGAGGGGTCACGCTCTCGCAAGCGCTCGACCGATCTCTCTGGTGACGCCACATTAGAATGTAAAAAGAATCGATCGAAAATATGTTAGAGCGGAGGAAAAAGGCGGTACGGGGGAAAATTAAAAAATTTTTAAATGTAAATAATTAACAAAGTTATGGGAGTTTAATGATTTTCGGTACAGATACGCCAGTGTTGCAACGTCGAAATGAACTGTTGAACAGAGAGAGAGAGAGAGAGAGAGAGAGAGCGGGTTTCCACTCTGGGTTGAGGATGTTTGCGCGTCCTTAAAGGACCCGACTCGCAACAGAACCGTTCGCGCAATTAAAAACCGTCTATTCCGTGGATCGCCTATTCGCGAGCTCGAGATGGTCACGGAAAAATTTTATGCCCGCTTTATGGGACCTTTATCTTGCTTTATGCGCGGTTGGTAAGTCGGTGCTAGTGTTCGCGAAAGGAATCCCAAGGGCACGGGCCTAGACCTCGAAAGGACGGTCAACGCACTTTGGGGATCCTTTGTGCGAAGTCGATCGTGTTTCTAAATCGTTTTCACCGAGTACGGAGAGTCGTCGGGCCCTGAAACGCCTACGACGACACAATCACATTTCGTTAATCCTTGGTCGAAGATCGCTTTTCACTCGCAAATTTCTCTAAAACCATGACCGAAACCCGACAAATTAGCGTCAAGTATTCTAAAATAGGTATAATTTTAGGTATCGTCGAGCAGAGAAAGATTTATTTTTATACGCAGTGGTTAAAGATATACATATACGGATGAAACAGAAATAGACGTATATTATCAATTTGTAAACGTTAATTATATTTGCTTACCCTTCCCTTCTTCTAAAATAGAAATGCACGCGAGGAAGAGGAAGATAATTAAACGCGACATTTATTCCAGAATACGAGGCTTTGTGAACCAAAAATAGAACCCACGACCGATGCTCGTGTATTCGCTATTCGAGAATCGATATTCATATGTATCGGTTTCCGAAGATCGCGTCGTGGAATGAAGAAAGTAACTAAGTAAGTTGTGACTTAACCTCACAAAACACCGAACCACAAGTATCGTATAAAGAACTAACATATAACTATCGATATAATTAGCGTTAATTATTACGAACGATTTTGGTTTACGTTATATTTGCGTATGTTCAACTTAAAAAAAAAAAAAAGTTCGTCTCTGAAAGGATTAGAAAACACTCGACATTGTACTACGCGATAAGAACACAAACGGAAATGAAACATACTTAGCGAATGCAAACGTAACAATAAGAAATGTAAAGCTTAAGAAAATGATTAAATAACTTTTATTCTCACCCCGAATTACGGACTCTACCGATCTCGAACGTGCACCGTACGATAGTTTCTCGCATCGTTTACCAAATACATACTGCGTCACTCAGCACTCGCTGTGCATCTAACCTAAAATTTTTTACCGAAGATTATCGCTCTTTCTGTATTATCTTGCGCCCGAACGCGGTCACGAGAAACGGAATCACAGGATGTCCCCGATGACGAAGCCCGGGATCGTTAAAGGTGGACAGAGTCGAGTGTCTCGAACAAAGAATCTTGAACCGCAGATTGGACAATGACCACTCGCTTGGAGCGCTGCGACCTTTGCGTATCGCCGCGAGGAGAAAATGATGGCGGACGTGAGAAGCAACGACGACAGTCTCTTTCTAGTTCTAATGACAACTTTGCTCCCCGCCCGTAGCATAGTCGACGTCGAGCCGGAGGTAATTAAAGGGCGTGGAAACTAGTTGGAACAGTTTTCTTTCGGTGCAGATACGGTATTAGACGAAAATGTAAGACTCTTGGAAATGTTGGCGATCTTTGTATCGTTGCAACTTCATGGAAAGTAGTTAAATAATCTTTCTAGTATCGTTTTAAAGGTTTACGATGTTTCGTTACGTTTCACGAGCGCCAACAGTGAGAAACTTTGCAGAACACAGATTAATGAACAAAGAAGAGAGGTTATGTTTTCTCATCGACGTTCTGTGGCGTGTTTTCGCTTTCGTAGACTGTCGACGTTGCGAGAAGCGTTAAAATATTTAACAAAATCGATATTAATAATAAATTATGACAACGATAACAGACATCGTGCGTGTCAGAGAGAATTCGTTGTAATAATAATAACGGTTCGGTAATGTGATAGAGTCACGGTAGTAATAATTGGAAATAGTACCGTCGGAATTTAATAGCGACCGTCTCTGTCTGAACGTTACATCCACGTACACGGTATTCGCATTGGATCATTTTGATTAAAATTGCATACATTCCTCGAAATTACTTACATTACGCGAGACGGTGCTGCGATTACGGATCGTAGCTGTTCGACGCAGGATACCATTAAATGGTTATTTTATATCATCGTGTAAAATAACAGAGGAACATTCGTTGCTTCGATATGAAAAGAAGAGATGAAGAATGCGTAGATAAAGCTTGTTGCGATTTAATTGAAGCTTGCTCTAATGAGGATAATGAATCATCAACTCAGCTACTTTTCGTTAAATTTCAAATTAGCTTACCTTCGGGAAACTTACTTTTCTATCCGTTCTCCTGTGCTCGAAGTCTTTCATAATTTCTCATTAAACAAACGGACACGCGTATTCGACTGATAGAATAATTGCTTATGCGATTCGAAACCCTTCGGTCGTTATCATAAAGAAAAAAAAAGTAATTGTTCCGTGACCGATTAAATTGGTTCCCATTAATTTTAAAAACAAAATTTATTTTTCGGTAGGTTTCGTTGGCAATTATTGAGAATAACGTTCTCCTCGCCGATTTTATTGCACCTTTGCCATAACGTGTGTTTTGGTGTGTAGATTACGAATCTGCAAGAAAAAATTGTCGCTCTCTTCTTGTTTCCAAGATAAAAATGTTTATATATGTGGAAAAAAGGGTTGTGGCCATATTAGTCATACATACGGTACTGGCAGAACAGAGGCGCATGCGTGTTTACGCGTAATCACGGGATGTGCAATAGACGAGGTGTGTTTTCGTTATTGTATACGATCAAAAATTGGAAAAATATGCAAATTATGCACGTAGCCTGTTGATTAATTGTCCGCTAAGAAAGATCTGTTCGATGCGAAATGTTTGCAAAAAGAAAAGATAATTTAATCGAGAATAGTGGCGACACCTACGACTTAACGATAGTTTTATTTACATTAGTTTTATTGCTCATAAAAAATCATACATTTGTCACGTTAGGTGACGAGATATTTGAGAAAATGTGTTTTTCACCTCCAATTGTGGGAGTGAAAAAAAGTTCCCCTAAACGTGAATGTCAGTACGAGTGTCTAATATTTGTCTTAATTTATTTTGTTAAAATTTTATAAGCGATAATGTCTGACTATGTAAAATCCACATTTCTAGTTTCTTACATATTCCATCTTTTGTACCAAAGAGTTTATTCCCGTTAATAAATGAATAATAATAATATATTATTATCAAGTTTGATCAAAATTGAAGTTTCCATTGTAAGAAGCTTCCGGGACAGCGTTAAATACATACTTACTTTCGTTAGGGAATTGAAAAAAAGAAAATAAACAGATGATTCCATTTTATCGCGCCTCTAAACGCGTCGTTTCGGGTTACGACGAGCGGGAACCGCATACGCTGTAAACCCGCCCTTTATGAAAATCACTCTGACCGCGCACGAAAGAAAGAAGCAGTATCGCGTGCACTTTATCGCGCGCACATGTCAAGGAAGAATAGAGATAGTCTGGAATCGCGACGCGGCCTGTCCTCCACTGTGGACAGAGCCTCGATATTGGACAGCAGGTTGGCCTCATTTACATTGCGCAACCTATGGAGCTCGGACGCGAAAAAATCGAATAAAGTCCCATCGAAAAAATGCAGTTTGCGCCAAGGATACTGGAAACCCGGCGTCGCTCATCGAGACGATCGGGTCGGTTACGCTCGACGCAAGCGAGTCCCTTTCTCATAAACTCCACTACATTATGGACACGACGCACACATTGTCCCGCGTCACGAGATTAGCTTCTACGCTAATATCGACCGTGAACTTAACGATTCTCTGTGCAACTACTTATCGAACCTACCCGATAATTACGACCGAGTCGTCCAAGACAAATTTTTTCCGCTGTAAACACTTTAACGACCGTAATAATCAATTAATGCGATCAGAAAATTGTTTCGATTACGATTATTACCAACAGACTTATTCCATTTTCAAACAAAAAAGAAATTTCTTTCGATTAACCCATAAAGATATCGTACACCATCGAATCTATATCTCACTGAAATAATTAACTCATTTTTCCCCTCGAAGAATGTACTTATATCGTATAAAAAAAAAAAAAAACGGTTCGATTAACGGAAGAACACCTGACGATTCCCAATAGGAGCGCTCGTTCTTCGAGCTACCGTGTATCGATGGATCGGTGCTCGCCTGTTGCGCTCGATTTACGAGTCACGACCGATCGATCGGCAATCGAGATCGAGCCGAGCATAAATTCACCGGCAGCTCGATATTTGCTCGAGCATGGCCAATAAACACGCCCGTTTAATGATTTATCGCGATCTTGCGGTTGACGCACGGTACGCACGTAAATACGTACGTATACGTGGGTCCGTTCTCTATCGTGTCATTCAGTTGGTACTTTTGTCCCTCTTATTCGTCCACGGATCGCGGGAGAACGCTTTCTTTCGCGGGACGGGTCGACTCCTGAGTCATACTTAAGCATTTGGTACAGCAGGAACCGAACCCGCGGCCAGCTGGTTTTATCGAGAACGCGACAGCCGTCCAGCGGACTTTTACGCCCCGAAGTATTTACGAGCATTACGGTCATCGGTTGTCCTCGCTGGAACGCGATTCCGGGTATTAAGCCGTTAAAGGCCACCGTGCGTTCCGTCATTTCTCACCAAACACTAACTACGATTAATCATTTTTACGCGCCCAACGATCCGCGATTAATTCAACGCGTTCACCGCTAGATCAAAACCGTGTAATATTCTGCAAAAGAAACAGTTTTATCTTAGACCGTTGTAAGTTACATAACCTAACATTTGTTTCGGTACTTATTTTCGTAACCTTGTTAAAATTCACAAATTCTATCCAAATTTATTTCCCTCAACGTCTTAACTTGAAAACTAATTTTTCTAGCAACATAATGGTAAATCAAAGTGTTAAATTGCAAGAAAACTATTTTAATCAGAGAAAAAATGAATGAGAAACAAATTTCACAGTTTATTAGCATTGTTTTATGCCATTGCAATTTTTTCACAAGAACCGGTCACAAAAGAAGCCAAAGGAGGAAGATATACTCGACGAACACTATACCTACAAGACCTCAATTTTTATGGGTTTTGCGATGAAAATGCTAACGCTGTTCGCCTCTATGATTCTCAAAGAAAAGACTGCTGAATAAATCGGTAATTTCCATTCTCATAAAGCAACAAAGGGATCATAACTTTAGAAGACATTGCGAACAAAGCGTTTGCAAACATATTTTCAGAGAAAATTTACTTTTTTTTCCGATAACCTAAATTCATATTTTGACAAGTAAATTAATTCCATAACGAACACGTGTTTTTAAAATTTCTCGCGTAAAAGAACGTTTCCGGAGACCCGATAGAAACGCAAAGTTGCATTGTGCAACTTCCATTTTAAAAATATTCTCCCGTCCAACAGTTCCAAAGACATTTGCTCGATAATAGTTCCGTATATCCAAGCCTCGCTCGCCAAGAGCTCCGTATCAGCTTTATTCGAACGATTTCCACATAATTTTCTGCAATCGAGGAAGATTAAAAATTTTCTACGCCATGCATATACACCTAGACTAGTTCGTTGCGTACGAAGTAAATGATATCGTTCGCCATATATCGTCGATTGACAAATCGTACCTGAATATCTCGCGACGAACTCTTCGCTCGGAGAGATACCTGAACACTTTACGTCGAGAATTACCGGTCCACTACGACGACTTTACTCGCGACAGTAAATTCCGCGATTATATCGCCACGATAATGGAGTTTTACACGGTCAACGAAGCAACCTAAACCATACCCAGTTTCCATTATACGGCATTATGGGCCGTTAAATCGAACATGCGGCGTATCTTCCTCTAAATCGCTCGGAAGTTTTCTCTCGGTCCATTAGACAATCTTTGCGACAACTTTCAAAGGATTTAGTGGATTTTCATTTTCACGCACCTCTAGCCATTACGATTCGATGCGACGTAAATATTACGTTATCGAAATATAACATAATATATCTTCTGAAAAAGTACTTTCGTACTCCTATTTCTCGCATTAAACGCTCTGCATCGAGACCTAGTTTCCGAAGAAATCCCTGCTCAACCGTCGGCTTTTAAAGGTACCCTCGAGGAATAAATTAATACGTTGGGAACCGTAATCGATATTGTGTATTGTACCGTTCAAGTACAAGAATTTTAATACATACTACGTTTGCGAGTGTTCTTCAGCTTTTCTAATAATTTTACGTCGAAGGAGATCGAAACGAATAACCCTCGTTCCGAAGTTATTATCTGTGATCTGATACCAGCTTCCAAAGGACCCTCGAAAAATCCGTTAATATCTTGTAAACTGTAATTAGTTTGTGCTTTGGATAAGCTAAATTATTAGTATGCGATAAAACGTTAATCGAAGATCACCGCGTAACCGTGACTAGAGCAATTTAACTGAAAATTGTTTTTGATAGGAGCGAGAGTAATTCTTCAATATCGATGGAGATTGTTACAAGAAAACGAACTTTTGTTTGTAACGTACAATGATGATGGAAAAAAAAACACTTTTTAAATAATTCGCGAGAGTACTCGCAATTCTTTTCGATAAAAAAATAATAACGAAACGTAAAAGTTATCGAAACATATGTACGAGGCGTTTCTACGGACAAATCAAAAAGCATCTTGTTTAGTAAGGACACAGTTACGGTCGAAACTGAAAAAAAACATAAAATTCAATTCGTTTTACTAATTTCTTTTCTTTTAAGCTCGAACGAGAAAAAGCAGAAAAAAGTGATATTTCAATTTTAAACTGTTGCTAGTTTTTTAAATCTCAAGTATTTGCATTTTTAAAAGTACTCTTTTGCTAAACGAATGCTTGTCAATTTGTTTGTTTTAATACTCGTAGAATCGTTGCTATTATTTATTGAAAAAAATTGCTGGTACTCTGAGAACGCGCATCAAATTTCTGATTAAACCACTACGTTAAACAGTCCCACTGAGTCGAAAGTGGTTTTTTTCCGATCCCGAAAACCAGAAGGCCGCCTCCTTAAATTATTTAGGACTCTGGTAGTTATTTATGACTCGACCCAACGTCGACGTAAAGCTTCTCTAAAACGTCCGTGCATCGGGCACGGAATGCTATTTCAACCGTTTAACCTTCTGACGGGACGCAAAACACACACAGACGAGGGAACGTTCGTACCGCCGCCGATAATCGTCGAGAAGGATCTCCAAGTTGGCAGCGATCGCGTCTACCGTTATTCCCTACGGCTTTGTTAGTCAAGCACGCCCTAATTTTGCGAAAGGCATATGCGGGTCGCGCCCAGGACGGCGCGCAGAGCGTCGTCGACACGCGGATACGCGAGGATTTCTCGACGCGCGATCGTCGCCGCGTGCCAGAAAACGCATGCAAGAGCATCGAGCGTGTGGAACACGAACCGCGAGACGCGGAGGATCGTAGCGTACGTTACGCGTAGGCTTGTTCACCTGCAGCCTGCAGCAGAGAGGGAGCAACTCGTCGATCTCTCTCTCTCTCTCTCTCTCTGTCGTAGCCGAGGTTAGGCGCGTTTCCATCGCGAAAATATCTATCTATTCGAGCACGGTGGCTAGCATCGATACGATTAGCAATTTATCTCGCAACGTTACCACCGCTTTGCACGAGTAGCAATATCGTCGTCGTGCGGGTCGTCGCTTCCGTTCGTTACCCTCAGCGCGCACGAAAGGTTTCAAGGCTGTTAAAATTCTCGCGAGGAGGCTGAAACCGATCGAATCGCCGCGAAGGAACACCGCCGTCCCGATAAATCGGTCCTTTTTCTTATCCCTATTGGAATCGATCGTGCGTGAGAACGGAGAAAGTAAGCGCGGGGCTAACGAGATCGAGATAATCTCACGTGATCGTTCTAGGCCCGTGGATCGTAACGGTTGCGACCGTTCGATCCGACGGACAGGATACACCGCGAACGAGAGCCTTTGTCCTGAAAGCCACTTGGGAGTTCACACCTTCTCTCGAGACGTCTTCCTCTTGGTTCGCTCGCTTCGTCCTCCTATCAGTGTCTTATCTCGTCGACGATACCGACGGTGAGTCACCAAAAGCCACAAACGCGACAACGTTGCACGGATACGCGGGTACGCGACCACCGATCAGAACACGTCGAGAACGCGATTTCGACGCTCGAGCACCACGACTACGCACTGGACCACCCGGAGTCCACCATTCTCTGATTTCCTTCGACGTTCTCTCCCTTCGTACTGTGTATACGCCAACGAACCACCACCCATCCCTCCGTCCCCTCCGTTCGTCTCTGCCACCCCTAGCCAGCCCGTTATAGTAGGATGCGGGGAGTTACTGGGGTGGGATCAATATGAGGTTGAGCGAACGCGGGAAATTCGCGCGCAGGTCCTTCTCTAACCCCCACCAGCCAACGATACCACCCTACCCCACCTCGACTCTACGCTACCTGTCCTCTTTGCTCGCAGCTTCTGCATCTCCTCGTCGCGATGCCAACGCGTAACCGTTTCTCGCTTTCTCCTATTCCTTGCTTCGTTTTTTTCATTTTTCTCGTTTCGTTCATCATGGTTTCGTGGCCGTCCTGTTCGCCACCACCTCCGCGAGAACCTTCTCCACGATCATCCACGCGCCTTCGCCTATTCGTCGACTTACGTTTCAGCCTGTTTTCTACTCGCCGCCCGGTAAAGACTCTCGATAACCACCCGAAACAAGTTTTTTTTCACGATTCCGTTCCTATCCCCGGGGGAGACTCGACGGGAGAATTGCGTTATCAAAGCGTTCCGTCGGCCCGACAACGTAAGAGGACCAACCGGTATCGCGGACGAATTATTTCGACGATATTGATTTCTCAGACGCCCTAGACGCACGGTCGTTCTTTTTATTTCTACGAGGGTTTTTCGATCGTTTCGAAACTATCCGTTAAGAGTAATTAACAGTCCACGAGTATATTTGTGTCAAGGAAATTTCGCTTCGTCGACTTGGACTATCACGTTTGCACCACCGAGATTTTCTTTATCGTTTCGCTAACAGCTGAACAGAAATATACGTCTATACGTTACACGTACGTGAATATTCATCGCATTATTAATATTGTAGTTACCTCGCGACACAAGTTAATCCAATCGTCTTAGAGTTTATATCGTTCATAATTTTTTATCGAGAGACGAGCGACAGGTAACAATCTTTCCAAGGTTATTCGAGGCCTTGACCTTGGCAAGTATTATCAAAGTCAAGGTCACTCTAAACTGTTCCCCTAATCTGTATAATTATAGTTGAGGTAATTAAAATATATTTCAGCACGTCACGCGTCCGTGAGTACGGCCAAAATAGTAAAGGCATTCTTTGCGCGTGAAAAAATTCTTACTATTGTTTTTGCAATCGTTGAAACGACGTATCGAACGAGCAAAGCAACAATTACGACGAAAGAACATTAACAAATTATATAAAACCTTATCGAATCGATTAACTATTGTCGTACAAAATAAAGGAGAAAGTAAATTTTATTCTTTAAATACATTTCGTATCATCTTGTCTGGTCGAATGTATACAATATTTGCATTTGCAAATATATAACCTACAAAACCTTACGAATAAAACTGATGAACTAATTTTCATTCAAGTATCGAATAAAAGATAAAAGATTAACAGTGTTCTATCCTTTTGTCTCTAATTCTATTATATGTACATCCAACGTACTTTCAACTAAGTAACTTTCTTAAAACACCATGAATTTTAACTCGGCAGAACTAATATTTCCTCTTGAATTCTACAGATTCTAAATATACGAGAACAATGTTTTGCATAGAGTAGGCAAATTAGAAATTAATATAAACGCACAAGGGAAATGGTAAATGCATAAATATGATCGTTGATGTTACTTTAATATATGTAAATTAATAAAAGTAAATTATTAATTTGATAAATCCGAGTTATAGAAAGTGAATAATGAGACGAGCACCGTATAAATTCCAACTCGGCGTTAAAAAGATGTTTCATTATTTTCTCAAAGAAAAGCGAAAAACTATCGAAACGTTTCTAGGTTATGTATGCAAGCGAACTTCGATAGAGCTATCGAGCCACCCACGTTCCATTTCGCTCGCAAAATTAACACCGAGTCGTATCGTAACTAAAGACGGAACGTTCCACGAATTTATAACTGACTACGGAACAATATCTGCGTCTGCAATAGGGATCTCCATTACAGTTAATTCGCCTGTGGGTTCACGGTGTTTAGCATGTGAGAGAGCAAGGGGAGTCTCTGCGGCGCCGACGCAACAGCAAATTGTACCCGGAATCTAAATCTCACCAGTGCCCACATACTCACCTGAGGAACTACGTACTTGTACCCGCATTCCCGATACAAATGGATAGACTGACACTGTGATTAAGTGGCACGGCATCTCGTGTTCACGTGCACGCCTAAACCTCTGTGTCCTGTGAGAGAAAGAGGACGAGAAAAAGAGAAAGAGAGACAGAGAGGGTGTACAGTTGATCGCAAAAGTAACTCGCAAGAATTTTCACATAATGGAACATCAAACGGTTAGTACTAAATTTGATATACTACACGAGGCAAAGTGATAAAATTCCTCTCTGGTCCAAACCAGTTTTATGGTGTTTTTTATTCGCGATCGTTGGTAGCCGTGTTTCGGTGTCGTGTAAACGACGTTTGAGTTGAGAACGCGACTTGTGCGACGCCAAGAACGGCTCGTTCCCTTTTCCGACTTTCTTGAGACGAGTACGTTACGAAAAAGTTTTTGGATACTTTTTAATTTTCCACGAAAGCAAAATCAATGGAAGGGGCGAAACAATACGGAACGCAAGCGACTAAAGTCTCTTAATTTCGAATTCATTTACGTATTCCGAAAAATAATTAAATTTGATAAAATATTGCTAACGAATACGCGGCACGAACGTCTTGTTCTTTGAATCGGAACTTTGGAAATGAAGCGCACGATATAATGCACATAGTTACCAGTCGAACGCTTTAATTAAATTGCATTCGTATCCGACGACACGAGAACTTCCACAAAAGCTGAGCATGTGCTCAATTGCTAAGTACTTAGAGTCCGTCGAAAGCGATACAGAAAAGTGGAGAAGGAATTGAAGAGATAAATAGGTACGATACGCGTTCCAAATCCGATGTTTCCCTCGCGATAATAACGTAATGCGGAAAAATATATCGACTCGCGAAACACATTTCGACGAGTGTTTTATACAAAGCGATTCCAGAGGAAATACAAATACTTTGCCAATAAATTCCGGGGCTAATTTTAGATAAAAAATTTTGCATCGACGTACAGTCGATCGCAAAAATTGTAAATTCGATTCCGAAAGATAAATTACAAGAATACTCGTCCAAAAATTAAAATTTATTTTAGCAGAACTTTCATATATACTCGAATATTGATCGAATACGATCGAAACTTTCGTAAATAGTACATTTGAAATTCTCTGATCTTTTAACAATCGTCTCAGTGGGAAAGGGAACAAAGGAGAAACTTGAAGCCCAAGGTTGCAATTAACGATGTCGATGATGGAAGAGAAATATATTTCTAATGAAAAAATCTGACATTTTATCGAATAAGAAATATTCTAACACAGTACTGCCATCCTTAGCTAATATACTTAGTTCGTAACTTTAATACTTACTAATAGTTATATGTTACGATAAAATAAATTTCATTTTATGTGCATACATACCATCTTATTCCTGGATCAATTATCGCCCAAATTTTCCGTCTAGCCAGTCTGATTATATATTATACAGAGATATCGTTGATCCATTGAAATTTATAGATAATTTCGAATTCGTTAAGGTTAGGTTTGTCGAGTACTCGAGTGCTTGATATAAAAAAATTCAATGTGGTGTCATCTCATCGGTTCGAGGCACGAACTGCGCGTAATACTGGTAATACAGGAACCTTCGAGTCGATAATAAAGCGATACTACAGAAATCTGCTACACCTACAGTTGTGAAAAGAAAATGTCGGTACGTGTCTATAAGAGAGGAACCAGACATTCCCCATTACCTGTTCTACGAAATCATAGTGATAAATAATAACTGTATTAAACAAATTTCTCTACTGCGTATCGATCTGTTAGCTTCAAATATTTTACAATAAGATCGCATCATTTAGGAAATAGAAGATATTCACTGATTTTATAATTTTATTGAACATAACCTCTTATTATTCCTAAAAGATTTTTAACAAACTTATATTCCTATATCGACATTCGAATCTAAACGATAGTCGTTGCGACGTCTATTGTCTCGTTCGTTCTTTAGTTTCCCTTAATACCATCGCGCAATTTATCCTCGGAAACTAATATAATGAGATTCGTCATGGGATCTTCGCGATCGTAATCGCGAAGCAGATTCCTGGAAAGATTGTATCGCATCGAACGAGAAAAGGGGAAGCTTCGAGCGGACGGGACATTAATAATACGCCTAATGGGGTTTTCGGGTCTAACCACAAGTCCCGACCAACCGTAACATAGAACCAATTTTCACGGTGATTTTAAATTCATCTTGCCGAAATATCGCAACGCTCGCTAATGAGATTCCGTTGGTCCTTTTTTCGTCGTGGTCCGTCGTCTAACAAGGACGACACTGATTCTGCGGTTTAACAAGGGGAATTTCGGTCAGTCTCGTTTATCAGACGATTAACGCGTTCACCGCAATTTAAAAAAGTCTTAAAAGGCTTGAAAGTCCACCGCACGGCTTGCCGACCGAGCAAACAACACGGACGTGACAAATTTTACCAACGAAACTCTGACTTTCGTTACTCTTCGACCGACGCATAGTAGGCCATTTTTCCCCTATCTTCATGACAAAATGTTATTCCACCGACGGTAATCTTAAATAAGAGATCTTAAATATACATGTATATGTAGATATATCTTTTGGAAATTAACTATCCAGTGTCCATTACGTTGTCGTTTGACAATATATTGAGATAGTAAAAAATAATTACGGGAAATAAAATTGTGAAACTGGTGAAATTTAAATGGATCAAATTGACTAAGCACGAAACGAACGAAAGGAGGGGGGATATAATAAGGATAGAGAACAGAATGGCGACTTCTCGAATGTAGAATGGGCAGCGATGGCTCAAATGGTCCGTATTTCAATAATGATAAATCACCCTGGTTCGACGCAACGACAGACATGGCCGGTTTCAAGATCTCACCGCGAGATATCACCGTCAGGGGTCTATCTCGTGCCTTCTATCTTATACGGTCCTGTCTCCTCCTGTGCCCTACAGGACGTTTCAAAGCTCGTGACTTTCATCCGTGAAAGAATCTTCTTCGGAAATGCTCTCGAAACTACGTATTCTCCGATTTGGGGGATTAGACGTTCGAAAAGAAATCTAAAGGAGGCTAACGAAACATAGGAAAATAATTCGAGAATTTAAAGATTTAGAAATTCCACTTGTAAAAATTACGAATAAAAATAGAAATATCGAAGTTTTGAAGTCCTTTCCTTTTGCACACGATCCAATAAAATTGTCAAAGGAACGTATGTGCGTGGAACGGAACAGTAGTGGTTTAATCAAAATCGGTTCGCTAGATTTTTAATTAATCCGAAACGAAGGAAAAGAGACAAACAAATCAACGAATAGAAAAAATTCTAAACACACATGATTCGACTAAAATACTCTATAAACGTCCAAGTTGGAACTACCTAAAAATGTTACAATTACAAACAAAATTACAATTTTATTTATCAATCGATCATTTTTCTGACACTACGAACGATATTTGTGCAACGAATGCGAATTTGCGTTGTAACTTCACGGACACTCTGTATACTATTCCAACTTTCCCCTGATCAATGTTTCCAGGGACTCTTCGAGTCTCTAGCAAACATCCGTGAAAGAGACTTTAATTAACTTAAATAGTAGTTCGTTACTTCAGGAAACAGAATTAACGCACCACGTATGTACATGCATGTATAACGCTTACACCGAGACAGCACTTTATACTACTTCCCAGGACCGAATTAATGCCATCTAATACCCTAAACACAGCTCATGGGCACACCCTTTTATTTACAATTACTACTCTATGCGTATGATAGTTTGAAAGAATCGAAAACGCGGATACGTAAGGGCAAGTTAATATTAAAATTGCAGAAAAATGAAAAATCATATAGTCGGATCGTTAATGGATTTGAAAGAAAAAGTTGGTTGCAAAGGGATTTAATAATTCGTCGATCGACGATGAGGAGCTCCGGCGTGTCTCCGATACGCGATACGTATTCATCTCTTCCGGGGACTTACCTCGTCTACGAAAGATCTCGGCTGCATATTGGTCCAGCACATTTTGCACGGGCAGGCGTCTTTTTCCTTGAAATTCTCGGTCCGTTCCCGGTCCCGTGTAGCGACCTGAGGCGGGGGTGGAGGCACAGGCGGCGGAAGAGGACTAGTGGCGACCTCGAGGCTATCCGAACTGGAGTTATGACGTCGCGGCGGCGTTATGTTGGTCAGATTCCCTTGCGTGGGCTGCTTGGTCTCCGACTTGGAATGCGACGGGGACAAGTATACGTTGAGCATGCACTTGTTTTGTTGAGGCTGCGGCCGCAAGAAATCGTCCAACAGATAAAAGCTCTGGGCCCTGCTGGATCTCGTGAACGCGGTGCGCGTCTCCGCGGCCGGCTGATCGACTTTCCCTATATTCTCGCGATTCGACGCGCCTATGCACTCGTCGTAGAACTGGTGTATAGCCGGAAGGTGTCTGTCCTCGGCGTCCCTGTCCGTTGATTCCGCGGCGTCCTGATACAGCCTGCGGCTGACCTTCGATCGTCCCGTCTGACTAAATTCCCCGTTCTCTCTGTAAACGTCCCTGCTGACTCGCGACACGCGGGCGGAATAGGACGTGGGCTGCTGATAACGCGACGACTTGTAACCGGAGCCGCGCAGATCCTCCCGGACGTGGTCGGCCTCGATCATCGAGACGCTCATGTTGTGGGACATGGAGTGATGGACCGCGTGCGAGCCGCTTGGGGCCCTCAGCAGAGCGCCCAGGGACCGCCACGTCCTGTCCAGCTGTCTGCTGGAGTTGGACGACACGGAGGATCGGGTCCACTTTCGGTCGTTGGCCGGCGACGTGAGCGTGTTGTTGCCCACGGACCACTTCCGGTCGTTCGCCGGCGAGGTCACCGACGGCCACTTTCTTTCGTTCGACGGCGAGGCCATCGACGCGTTCGACCACTTTCGCTCGGACGACGACACCGTGGTGGTGGTGGTGGTCGTGGTGGTCAGCGCGCAGTCCGCGGACGTGCCGTTCAGCTGATCCTCCCGTTGTCTGGCTTTCCACCAGGACGAGGTCGAGGTGAAAAGTATCAGGGCGCCTCTGAGGGGGTTCTGGTTCTTCGAGGCGACGCCTTTCGGCGAGTGTTCGCGGTCCTTGATCTTCAGCGAGCAGTCGCGGAAGTTCGAGTCGCACTCGCAGTCGCTGAACGCCGACGCGTCCCGGTCCCACAACGCGCTCTTCTGCGCCGCCACCTCCTCCTCGTGGTAGAGCGTGGCGTTGGTGCTACGCAGACGGGGCCTGATCTTAACGAAACCGTAATCGTTGCTGTCCTGTATGGACTCGAGCGCCTCGACGCGATGCTGAACGGTGCCCGTCGACGGTTGCAGCAACGACGTCTGACCGGACGCGTACTGATGATGGCTGCCTCTCAGCTGCAAGCTCGGCTGTTGCAACAGCGTCGAGGTCCTCGCCCGGTGTCCCTCGCCGGCGGTGCTGCGCTGCAGACAAGAGAAGCTCGCCGAGTGTCGCAAGCTCGAGGGCGGATTTCCCGGTTGACTCACTCCCAACATCTTTTCCCTCTTTGATATGGTCGGTCTTTGATCTCGAGCGTCGGAGAAAAAGAGATTTCACTCGGGACGGATCGATGCTTTAGCTCGTCATTACTACTACGGGGCCAGCGATCTTTGTCGATTGTTCCTGCGGCGGCACGCGCGACGACGATAACCTTTCCGTGTTTAGCTGCTCCCTTCTGCACATCCTCGACGCGATTTTCCTGGTACAGGCGGCTACATCCTCGTTGCTCTCGATGCCTTTCGTACCGTACGCAGACGGTTCGTACGAAATCTGTAACAGAAAGTAGGAACAGGATAGGGGCTAGCAACTCAAAAGAAAAACGACGAATCGATGCGTCGATGCATGGGCCGGCGAGGAAATCAAACGATCATGGGCGATCTTCATTTTCGGGGATGAAAAATAGCACCTTTCGTACTTTTTTTTTTACCGATACGTGTTACTCGCAATCTTGTTCGACAAAAAATAGTCACGATTGCAAAAGTTACCGAAACTCAAGGTGTTTTAACCGTCAAGAAACACTTATTATGTAGGAAACAAATTCAACCAAGTAAAACTGATCGTTTTTAGCGGGTTAGATCGAAAAATGTGAGCGTGTCAAGGAGTTAATGAAATATTAAAATTTCCTTTGCGAACACGATGCGTACGAAGCAAGCGTTTCCCATGCTTTTCAACTCAAGAGGGATGCAACCGCGTTAAAAAGAAGCTGTGGAGGTAAAACAACAGAAAGCAAAAACAAATTCAAAGATAATTGCAGGGGTAATGGTGACTTAAAATCAGGGAGAGATCTATCCTAGGTTGGGTTCGGATATCAATCGATGCACGTTTAAATTATATTTCTCAATTATCCGAGTTTGTTCGTCGAAACTTGTACGGTGAGCGTCCAAAGGTTCCCGCGGACTTGTTTAACGGCGAATCGCATAGTTCTCGAGCCACGTTGAAAAATGCGAAGGAAACGCACTTTCGTATTTCGCTGAAGTTCGTGGCCTTTTCGTAGCGTCGTAGAAACGTTGAATGGGGCACGATGAATCGAGTTTCTCGTGCGCTATCGAGCCGATAGGATGGTTCGACGGGCGCATTTCGAATGCTAATTAAAATTCTCTGGGCTGCTGACGGGTCACTGTTAGCGTCCGAGAGACGATACGCGAGTATCTTGGCGACACTGAATGCCTCGCTGGTCGGTTCGCATACTTTGGCCGAACAACGACCGCGACTGCTTCTGATTTGCAGAGTCACGAGACCACGTGACGCTCTTTCGTGCATTTCTCAGCGACGAAATCATTTCGCGCGTATTACGAAACCGAAACAGTGTTAACGCTGTTCGCTACCAGCGTTCAGGTGGAAAATCCTCCGTCACGGATCACGCTGTATTTCTAACAATCTTATTCGATACAGTACATGCTTTCAATTATCTACAAATAAAATACATTTAATGGATCAAACGAATATTTATATTCATAGATGTAATATTTATACATATAACGTGACGACCTATAAATGGTAGAACGATACAATATAGGTGAATAAATTAACGGATGACTATTAGTACTTTTTTTATAATATAATCGATATTCCTGTTTATGCTGCCTACTTATATCGATAGTAATGGTATTCTGAAAGAGAAAACAAATAATTGCCGTGTACCATAGTTTCTCAAGCATACAAATAACGACGCATCTTTCCACCGAATTAACAATCGAAAGTGTGTTAATCAGACCAGCCACGATAATCGACATTTTCTATAGCTAGAGCGAGATGTAAATGAAAAAAAAAAAGAAAGTTAGTGTGTTCTATATGCCGCGATGATTTTCTGTTAGAAAATGCAGAAAAACAAGACATAAAAATTGTTTTCCGTTAAAAGTTAAATAAATAGTTTTAACAAAGAATCGTACATTTCGCATAATCTACTGATAAATATTAAAGGGTAACGAATATAAACGAAAAACGCCAATGCAACGAGTTGCATAGTTTCTTTCAAAGAAAACAAAAAGACGCGTAGAAGGAGCTCCCCCGTAAGGGTCAAACGGAGAAACGATTCCGTTCGAATCGGAGAAACAAGCGCAATGTCGTCGAATGAAATGGAATTCGACGATTGTAACGGGTATATGGAACGAGTTATGTACATGTCTCCCCAAGATTTCTCTGACTTTATGGCAACGGCACGCGGCTGTCTACCGCGTGTCTATGTAGGTGCAAAACAGTGAATGGTTTTTCAAGGCACGAAAGTAAGCAACGCCCACACGCAGCCGATGCTAATGTAAAAAGGCAAGGCCGTTCGCGCGGATAAAAGTTCACTGCATCATTGCGAAACCGATCGGCCTGTTGCGACAACAATGCCGCCTAATGGGACACCAGCGAATCTGAGCGAGAACTTGGTTTTAATTCCGCTACGCGATACCAATTAGACGCCGATACGCGCGGAGCCTATACTTTCTACTATGCTTGCTCGTACCTGCGCGAGCTATTATTGCTTCAGTGCGTTCTTTTACGCCGATCGAGGGGGGGAGAAAATTTCAACACACGGAGAAACGAGCAATCTCTTTGTCCTTGCGCCGGATATTTTTGATAAAATGCGCCTCGGATACGAATATTTCATCGAATATAATCTGACGGGAGGGATAACAATGGCGAACGCCAATTTCGAGATGGTGGGCTCGCGTCCGCGATATTACAATAATCGTAGGTTCTGTACGATACACCTTCACGCATCAAAAATTCACCAACGGTCGAATATTTATTTATTCATTTATTTAATCGATACAAGGGAGGCTCCGTTAGCGTACAAAGAAGTAGAGCATGATAATCGAAATGGGGTTGTAAAGGTAATTTTTTAACGCGAACTGAGTAAACAACGTAAGGACAAAACGTTGAAAAATTTTAAATACACAGTTTTTAAATCGTGATTACGATCAGACAGATTATTAATCTTTATCGAGTGGAATTATTATTCGAAAAACTTGCCCAAAGCCAATATGTTATTTATTACTTTATACACCGAATGTACGATTGGCGTAACCATAATAAATTATTTCCAAGTGTATCTAAATGTCTGATAATGCGTTTCTCGCATAAACGCGATTATTATCTTGGTAACTCTCTTTTAACACTTGTGAATAATGTACATGATCTTGGAATACATTTTTCATCAAAGCTTTCTTTTGGAAAACATATCGTACGTACGAGTACTGTAGCATTTAGAACTCTTGGCTTTATTAGTAGGATGGCCAAATATATTTTAAAGATACTAGTACAATACGTTACTTGCATTGCACTTTAGTACGTTTGAAAATAAAATATGCCTCGGTGATTTGGTCGTCCTGTTATATTTATCAAACAAACATTCCTGAAAGGGTACAACACAAACTTTTACGACTAGCAGCAACAGACCATGAATATTTATCGGTTCAACTTAATCTAAATATTTGGCCGCTTGAGCATCGTCGTATCAAATCTGACCTAGTTTTCATTTACAAAGTTCTTAATAGATTGGTCATGTCTCCTGAAATACTCTCCATGTTGCATCTAACGATACCTAGATTAACCGCAAGAAGACACCATACGATCATATATCAAGAATTTCATTCTACGTTATATGGAAAGTTTATCTGTGTCAATTGCTTAATAATCGATTACTTCTACTCCTCTCAGACCACATTCATACAGAAATTAGATAATAAATTTTCTAAGTAGTACGTTTACTTGCAATTTGTCACGTCATCGCTCGATTTTATATTTACATATATTTTCACACTTACGTCTCTCTATCTTTGTATACGAATAAGGAGATTCGTGTACCCATAAACAAACAAATGATAGATAAATATACGATTTTAGCCTCCCCGTATGGGATAGTCAAAGAATAAGTGCCGACAGGTTATTGGTGTTAAATTGAAATCGACGTTTGTTACTGCCCGCCCCTCCTCTTCTCGAGAACGCCCATCGGTGAGATACGTTCGGTGGCAAAATACGAAGAAACGGGTCTTTCCTTCCCTAGCTTTCAGCGACGAATCAAAGACACGATTTTCTGCGGTTTAATTCCGACATCCGCTACGTTCGAGATCGCGATCTCGCGAAGCTCGCTTGCAATTCTAATGCAGTCATTAACCAGCATCGTTTAAGTGGAAAAACGTCCGTCTCTCTTTGCCTGGCCCTCCACTTTCTTGCTCGCCCACTAAAATTCCGCACTCTCGCGAAGTTACCTGGCAAAACGCAAAGCGGCGTTTAATTAATCTCGCCGACTTGACCGAATTTTTTGAGCGGCGCGATGCGGATCATCCTAGAAACCGCAGAACTGTATAGCATTCAGTGCATGAAAAGCAAGGAAAACGGAGGCGGCTGTGTTAATGCACCGAGCGCCCGCGTATCGCGAAATAAATCGCTCGTTGTCGAAGGCAATTGAAACGACGGAAAAGAGAAAAAAGAAAAAAAAAGAAATAAAAATAGAAAAGGAAAGAGAAGAAAGAACCAGACGGTTTTCGAACGACGGATGTTTATACGGTGGCTCATGCATATGCGCGTCGAGCCTTATACGCGATTCTAAAATCTGTCGTTCGTCATTGTTCGCGAAAGGATTGCGAGTTGGAGGAACGACATTCTAGAAGCACCGGTAACGGAAACCATATTGTTGAATATCGATGAATATTAATAATTACGATCGAACCTCCAGGGAAGAACTAAAAAATCTTCGAGTTAAGGTAAATGTACCAATAACTTGTGGCGGGGTGTATCATTTACCGAAAATATAGTTTCAAAACGTTCCGGAAAAATTATTTTTAGTTGCGGGGGTCAATTACAATTATTTTTGGTGAATAGACATACCCCCGAAATCCTACGCACTTTCGAGAAAAAAATTCCTTACCGAAAATCTAATTTCTGGCCAGGAATGATTCTCCGAAAATATGGAAAATCATAACTTCTGAACAGATTGGAAGATTTTAGTGTTTCGAAATGCAAACAACGTGTATTTTAGTGAAGAATGTATAGGAATTCCAAGGATACTTGGAAAGTTGTTCCTTAATCCTGTAAAGTGACAAAAAAGTCCATAAAAATGGCCCTAATTCCTCGTTTTTATCGCTTTATACGTAGGTATAGTCCAATTATCCGGCATATTTAATTTTTCGGCATTGCCCCAATCCCGGGTATGTCGGATAATCCAAGTTTTACTGCATTTAGTGTTGGTTGCATCGAAGGAAGAAGAACCGTCCGCGAATATGAACCCGATGTATGCCGATCTGTTGCGAGATTTCTGTGCGTGTGTGGGTACACGTTGAAAGGAATCGGCGTATCGTTGATACAGCATCTACCTTTCGCCCGATAATGATGCATCGTCGCAATATTCGACGGTGGATACATTTAAAGCGGTGGTTGGCGAGCATGCAACCGAGTCCAAATACGCAGTTCGGTAAACGAAGGAAGCCAATTATATGTACGATTCCCGGGCCAGGTACGGCGAAAAAGAAAGCAGAAGAGCCGGTGGAACGACGAAGGGACGAGCGGAGGAGGCGGATAAGTAGAGCTTGTTAGACCAAAAGGAAAGATAAAACTTGACGGCGCACGAGAAACCGCCGGGGACGAGAAGAGAGAAAGAAACGGCGCGTGCCGCGGGTAAAGAAAGCGTGAACTTTTATATAATTAGAGACTATATAAATTACGCTCATTAATTGCCAGCACATCGTCGATCCCGCATCGACGATCGTTAGCGCGGCGTGCTTGCATGCCGATCCTTTGTTACTGATTGGCGTGTTAATTATATTGCTGCCGATTCCGACACACTACGTACTTGTTCGAGCCTCGAAAGTCGTGACTATCGAGCTCGTCCCGACGTCGGTGAAAACAGAAATTAAGACACGAAACCACAAAATAACTTTATAAGCGGCCAAGAAAGTTCCATTACGATGATGTAGCCCGGTATGCAGACCCACGCGCGATTAATTGACGATTCGCGATCGTAAACGGTCGAATCGAATGGATTTGTCGTCTTTGGCGAGACGTTTCCATCGTGGAAAGGTTTGGGTTCTGTCAAAAGATCGAACGACCGATTCGTATAAACGCGGAGACAGGAAAGAATGTATCGTGTACATATCGGTTTTTTTTTTGGTTGGGTAAGGGTCGTTAACCCTGAAAAGATCGAGGATCGAAACTGTTGCGTGGAAGATCGAGCAAAAGTACATTACTTTTTCAAGGGATACAGTCTTTTGTAGTAAAAAATGTAGTTTTACCCTTCTGGTCGCTTTCTGAGCATCTTAATGTTTTCAACGGCAGAAGAACGTTCAAAATGCCTTCCAGAGGTTCATCGATTCTCGAGATCAGCTCTTGTATCGCATTGGGAAAGGTTATTTCGAATACAGACATTAAATGAAAAAACCGTCAAAACGAGAAGCGAGAATCGTATACGGATTTTTTTTATCTCTTTGCGATGCTTATATTTATATAATTTTAGAATGACTCGATAAAACGTTGGTAAAAGTGTACGAAAAACTAAGTTATCTTTGATGAAAATGTTGAACTTGGATGGTGTTGTACAGTTCGAAAATGAGCGATTAGAAACCGTGTAAATTTTCTAATTGCCCCAATAATTCGCGTGGCGGTCGAAGCGTTGAATATTTTCTATCGATTTCGAATCATCGTTGCGTTGCACCACGATATTCGAATCGAAATAAAACGCATCGAAAGTCACAGGTGTGCGCGAATGAGAGGCGTGGGCAAACCAGATACGTGTACGCAAAGAATCCTTGTAGTTTCAGCTAGATTCCGTGCGCTCTGCTGCAAAGCCGCCACGTCGAGGAAAAATTCGAAAAGCACACGAAGCGCGTATATACGTATTCTTTAACATCGTTCCCCGTTCAGGTTCGGTCTTTGTGAGTTTCGCGTGATTTTCCGCGACGCTTTCTTACGGTTGAAATTCATATTCCGCGTCCGTCAGCTCGCTGTAAAGCGGTTTTCGAGAATAAAGACACGGTTGTACCTACACACTTTGTACATACGACTCGACATAGCACGAATGACAGAATTTTTAAAGACAGTCCGTACGCGTTTCGACGTTCGATGTTCGACATTCTCGATTCGATAGGGGAACAATAACAACGGGTTCTTCTATTTCGACGTATCGAAATTACAAATTTATCTTTAACCCCTTGCCATACAAAGACGTGTCTGACTCGTGACAAATTCTTGATGTCAAGTTTCACAATTATGAGACCACTCGTCGAGTCTTATAAATTAAAATTACCACATTTGTACACTCACGAGGTATTCGTAAAACAACTCTATTTGTTTCGTGCCCGTTCCATGTACGAACAAATTTAAACAAAATTAAATATTATAATGTTATCGAATTATTTGTACATCTTGTATCCTGTTATACCTACGTCGCCTACTAATTCGAGGTAAAGCAACGAGTTAGAAAACTGCTAATCATTTGCTACCTTCTGTTCCGCGAAACAAGAATAGATTGGCCATTGTACGCCTAACCTGGTCGTCCTACGCTCCGAGCAGCGGCTAAATCGCGACACCAGCGGCGACGGTAGCTTCCATTTAGTGGCCGAGAAACGTTTAAGCGAGGTCGAAGATTCCATCGACCTCGGTAGCGCAAATTACTCGATTAAATCGTCCAACGCTCGAGCCACTCTCGCACAGATTTTGATCGATCAATTTTAATTTGCGTTCACGAGACTTCCCTCTCGTTTACAACGTTCGCTCGAGCACCGGTGGCTCGTTCGACGACACAAAAGATGCACCGAAAAAGGGGAACCCGCGTCGTTTCGCGTCCCGTTGCTTTCGATCCTCGACGGTTCCCCGTTCAACCGCCATCTTCGAATCCAAATCGTTCGTACACAATTACAATAGTTTCGTTCTTTTTAAACAAGAACGTAAAAAACAAGTATTTTTCCGGTTAAATATAGCTTTATTTTTCAACATTGTCTCCTGTAACCCTTTCAACCCTTCCAAATAGTAGTTGGTGTTTTGCTCAGCAAAGTAGGCATTTACTCTTCGTTCGATGGAAATCTTTGTCCAGACCTAAACGCCACCTTCATGTCGAGGCTCAAGACTTTTCAGACGACCCTCGTATGGTTAGTCACGGGCAAAACGATCCTGGGTGTTAAATAGTTTGTCATGGAGTTTCCGAAGTTTACGAAGGCAAGACGATGGACAATTAACAGTAAGACTAATATTCGAGTATCGAGGAAACGTTGAATTTATCGGATGAAAATCAGTTGAGCTCGAGTCTTCGAAAAGAATCGTATTTTCGGGCAAACGCCTTATCGTGCGACGATTGTACGATATTCTGAGAATTCGGAATAAAAGTGGGAGGCGTTCGAGCACGATCACGATTCGAAGAACTAGTTCGAACGTCCCTAGATTCTATCGACGTGGAATTAAAATATCATTGGACGGTAAATGGCTGGGTAATACACGGAATTCGAATTTCCGTGGGGTAGATAGGGAATCTTTAAGGACGTAGGGTACAGAGGGCCGGTGGATCGCGAAGACACTCCTGAGAGTGGAAGGATAACGTTACTGCATCGAGCCACGGTGGCTGAGCCAATGGCGTGGGCGTTAGGCGGTGCTCGAACCCGTACCTGTGCCGCACTAAGTGCACCGTGGGTATTTCTATGTGAAATAACGCCTTATGCGCTATCTCGTTGGAAGGTGCGATATATTGTGAACCCGGTCTTGTCCACGTTGTCGCGTAGGAGTCTTTACCAGTACCCGCCGGGGTGTACGCTCCACCATTTTATTCCTCTCGCTCTCGATCTCATCTCGTTTCTTGCTCTTTTTTTCCTCCCCCCCACCCTATCTCATCTTCTCCTTCCTTTCCTTTTCCCTATTAGTCGTGCTTACCGGCGATACGATCCCGGTACACTTGCCAACAACCGCCCTTTTTCCATACCACGGTCCACGTTACATCATAATATTCGTCGACGGAACTTCTCTCAGACAAAGCTCTCTCTCCTCCAACGACGACTTCTGTTCTGTCACGTCCGAGTATCGAGAAAATGTGATATTTTAAGTTAAAGGTTTTCGAACGAACCGGAACAGAATAATAATGATATCGCGACTGTTAAATTTGTTTTCTGTTTTAAATAAACATTTTATTTCTTTCGTAAGTTATTCAGCGGAGAATGGATCGTAGGTATATTCTACTACCTCACTGTATATCGGTACGGTCTGACTAGATATTCCACGCGAAACTGGTCTGGCGTGACCCGAGAGACGATTCACGGCCGCGAAAGAACTACTCAAAAAAGGACATTAAGCGGTAGTTTACTGGCTAAAAACGACAACGCGTTACGCGGAAGACGGGAACGTTCGAGCGGTTTCGCTATTTTAAAAATTAATCGGACTCTGTCAGCCGTGCGCTCGGTCGATTCTTGACACCGGAATGTACGACATAATTAGGATCTTCGAATCCCACGCCACGACGCCATTCAATTTATTTCTGACTTTACGGTTCGTCTTATTGAATTACTGGCATTACTATAATAGGCCGTTCAAAGGCGACGTTAAAGTTACACGCACCGAGAACTATCCGCCGCAAGACTATTAGCCGACGAGAAAAATACGTTTTCCATTATTGCTAAAACACGCTGGCCGAGGGATTATCTTCGTCGAAGGATAGCGAAGACGTGTGCAAGCGTAACGCGTGGACTACGAAGACAGAAAAGACACGCACGACGTACCCCCCATAACAGGATACTCGCGATGTTAAGTACTTCCGTAATCTATTGCGTATCCTTTTTCTTTCCCGACCACTCGAAAAGCGCAACGAAGCAATTCACTTTGCTTCGAGAATTCAGAGTTTATCGACAAACATTGGGAAACGTCAACGAATATTTGATTAATCTATACGTACAGTGACATTTATTAACACATTACGGGAAACGAGTATTCCTGTTTAACGACAAGCGTGTGTTTCTCTAGTAATTTCTCCGATAACACAACGAAATATATTTTTAATCGCATTTTTAGTGTATGCGCGTTGAAAAAATTCTGTATCATTAAAATCACCCGTCGTTTAGAATATTCGGACACTATAATATTTTATTCATTATTTCGGTCGTTCTTAACCTGTACACGCAGAGAATTTTCTACTAAAAATTATCCTGCAGTAGAGGAAGCAACCTGGAACAACCTGACTTTTTACGTAAAATTTTATCTGTTGTTGAAATTATAGGCGTGAAATATAGAAATGTTCGATAATTCAATGACAGTGAGCTTATTTACAATTGTACAAGTATTCTTCCATTGTAAATGATTTTACATGTTATAAATTTAAAGTGCCGGTCACCGGTGATCACCATGGCATTCAACGCGTTAAAATGTATTTGAAAACTAAATGACGATGCTTCGCGCCGTGACAAATTTTTATAATAAATTTTATCGACCGTGTATCTTTCCACGATGACTCGAAAAGAACACGAATGTCGAAATATGGCGGCTGTGACGATTGGAAGGACCCCTCTCCTCGCAAGAAAGAATATAAATTATTCTCGACTGCTTATTGTATATCCAAGTGCATAAATTATTGGTTGTTAAATATATAGAATCAACTATCGAAACGAGTTTTAAATTTTAATTTTCAGCTGACTAAAGTCGCGAGAATCATTAGTATCGATGATAGAGAAGGCACGCGAGCGCTGAGGCGGAATCCAGAGGAGACACGCACGTTGCGTATGCCGTATCTAACGAGCGCACTCTCGAAGCAAATCTTATATCAAATCTTTCCCTTTGACCGGTACCTTGAGTTTTCCTCGCCGAGAACACGTTACGCTAAAATCGTACCGTATTAGACGAGACAATCTCGGATCTTTTATTCGAACGACGAATAATAGATAAAAAATGTATTATTCGATAGTAATAATAATAATAATAATAAGAATAAAAAAGTTTTGCCTTTAGAGATAAAATTTTCACACTTAACGCAAGGTCCTTTTTCACATTTAAGATGAGAGCATGGTATAACGATCCGCTAGTCTATATGCATTTTACATCGAACTTTCTACCATCGCGTATACGCAAATTCGCTCAAAGGAGCTGACGCCAACTCGGTATTCAAATTCGTGACTAGGAACTGAGATTCGTTGACCCATGACTGGTCAACAGCTAAATAGGGTAGTCGTAGCCTGCATGCTGGAGGACGACGCCCATTCTCCAACTAACTCCCACGTCCCGTGGCATCAGGGAGGAATTACTATATCAAACGGCAGCGTGAGAGAAAGAAAGGCCCCGCCGTTAATGAAACAAAGCTAGTCACGTCTGCACGTTTCATACTCCGTATCATTTCGAACGCTGTTACGAAACGCCGTTACGATACTCTCCTGGAAGTCTCGATGAATCGTTCGGGTGTTACGACAGTCAAAATAGTTCGCGAAGAAACAATGATTCTGCAGACTTACTGGTAAACCCACGGTCGATATTAACCTTTCGATCGTCCTTTTCGCAATTTACATTCATATTTACGATCTACCGTGCGGTCGAAACTTTCATACACTGCACGCGAATTTTCTTTGGGAAAAATTTTAATGGGAGATTCTAGAAGGCAAAATAAAACGAAAATCAAGGATACTAATTTGTTGATTTAGGCTTCGTTAAAAAGTTATAGAAACATTTCCAGCCACGCAGTATATTTTTGGTAAAGAATTTTTTTCTCAAAAACGCGTACGAATTCGGGGGTATGTTTACTAACCAAAACTTATTCTAACTGATTCCTGCAACCAAAAATAATTTTTTTAGAACGATTTGAAATTTTTTAATTTCGCCGAAAAATTTCACACCTTCTCGAATTTTTTTCTAAAAAGTGGGTAGGATTTCGGGGGTATGTCTATTCACCAAAAATGATTGTAATTGACCGCCGCAACCGAAAACAATTTTTCCGTGAATGATTCGAAATTTTTTAGTAACTTTTTAACGAAGCCTCAATCAACAAATTGATATTCTTGATTTTCGTCTTATTTTACCCTCTAGAATCTCCCATTAAAATTTTTCCCACTTTATAGCTCGAACGATTCCACGATTAGTAATAATAGAAAATATACAGAGTAAGTATTAACAGACTGAGAAATTGAATGGATCTCGGTCGAGAAATGACCAAACGTCCGTAAAATCCGACCGCGTTGCGTCACTTTATGAAGCGAGTAAAGACGAATGAATGACCAAATGCGTCCCACGGTTCTAAATAACGAAATTTCGTAAAAGATCGCGTGTAAATTCCATACCGCGAAGACGCGAGCGGAACGCATCTAAAACGAGCTTAAAACCCAATGGACGCTTCACGCCGCGTTTCTTTTAATTTTCCGGCCTGTACATCACTGTCGCGTTCTGTTAGGGGGACGCATTTCCATTTGCTCGTATCGCGTTAACCGTTGATTAGTCAGATGCATTCGGCTATACATATACTTCGCACCCTACCTTCTATATACCGATCCGTCTCTCTTTCTCGATCAGCTGGTGGCTGCTTTTCCGTCTTTGTCCACCAGTCGTTCCATCTCTACCTTCGAACGTCACTTATTTCTTTCAACATTTTATATCTCCCCTTGTTCCTTCGGTCGACTCTATTTTTCACCCCTTATTTCTCTCGGCGTTCCTTTTTCCGTTGTTTGTCTCCTCGACGTCCCTCGTTGCCGAGCTGAAAATACGAGCACCGAGCTGCTGGTCATTGTGTCGAAGAAACTGCCTTTGGTGACTACGCGAGCACGCGCCGTGAATTCTTAAACGATCCCGGGACCCCGGAGAGAGAAGCTACCGAAGGTGGCTGAATAGATTAAGGGATTACTTCGATGGATAGATACGACAATAGTTACCTTGACCTCTATGTATATTCTTTCCGTAGATCAAGTTTACAGAACATTTCGGAAATGCATACTGTTCGAGAAATAATTAAGATTTTGCTCACCAGGGCGCTCAATGGCAGCACCTCCCAGGCATGCTTTGTGTGCTCATGGGGAAGCTGATCGTCGCAGCTCAGAGGGAGATGCGCTCAACACCAAAATTGGGCATCTGCTCATAATTGACACGCGCGCGCATCGATCATGGCTCTAAGGATCGTTGTGGCCAAGTTCTCGGCCATTTTCCCAGTCTTATTCTAACCGTGGACGTATACGCGTGTTTCCGTTAGAAATAAGTGACCGTAGTGAACTCAATTTATTATTTTCTCTCGATTAATGTGATATTACAGAATTTCTGTAAAAGTACTCGTAACCCCTTTACAATTAATATAATAATAACGTGTTGATGTTCACGCGTAGCGACCTGCTCAATCGTTTCTTTTCTTTTCCTTTTTTTGTACGATCCCAAGTGGCTAATAAAATGTGACTGAACCATCTCGTATATTTGTACTGTTCTATTTTCCACGCACTCAACACCTGACCGACATTCACAATTTTACACAATTCATTAAATTTTTCTCGCATTCTCCAAAAACTATCAAATACTTTACACATTGACGTTGAAGCGTTTCGAACCAAGTGTCTTACGTTCAAAGAATTGGTATATACAACTTTTTAATCCAGGGCCAAACTGACCATATACGTTGCAGCTTTAGTTTTCCTAAAACAATTATCGAGACGAATTTATCTCCCTATTACTTCGGATAATCGACCTTCTACTGTACGTATAATGAATTCTCGAGTTACGCAGATTCATTGATACCTACAAGGTTGTGGCTTCGCTTATGTTCTTGTACATATTTTGCAGGTATACATATAACTACTAATACATTTACAATATGTAAAATTTCAAATACATTAAATATATTTCACTGCGTTTCAAGCACAAATACATGCATCCTATACGAGTCTTGTTAATAGCTATGAAATATCGAAATATTAATAATATGTAAAATGCGTTAGATCGTTAAATACAATTATTAAACACGACACGTTACAGAACCTGCAACGATCGAGATTTTTACAATAATTATGGTAACTAATCAAACGAGTAAAAGATCTACTTAAACGCTATATCTCCACGACACGTATACAATTACTACTCGTCATTGTCCCCTTCAATTTCACTCGTTGTTAAGTGACCATTTCTTCCACTTAGAATTATATTAGAAACACTTACCACACGTTATTCAGCAAGAATTACTCACACTGTACGAATTGACGTATACGTACCTGCAACAAAATTGTTTACGATTAGAATCATATAATGTATCGATGCGTTAAATGTTGTAAAACGTAAATTGGATACTTGTTAGAAGAATTTAGTTGTTGATTTATTTACCGCAACAGCAACGATATCTGATGCTTGTACTATTCGTACGAGATAGTGCAACATCAGACTGGTAAAACCTTTTGGTTATTTACCAGATTTCCTTAATTAACTCGCTGTTAATTATTCAACTTTTAGGAGAATGCGAGACCTTTTGATAACCAATTTTGTTAAAACTTTAAACTGTGGCAAAATTTTGTAATTTTATCTACGAAAACCTAACCTACGATACCTGAAAATGTCAAATAAATCGTTCAGCAATGGTTTCGTTGATCGGCAACTACAGAGAATAAAAAAACTCAAGTAATAAATCTAAAATCTCTAGAAATTTTCCAAATCAAATGCTTACGATTAATATTTAACGGAGACAGGTACGAAATAATTCAAACTTTCAACTGTAGCAAATAGAGTTATTAAAAATGTTTCCATTTCATCCAAGAGAAACCCGTATACATTCGATACGTTGCCAACAAATATTTATAATAAATACAATAGTGTGGAAGAAACGAAAACGTCAGAACCGTGCGATGCAAACGGTACGCCTCGTAACTTCGTAACTGGCCAGTGGAAATACGAAAGAAACGAATAAAAATTTTGTTACGAGCGAAATATCTCATTGTTATCGCGCTTTCACATCGTGGCGCGCGTAGAAACGCATTTCGAGCGAAAAATTTTCGAAATCGTTGAATAAAATCGCAGCGAACGAATTCATCGTGGACGTTATTCGAAGATTTTTTTTCGCGATACGGATCGGGTGAATCGTTACTTTCACTGAACGTCGAGAAAAAATTGGTAGAAAAGTGTATCTCATTTTCTTTTCTTTTTAGTCACGGCGAACAGAGGGGAGAAACAATATTCATACTTATGTATGAGGACGGCGGTAAGGCAACGGTCTAATATACAGTCAATGAATGATTTATAGAACGGTATCTGGTTTTTATCCAGAAGATTCAGGTTGTTATGCTCCGGGCACCAGTTGTGCCGAGATTGGTCCGCCGGAGGATGCAAACCGTTCCGTGTAATTGCGACCATAAACATAAAGGCTGTTTAATAAAATTCATCGCCATAGTGAGACACCACACCTCGGCTAACCGTCTCGGGTGATTTAATTCGCTTGCCGGCGTTAAACTGCACAACACTGTTGCTTATAAAAAGAATGTTTACAAGGAGGTACAATTTTATGAGATACTACGGTATAACGTATTGTGCAGTGTGCGTCACGCAATTCATACGAGTTATGAAAACACTTTTTTCCCCCTGTAATTTCAGTATGCGTTACAGTACGCATCATATTAATTAACTATGTATTTATAGATATTTTTATCCGTCTTGCGACCTACTATCAAGCGATAAACTGAAAAACCGCCATTAAAAAAAGAACGAAATTACTGTCAAATGTTTTACCTGCGAATAATCGACGATCGATGCTAAATAATTTTTGTTTAAATACTTTTTTCTGTTACTATTGCAGTTTAATAGATAACAAGATGGTAAATTTTACTGGGACACCCGGTACGTGTATACCTAGCCATTTATACTGACCAATGGGAGATTATATTGTGGACTGTATAGTATGCACTTTGAATTATTCAAAAGATAATAATAAGTAATCCAACTTGATATTTAATTCCATGTAATCACCGCCAATTTCAACATAGCGATTCGAGCACTAATTTTTGCACTAGTCGCATAATTGTTCTGCGATTTAACTGGTTTAATCGCAAGAGACGGATGTGCCTTTCGTGTATTCGAAGACTATTAATTGGAGCACGTGTGGTAATTTCGATTATTACGGATTTCAGAATATACAGTGCATAACGGTAGTACGGGAATATTTGCTATCAAGAATTATAATTAACAGAACACGTAAGATTTCTTAACATTGTCAGACTGCTTCTACGATCCTACACACATTATCAGAATTAGATTAGAGAAATTTGAAACGTACACTGCAATTAATAATAATAGAATAAAAGTGAATACACCTCATTTTATAAATATTTTTTTGGAACAGAATAGTTACTAGTCGTAACGTTACCGTTATATCAAAACCAATTATAAACTTTAACAGTTTTAAAATAGATAGTTTCAGAGTGGCTTAGTGTTTGTTAGCTTTTTTTACTTTATTACTATTAAGTAGATTATCGTTTCTATTTCAATATTCTAATCTTGTACTATGAAACGAACAAAGCGAAAAATACAATAAAAATACAATATGCATTCTTCCAGGCGAGCAACGTCGTTCGAACAACCATAAGCGTCACTGCATGCTTTTGCTTGCAAGAGGAAAATCTGTGAAGAAATCCAATCGAAACACGTTGTAAGATCGTCTGACCCGAATTTCGATTTGGATAACTTGTCCTACTGATAAATTCGAATTACATCATGCATATAAATTACATAAGATGCAACATACGGACATTTTATATAAAGACCAATTGCAAAACTTTCTGCCATTAATACATCACCTGCTTCGGCACTCGCGGTAACTATAATTGAACCGCGCCAATTTAAAACATACAATAGAACCTTTCCGTTGACATCATTTATACGAAGAGAACTCGGACAATGATCCCGTTTAGATAATGTTAGGATATAGTATCTACTATAAATAGACAGATCTTATGAAACATACTCGTGGATGAAAACAAACGCAGACAGCCCGGAGATCAAGAATCGTTACTCAATGCACTTTAAATAGTTTCAGATTTATTCACCTATTATATGTACAGTATATGTATACAAGTATCGTGTTTACGTTGCATTTGTTTCGTATAGAGAAAGAAATCCATATAAGATAGTAACGAATATTTAATTGCAAATTTTTTTAAATAAACTATCATCGTAAACAGAGGAACGAAATCTATCAATGTGTGAAATTTGAATTGAATCGGTGCCCAGAAGGCCTTGCGCTCTCCTTGTTAAATGCTTTTTTGACCAACTTTCTTTAAGATTCCGCGATGGTATAAAATTCGTTTTCCTTGAAATTTAACAAAAAAAGTTCTATTGTATTATCAATAGATAATAATAATCATTATGAAATACATTCAAGCGGTTGTGTATATGAAATCATGCTGCATTAACTTAAGTTAATTATCGTACGATAAATTTTAAAAGGACGAATAAAATAAAATTAAAATTCGTTTCGTTCCTACTACAAACTATCACGTTTCTTTGAAACAATTACGAATAAAGAATGGTAACAAGGAAGTTTGTTTTAAACTTACTCGATACATACTGTAGGAATCGAGGAAAAACGAAAAACAGAGGTACGGGATTCGAAGCCACGATCTTCGGATTGCTTGGCCAGCCGTTCTACCAAACCCGCCATCGCCGTACCGCTGCTATTCCGGTGTTAGTGATTCCTTTTCTGTGGTTTTTCGGGATTCCCGATTCCACGATACTTTCGTGTCTTCGCTCTAAACATCCAAAAGCTTATTCTCACCCGATTGTCGGTCCAAAACACTTACAATTTGCTCGACAAAAATGATCAAAATGTTCATAAACGATTCCAAGTTGAAATAGGGAAAGTGGATTGGAATACCAGTTTGTTTAAAACGATCGAAAATAGGAAGAAATAAAATTGCGTGATATCGTAGGAAAACGAATAGACATTTTATTTTCAAACTCTCCAAGTTCATGCTCGACTAAAATGACCCAGAAACAACGGAATCGTTTCTGTCGTGTTCGAACAAACGACCGTACAATGCAACGCCCGTTTATGCTCCGCGATCCTTTCCGCCTGTCGCGTAACCCTATCCAATTAAGTAAATTATGAAACGACAGGCTTTACTTTCAATTAAACCAACGGCTACGGAAGACTTAATAAGAAATCGCGTACGAATGCCCTTCCTTTATCTACGATTCACGCTTTCACCAGAGAGTTTAAGCTTTACGCCAATCTAATTGTTCGCGCCAACGTCTCAACCACGACACAAACGTAGAACCGTAGGTGTCGACCTTCGATTAACCCGTGCTTAGCGCGCTATACGCGAGGAAAGTAATGAGAAAGCGTGAGAAAAGTATCCTTTTGTCGTTCGCTAATTTCCCCTATCTTTTACCCTAGTGCACCCGACAAAGTTCGTAAAATCATAATAAATGTTCAATTACACGAATTCTGGAGGAATTTATTGCAGCCTTATTGCAAGGATATGTAACACTCGACGGTAAATCTGTTTGAAAGATCTTATCCAAAGCAGAATAATCTCATTTTATATTTCCTTGGAACAGGAAAGTTACTGGTCGTAACGTTACTGTTATATCAAAATTAAAAACTTGAACAGTTTTAAAATAGATACTTTTCAAGTGTTTGATAACTTCTTTTGATTCGATCAAGTAGATAATCGTTTGTATTTGAATATTCTAACCTAGCATCGCGAAACGAACCGCGCTAAAATATGCACTTTTCCCCAACGAACAGTGCCCTCTGTACAACTGTAAGCGTCACTGCATGCTTTTGCTTGCGAGAGGAAAATCTGTGAAGAAATTGAATCGAAACTCCTATTGGCGGAGGATTGTTAGTGGCGGTTGGAATCCAGGTGAACACCCAGGCAAGATTAAAGTCGAGTCGCGGGTCAACGCGACGGCAGCAACAGCGGCAACCACTAGCATCGCTGTTGCTGGTGTTGGCTGCCTCTTCAGAGAATCTTTCCTCGATGGACCAGTTCCGGCAGTGCTGCTGCCGTGCAGCCGTTGGCGAATGGAAATAGACTTGGAAAGAACATAGAAGAGAGGCAGAAAAGAGAAAGAGGGCGAAGAACACGATCCGTGTAGGGAGAGGATAAAACAGGAGCAAGGTTAGGAGAGGGACGACGATGGAAGGAAGAAGATGAGAGTCCGTGTGAGAATAAGAATAAAAGGAAGACGCGAAGGATGGCAGTGCGGAGGTGCCACCGTGATAGACAAGGAGGATCGCGCGGACAGGGGAAAAAGTGAAAGACGGAAATAGGAACGAGGAAGGCGAGAAGAGGATGAAAATACCTAGTCGGACGAGTAAAGGGGAAAGACGAAGAAAGACGGACGAAGGAGCGGCGAACGCGATAGAAGCAGATAGACGCAGGTTTCAGACGAAAAAAGGAAAGATGAAAACCACGGTAGGTGTAAAGAGAAAGAGGCAACGAAAAAGATGGGCGGAAGATAAGACGCGGGGCAAAGAGAGACGCCGAAGGAGGCTGAAGGAGGCGACCAAGAGGCGTTAGAAGCGACTAGACGCAACCGACTTCGAGCAAGCGAGAGAGAATGCAACCGCGAAAGTAACACGGTGGAACGAGTTGAAAAATTACCGTCTGTAAATTCTTTGACTCTCGGACTACGCGAACACGCGGATTCAAGTGGAATTCTAACAGAATCGGTCGCACGTTTACGCCTTTCTTGAAAACGCACGCGTTCTTGCAAGCTCATCGTTTTACCGCTCAAACGTACGATTCTGTGTCTGTTGCGACGAACGTTTCATAACCTCTTGTAATATTTTCAAACTTTTTTAACTACGATCTTGATGCTTTCGTCTTCTAACAGTTAGAGCGTATCGAAGTTGTACTAGGTCGATCGACGATCGCGAATAAATCGTTCCGTTCGATTTTGTTAAAGAAAAATACTCGCGTTACTTATGGATGCTGACTCGATACGTTCGCTGGAGCACGTGCAGGGGGCAGCGATTCCGAGCAGGCGCGCGTGCTCGGCCGCCTTTATCACTTACCGGGTGCCAATTTTCGACGGTCGAAAATTACGCTCGCGAAGTTGAGCATAATTGAGGACGCCGCGCGGAATTATCGTCCCTGGGGCCAACCGTCCGTACGGCGATATATTTCCTATCGAAGCTGCCCGTTCGAGCTCTCGTCGTGGTTCCGCGCACGCTCGAACGAACGCATACATCCCTTTCAATATGCATCGGAGGGAGTCCGCGTCGTGGCGTTCGTCCGACTTATTTCTCATTTTTGTCACCGGGGCCGTAATGGACTTAATTCGCCACGCAGGACTCTCAGTCTCGAAACGGAGGCTGCCCGGAGAGCGAAGAGGAGGGGGATCCTCCTCGCGCGACAGCCAACATCACACACACACACACACAGCCGGTTGGGGCTATAATCGTACTCGCGTGTAATGTACGATCGGTAGGAGGACAAGACCCACTGGGTTTCTTCGTGAACGAGCTCGCCTCGTGGAGGAAACTAGTGTGTGCGGTGATGTCAATGACACTGCAGCCGCGCAGCTGCTGCACACATAAGTCAAGCTCAACACAACACGTGCAACCCGCAGGTACGTGCGTGCTCGGTCCAGCCACCAGACCCCGAACGAACCTGGCACGAGTCCCAATACCTGTGCTTCTGCAGGTATTTGTTCGTCTGTACGTTACGTGTTCGGGAGAACCCGCACTGTGAACACGTACCGTGCTCGGAAGAGAGAATTCTACCTCTGTGCACGCCTCCGAGGGCACAAGTCAAATATTTCCGTTCCTTCTGTCACAGAGAAGCTAGGTTAGGTGAACCCTCGTTTCCTTCATTCAGAACAAAAGACGACCGGCGTTATCTTCGTGTACAATTACGACCCTCGAAGAAGAAACGTGCGATGATTAGTTAGCAAGTATGCAGTAACGTAGATTACCGTCCTCGCGTTTACGGTCACGCACCGTTCGATCGTTCCGACTGAAGTTATGGGCAAAAACTGGTTCCGAAATTATCGCACATGCAGTCAGCGACAAAATTGAGGCGACATCTGTCGATTCTGCGTGAAAATATTGTACTAGATTGTTCCGTAAGCTGATTTTTTGGTCACATCTGGAGAAATACTCGATAAATACGAACAATCCCCAAGATTTCGTTTTTATCGCGACAATACTCTACACCTATATTCTAAGAATTTCAACACGCAAACCTAAAAATTATTCGTTTCGTTAAGTTTTCACTCCTGAAACCGTTTTATTGCCGGGTCGAAAAATTATTTTGTTAGCAGATTGGCATGACGCATATATAAGTCATCCGTGTTTTCTTACTAGGGATCGGATGACGCGAAATCTTCCCGCATCCACGTAAAATACGACCTCGAAACGCCTCGGCGACAATGCGTGGATAAAAATTTTGTTAATAAATTTTTTTGAATTTTCGAGTTGCCGAACTTCCCTCGCGAACCGAGTAAACGGGGACGCGGCTTTACGCAAGACTCTCCTCTTAATATAATCTAGAAAGGAGTACGGACGTGTTGTGGATCAAACGCCAGAAAACGAAATGGTATCGAACCGACGAGATCCGTACACGGGAGCCGGGACAAAAATAGACGGTGAAACACTCGCGCGAGGACCCTTTCGTCGGGACTAAGTGCGTAAGTGGTGTGGAGTGGTTGACCAGTTGGTCGGAAGTGCACGCTACGACGTCAACACGAATCGTGACGAAAAGATGTATATGTATAACCAAAGGAGGATAGAGACCGAATCAAAGTCGCAGAGAACAGGTTAGGTTAGGTAGGCCAGGGAAACAGGAGTTTTTCTGTTTCGAGGAAACGGGACGCGACGTGATATAATCGCATAATCGTTACGTCGAGAAAAGTCAAAGGCACGAAACCGTACAGAGACGGTCGTTTCGCACACGTTCGACTCGTGATTTCGGGGCTCTTCTTCGTGCTCGGAATCCGAGGAAAGAAAGAGAAACACGGAGAGACTGAACGCGCGTCGGAGTTGTGCCTCAACTTTCACTCTGATCTGTTACGCCTCGACTATATTCCACTGGCCGCGCTTCGTCTCGCCTCCGCGCGCTTACCACCGTCGATCCTGTTCTGATTCCTGTTGCGAGGGTACAAGGTAACCAGACGTATAAATGCGTACCACCGGACACCGATAAACCATAGGGATCGGCCGTAGCGGATCGATATGACGTCAGAGACGTGCAATCGATAGGCGACGACGAAAGGGATGCAGGTGTACCCCGTACCAACCGCGTCACGGTACAACAAAATCCCTGATTATGACTAACGATAGAATTAGACGTACTAACGCTCGTTTACAATGCAGCCGCCCAAACCTATGCCGCATACCAAACAGCCAATCTGAGGTTCCAACTGCTTGAATCGCGTTTCTACGAAATTCAAACGCAAAGGTTCGCTCGTTGGTCCGTAAGCAGCTTAACATTATTTCTACCAAAGACGTCGAAAAATACCATTTAAACTTTTAACTTGAAATTACTCTCTAATTATTTATCCGCATTTATTTGCACACAAATGCAAGCGCACGCGGAATACACATTTTTAGAAATGGCGTCTCGAATTTCGGTCTGAGAATCTAGAATTTCGAAAAGACGATTTCCTTCCCCTCTTCGTTCGTTCAAATTTTTTCGAGTAAAAGTCTTGGAAAATGTGCGCGCGATGCCAACGATTTCTACGTGTCTGCGAAGCTAACGAATTTAACTATATGCCCGATGCGACAGTCAAGATTAACGAGACCTGAAAATGCGTTCGGTATACGTGTTCCAGCCGAGATCGATTGTCGTACTGCGACACTAGTGTTGGAGTTGGCACAACTTGGGGGTTGGCGTTCGCGGCTGGCCCTGGGATCAAGCTTCGGACCACGAAGACCTTCCCAGATGCTCTCGACGTTCAAGAGTAAACTTTGATCAAATTTAGACGTGCCTCACCGACACCATTTCCTAAACCATTCACGATTAGAATAATACTCGAGGGAGCAATACAACCGTTTTGAACGCGATCCTGCCAAGGTTTATCGTTTCTTCCTCGTTTGCATCAGTTTTCGTACGAATAATTGATTCGAACTGGGAATCGATACGGCAGCAAACACAACGAAAGTACTTTGAATTTAGTTCTTTCCTAATCCGGTTGTATCTTTACCTTCCACGAATAATAGATTTAAATTAGAATTAATTTATACATATAAACGTAAAATTTACAGCATAGAATTGTAGGCTTTTCTAAATATAACTAAATCGAGAAATTTAAACCATAACAATGTTTGAGCGTACCTATTTTTGTGTACGATGACAATTTGCATCGGGAGAAGCTTTTTCTGTTTTTATCAACGTTATTTTTGTTAATAGCTAATGAAATGCATTTTTACACGGAAATTGAAAAATCGTTGAAACCACTCTCCGCTGAGCTCCCTTTACGCGAAACGAAACCGTGTCACTGTAAATTATGTCTACGTACACATTACGGAATCATCGATAAAACGTGAAGCCTTGGTACAAGAAAACGCGATAAAGAATGGGGGTTAATATTTCATCGAACGCTTCAACGAGAGTAGATAAACAACCGAATAATTCAAAAGTTGAACGACCAATTCACTGAAAACGGTCAAAGAGCTCAATTATTTTCTCAATACGTGCTTCTTCGCGTTCACCAAAATAATTACAAAAACGCCTAATAATTTTATCATTCGGAAAGATATATATCTTGCTAAATAAATCGCTTAATGTTACATTAACGAGTACGTGGTATTTATTTTACGTCCGACACGCTTTCCAAATTATGAAGGAATTGCATATTATTTGATTTTATCGAGCAAACAAGGTAGAACTAATTTAATTCTTTATTAACGCGACGTTTCAACCATGAGACTCTTTCGAATGTAATATAAAATTATGAAAATTGCAAAATTATACGGGAAAATTTTAATTTACAAAAGTGTAAAACAATCGTCAGAATAATTCGAGAAAAGTATGAAAGTCTAAGATACGAAATGGTAAAATTCAACTGATCGTAATAAATAAAGTCTATAATCGTATAGAGAGTGTTCAGCCAACCCTGGGAAAAATTTTAACGGGAGATTCTAGAGTTTTCTGTTTAAAAATTATAAAATAAATCCAATCTTCAAACTTTTCCTTTAGAACATACAGCCAACGAATAACAATGTATTTTTAAGATTCAAACTGACGTTAACTGTGTTTCAGAACTTTTTGGTCAACTCAAGGGAAGGAAACATCGACCTAAAATCACCGCCTGAGAGACCACATGCTTTCGTGTCAACGTTATTGCATTACTTGGCGTGTTTAGAATTTGTGTTTGTATATCGCGTTTTAACTCTTCGTTAAACCCCGACTTTCGAATCTTTCCTGTGAAAATGTAAGAAAGGAAACAACACAACCACGATATAAAACTTGTTTCGCACGTTCAACGTACACAATTGAGTCGCACACGTCGTTGCGCGTCGGATTTATTGAAATGTTTCCTGTTCGCTTGATTGCGCTATGATATTAGCAAGATGCTGCGAAATATACGAGATGATTGCGGTGAAATGTAATGACATTAAATTTCTCGCAAACAAGAATCACTTCCTTAAAGCGACAGTATGAGATTTATTTACCCGCAGAGATTATTTTCTCCGTCGAAGAAACAGGCACGAAACGCTGAAATGAAAAATTTTATAAAGAAAATCTCTCTGTACTTTAATAAGAAATAACTCTGACTCACGGCTTTGTTGGACATGTTTTTATCCCGAAGTATTCTTTTTCGCTTCCAATAATAAATATCAAGTTTACGGGAACTACGATGAATATTCATGCTTTTATTAAAAGTAAACAATCACTCTAATTGGTCAGGATGAAATGAAATTCTTCCGTAAAGTAATTTATAAAATATGGATGTGTTTTCATTTTGAAAATGTTTATATTTTATATGTTATTTAATTTTTCGTTACTTATCATTTATCAATTTCCTGTTAAATATTTCTCGTACAAGGGAAACGATATAAATAATCCAAAAGGAGAAACGATAGTAAACATTCTTTGCATAGAAAACATGACGCGAATACAGTAGAAAATAACTTGCAATTACACCACATAATTACGCACAATTTGAAACTTTTATGTTACCGAAAGCACAACCGGTATTACATACACACGCGCGTCAATTGTATAGCAGCGTCTCATCATGTACGATATGTTACCTTGGAAACGTATACTTTGTCGCACACATATACGGAGATCCAACAAAAACCGAACCCTTACTATTAAGTGCAGTCGTTATTTTGCGAAGGGTGTCTTTTCAAAACATCGTTCAATTCGCACTCCATCTTACGACACGTGGTTACCGCATAAACTTTTCATTCCTTCTGTTGGCAAATAACATACAATTACGGTCTATTTAGAGTAGTTTCGGATGCAATGCGTTTGTTTCCTTTTAGGCATTTTTGCAACGTAATGCAGCCCTGGTCTCGCTTTGCGAATTTCTCATAACCAAAGAATAATACTACGATAGTGGAACGAAAAATATTTTTTAAACGATAACAGAACTTTGCAGATTCCGGAAACCGAAATCACACGTGAACTCTCGTTCGTCGCGCAGTTCGGTAAAACGTCTTTTTCAACGCGAGAACCAGAAGTCTAACCTACCATCCAGTTCGTATTTCTCTCTCCGTTGCATCACTTAACCGCGTCCCGAAGCTGTGTACGTACTTACATACACATGTGAAGACTTTACCCAACGTTCTTCTTTCTTTCGAAGAAGCCTCGTTAACAGGATCCGACCGAAACGTAGTTTCTACGCGAAACGAAACATCCTCTCGCAGAACGGAACGAAAAGATTGCGAGAGGCTTAGGCTTCTTCGCAAGAGGACTCTCGCGTTCGCGACACCTCCGATGCAACGGAAGGGAAAAAGACAGCGGTATTTCTTAGCGTGTACTTACCATGCAGAAGAACTTCACGTCGGCGTTACGCCCGTGTACGAAAACAATCTGGAGAAGTACACAAAAAAATCCGCAAATCCCTAGGCTTTGGTACTGTGTGTCAGGAGGTTCCACTGGAACCCACGCAGTAGACTCGTACCGTTTCCCTCGGTCTGATCACCTTCGCAGATCATACGCAGGTACGGATAGCCGGTGAATAGAATAACCTCACACGCGTACTCCTACGATGTCGAGTAAAAAAAAGAACTTTACGCGACGGAACAAAGTCAAATGCAACACACACGAACAACGGTACAGCGCGCGGGTTCAGCGGCCGACTGAAAGGATGCAATCGCCTTTGGTCCGCCATGGTCCGCTCACGGACCCCTGTGGCCCCTCGTGGTCCGGCCAACCCCCCACCGCAACGCAACCAACAGAGACAAAGCAGCTGCGCGCGCACCTACACATTTTTTGACCCTCCGCCATTCTCCCTTCCCTCTACTCCCCCACTCCGCCACCCTTAGGCTCGATTCACCACACATCGGTGATACTAGACGGCAGACCGGTGCCCAAAGGAAACTGCCTCTCCACTTACTCACACTAAGCACAGCCACGGTATGTACGTCAACTCCAGCGCTTTGACACAGCTTCGGGGATTCGAGAAAGAAAGCAAACGCGTATTCTTCCTTCTCGCTCGCGAAACAGCTGAAATCCGACTTGCATCAACCGGCATATTTCGAGTCTCGACTGCCCAGGTATTTTTATTTTTCGACCTATGTACACTTATTACACCATAAACGTGGTACAGAACAGACCTATCGTTTGATGGAACTTGGTGACACACGAACCGATATACCACACCTCGTAAAATATCAGTGGTTTTAGAATAATCTTTCCGTTTAAAGAACAGTGACTTTAGAAATTATAGTCAACCGAACTACTGAAATCGGTAAAGCTAGCAAACATAGCCAAATCTTTCTTTGCTCGGTGTTACAACCACACTACTTTTCTTTGTGCGTAAACATAGCGTTTACACCGCGTTAAACGTAATATACATTGACTCGAGATTATACATGTCAGTCTATTTAATAAATTTAGTCCGAATCTTATTTTTATAATAAAAAAGAATACACTGCCAAACGAACAAAGGATTGCACCGTCATCTACGGCAAGACATTCAAGTTTGTCGAAAGCAAGCATGCGAAAGATATTTTCTATTACTATTGTTGTGTTAAAACCAATTGAAATTTCTTTCTATCCTAAGATGGTTTACAAGTAGACGTTACGTCCAATGTATTTTTTCGATCCATTATCATTTCGATGTCGCTCGCAACATTACCAATGGGCTATAGAAATAAATACAGGAGGAAATGGTCTGTAACAAAAGCGACAAATCCATGTTGCCGACTGTAAAATAATCCGTAGATCTACAGACCAGGTCTACACGTATACCCGGTCTGTGATGACAGTCAGTTTTGGCCAGAAAGTCCATAAGGTGTATGGTCTACTCGTATATACCTCATCTATTGTAAATTAATATTTGAAAATATTTTTTGATCGTACACAATTGAGGCGCTACCTAGCGTCGAAGACAGCTTCATTTCTCGTTAAAGTTGGACGTTCTGCCGTAGATGACGGTGTGATCGTTCGTTTAGCAGTGCATTTTTTTATTATAGTAATCTTTTTTATATCTCAAGTTAAATTACGCTTAACGCAATGTGAAATTATGTTAACACACAAAGAAAAGCAACACTGAATTAATGCGAATTTAAAATATAAATAACTTTTTTACCGAGTTCCATAGTAAATGATGGTTCCTAAAATGTTTCTTAATTGCGTAGGTGAAGTCTCGTAAGGAGAGTAATAATTATTTATCGGATATATTCATATGACATTTGTTTAATTTTATTGGTCATATTATTTTGTTCGTAAATTTAGAGATTTGTTCATAACATCAATAATCATGGTATATTGTACAATGCTACAATATTAGAATGTAATAATAATGGTATATAGAAATATACTGTACCAAATTAATAACGAATGATAAATAAAGTTCATGAAAAGTGTAACGAAGAACTTGTTTCAGCTTTGGAAAATGTAATGTATGGTCTCGTGCAAACAAGTTCACAATAGTTTAAAGGTATTTAGAAAATTGACCTAGATTAAGAAACAAGAAATATTTTAAGAAATGTGAAGAAGAAACATTAAAAAGTATATAATTCAAATTATATTAATTGTATGGTCTAGAAATTGAACTTGATTACAATCTAGGCATTGAACAGGGAAAATCATTTATTACATATGCCTATGTGCTCTTTTTCCATAAATCTATATAAATTGATTCTGTATCGATTTAAATATGTTATGTATAAGTACATTGGTTGCACTAGTCTTAAATATGGAAAGCAAGTCTTGAATACAGAATTTGCAAGGAAACAAGTTAATTTAGAGGAAAGAAAATTAACTCTTAAATCAACTTGTAGAGAATCGGGAAAATTAAAACGTTTTACAGGACAAAGTTGTACATCTTACTCAAGAAAGAAGATAAATAAAAACATTTTTTTTGTTACAAAGTGCTGAAAAAAGTAGCTTCCAATGCCTCAATTGTAAATTTAATATATTCTAATGAATTCATCACGATTCTGCGTATAGAAATGCTTACTGATATTACGAAACTTGTTAAATGCTAATTTATACTGTAATGTATGTTATTCTTTTATATACTTAATATTGTGTATTCTTCCATAATTATTACGTCGTATTTTGTTACTTAAAATTCTATTCACGCTGCTCTCATCTACTAATTAACATATTTTACAGACGTAATACTTACATTACGCAGTGGGGTAATTAGGGTTGTAAGTAATGCATATTAGTAGGAAAAGGAAACTAAAGTATAATTCATACTTCCCTCCACACGTTGTTTCTCACTTCGTCGTTATTTAGTTGTTTGATTCGGCCAGTTGCGGCGCTACATGGGGTTTCACTGAATCTCGTGCACAGCTATCCCTGGAGTTTATCAAAGTGTACGATGTCGGATAGACGCAACAAGCCGCGCGTCTACTTGACATTACAACAACGGTACGACATTTTGCTGCAATTAGAGAATGGTGTTTCGATGATTCAACTGGCAAATGACTACAACGTCAACAGTATGACCATCCGTCGCATCAGGGCGAACGCGGTCCTGATACGACAACAATCACAGTTAATGGGAATTAAAAATCAGAAAAAGTTTCGGTTACCCGTACTGCATCAGTTGGACATGCGTCTATACTCGTGGTATTTACATCGACAGACGTTAGGCGATCATGTTACCGACACGATGTTGCGTGCAAAAGCAAAAGAACTGAACGAAGAATTTGGCGGTCCGTCGTCGTTTACAGCAGCCAGAGGTTGGATATGGAGGTTCAAACGACGACATGGCATCCACCCCCCCAAGTACCATGACGAGTGTGCATGCACCAACAGGAGGACGAACGAAGATATTTCCTGGCTCTCTGTACAACAACTGGGAGAGAAAGATATAGAGCTGCAGAACTTTCACAACATGGAAAAAATGGGACTAACGTGGAAGATCGTTCCACGAAGAACTGTAATTCACGAGGAAGGAAGAAATACCAGCAAAAACAATATAACAAAGGATCGAACGGACTTGATCGAGACGCAAGAACTTTCGGCGCTTCCCACCCACGAATACGAGAAGTCGAATCAGTACCGGAGTCGTTTACCGGTTATTTTCAAGGCCCGAAGAAATACCTGGACCAACCAGAACGAGTTTGCCAATTGGTTTAAGAATTACTTCAGACCAACCGTAAGGAGACAGCAGTTTCAAAGGCGTGCCGGAGGAAAGGTGTTCCTCTTAATAGAAAACTGTAAAACTCATATACTACCTCCGCAATTACGAAGACTGAACGGCAACATCGAACTCGTATACTTTTCGACGGACACTACGTCGGGTAAGCAGCTAAGGGGGCAAGGAGTAGTAGAGAAAATGAGAAGATCCTTCGCCCATTGTATGCTGCAAAAGATACTGGAGTATCCCGATGGTGTGGTCGAATTTTATACAAACTATTACATAAAAGATTGCATCAGTTTGATCAACGAGATCTGGATAGACACGATACAGATGAGTATCTGTAAGATATGGAGCAAACTACTGGCAGGTCAAGCTAGGAAAGAACAAGAACAGCAAGAAAACCAAAGAAAGCCGTTTTGCGACATGCCAGTCTTTGTCAACGTGAAGAGTGATCCTCAAGATCAGTTAGAAGAATGTGAAATGTCAGACGTTAGCGAAATTACGAACACAGGAAGATCGATCAAAGCGGGGGCTGTTCTTCGAGATCGGAGAAAAAAATGCGAAACACCAGTTACCGAAATTACGAATCCAGTGAGAACGATCAAAGTGGAAAGTGTCCATCGGTATCAGACGGTAGAATACGACACGACAGTTATTACCGAAATTGCAAATCCAGCGAGAACAATTAAAGTGGAACCTGTTCCTCGAAATGAGATAGAAGAATGTGTCATGTCGGACATTACTGAGATTACAAATCCGGTGAGAACAATCAAAGTGGAACCTGTTCCTCGAGACGAGATAGAAGAACGCGACGTATCGGACATTATGAAAATTTCAAACGCAATCAGACCAATTAAAGCGGAAGTTGTTCCTTATAGTGAGATAAAAGAAAGCGACGCGTCAGACAATACTGAAATTACAGACAAAATAGAGATTATCAAAGTGGAGGCTGGTCCTCGAAATCAGGTAGAAAAATGGCTCGCCAGGGGTAACGAAGCAGACAATAGTGTTATAGATATAGAGTTCAGTGATCTCAAAACCACCGATAAATCGTACACTGAACCAGACCTGGACGAGAAGGAAACGCAAAAAATGTTTTCAACCTTGGCGCTATGGTCGCAAGATCAACCGAGTTTCATACAGTTGCAAGTGCAGGCAATACAGACATTTTACCACAATTCACGAAGATAATGTAATCATAAGATACTAAAAAATAATAAAGCTTTTATTTGCACTCGTTTTTAGCTTGTTTCGCATTATTTACAGATACTGCTGATCGATTATCGATTTTTTTCATGAAAACAGAATGCATTTATTTAACAGTTGTAAAAGGACATCGATTTTTTAATCATTTATGCCCATTTGATAAAAAAAAGTTTTCAACAAGAATTTGTTGGCATTGAGTGCACAATAGATGATAATGATACAAACTTTGGGAACTAAAGTAGCATGTATGTTTGTCGTTGCTTGGAATAGAATCGGTATACTAAATTTGACTTGTACCGCGATCGTAGAGATTACGAATCGTTTCGGTTTCTCCTTGCACGATAACGTAAACGAGCCTCGAGTAAGGCATCGTAGAAGAATGAGGTTAGCGTGTGTCGGTGAATCAATCCTAATACGATAGTAAAACTTATTTTACTTGTGGTTATTTTTCAGCAAGAGTTTCACTCTCGTATCTGTGACATTTTTCTGATTAAAACCAGACTAAACATAATATATTATTAAGATTATTTAATAAATGTGTTTACTAATTTAATATGTAAATTATAATCTGAACTATATCGTGCCACGAGTATGACATTGAAATTCTCGTTGAACAATAATTAATAATAAAAAAATTTTATTGTTAAACTACAATAAATCGTATCAACACACCTCTGATCTCTGCCGACCACTATGAACGCTCGTCCTTTCTCTTTCTTTTTGTTCACTATCCTTTTCTATATTCGACGTTGCTACCAGCGAAGATAAACAACCACGTCAATTACAGTAAAGTATCTCGATATGTAAAAATCACGAGGTTAAACCGTTCCATATACAGAATACCTGACAAATCCCGTACAAAAGGCTGTCTCACCTACATCGAAAACTTTTTGAGGAAAATATCCTTTCTCTTAGTTGGCCAAAGCTGCTTCAACTATCTTTACATTTTTTTTAAATTATCAAATTATCCTTTGTTGGCATTAAATTTTTCAGTCTTTGGTCCTTCACCTTCTTTTTCCTTTAAACTGTTATAAATTAACTTTACTTTGCTCCAAATCGTGTTAGAATATTTTTTCCTAGCCCCAAAGTAATATAAAAAGTAAATTTTCAATGCGCGATGAAAATGTATTTCTGCGTTTTTAAAGACTTCCAGTATCATTAGTGGTATGTACTTTGTTTAGCAGCCATAATGTTACGTATCGAGATTTACGACACAGTAAATCACAATATTCTTACCGTCAAAAAACATATTTGTTTGTCAGACATATTTATGTAAAAAAATTAGAAATCTTCAAACATTGCAAAATTAAAAAATCTTTTTGAAATTTTTGAAAAACCAGCTGATAGTATACCAAATCGTATTTTTGATCATTCAGATCTGTTTTCATGTTTTATAGAAAAAAATGAGTCGAATCTGTAGACGTACGATTTTAAATGGCATTCACTGTACATGTTTGACGTGCTAAAAAATTATAAATTCAAGTGTTCGAATACTTTTGTTAGCCACTGTATGTATTACGCAGTCAGTGCGTGTTTGCGATGGAGCGACGAGTTTCTTAGTGGTTCGGGCCACTTCCTTTTTTTTTAGTTTTTCTATATTTTTACAGCGGTTTTAACTGCATTTATCTAAACTCGGAAGCATCACGGACTACGATTTTACAATTAAAATAATGAGTTTAATCGTGATGTTCAATCTTCGTGGATTGACTCCGTTTATATGGATCGTATCTGTCTTAACCTTATCTATCAGTGATGAAGTTAAAACAGATGGTATTGCATCCTTAACATCTGTATCAAATACTACCTTTATAAACGCATCCTTAGAAGATGATCACCGAATTTTATCTTCTGCGATTCAACCTACTTCCGAATCCATTTACTCAACAAAAATTTCGAACGTACGTAAGAATGTTTTACCTGCCAATTAACACGCATTTAAATAATTAGTATGGAACTTAGATTCGACTAGTCGAATCCAGTCAATATCGAAAAATGATTATTTTCAATTGTTTTCTATGTAATTTCGTGTGTCGAATTAAAAAAAACCAAGAAGACTTTCACCAACAATGAAGTACAGCCGCTTAGTTTACTCGTTTAACTTTTAATTTTTAACTGCAAAATTCCAGTTAAAATTTGAAATAACTCGGATAACTCTTAAGTTCTTTCCAGAATATTATAGACATTTGTAAAAGAGATCTAGAGCTCTTGTGATCTAAGGATTTCAAGGGGCATTGTAGATAGATTTTTGGAAATCGGCATACTTGTACATAAAAATTTTAAATAATTATTTTTGTGTCTATATTTCGTGCTTTGATTCGAAATTCCAAATAAATCTGAAGTTAAAACTTGCTTGACTGTAATTTCAGGAAAATGTTACACCTTCGTTTGCGGGAGAAGGTGGTCCAATTCTGATTGCTTCTACCACTCAGCGAGCATCTTCTACTACTTTCCAATCAGCAAGTATTTCTGACACTCTAAATGTAGAAAATAATTTATCTAATGAAAAAGATTATTCTCCAAATGTAATAAGGAGGAATAGTACATTATCTAAAATTGTGCCAAGAAAAGGAGCAAATGAAATGTTACATGTAAAGAAGGAACAATCTTCTTTCATTGAAACACAGCTACCTAATGATGGAGAAACAATAGTTAAATATAATGTAACAGGAAATACCATTAAAATGAATAATACGAAGAATGTTTCGCATACTACTGTAAATGGTACATTGCAACAAAATACAAATACGCCGCAACAAAATACAAATACGTTGCAGCAAAATGTATCAGCAAGTACTGTTAGTACTATAATATCTTTGCTTAAAGAACATAAAGCAAAACCAACTGTAACAGTAGCAGGACCTAATGGTGATAAACGACCATTTGTATCACCTACAAGATCACGCTCGGGAATGCCAAAAAAAATTGATTATCTTTTGCCAGTTATTATTACTCTTCTAGCTTTACCAATATTGGGTGCTGTTATGTTCATGGTATATAAACAAGGTAGAGATTGTTGGGATAAAAGACACTATAGAAGGATGGATTTTCTTATCGATGGAATGTACAATGACTAATATTTACAAGTATGCTATTCAGGAACATGAATTACAAGAATATCATCTGCCTAATATATGTATATGTATACATATATATATACATACATTTGATAAACTATTTTGCCACTTTAGCATCAATCAATATACCATATAGAACTATCAAACTTTTATTGTGCCGTAACTTGCTCTGCATACAATATTCTTATTATGTTACTGCCTTATATTGAGATTTGTTATTTATATGTTTTATATAATCGTTTGTATACGGAAATTACCATTCATACGTAATTTGAAAGCTCTCATACTCATGGTTTTAGATAAGTAGTATACGAGAAAGACAATATGGAAATAGTAACAAACCAAATGACACAGCAATAATATAAAATTATTCAACGAATGTTATCGAAGAATTTTAAAAAAGTATTAATGTTAAGATTGGAATAAATATTATGAAATGCTCATTGAAACAAATAAAATTTCATTTGTAGATAGGTATATATGTATAAGCCAAATTGAAAATTTGTTTTCTTATTTATAGAATTTTACGCGAAAATAATTTATTAGTCATTTGTTTCAGCTCAGTTTGATGTTGAAAATTTTAAAGTTTACAATCTTCGTTAAATTGAACTGGCCGTCTTAGGCTTTTTTTAAAAAAAAATTTGTTATTAGTAATATTATTATAGAATTTTTTTACTAAAATTTAATTTGATTATTGAAATTTTGTAAAATGTACTTTGTGTTATTTTACAAATTGTAAAGTAGTATGTATTCCACCAAAGAAACATTTGATTTACATCATACAATCGTTGTAATTACTTGTAATAATTATTTTATATAACTGCATTTATAGTATTGTTATTCAAAGGTTTGTCCGGGTAAATTAATAATAATTGCCATACAAAAATTAAATGGACATCGAATGATGTTCACGGAATTATTATATTGTTGCAAATATAAGCAATGTTTTGTGCAATTAGAAGAATTAGGAAATTCTATGCCGAACTTCCTTTTTCGTTTAATATGTGTAAAGTTTCTATTTTGTCAAAATGTGATAAAGCAATAACAGCTATTTTTATATATGTATGTAAGAAACCATTCATATTGTTATAAAATATATATACGTATAATTGAAGTCGTTTAATTACTTCCGATATTAAATAATATTCCTTATACAGAAAGAAACTTCACCATGTTTGATTTGTAAATTTTATTAATAAGCTTCTTATGTAGGTACATAAAATCAGTAGTATTAGCATGGCAAATAAATTACAAATTTTTAATAACCGATAAATAGTAGGGCATCTGCCTTTACTAGATTAAAAAAATCTCTTTTTTTATATAAAAAGAAAGGGAAATTAAGAAAAATTCAATTTCGTGATTTCATCTACGTGCTCTTGTATGCGTGTATAAATTTAATTTCAGGAAAATATGATTACCAATGTTAATATACCTAGAGATTTCAAGTAATTTAACTTAATTTACTTTGGAAATTAAAAATTTTTAAATGCAGAACCATTGATGATTTATAACAATCTAAAGTAATTGTTTCTTTGCTACAATGCTACAATCATAACTCCATCTTAGACTAAATTTGTATTAAGTCATTGATTTTATTATAGAACTGAATATAAAAATAGTAATTGTCATAAATAGTTTCATCTTAATGTCATGATTTCAATACAAACATAATTTGTCAACTAGACGCCTTCAGAATATTGCTATACATATTATGAATATAGTAAGATAACACCCAGATGAAATATTCGATATAATTCTAGAGTTTTCAACAGTGTATTTTGTCATAAAAAAGATATTCTAATAATCTAAAATTCGCCTTTTAAAGTTATGGTAAAACTCTTATAATATTCAAAGGATCTTTTTGTAATTTCCAATAAGAAAAGAATACGTAATATATTCTATTAAAACTTTAGAATGACTGTCGTTATACTCTGAGAATGCCGGTTAAAAATACTCTTATATAATCACATTCAATACGTTGTCGTACAAAAGGTATCATACAAACAACGGTCATGTGCTTAATAATAATCTTACAATATATAATAAATAATATAAATTCATATTAACTGAAACTGCACACAAAATTAAAGTAATTAAAAATATGCAGTTTTTACATAGGAAAAGTGTACTCGACCGATGAATCAGGTAACCATACGAAAAATATCAGCCTTGAATGTATTTTGCCGTTATATTTACCTGGTTAACCGTCCTCGATCAAGAATAATAAAAGGCTCATACTGAACTTTCATATTTATTAGTGTTCGTTAAAATTTTTTTTTTTTATTTAGACTTATACTTTACTTCGTCCGGAAAAGCTTCTCTCGGTGGTACTAGACTAAGCATTATTACATGACGTTGATAAACTCTAGAATTACGAAATTGTGTATCTGTTCCGTGAACTCGATCTAATACTCCCAGAATCCCGAAGCATTGATTAAACCTGAAATAATAATAATTTCAACGATCGACATTTAGTTTTAAATAATAAAATCTTACGGGATTTTAATTTTATCTTTGAAATAATAATAGAATTATACATTTATAAACATTCCCTCGAGATATGCTTTTGTAACATAAAGACAACAGTGCGGTGAATTTTATTTAAAAAAAATATCTTATAACACGATGTCCGAAATAAGGAATAGGAATCTAGAAATAATTTAATTTTCTAACTTGTTGGTCCGAAACTATTTTCAGTTTAAGGGAATCGAACGTTTTCGAAGCTATTGGAAAAATATACTTACTTTAAATGATGGAAATCATGAGCTTCTGGAGATGGAAAGAATGGTAAATGGTAACCGGAGTGAGCATTCAACGTGGAGAGAATAGCAAGCGAGAACCAAAGCCAAGCGGTAGCCACGTGAGAACCTACGATGAATACTCCCAAAAACGGTGGTAATAGGTTCGAGCCAATATGTTCTAAAGGATGGCAATATAACGATGTTACAGCTATAGGTGCTGTCCATTCGTGATGCTGTTTATGTATATACTTATATAGATAGCGGCTATGCAAACATCTGTAAGACAATTTTTATTATTACTTAAGTTTTCTTGCAATAACAAAGGGTTAAATGTAGAAGACATTGTTCAAGATAATTGAAGGATCATCTATTCAAATTACTCTACGACTCTAGGTCTGCAAAGTACCTAATATGTACTTAAAAAACTTGGACATTTATACATGTAAGTTACGAACGTAGTAAAAATATTACTACGTTAAGTACACAATATTTGTTTGATTCTTCTCAATTATTTTAAGCAATACGATACAAAATGATCTTACTTTAATTCGTTTTAAATTGAATGTTGAGACTATGGTTCGAGCTAAATTTTTACTGATAAGTCCAAGTTCAATCGGGTGAATTCTGACGGGAAAATATGTGTGAGACGCTGTATAGGAGAATTAAAAAACAAAAAAATGTATCAAATCCATAATCAAAGGTGGCGGAAGTCTAATTCTTGTCTAAAGTGCAATGAGCTTTAATGAAGTCGGTTCTATAGATTGCATCGAGTGAATCGTGGTCTGTTTTAAATACTCGAATAGTTAAAGACGTGTTACTCTTATCTGCTGGTGATGAAATACCACACGATTGGATTTACCGAGCTGACAACAATCTCAAGCACACGGTTCGCGTGGTAAAACAATTTCTAAATGAACACAATATTAATATAACGAAATGGTCCAAGTTAGATCTAAAAAGATAAAGGTCTTTAATTATTGGATATTTAACTAGAGCCAATCCAGCATATATGATAATATTTTTGTATTCGACAATCTAAAATTATTATAAATCGGGTATGAAATCTCGTGCCGCTAAATCACCGTTACCCAGTGAATTATAAATAAATTGTTCTTTCGATATGGTAAAAATAAAAGAGGAAATTTGCGTTACTGTACGGGGATGCCCTTACACTCTAACAGCATGAAAAATTCACGTACCTGTGCGAGTAATAAAATCCAATTTCCTCGCATAATATGAGAATTGCGATTTCAACGAGTACCCAGTGGAAGGTCGGCAATTCGCGCATAGGGGGGTAACCGCGCCATTCCATAAAGCAATAACTAGCGTACGCTAGAGGAATCCCGACAACGATCTGATTGAACAGTACTTGAGCGATTACTTTGCACAATTCCTTCCTGTTGACGGGCTCGTTCGTCCCGGGCTGTATTTTGTATTTTCTCAAAGCAGCTGGCCGATTAGTGATGTCTAAAAGTGTATAAATACCGCCGAAAAACCAATAAACGAAAAATGTTAACCCCAACGATCCTGAAAAAGAATTAATAAAAAATTTTTAAACTTGGCATTTCTAGGAGAGCATAGGACAGTGCTTCCCAACTATTTTCACGTCACGATACACGATACGACGGTTAATAGGACTTTCTATCATCGTACATGGCTATTTTATCGTTTGGAAAATAATCTTTGTAAGAGTACCCCTCTAAACGACGGAAACTTGTGAAAAAATTTTTTTCCCATTACTTTATTAATCGTTTGTGACGAGGGTGTGAGTCACATCTGTTGGGCAGCACTGATACAGGGTGTCCCGAGATGAATATATTTCAACTAATGCTTGAACTATTAATTTTATAAAATAATAACTGGGGAAACATTTTGTTCACCTTCCGCTTAGAATCTAACGAAATAAGAAATATTTTTGTCTCGATTGTAAACTCCTTGTGTTCAAAGTTATCCGAAGATCATGGTATACACCTTAAAGGCAGCTGTACACATACATAAGTACGTTTCCATGGCGTACGGTGAACGTAATTGCGGCCAGCCCGTTCACACGATATAGCTTCTTGACCGATTTGACCACTTTACCGAAACGGTAACAGTTGAAAGTAACGTTCACACCTTTCCGCATTGTTGTGACACATTGGGCTCTCAAGCCTATGAATAAAACTGATGCACCGTGGCGTGTACAAGCTTTTACATTCACGCAACGGCAAATCGGTCATTTGCTGAATCAATTGTTTTATCATCTTGCGTAATACCATATCACAGTTGGATCGGATGGAAAACAAGGCTCGACAATTTAGAATCGACAATTTTCTCTACAATACACGTTGTTTCGTGTTATCAGAAAGAATAGAAATACTTGTAACAAAAGGTCGCAACTGTGGAGTCGCCGATTTTACTCAAACTTCTTTTGGTAATTCTAGAGCAAAAATAAGCAGACACATGGTCGGTCTTCTTTGCCTCGTTATTTACAAAAATATTTCACATTTAGTTTTTGGGTATCCATATACACGGTATCTCATTTAAATCAAGCCACTTTTTACTTTAGAGACGAAGACGTCTAGCGGGAACTTAGAAATGTAAATAAATAACATATTATGTAAGAGGAAAATATGATTTTAATTTATGGCAAAAGTGAGCAACGTGTGAGGAAAGCAGCTTTTAATTTCAAGGTCATATCACGTACATATCTGAACGTATTTTAATATCCACTAGACGATACAGCAAAACAGGATATGCACTTGTATGCAAAAAGTATTTGTTTGTTTTCTTACACATATTTTACCATACGTAAACAGTGACAAGAAATGAAAAAAGATTTTTATCTCTTGCGATATTCGAACACGAAAATTACACACATACAGAAATAAAAGAATTAAATGTTATATGTATATTTTTTCAAATAACGAGCGTTGACAAAAAGTTCAGATACGCACGCGTGTGCTTATCTTTGCTGTATAATCGTTAAAAAGCAGTTTGAATAAAAATTTACTCCGCAGGTACGACCTCCCCTTATTAAAGCAAACACGTTAAAAGGGACAACCTGCATATTAATGTTTCGTCATATTTCATTTTCGTGTACCATAAACCCAGATCGTCACGGGATCGTCGCCTAATTTGTCTAAGATTTTATCCCATTGTGCTTGCCAGAAATCACCAGAAGCTCCCCAGAATCTCTGCAAATGCCTAAAGAACAAAGGAAAGTTTGTAACGTTATCGTAATTAACTTGAAAACCGTGACCGTAAACATTTCGAAATCACGAAATTTCCTTGTTCGTTTCGAATACAAAGATAGAAAAATCGTGTTTGTATACCTTATCTGGTAAAATTTACCATGTTAGTGTGTTGCAGAAAGCAGCGAATCCGATTACAACGGTTCCGATTACAAAAAGGACGCTTCTTAAACTTGAAAGAAGGGTCGGCGGAGTTTGATTCTTACAACCATCGCTGCTGGCAGTCGTCACTGCAACAATAACGTGTTATCGTTAATTTTTAAATCATTATGATCCTGAAGTACATTAAAAAAATTTTAATTTCAAAATTGAGACCATGTATGTATGTCTAAATTAATGACTATATTACGAGGGTCTGCTTATGGAATTACATTGGCAACTGTTAATTGATAGAATGTGGCGTATACAGTAACATCGATAGATTTTTATATAAAATAATTATTTTTCATTCGTTTTGTACTTTTTATATTTTTGTTGCCCGATAATTTAGTCAATTTAAATCGTCTACATATTTATGACATTTATAGTGACTGACTACTGGTACGTGAAAGGTTCAAGTTGAGGCATTCACCGTCCGACTGCTGGCCAAAATATTTTTTCATATCTCGAAATATTTCAACTACGAACGACTATATAACATATTTAAAAAGTACAATCTTAAACGAGTTCAATGGTACACGAAACGTTTAGAAAATAATATATTAAGAATAAAAAACGCGTAAGATGAATTTTTATTTCGCCTTAAAATTGTTACGTGCCGATAGAATCGGAGCTTTCTATCGTAAATTGAATAATTCGCTGCAGCACGACTTTGAAAATGATTCGATAACGTGAGATGCACGCTTAACTCACGGTTACGCGGTGCGAATGCCTCGGTGTATTATCGCTCTTTGTCGTTTCGTACCTCTTCTGCGAAATATCGTTTCGAGCAACGTCATTGTCGGGAGACTGGCCCCGCGGTTCGAACAGAGACACGCACTTTTAAGAATCACGATCGTTCGTCCGCGAACGGTATCGTATAGTCGAGTGTCACGACTGACCACAGTCGTGTTTCATCGCAGACTACGCTTCAGGCAATAATCGCTCCCTCCATGATACATACGTACTCCGTTTTGTCCGAGGCACTTAAGTTTTTTCATCTTTATGTAAATGTCAGGTCGCCGAGGATGTCCTGCACGATGGTAAATCAAACAACGCTAGAAATTCCATTTTCGGAAAGGCATACCATACCATCGAATTGTACAGTGCTAGACAAAATTACATTTCGATACCAAATATTTTTTATTGGGTTTAGATCGGTCGACGAACTGTATATACGTATATATATATATATATACCGAAAGTACGGATGCTTTATCTCCTTAGGGCGAACTTTTTTTTTTACATTAATTTCATAATGAATACTAGTTCCCTAAACCAAGATGACGATGCACACTTGTATTCAAAAGCACACGCAATAAGAAAGAAAAGAATTTCTTTCGTGATATGATAAAGAAAACCTTGTTGCGTTTTTTTTTTAGAATTTCACTCTGTATAGTGTCGGACTTGTAAACAAAATAACAATAGACAAAATTAGTAGAGAGGAATGTTGTATACCGATTATGTCTCATCGTGTTTACGCACATATAGATAGTTGATATCGTCTTTATACAAAACTACAAAACATTCCAAATTCCTTTCCTTGATGATTTTATCGTTTACTCTGACTCACATTCGAACCTTGACCACTGTCTCATTTTGGAATCTCGTTCTTTCTCTCGTCCTTTTCCTGGGTAACCCCACCTTTCTCACTTTTCCAACTATACGGAAGAAATTAAGAGGAATACAACAGGAGATCTCGTGCAAATTAACAAGATTTTCCTCCGAAATGTACATTACTTTTCAAATTACAATATGATACGACTCACGAATATCGTGTAAACAAAAGCACGTGACCACGATAAGTCGGAATGGCAGTTTTAATATATACAATAAAATTTATACTACTATTTATATATAATAATAGATATATTTGTAAATGATTCAACATTTATAATAATCGTTTAATACAAGATCTACCGACGGTTTTATCTATAAACATTTGTTTATGTCACGATAAATCCTGATAATATACTTGGTCAATTAAACGAAAATTAAATCGCACGCGATAAGTTTAATCCCATTAAACATTATCCTTGCATGATGTGCCTTGTCATACTCACGTTTGTTTTCGAACGATACGTGATTCGAAATTTTATTTCATTCATAGAGCGTTGCGATTCGTCACGTGATACAAATCATTATCACATTTTTGTACAAAACGAACTTTTTCACGTACAACGAAACACATTATAGAATTTAAATATAACTCGATGAAAAGTTTGCGTGAGAAAGTTCTGCGAATACATATTTTCTTTCCAAACGTTTCATCCAGAGTTTGCAACGTTCATTTTTCGGTGATCGTATCCGTAGGAAAATTGTTGCTGCTGACTGTATCGTAAATATGAAAATAAAGGGATGGTTACTTCAAATAATTCAACTCGATCTTAAAGTAACGTTCGCAATATTTCCTTTCTCCAATTCCCACATGTTTTTGTACAATATGTGTGTCGTGAAAGAAATCACAAAATTTACAAATTCGTAAATACAAAAATGATTGGGTATTAATACTTAAAATTATGCGCGATACATAAATTTTGTACAGAGTTATTTGAAAATAGAATTCTTAAGTAAATTTTTCTGTGTGAAATATATTAAAAAAAATGATACAACAATAAATTGGATGTAACTTTTAAATAGACTACATAATATAAATAAACAAATTGTAAATCGCTTTAGCCACATAATTTACTTGGTTTTATATCAACGTTAATCGTTATGTACCTACATACCTTTTATAGTAGAAACTTTTTATGTACTGGCACGGTTTACCCCTATCGTTTTACACAGTTCGATAAGTGGCGTGACGTTAATGTCTTGATGAAAACACAAATTTCGTTATTGATTAAATTTATATCGCTCATCTTGTGCTTGTGATCGTGACCACGGAGAAGTCGGTAAAATAGAAGCAATGACAATTATTCGCGTGCACAATTCCAGCGACAATCAACAACGAAATCCACCTATTTAAACGGGTATAAACAAAAAGCAGCAGGCGCACGATCGACCGACGTGCGTTTATTTACATTTCCACCTGCCACATTCTTCCCTCCAAAAGTGAATGCTTGTCGATAGACGTTCGACGCCACATTCCATCTCGCGAAACAATAATGAAAAATACTGTAACGAAGGAAAGGGTAGTGCAATCAACTCTCGATGACTGCGTAGTAAACGAAAACACACGGTTCAACGAATTCTGTGGTTTTGTACGGTGCAACTGTCAGAGAGTGGCCGCCTTGGGTTTATCCGAGTCACCCAAGCGTGTTTTCGTTCGAGTATCAACAGGGACGGAATGGAAATACATATTGCTTCCTACCTTTGTGCTGGCTTTGTACGTCCATCATGATTGGGGATGATAACGTTTATGGAAAAACCACGTAAATTCTTGTATCTGAAGTCAATGAATCGCATTTGCCACAGCACACACGATAGTCGATAAACGCAGACCGTTGATACTGGCAAATGCGCCGTAGCGCCAAGCGCGTACCTACAGCTTGAGTGTCGTATATACATATACATATATCTATATATACCCGTACATATATTATATATCTGTACATATATACATATATATACAGGTATATATATATACGTTTTCGTGTGTGCTATTTGTATACTGGGTGTTCAGGTATCGATGCCCAACGTTATTCTTGGAAAGGATTGGTGCGAGAAAAAATCCAGAGATCACTATATTTTTTTTTTTTTTTTTTTTTTTTTTTTAAGAAATACGACTTGTATAAATTTTGAAAATTTATAATAGAGTTCGTAAAAGTGATCGTACTGTCTTTTAATTGAACCGCTACATAACACCTATTGTATCGTGCGAAAGTGACGATTGAGAAAGTTCAACGATGTGATATATGTAATAATATTCGAGATCGTACAAGGCCAGAAATGGAAAAACAGCTTTGAGATTTTAGAATAGTAGCGTATACGAGAACTCGAAATAGGCAAAGGTATCAATATCATACCCATTTTTCAATCATAATTTTATTGCCTTTTGTTAAAATCGTTCGTAATTTTGTATTATTTTTATTTTTAAATTATTTACGTCCCTTGCCAGTCAGTACATTATTTAAACTATTTTTATTTTATTTTTGGCTTAGTATGATATTGGACACCATTGAAATGATCTTGAAAGTATCTTGAAAATAGTTAAGATCGTTTTCATTTATAATTGTTTACAAAAATACAAGGGACCTTAATGAATGAGCACCTTGTATGCATGTATCACATGTATATGTACAATGAACGGTATACTATAGTGCGTGATATAGTATGTTCATGCATTCGCATTAGGTTAGAACTACACAATCATTTTTATTACCTCTAAATGTCAGTAATAACGGAAGCAAATATTATGTTATTTTGTATGTCTGGTTTAATTCTAATTCTACTCTTTCCGTGCCGTACAATTTGTTAACAAAGTTGTCGATACATCATGTAATGCTAGCTTAAGAATTTTTTATTGTACAGATATATACATATACGTATACATATACGTATATTCGTATTATGTATTATGAAAATTACGTGTCACATATTTTGGTAAAAACGTTACAAAATAATCTAGATTCTCGTGTATATACATAAGATTTGCAGGTGTGAATGCCTCCTGTCACATATGAATCAGCTGTTATCACCTGTTGTGTCGCAATGTACATATGTATGTATATTGATACATATGCAGCAAGCTTCAATGAGATTACTTTCTATGCTACTTAGCGGTCTTCCAACAGGTATGTACTTTTCCCTTTGTTAACTATGATAATAAAGCACAATTATTGTACTGTAAATATTAATAAGAAAAAATCGAAAATTATAAGTACGAAAATGAGCATTCACATTTAAACGTTAACCTTAATTAAAATTATTCTAAATTCAATTTTGTTTAGGTTGTATATACAAAATAAAATTTGAAGTAATATACATATAATAAACTACAAGTATTATATTCGTGTGTAAAATTTTATTCAACGATATCCAGAAATTATACGAAGAACACACTCTTAACAATATGTTTTTTAAATATTTTCATAAGTTTACAGTTAATAAAATCCGATTAAACGAATGTTGGATGGAAAGAAAACTTGGAATTATTAACAGTTAGAAACTGTTAAAATAAAATAATATTGTAAAAGCAAATACAAGAAATACCAAGGCCTACATTTACTTATTAGTAAAGACTAATAAATATAATGAATAATTTGAATGGACAAGTCGATGTTAAATAAAATCCGTGTTTGAAATTTCTTAACTTCACATTTTTTTGTAATGTTAAAATATTCCGTAATATGGCAGCACATATGCGTGTTACGTAGTGCTTGATTTAGTCCAGGGCCAGAAATGAAAAGGAAAATATAGAAAAATAGCAACTTTAACCTTAGATATGTTGATTTAATTCATCGCAGTAAGGTTCGTTTAGCATTTCATTTTAAATGCGAAAACATTTGACTAGTTATATCAAGATTTCCAAGTTTGAAGAATTTCATTGAAAAACTTTCGAGAATTGGTAACTGTCCGTAGCCCTCTGGTATCGAATTTGGTAAGTTTCGTTACAGTTAGCCGTCCAACTGTTTCCGGCTACGAAAGGAGTGATGTAGACTTTACATTTGGAAGTATATCGATACAAATTATACGACATTCATGTGTAATTATTAATAAAGTTATTGTAAATATTGTAAAGGTAGAATTAAATATGGACTCGTGTATATCTGTTCTTGGTTACACACAGATGTGAATGGTGAAAGTACGCTAGCAAAATATGTGCACGAATAGTGACGTGTTCCCATCTTGACAATTCCAGGAATATAAATAAAGGTAAATAGGTTTTGTAACATACTTCTTTTTATAGAGATTGATGCTTTAATTGCACTTTTATACGACTTAATCGATTTTTACAGATTGTACATTCTCTGTTACAAATTATAAAGATAGATTTTATTTCCTTTAATACTGGTTACGTCATTTCGCTACGTGTTCCAAATTATTTACCAAATTTAATTTACGTTTCATGATATCGATAGTGCGTTTATTAATCTCTATAAAATTCGACGAGATCAAAACGTTGAGGTTAACTTTAGCGTTTCGCTAAAGATTCCTATGTATTGTTACCAACACTGTTCCATAAGCCCCTTTATGTATTCCTTACATTAGTTTTATAATGTACATTAAATAAATAAATGTTGCTTATATTTCATTGAAATTTTGTGTAGTATTTCTATACCCATGCCATCCAAATATGTAGATATATACATAAATCAATATTGCAATCCCCAAAATATTAAAAAGTAAAAACTTGCATTTTGAGTTAAATTTTGTTACATTTTTTTATGATAAAATTGTTCTGTATATACGAATCATTATCTTACACATGGCATAAAATGGTTTCAAATTTATATATGTTTCTTTATTTAATACTTTATATAAGGTATCATAAAGAAAGTTCAAGGTTTCTACTTAAAAGCTACGTTGCAAACATTAAATATGCTACAAGGTAGCCTGTCCATGTTATGACATTCAACATCTATATACAAAGATAATATAATTAGTTTACCCCAGTCGAGCTTTCATCCAATTAGTCTATGAAAATGAGAGCAGTGGGTGACACACTGTCTGATCACTTTATAAAAACTTTCACTGCCATTGACTTCATAATTTCTTACTCGTAAGAGTTTAAGTCTATGTTATACAAATTATAATGAAGTGGTTTCTACTGTTATTAAGTGCACAGTTTATAATGTTGGGTATGTCGGAAGAACCACCTGGAACAAAGGAAGAGGAATCGATCGAACAACCTACGATAGAGGATGAAGGAAAGTGCGAAGAAAATAAGAGTCAATTGGAAAATTTTAAAGAAATTATGCTGAAAAATAAACAAGGTTCGAAAAAGGAAGAGGAGGTCCAGGTGAGAAAATTAGTTCTATGAAAAGCAACCAACAGTCTTTCGTTTTATACATACTTGAATTTGAATTTAGGAATATGCAAGGAGACTTTCCAAAATAAAATCTAGAGCCAAGCTATCGCGTCGACATAAAGAAGGAATTCTGCCTGGTAAAGGCACATCGGTTACATCAGACACAGCTTCGGCTAACATGACCGAACAAGCTATCAATGATATTAGTCAAGCGAAAACTGCAAAAGCAAAGTCTACTTTACTCCAAAAAAAATTGGCAGAAGATAGGAAAGTATTTGAACAACGAAATAAAGAAAGAACCGAAACTAAACGTGCAGTAGAAGAGAAAGTGGAAGCTATTAGGCAACAACTGGAAGAAAAAGATGTATCTAATACAGACTTAGCAATAATGGGTCTGCAAAAGGATCATCTATCGGTAACACCTATTAATCCGATCATGATAACTTCGGAGGTTGGTAATCAGCAATATTTTTATTTTTTATCAGCAAATTCTTCGTTAATCCTCCAGCCGCGGGGAACGCTTATAGCGCGTTTCGCTTATTCTAACGATTCCGCCGGAACACGCTATTATCGCGTGGCTTATAATTTTTATGATATTTAAGCATCTTAGAAAAAAGCACAGTCTTAGAAAAAAATCGCTCGCGGCTGGAGGATTAAGCAGTTATAGCTATTAGAAAATTTGTATTTAAAATTTTAATTGTAGATCATGTCACCAATTCAAATTGAGAATATTCGAGAGAAAGAAAGTAAAATTGCGGAACTCAATGATAAAATTTTAGAATTAGAAGCCACTGTTATTGATCTTCAAGAGAATTTAAAAGAAAAAGACTCTGTTATTGACTCTAAAACAAAAGCAGTTACACTTATGTCTGCAGACCTTTCAATGAAAGGTAAAATGACGTTAGATACCCTTGAAGATACAAAAGACGAAATGCGAACAATGCAGGAGCATTTCGTACTTTTAGAGACATCGTTAAAAAATAAAAATGAAAATCTATTAATGCAATTACAAGAAAGAGATAACAAAATAGTAGAATTAGAAGAATCAATTAAACGGTCTGAGCAACAGATTAACGAGCAAAAGTTATCCGAGTCGGCAAGTGTCGATTTTTCTCGTTCTACAATGGATACTTTGGTGGAAACTAAAGAAGCCATGAAATCGATGCAAGAAAATTTTGTACTTATAGAATCTTCATTAAAAATGAAAAATGACAATCTTCTTCAACAACTGCAAGATTATGAATTAAAGCTAGCAGAAGCTAATGAACGAGTATTTAAACTAGAATCTGGTATTGGAATAGAAAGAAATCCAACAATTGACGATTTACAGTATAAATTAGAAAAATTAGAACATAGTAATAAACAATTACAGGATGAAAAGTATGAATTACAAAAAAGTGTTGCTGATCTTCAAGATAAAATTATAAATGTTTCTTTACATGGTAACGGGGCAATAATAGAAAAGGATAATAGAATAGTTGAACTTGAAAACTTAATAGAAGAACTAAAGCAATCTAATACGCTTCTTGAGGAAGAGTCTAAAGTAGAATTGCAAAAACAATTAGCCGATGTGACACAGAAAAATGGAGAGTACATAAATAAAATAGCTGATCTTGAAAATTTAGTACATGAACTTGAAGAACAAAAAAGTAATATCGCAGCTAGATTATCCGATGAAAGTGCTGTGAAAGACGACGAAAAAGTAGCAAAACTCACCAAGGAATTAGAAGAATTAAATAAAAGTATGATAAAAATTAAAGCACAACATAGGAGTAAAGTGAAAAATTTACAGAAACAATTGGAGAATTTCAAAATGGTGAGGCATTTTTATTCTCAAATTTTAATATTAATTTTTTAAATAAGTGATGTTGGTTGATATTTACGATGGAATTTATATATTGTATGCTGTCATATTTCAGGTGTCCGACACAAACGCAGAACTTGTCAGGCTGGCAAACCAAGTGGCATTATTAGAGGAGGAGAAAGGTAACCTTCAGCTGAATCTGGTAGACTTTGACGAGCTTAAAGGTAGGAACCGGGACAGAAATTCTGTCATTGCTGTTTCCATTGTTCTAGTTTTGTTACCAATTGTACGTGCAATGCATTATCTATTTATATTACTCTCGAAACGGTTTATTATCTGCAGCCCTCTTTTCCCTTGCTGTAGAAAAGATAAAATATATACAAGGTAATCAGTAGCTGATGGTATAAGCAAACATGGGGTGGCTATATGTGAAAAAATATGTCGAAAATATAGAATAATATTTCTTTATACGAGATTTGGTTTTCGAGAAAATGTTTTAAGTATTTTCCGGGTACACGTATCCGACAAACGTTTAAAGCAGAGATCTACATTTCACGTTTGTATCTTTCTAAAATACATACGTGTACATACGTAGTTAATATATTCGTGTTCAAATTCGTCTAGTGTTTAATACACGGATACGTGAGTATCAGTGTTGGGCAAAGTTATTTCGAATAACGAATAAATTCGATTTTTTTCTAATTCACGTCACCTTTAGTTTGAAGTTAATTTTCTCGAAAACCAAGCCTCGTACGAAGAAATGTTATTCTGTTTTCGATTTATTTTTTCATGTATAATTATTCACTGCTCGGTTGTACGATTAGTTACCGATCACTTAGTATACATATTTGATAATACGTACAAAGCACTTATATTGTATTCTATTATATTTTTTGAAAATTGATTCTATAAAAGATAGTTTAGAATGTCAGTATTTATTTTACTCTTGATGCTTACTCCTTAAGAGATATACATATTGATATCGAGACAGTTATAATTATGCTAATTTCTGGTGATGGAATCCTATTAGTTAGGTATATACTAAATTGTAAAAGTTTTTATACAAAATACTAATCAGTTATATTATATCAAGTGTCTTTTAGTGTTTTAATATAATATGGTACCTACTTTACTTGTCAAAGTTTGCTATACTCTGATTTGTAGAAGTAGACTTATTCCTTAGAATGTAATATTTATATTTCATATACATTTTGGTATAATTAACTTGCATGAAAAATTGGACAAATAATTTTTTATTTTTTTTTAAATCATCTACAATATGCTGCTGTACAGTTTATATGTATAATGTACTATTATTTGAAACGATCATCTAATATAATTCAAAGTATAATTAATACTCTACCGCATTAACAAATAAATAAACGGTGCTAAAATTAATAAGTGAATCAATATTTTATTTACTTTGAATGATGGGCTAATTGCTTACTAACATAATGGTTTTATGGTTATTAATCATGTTTAATATAAGATCAAAAAATAATCTTTTGGAAATAGTTAACGTATACGTATAATTTAATATCGTTCATTTAAACGCGTTAAATTTATATTTATATTTTTTTAACTTGCTTGCTTTGCACCTACTATCAATTATCAATTAATTCCCCATAATGTCAATTATACGTGTCATTGGCATGTTGTACAATTTACACAGCTTCAGCAGGAGACTGGCAAGAACGTATTGCCGACCTTGAAAGTAAAGTTTCTGTTCAGTCGGAAGAAATTCAAATGCAAATTGAAGCTATTGCTGCTTTAGAGAATCAAAAGTTGGATTTAATGCAAGGTAATACTCTTGACTCCATAAGTATCAAATACGGAATTAGTTATACAAAATAGCGACGATAACTTACAGTTTAGAAGAATTTTTTATTCTGTATAGAGATGAGTCGAAACTTGATTTTTAACTTCACGAAACTCGAATTCGAGACTTTTCGAGGTCACGAAACTTTTGATACTTGTAACACTAAAATTAAAAAAAATTTTTGTCATAAAATTAATTTATTTATTGATATTTATTATATTATTTATTTAAAAATAACATAAACTTTTGAGTTTCGAAAACTTAAAAAGTTTCGAGGGGTTTCGAATATCCCATCCCTAATTTTGCAACATACATGTGATTTGTGTTTCAGAAATTCATACGGCAAAACAGGAAATTTCATCTTTAGAAGCGGAAAATGCAGAATCTGAAAATCTGCGAGTAACAGCAGAAATGAAAATTGTTAATTTTGAAGAGCAATTAGAGGCTATGCATAAATTGGAAAATGAAAGTAAATTGAAATCCTCGTCAGAAGTTAATCAAGCAGATCTGATTAAGCAGATAGAAACATTAACGCAAGAAAATAGTGAACTGTATAATAGAATATCCAAGTTGGAAGAAAAAGGTGCTTCTGACTCTGGATCCACCGAGTCGTTTGAAGCCATTCAAGAATTGGACAAAAATGATTTGTTGAAAAAGATCGAGGACTTAACGCAGAAAAATAGTGAATTGACAGTTAAATTGAACAAAGTTCACGAAAAAGAAAATTCACAGATTGAATATACAGAACCGTTCGAAGCGAATACCGATTTAACAATGAAATCAAGTCAGCTGGAAGAAAAGGGATCTTCTGACACTGGTTCAACAGAATCTTTTGAACGTATTCCAGGACACAATGAAAGTATGGCAAAAATTGAGCTCCTTACTCAAGAAAATAATGAACTAGTAATTAAGCTTACAAAACTTGAGGAGCAGTTAGAATATATAGAATCAACTCGATTGGTGTCTAACGCGGACGTTGATATGAAATCAAAAGTTGATAATTTGCTAGAAGAAAATAATAATCAATCTCTAGAATTGTCAAAACTTAGAATGCAACTGACAGAACTTAACGAAGAGAATAATAATTTACAAAAACAAATCGAAATATTGACCGAAGAAATCTCGTCTGTTAAATCAGAGGATCGTCTCGGAAAATCAAAGAGAGAAATTGATTTTACAGCACAAATCGACGAGTTGATAGAAGAGAAAACTCTTCTTCAAAAGGAGATAAAAGAATTGCGTAATAACTTGGAACAATCACACGACGTCGTTGATCAGGGTCTTGAAATAAATAATTTGAAATCGAGAATAGAAGAATTGTTAAAAGAGAAAGAAGAAATATTCGAAAGGTTATCGAAGCTTGAAAAGTTTAACGAGAAATTGAAGGAAGACGTAACTAATGTTACCCGCGAAAAGGATGAATTACATATAAAAATTAACCAAATGTTACCCGACGATTCGACCAGCGAAAGGTTAGGGGTTCTTGAAAAATTGGAAAAAATGAATCAGGAGAACCAGGAACTTGGCGAACAAATTAACAAACTTTTAGAAAAATCTAATAAAGAAATATCTGAAATGCAACAATTAGATGAACCTGTGTCCCATCTACATATAGAGTCGATGATTGCTACTTCTCTGGAACAAGAAATAGAAGAGCATAAAAAATTGATTGCCGAACAAAATGGCTTAATCGAAGAAATGAAGATTAAACTTACGAATAAAGAAGAAGAATTAGAAGAGAAAGCTAAGCTGATTATAGAATACGAAGCATCTGGACAGAAAATGGAGAATTTAGAAAGTGAATTGAAAGAAATGCAGGAGAAAATGGAGAAACTACGGACAGAAAAAACTGTTATAGAAGAAGAATTTAAAGTGTTACAAAATAAAAATGAAATGTTGCTCGAGGAGAAGAAAGCAAAAGATGCGGAAAATAATTTATTGAAACAGCAAATGCAAGATACTATAGTTTTATACGAGTCACAGATCCAAGAGCACCTTACAGCAGCGTCTAAAAAAGAAAACGAAATCGTCAATTTAAAAGATGTTATCGAAGATAAGGATCAAGAACTGCATGCCAAATATACGGAATTACAAAATAAAATGATTATGATAGATCAATTACAAGACGAATTGAATAATTGTAAAATGTTACTTAAAGAAAAGGATACCTCGATTACGACCATGTTTAGTGAAATTGCAAATCTTAACGACTTAACGAGAAGCAAAGAAGAAGAAATATATTCTTTGCGAAAAGATGTCGATGAATTAAATGACAAGTTAAAGGAATCAAAACCATTGAAAGACTATGATGAATTATTACAGGAATTGAAAAGTAAGGACTTGATTCTCGATGAAATTCAGTATAGAACGAATGCCACCATAAAAGAGAACAGTAATTTATTAGAAAAAGCGAAGAATCTAACTCAACAAAATGGTGATATTCAAAATCAATTAGCTGAAAAGCAACGCGAACTTGTTGATTTAATAGCAACGAAAGAACAATTAGATGCACAAGTTGCGGAATCTAAGAATGACAAGGCTAAAGCCGAAAGACAAGTTTGGGAATTGCAGAACATTATAGATAACAATGCTAAATATGTCGAAGATTTACAAACAGAATTGAGGGCTGGATACAAACAAATAGAACAACTTAAGGTAAAACATATGGAAGATATGGAATTACAAAATCAGAGACTGGAAAGCCTAATCGAAGAACTGAATTCCAAAACACAAGAATGTGAGATGTTGAAAGGTGAATTACAAGAAAAGGAGAGACTCGTTGGACAAAACATAACGGAAGAAGTTAAAGTCGCTTTGGAAGCCAAGGTTATCGACTTGGATCAGAAATTGAAAGACTCCGAAGGTAAAATACAAATGCAATTGGAAAAGATGAAGAAAATAGCAGCGAATCTAAAGAAGAAAACGGTAGTGTGCCAAGAACTTGAGACAAGAGTCACTGAACTCGAAGAAAAATGGATGACCGAAAAAGACGAGAAAGAAGCTAAAAACAAACAAATTCAGGACGTGGAGCTCTCGATGCGCGAAAAGGATAATAAAATAGCTGATTTAGAGGAAAAGTTAATACAGACGAGAAATGAAATTACAGAAGGTTTAAGGAATATCGCTGACCTCATATGCGAATTAAACAGTACAAAAGAGAAAATGACTTTGCATACTCGACAAATTACAGAAATGGATGAGGAAATTGTAAAACTAAGAGCAGAGTTGGATATTTCGAAGGGTAAGATCGACGCGGAGAAAGAAGCTAAAGAAAACGTAATGTTGGAATACGAAAGTTACAAGCGACAAATTTCCGAAGAGAACGAGTCTAAACAATTAGAATTGAACGAAGTGAAGGAGAAAGCAAGAGAACTTAGCGTACGGATGCAAGTTATGGAGGCAGAATATATCGAACAACTCGCGACGATACAGAATCTTAAAACCGAGTATGGTTTATTGCTATCGAAGCAAACGCAAATCAATGAAAAATTAGAAAATGTTGAAACAGAGTCGGAAGAACGAAGAGTGTTGATCGAACAGATGCAAAAGAGTGTCGTTAGTACCGTGACAGAGGCTACGCAAACTACGGGAGAAGAAATTATCGACGACGACACGAAGATTGCTGGAGCACAACGTTGCAGTCATTGCGAACAATGTCAAACTCTGGTCCAAGCATTAGAGGCAAAACTGCAGGAGCGAGAGGCGGAAATTGAAAATTTGGACAACGAGTTGGCTAATTCTATTGGTAATTTCGTTCAAATGCGGGAATCCCTTAAGTTCAACGACTTGATGAATCAAACTACGATGAGGGATAGATCGTTAAACGATCCTTATAACGAAATTTTAATGCAATATAACATGTTGACGTCGAGTTACGAAGAGATAAAAGCAAAGCTAGACGAGGTACTGAAGGAAAATAAGGAGCTAGCGGATACAGTTGAGAATTTACAAGTTGCAAACGTTACTTTGGAGGAAAAGATAGGCGCGGCGAATCAAACGCTCGAAGAAAACAAACAGAATACAGAAAAGTTAGAAACCGACGATTCTTTGAATTCCGATTTGGTGAAGAAATGCGAATCCCGGGAAACGGAATTATCGAACGTGCAGAAAGAAATGCAGGTTGTTCAGGAACGCGCCAGTCGACTCGAGGAACAATTGAATCTCCAGATAGCTTCGCTTAAATCCGAGGAGGAGAAACGGATCGAAATGGAAAAGTTGTTGCAAGATACCAAAAACAGTTTCGAGCAAGAAATCGAGTCTCTGAAAACCGAAAAGGATGGAAATCAGAAAACGGTGGAAGATCTGAGGGCCGAGTTGGAGATGTATAAAAATCAAAGCGTAGAATCTAAGGAGAGATCAACGATCGTTAAAAAAGAAGCATCTGTGTTCGATTTACCACAAAACGAACAAGACAATGCGCCTCTGTTGTTCGACGCTTCCAAAATATTTGGCGCGTTCTCCGGTTCCGGTTCCGATCCTTTGAACGACATCGAAGTAAAGAGATTACAGACTTTATTGGACGAAAAGGAAACGCAATGCTCCAATCTTACCCAGCAGATCGATTACTTGCAGAAACTGATGGTCGAAGAAAGATCACAGATGACGCGGAACTTTAGTCAACAGGTCGAGGAATTAGGAATTACTCAGAAGGAGTTGCACGAGGCACGAGCAAATTTGGAAAAATTAGAACAAGCTCTGACCGAGAAGGACGGACAGATTGATTCTTTAAATGCAGAGCTGCGAAATTTCAGTCTACGGATAACGGAACAGCGGAACGAGTTAATATTAGCTAAAGACAATGAGATACAGGAATTGAATATGAATCTAACTTCGACGAAGGAAGCGTTAAATAAACTGATCGTCGAGCAGAACGAACAAAACGTTTTGTCGGAGTCGTACAAATCGCAAATCGCCATTTCGGAAGCGGAATTCAAGAACTCGGCCGACTCGGAATTGATACAGGATCTGGAGCATCGCGTTTCGAACATCACGCAAGAGAGGGACTTGCTTCAGTTGCAGGTGAACGATTTGTCTAGATCGTTGGAAGAGACGAAGAATACTCTCGAGGCTGGAAGAAATTTACAAGTGGAAATGGAGAAAATCGCACGGGAAAGGGACGAGGCGAAAGAGCTCGTCGCGAATCTCACCAAGGGTTTGGAGGAGGCTTATAGAAATTCTGATAAGACGTCTAGCGTTACGAACACGTCTACCAAAGAATCGACGCCCTTAGAGGAAACAGCCACTTCAGCAACGATCGCTGAAGACGTTAAGCAAACTGCACCTTCGGATACGCTGGCTGAATTCACATGGGACGCGGGTTTCGCAGAGAAACTGAACGTCGACGAGGAAACCTGGGATTGGAACGCGGACGATGCCCAATTAGCTGGCGAACACCTCCCCACCACTTTGCTACCCAACGCGGAAATGCAATTACGAGCAAAAGTGGACGATCTTCAAGACCAGATCAGAGACTTGGAAGCAGAGAGGAACAAACTGCTGGAAGAAAACAAGGCCGCTCAGCTGAGAAGCGGACGAATGATAAAGAAGCTGAAAGAGTACAAGGTGCAGGTGGAGAGTCTTCAGCAACAGTTGAAGATACAGAAGTCGGCGAGCGATTTCTACGAGCTCGATTCCGCGATAGAGGAAGAGCTAAAGTCTCAGATCAGTAAATTGGAGAAGGCTTTGAACGAGGCGAGGGACGAGCAGAAGAACACCGTGGCCGAGAAAGAGGCGTTGACGAAACGTTTGGACGTAGTTGTCTCCGCGAACGAAAGGTACATGGAGATGAAAGAGAGGCAGGACATGGACATGGAGGTATTGCGTATACGAAACAAAGAATTGACGGATAAAGTCGAAGCCTTCGATCAAAGGTTGCAGGAGTTTGGCGCCCCTCGAAACGAAACCGTTCCATCGAAAGCTGAGGCGGAAGCGATCGAGCACCGTCATCGACGAAAGAGATCCGTCGATAGCGAGGACCTGGAGAGCCTGTGCAAAAAGTACAAGGACGAAATCGACGATCTCAAGGACGAAATGGAAGCCCTAGCGACGGAGAACGAGCAACTGCAGCATTTCTTGGGGGAACAAAAGACGAAATTGTCCGCTTTGGAGTCGAAACGAACGGCGGACGAGAACGAGTCGCTTCAGATCGTGGACGAACTGAACAAAAGGATTTCGGAGTTGCAAGGTGTGTTGAGCAAGTCGAGGGAGGAGTACGACTCGCTGAAGAAACAGTACGAGCAGAGTTTGATGGACGCTGACAATCAGGTCTCGATAATGAGGCAGAACGCGGATTATTTGAAAGAAGAGGCGTTCGAGAGGGCCAGCAAATTGGAGATGGAAATAACCATTTTGCGTAAGCAGTTGGATACGTTCGCTGTGCGCGAGAGCGAGTGGCTGAAGGATTTGGAGCAAGTGCTAGGAGAAAAAGCTGCGTTGGAGGAGAAACTGACCAGTTTAACGTCTGCTTCCGAGAAGCAGTTGTCGACTATCGGTGCGTCGATGGCGGAAGTGACCGATCTCTTGAACGTCAGGATACAGGAAGTCGCTGATCTGAAGCAGGAACTTCAAAGGCAGTACGTGGACCACGAAGAAACCAAGTCTAAGCTGCAGGATACCATAGAGCGTGTAAGCCAGGAAGCGAACGCGAGGAAGGAAGAAGCTGAGAATCTAAGGAAGGCGCTCAACGAGAAGGAGAACGAATTCGTGCAAAGGCAAAGCGTGGAGACAGTCAGTGCTCTCGTCAGCCAAGCCACGCAAGAACTCGCTCAAAAACACGCGATAGAGATCGAGGATATGGAAAAAGAGCTACGTCACCTCAAAGAAAATCTATCCATACTGGAACAACGCAACGATGACGAACTTAAATTGTTGAAACAGAATTTAACGGAGAAAGAGTCAGCCCTGGAGTCCCTTCGATCGGATTTATCTCTCACAAAAGAACAGTTGGTCGATAAAGAGTCACGAGTGTCTGAAAGCGAGAGAAATATTGAGAAACTCTTGGTAGAAAACGTGGAAACGATCGGTGAATTGCAGAGCCGTTTGAGCGAGGCGGAAGCAGTCTCCACTCGTGCGCACGAGTACGTTTTGCACGCTCAGGGCTTGGAACGAGAGCTCGAAAACATGAGAACGTTCATGGCGGAGAAGGACAGGACCCTCGAACGATACGTTCAAGAGTCCAGGGAGCACGAAGCAAAATTGGAGAATCGCGATGTCGAGATAAACGAACTTCGCGTGGAATTAGCGATGATCGACGCCCTGAAGACCGAGTTGCTAGAGAGTACTCAACAGATAAACAGTTTAAGTTCGGAACTGGATGAAACGCGACGCAGTTTGAACGAGAAGACGTCGTTACTGGAGAGGAGCAATCAAATGCTGAACGAGAAAGAAATGGAATTAAACAGGCTGTCGATAGAACAACACGACAGACAACAACGTAGCGTTTCTAACGTAGTCGATGGTTTACCTCTTTTCAGAATGGCGGACGACAGTCGCGATCTGCAACGGACGATAGACGCTATGCAGGTCGAGTTGGAGAAGAAGCAAGGCGAGATACAGCATCTTAAATGTATTTTGGAGGAGAACACGTACCGTGGTATGGTTCAAGAGATGCAGGATAGAATAAATTCTCTGTACAACGAGAAAGCCGAGTTGGAGTCCTTTCTGGAGGTGGCCGCGCTGAGAACCGAGGAAAAGGAGAAGCAGATCGACGATCTGAAGCAGCAAATCGAAAAGCAAAGTCTCGAATCCGTCTCGAAGGACGAAACGAATTTGGTTACCAGAGATAGAAGGTCCGTTCAGGATCAGGAGGAGATCGTACGGCTGCAGAACGAGTTGCACGCCAAAGAGCAAGAGGTGAACGAGTTGAAGTACGTGATAGCCGAGAAAGATTCACAGTTGTCGCTTCAAGCGAGCATGGAACCGCAATCGGACGATTTCGAGTCGCGTGAAATGGTACAGAGGTTGACTGCTGAACTGTACGCCAAAGATCAGGAGATACAACATTTGAGGTCGACCATCGTGGAATTGGAGAAGGAGGTGTCGCGTCTTCGAGATTTCGAGAGGCTTTCCGACGAAACGAAGGACGCCATATCGAAGCTCAGCCTGGAGAAGGAGCAGGTTCGATTGGAGGCACAAGAATTCCTGGAAACGAAGCTCAGAGAAAAGGAGATGGAGATAGACGAGATAAAGCAGAAGCTGCTTGTCGAGAAGAAAAATATTATGGACGAGTTACAGTTGAGGGACAAAGACATCGAGAATCTGAGAAAACAGCTTGAGGAGTCTTCCATGTTGGAACGAGAAGCAAAGGATAAGTTACGCGAGAAGGAAGAGGAATCTGTCCGATTGAACACTGATTTGGCGGAGAAGGAGCGTAGGTTGGCAGAATTGAGTATCACCAAGGATACGGAGCTTCACAATCTGAAGGTTCAAATTCACGAGAGGGAGGTTCGTATTGACGAGCTCCTTGCGTTGTCCGACGAAGAGGAAAAGCAGCTTAACGAGTTGAAGAGTAATTTGGAGGCGAGAGAGACGGAAATCAATTCGTTGAAGTCGCTTCTGGAGGATAAAGTGAAGGAGTACGAATTGATCCAGAATGTGTTGAAGAAGGACGTTTCTATTATCGATGCGTCCACGTCTGGAATCGTCGAAACTTCTGGAGAAGAGAACAAAATGTCGACCTCGCAAGAATTGGACCTTGCTCTTTACATGCTTCATCAACGGGACGTCCGTTGCGAAGAATTGACGCACGAGTTGATGCAGCTGCTCGAAGAACGTGATACGTTACAATTGCGTTTGTCTAACGCGATAAGGGTAAACGAGGAATTAAGGAAGGTTGATACTTCTGACCACGGCCAGAAGATCGAGGCATCTGCTTCCGGGAGCATAGAACCGCTTGTGGAACATCCGTCGCCCTCAAAGTCCGAGGGACCGATCGAGATAGCCAGAGAAGCCATCGATGCACCGATCGGAGAAAACAAGGAGGCTCTTGCTCAGAAGTACGTATTTCCGTATACATGTACAGGGTGTTCGGCCACTCTTGGGAAACATTTTAATGGGAGATTCTAGAGGCCAAGATAAGACGAAAATTAAGAATATCAATTTCTTGATCGAGGCTTCGTTAAAAAATTATTAACAAGATTAAATTAAAAAATTTCAAATCGTTCTGGAAAAATTATTTTTGATTGCGGGGATCAATTACAATCATTTTTGGTGAATACACATACCCCCGAAATCATCTGTGCTTTTAAGAAAAAAATTCTTTACCGAAAATATACTGTGTGGCCAGAAATATTTCCCCGAAATTTCATGCGTATGTTTAAAAAATCATAACTTCTGGATGGATCGAAGGATTTTAATGATTCAAAATTCAAATAATACGTATTAATGGAGCTCTAACTTTTTAACAAAGCCTCGCTTAACAAATTAGTATTCTTAATTTTCGTCTTATTTTGGCTTCCAGAATCTCCCATTAAAATTTTTCCTAGGGGTGGCCGCACACCCTGTATTTCATTTCAACCAAGTTTCCTTTATTTAATCGTTCTGTATAACGGTCGATTCACCAGAAACAAACCACCCGATTATCTTTTTTAGGTAAAACGTTTATTTGGATGACTTGAAAGTTTTATTTATTACTCGTTATTCTATTAAAACTCTGTACGAATCGAGAAACGATCTTAGGATTGTGCTAGCCAAGCGTTCTACCAACCCCGCCAGTTTATTAATGTTCGTCATAATGGAAAATATTTATTTCGTTTCTGGTTGATCGCCCAGTACAAACCTTACTTATTTCACTATCTAAAAAATGAATCTATATTAAGAAAAAATATTATAAAATTAACGAACTTTATTTTGAAAGCAATTCACGATGCAACGAATCGTCGACTTTTTACGTCATAATTTTTATAAAATAGTTTTTTGTAGCTTTCCGTGTTATGCTAAGTAAATAATCATACATTTATTTAACTCCTAATTTTGCTTAGCGTGTAGGAAACCTCAAAACAAGCTTTTCAAGTTGTTCCACCCTTTCCTTCGTAATCCTGTATGATTTGTAAATGTCATCCGATCTGATCGAGACGTAGATGTTCTGACTCACATAATTATGAATTCGTTTCAAGAATACGTGACCAATTTTTGGAGTTCCTACGTTTACCAGTATTGTACAAACACAAAGGTTTGATAAATGTTTATTTTAAAATCACGCTTCTGGGCCACGATTACCCATTTAGATGTATTTGCTTGTGTTGTGTGTAACAATCCCCAATTTGAATAAATTACGATAATTGTTTTTTTAACACGTTCACGAACATCTCTGGGCTGAAAATATTTAACGCTAGAGACTTTTACTATGAGCCTTTTACCTGAGCCATTATTAAAATAAAATTCAAGTGGCTGAAATATTTTGTTACTTTAACATTTGAAAGAATTCTTGTTCAAGTCGCGTTTGAGCAGTTATTATTTTTTGACTCGAGTACTCAAGCAGTTTATCTACACAGTAAGTGATAATTTTCATTTGCGGCAGTCGTGAACGTGTTAAACGACTACTAGAGGCACAGTAAGCTCCTTACCTCACTGTACAAGCTAGTTTTCCCTTTAGGCTGTCGCAGTTACATACGGTGAGCCATGCAAAAGACGTACGATTGAAGGATGAACGAGAGTTGAGGCATACACAGCAAATGTCTTTGTTAGCCCACAAAGATGTTCTAAGTACCTTACCAGCCGAAGCAGCTGCCAAGCTCGTCAATGCAAATTATACACTCTGTATGTATCATAAGACAAATTTGACGTTCTATGAATATTTCTATATTCCTTTAACCGTGTCTAATTTTCTGGATACATTGCTGTAATATTTCCATAGACTTATAAAGTATCTTTTCAGTGTGTTGTAAAGTATTTTCTATGTTCTCAATTACTTGTGCACTTTATGTTATAGTTGCGTTTAAAAGTTGCAGTAGAGATTTGCTTAGTTTGGAAAGAAACTTACTTAATTTAGAAAAAATAATGTTATTTGCAAGTGCTAGCAAACGTTAATGAATCGAAGAGAAAAACAATTTAGCAGTAATGTTAACAAAATAAATATATTTACAGCTAGGGATGTTCAGAGTCAATCGAGCGTCTTACTGAATTGGCTGTGGGGAAAAAGGTAAGTCTTTAATTTATTATTAATACAAGGATCAGGTATGTTGAATAATCCGACTTGGACTACCCGAACATCTCTAATTAAGCGACGTAAAATTTCTTTAAAGCACGCCAAAGGTCATGCACATGTGATGGGACACTAGTGAGAATGAAGTAAACATCATCCTTACGTTCTGGATACATTCCTGCCAAGTGCCAACTGCCAAGACTATTCCCATCATTAAATTAGACCGAAGAAGATAAACGGTATTACTGTTTAGTAGTATTTCGGCTAGTTTATCGTCGTTGTAAGTGCGTCAGCTTGTGAAAAGCCACACGTAACTTAGTTCGTCTAAGGGTTTAACCACGTCTGTATTTTTGATGCGACACTGTTAAACGGTGGTAACGGAGTCCTGCTTTCCGAGGCTTCTAAAGAGAAAGTCACTCCTCTTCGGCGTAGAAGAGAGTGCGAGGAGAAGACTTTACTGTATTATAATCGTTGTATAGCCATCGTTGTTAATTACATTGCAAACGAAACATTGCCTTGAAGAAATATGTATATTTCATTTATTTTATTAGTTACGAAACTGTTAATAGTGTAAGATGTTCCTCAAGTATCGTTCGATATTCAAAGGAAGTACGTTTATTCCGATTATTCATTATATTTCCGATAAACGTTTAGTTAAAATATGTTTGTGTAAATTATCTGCGACTTTGTCCTCCGTCTGTTGAGAACGTTTTCAAATGTGGCCTGTCGAATGAAAGCGAGAGATTAAAATATAATTTTGGTGGATTACACGATAATCGAAACGTAATGTTAATTATTTAATATTTTGTCCACCGAAAAAAGTGTCCTAATTATTTGTTGCTTTTTAAACCGTGTTGATTGGAACTTTCTATTTCCACGAAATTTTGTACAGAAAAATGAATGCGTCGGCGAATAAATAAATCATAAGACGAAGTATTTGTTCATTAAAGGCGTTTTTATTGTGTGCGTTGCTATAGTGAAATTTGTACGATGAATGAGGTTGATAGTTCTTTTATCTTATATACAACTCTGAACCTATTACAGGTACAGGTATTTTTAATAGGTATTGTCGACATTTCGTTACGTTAAGTCCATTTATACTCACGTGACGAGCCAAGCAATCTTTTCCCATATATTCATCTTATATTTTGCATGTGATAAGTCAAAAATAACATTTGTTTTTTCTCATAAATTCTATCAGTTGTTGATCATACGTAACTGCAAAATTTTCACTTTTCGATAATACGAATGTCGTATAAAATAAAGTACGACAGACTTACGGAGCAAGCGGTACTTGATGATTAGAATCTTTTTTTACCCTATCGGAATCATCCTATCGATGGTATAACACTAGCGTATACCATGTGGATTATATTTCATGATTAGAAATTGAACGAAATTACACGAGATAAGAGTGTTTAAAAAAAGAAGTAAAAGTGATTATTAATCGTGTAACTCGTCCGATCAATTTCGTGCGAAGAAAGGGTATTAAAGATTCTGTGTTAACTTTGTATAATATATCTTTACAATAATTAAAAGAGATCTAGGTCTCGTGTAACTCGTTGCGTAATATCAATTTATTTCTTCGTGCTTAAAGGTGTTAGTTTGTTCGACGGTTTCTCCCATTTTGGACATGGGAAATGATTCTTCGTTGCTGGTTGTTGCGGAAACAGTAGCGTCGTGCCTATTTTGATACTTAAAATTGTCCATGTTACCAGACTTTCCAAACTTGATGGCTAACAGCATAATTACCGCAACAATGAAAATACCAACAATGATGGACATTAGTGCGATGGCCGGACCAGAATATGGTTGAAATTCATTCCCGTTTGTATAACTCAACGCTAAGGGGTTAGGTTCGTCCCAACTGGTCCAAGTATTATTCCACAGTGTTGGGTTTGCTCTAGGATCTCCATCCAGATTACTAGGTGGTATGGCGGTAACTCTGTACTTCGTTAAAATCCTTTCTAAGATAGCTAAAATTACTGGCCTTTCTTCAGCTAGATTCACCATCTCGCAAGGATCCTTGTTTATGTTAAAGAGGCAGGGAGCTCTCATTGGATTACAAATAATCTACAAATTATACATTCAATGATATTTACTCAAGACGATTACTCCTTTATTATGATTTTTGTGTCTGATTGGATCGTAAGAGAAAGTGATTTTATTATCTACTTGTTTTATTAACTTTATAAAGCAAAGGTAAGATCGTTACTTTATATCATTTCTAGTCTTTGAAGCGTATAATACGTCCGTAAATTTGACTTTAAACTTTGTATATTTAACTTTAAGTTTACTTGAGTCTGAAACCATGTGGAATCTTTTCAAGATTATTTATCAGTATCAATAGTTAGTATCGATAACATTGCTTTTTATACAAGTGTCGTGAACTGTACGGGTAAACATGCTGTACAAATAGCGTCAATATTCTTATAAAAAAACGCATATGTATCTTTTGATACGCGGTATTCTGCCATTTCACTGACCTTGTCCTCCTGTTTGACATTGCATTTTATTCGCGCTCTTTGTCGCAGTTCCAATATATTATCGCCGGTGAGTATCTTCTCCCGGAAATTCGTTTTCAAAGCGGCATCGTTGACGTTTCTTACGTTCCGTTTTCTTCTTTCGTTCAATTCCGTCGCTTGTCTGGCGGTGATAACGCCAGCAATGGCGACGCCTACTTTGCTCTGCAGCACTTTGTTAAGATCGTATTCAGGAGAGATACCTTCGGACGGTTGTCCGCTCGCTCCAACCCATGCCCCGCCAGTTTCCGTTTGCCCAATAACGTACTTGAAATCACCCCGTCTGATAGCAGCGTAATTATCGAGGTCGTCGATATTGATTAGTATTTCGGATCTAGAACTGATTTTGTCCGACACCAAAGCCGACCATAAATCAAATCCATCGATGTTCCCCAGGTGTCTCGTATCCACTCCTACAAAAGCGTCGCAACGTCGATAAAACGAACAAACAGTTATCCTTCTTCGATTCCTCGTCAACCCTCGAAACGCGAATGATTTAGGATGGTTATAATATTTTTAATATTTTTACCTGCCGCAGAGAGCAACGTAGGAAGCCAATCGGACACAAACATCATCTGATTAGAAACTCTTTTCGTTTTTTTGATCAGGGGACTCCAAATGGCTGCCACTCCTCTGATCCCGCCCTCCCATGGGCTGTCCTTCATCTGAAATATCACGAATGTTTCAGCTCCAACATCTACGCGCGAGGGTTCTTTGAAGTGTACAAGAAGAATTTACGCCTCGAAGAGGATAATTGCTGCCCTGATTGCTCAGCAAACCTTCGGTCGGGGCGCCATTGTCGCTCATGAAAAGCACTATACTGTTTTTTAGCATTCCACGACTTCTCAGGGCATCCATCACTTCGCCGACGCTCTGGTCTAATTTTGAAACAACGGCTGCAAATGGTCGAGAATCCTTAAAAGCTAGTTTCAGTGCTACTCTGAAGATTTCACTTGAAATAAAATGAACACTAAGAAAGATAATCCGGTGCTCGTTGTTTTATTCTTGGTAAGACGTTTCTATACAGGGTGTTCGTTTAATGGGAGATTCTAGAGGCCAAAATAAGACGAAAAGATATTAGCGTTTAAAGTTACGCCTGTAGATAGGCAATTTCCATACAGCTGCGTGCATATGGTAGTGGTTCTTACTGACGTATCGACAATCTTACGGTATCGTGAGTGAGAACCACTAGCAGCTGTACGCAGATTGCCGTTCTATAGGCGTAACTTTAAACGTTAATAACTTTTAAACGAAGCCTCGATTAACAAATTGGTATTCTTGATTTTCATCTTATTTTGACCTCTAGAATCTACCATTAAAATTTCTCCCCGTGGTGGCCTGTATATTGCCTTTGTTTTGCAACATCAAGAAGAGAAAAGAAAATTGTGCAGAATCGACTACTTCGTCTACAGAGGTTCGGGTCTGAATGAAACGAAGGAGAAGAAACGTGTCTTACTGTTCCACAGAGTTCAACGGTTTAAAAAAGACATTACCAGCTTGAATTCTTCTTTCTGGATCAAGGATGTACGCGAACCTGGCGATATCCTCGTCCGGTGCCCGCAAAAGCTGATTCTGATTACCCTTGTGAGGGGCCAGGTGAGCCAGATATAGGAACATCGGCTGATTCGTGTCGTGTTCGTTAATTAATCGTACCGCTTCTTTCGTGAAAAGATCCGTGGAATACTTTCCCGAAGTCTCCCAAGCAACTGTGAGATTTCGTCTCATATCGAATCCTCTGAAAGTGCTGAATTGTGGATCCTAAGGAACACCTAGCTCAGATTCAAGTAATCCTTGTGGCATCGCGCGTTACACTTTTGCACGAACAAGGCGAGTTACTGAATTAAACGGATATCACAAGAAAGTAATTTTAACCAGAATTCGTAGAACTTTGCTTGGACAGAATTATAAAATATCATCAAATGGCCAGGTTTGCATAGGTAGCAGTGGATAGATCACTTATCCTAGGTGTTTTGTCGAGACTCGCTCTGTATGCAATGGTAAACAATATAAAACGCGATAAATTTATTCTTTGTGAAATTAGTTTATGTTTACCGGTTCCTGGGTAAAGTGCGTGTAATAATCTTGAAGCCCGTTCCAATAACCAAAGTGGGAATCGAACCCGCGAAACGTCGGAGTGTATTCTTTTCGGAAAAATCCTAGGTGCCATTTGCCAACAGCGTGTGTTTTGTAGCCTACTTCTTTCAGATGCTGCGACAAGGATCAAGCAGTGAAACGTACAATCGAGGCGTCAAGAAATCGGACGATCGGGGCGGAGCCCGAGAGAGATCTCGGATACATCGGGCTCACGAATAAAATATTTAAGTTACTTTAAAGATCGTTACGTCGTGGTAGTGTCAAATAGTACTCGGGTGGCCATTTAAAAACTTACTTGGGGTAGCAGTTTCTCGTTTAAGGGAAGACCTCGCGGTTCGGCTGGAAAAATTACGGAATGTTGCATTCCAAGATGAATTGGATTTTTTCCAGTCATTAAGGCGGCTCTGCTTGGTGTGCACAACGCAGGAACGTAATGATTGTTTAAGATGATGCCGTTGTACGCGAGAGCGTCGATGTTTGGCGTGGGAATTTGATCGGATCCGTGAAAGCTAACGTCGTTCCAACCCTATAAGCGATTTCGAACGTTTTGGTATTACAAAATAACAATATTTGGAGCAGCGAACCATAGATACAATTTTTACAGGGAATTGTTAAATATTTATTTTTATTAGATCGTTACGCACCAAACGTGGCCAGCTATGCTATTTTTTCTATCGAATTTTTTGTATTCTTTTGATACTTTTTGATACGATACTTCAGGGAAAATTTTAATGGAAGATTCTAGAGACCAAAATATGACGAAAATCAAGAATACCAATTTGTTGATCGAGGCTTCGTTAAAAAGTTATTAACGTTTAAAGTTACGCCTGTAGATAGGCAACCTGCGTACAGCTGCGTGCGCGCGACAGTGGTTCTTTGAACGTTAATAACTTTTAAACGAAGCCTCGATCAACAAATTGGTATTCTTGATTTCCGTCTTATTTTACCCTCCAGAATCTCCCATTAAAATTTTTCCCTGAGTTGGCCGAACACCCTGCGTAAAAATTACAATTTTTATTAATGAACGAAATTGGGCAGAAGTGGTCCATATAATCGAGGACTATTGTCGTATTAAAAAATATATTGTTTTTCCTCACCATATCATCAGCAAGAATAACGATGATATGAGGCTTTTGGTTGTTTTCTGGACGACGACGATACTCGTCCCGAAAATCCACGTCTTCATTCTTGAATTTTATCGAAGTCGGAAGGTTCGTATTCGTCGTCGGCTTAGAGAGTAGCGACGAGAAGAAGAAAGCAACAACTTTCGTTACCAGGAATTCTGATAGGATCGACACGGCTAATAGCTGTGTTACGAATGCGACATTCATCTCGAAACCAGCTGAAAGAATCGAAAACATGAATGTAAACGTGCCAGTAATCTAGGACTGCCATTTGTAAAATTACCAACCCTGAACAGAGGGATTAGATTAAATTGTGCACGATCAAGTTAGGAACTTTATTTAAATAAAATTAACAAAACTGTTTAAACGGATCATTCTGATTGTAGAAAAACATAATTTACTTTTGTTACTATAAATTTTTAGCTGCTATCGACAGAGATAAATTTAAAAATAAAATCAAAATAGAAAATCGCACGATCTCTCTGGCGTTAATTGCTATATGTATATGTATATACATATATAAACCGTAAACTGTCGAATTATAGTGCGTATAATTCGTGCGGTACAAATGCGGGCTCACCTCGAGACACAATGCTGCACACTTTCTTATTCGCCAGTCAGCCAGAGACTGCGATTCGTGTACTTCAGGTCTAAGCAGTGCGTTCATCTAACCTCGAGATAACTTTTTGTATTTCAACCATGATCGAACTGGTTGGAGAGGAAGTAATCGAATCCAAGGTACGATTACCAGGAAGACGAAAATATCATTAACGTTTTTTTTTAAAACGACCCAATCGTTATAGCTCATGGTTCGAGCGAGGGTTCTTTTTTTTTTTTAATTGTATTTATGAGACTGTTTTAGCAACACAACCTTATTTAATTCGTAATTTATAATCAAACATACGTAGCGTCGAATTGTTAATATATTTATCCTTTAACAACGGAAATTGTTTTTGAAATCGTAAAATGTACAAACGAGGAATAAAATTTTTCGTAAGGGGATGGAAAATCGACGTTCCGATGATTTTCCCGCTCTGTTGCGATTATGTAGCGTTGACACGTTGCTATTGGCAACTGCATTTTGTTCGGTGGAATGCATTACACGATCTTAAGAAGATTTAAGATTCTGTAATAATTAATACAATTTTGTATTAAAACAATTTATTTACTTTTAGCGAAAGACAATTCTCATATTTTATATTTGCGTACTCCTCGCTAATTGGTCATTGAAGTCATCGACGTTTTACCGTAACGAGGGTTCATTTATCTATATTATTTAATTCGATTTACAGAAAGAATATTTTAAACAAAAATATAAGAGGCAATATCGCTTGTACTAGTTTCTACCAAAGGAATCTTTATATTTAACAACCTAATCAGGTTCCTTAACGATCGTGGCGTAAATAACTACGTGATCAAGGTATTTGAAATCCATCAGTTTGCCAATATTGATATGCTCCGTTTCGTGCGTGTTTGTCCTTTCCTTGAGATTATTGCGTTTACGTAACCGATTGTCTGGTATTTCTAGCAATAACAAAGTTCGACGCGATTTCTCTGCATTTAGACACTAGAATTTAGAAAGCGAATCGTGGAGGAGACTGGGAATAATTTGGGCACGGGTATGCATTGGTCGTACTTAATATTGTCATTATAAAACGCCGGTGGTTAGTGCAACGTTTCGTTTATTTTCTCTCGATATTTACATCAAATTAATCGATATTTTGTACGGTGTTCTTGCATTAATCGATGATAAAACGAATTACACTTTTTTAATTCTCGTTCTTTATTGTATAATATATTGATAAAGAAGATAAAGAAGAAACAAAAGTTTTGTATAATTCAACGCATTTCTTTGTGCATTACGCGTTGTATAATTTAATTTTGATCACTGCAATATGTTGCTCTGAAATATAAAACAAAGAGATTATGTAATTACATAATGTTAATTTAACAAATATTGTTAGGTTCGATTAAAAGTCATTTGAAGGTTTAACATTACATCAAAATTAAGCATTGCGTTTTGCGGCATAATCATTATGTCATGGACCTGAAAAACAGAAGTATTCCATGAAATTAGTATTTTATCATTAAACGCTTTAATTAGCGCTTACCTCTGCACCCAGTGGCGTTTTTAATGTATAAATGACGCCATCGGCAATGTCCGTGTCTTTCAATGATGGTACAATGTTTAGAATTGCCTCAGATTTAACGACATTTTTCAACATATCTGTTAAAACAGCTCCAGGGCTGATGGTCTGTATAATCGCGAAACACAAACATGTTAGAACATTCGATATCAGTATTTTTCGAATTTTGTTAAAGGCGCCTTTCCATTTTAAAGGAAAAGAAAATTTCTGCATTCGAGATAACCGGTAGGTTTCAACAAAGATTCTTTATTTTATTAAATATCTTTAAGATAAAATCTTAAAAAATTTTCGTTTATAAAAACAAACGCTCGAATAAGCCAGGTACCATTTACCCCTTGAAATTAATAATCTGTTGCATTTAATATTCCTGCCAAGAATGTATCGTCTTTGAAATACTTAAATTTAAAGTCTCTCGAATTTAGAAAATCAAATCTCACCGTTATTTTAATGTTCAGCTTGTTGTGTATTATTTCATGACGTAGTTCCGTGGTCAATGCATTTAATGCATATTTGCTAGGACAATACATTCCCATCGGTATTTTGATGCATTCCGCGTATCGTCCGGCCACGCTGTAAATTGTATACACTGTTACATGTATAATTTCTTATACCGCTCGCAATGATTCAGCTTTGTAGCTGCTACTAATACGCCTTTATGCAACCTACAATGTGCATCGAATGCAAACAATCTTGCTATTTGCGCAGTATCAAACGCAACAAAAATGCATGCACGTTGAGTCTAACGATGCTTCAAGATAAAATATTAAACTGTCTATTAAAGTCTGTTCTAAGTTCGATACTCCGTTTCCTTTAACATCGCGAAGATCGTTGAACTTCTTGATTGGAGTTGTAATAATAAAAAAATTAACAATGTTATTCGTTACTATGTACCTGCTGATATTAATTATATGCCCGACACTGTTTCGTTCTTTGATAGATTGTGCAAATTCACGGGCGCAAATCGCTGGAGCTATGACGTTAATATCTATTACTCTACGGTACTCCTCGGTGGGCGTATCTGTAACAGAAAATTACATCAAGTTCCTAAAATCCACGAAAAGCAAAATATTTCAAAGTTAATATCATACGTTTCTAAAGTCGCTAACGATTACGAATTTTAATGTATAATTTATAAATAAATAATTGAGATCCGCAGCAACGTAGAAACTTAAATAAAGTAAAAATTAACTTCACGGTCACGTTTAATTGACCGAGGCTAATAAAAGCTGACTCATCACGGAAGACAACACTTCGTGAAAAAAAAAAAATGATGTATCATGTTGCGATTGATGCAACATTCGCTGACAAAAGGCTTCACGAAAATTACGAAAACAATTACGTATCGATGAAAGTAATCGGAAAAATATATTTTAAAATTAATCTCCGAACATTTATCATATTCTAGAGGCCAAAATAAGACGAAAATCAAGAATAACTAATTTGTTGATGGACGCTTCGTTAAAAATGTATTAACAATTAAATTCAAAAATTTCAAATCGTTCTGGAAAAATTATTTACAGTTGCGGGGGTCAATTACAATCATTTTTCATGAATAGATATACCCCCGAAATCCTATCCAGTTTCGAGGAAAAAATTCGAGTAGGTACTGAAATTTTTAGACGAAATTAAAAAATTTCAAATCGTTCTGGAAAAAATATTTTTGATTGCAGGGATCAATTGCAATCATTTTTGGTGAACAGACATACCCCCGAAATCCTACGCATTTTCAAGAAAAAAATTCAGTACGGGCGGAACTTTAAACGTTAATAACTTTTTAACGAAGCCTTCATCGACAAATTGGTATTCTTCATTTTCGTCTCATTTTGGTCTCTAGAATCTCCCATTGAAATTTTTCCTAGGGGTGGCCGAACACCCTGTATGTATTATTCGAGAATTAATTCGTAGATCTACTGTTCTGAATATGTACGAGTCGAAAATAAAAGAACCGGTTTTGCCTAGTTGATCGACATTGACCTCCATTTTTGAATGTAGTTGTAAATTCTTTGGTGAAAATGAAAGTCGTCGCGTGATGGTCAACGATCGTTACAACTTTTATACGTACGTATATTATACACGTAACGAACTTGTCAGACGAGATTTTGACCTGTTTTTGCTCTCCAGACTGTAAACTTTACTTTAATGTAAATTTTCATACGCGGAAATTTATGGAAGTTAGAAATAATAATACATTAATATCTTTTATCACGATCAGAATTTTTTTAGGTTAGGAAATTGTTAATGATATTGTTGATTTCGTTGCAGTTGCAGAGTGTTTCGTAAAAAGAAACGTAACGCACTACCATTAAAAGTGAAAAATTTAATATAATTAAACGATAACGAAACTGATAACTCGTCCGATGAAAGTACCGTTTCAATCATTAACGAAGAATTTAGTTTTATAAGCCGCGAAGGTTAATTTATGTTCTCACCACTTTGCTTGTTTCTTTTGTTATTTTTTTGAAACAGAATTATAACGTTTATCTTTCATATTGAAACATAGTTTTCGTTTAAAACGTGTTTACGAGAAAAATATAATATATTCTTACAAATTTTTATAAAAAATAGATATTAAATACCGAATAAAAAAAAAGAAGTATGTATATTCATTTTCTTTTTAATCATACTATGCATCAATGCACATAAAAAAAACAATTTTTCTATTCGCGACGCTGTTCGTGTGTGCCGTTGTAATACGTTTTTTCGTATTCTCTAATCGTCGTTGTTTGTTATGTCGCGACATAACTTTTCACTACGTAATCTTTTGTGATTTAAAGAATAAACATTTTTTAAGATAATAAAATATGAATGTAGAGTGGAGATAGCAGGGGTCTTACCGACTGCTACCAGATATTTCGATTTGATAAGTGTGTAACGATAATGTAGCAAATGTAATGATTATATTGTACCGTGACTTGCTTGAAATTTTGCAATCAAATATGTTATTACAATGTTTAATTCCCAAACCTATAGAGTGTTTTCGATAATTTGTACCAACGTTTTTTTCATAAACGGTAAACATTTAAAAAAAACAGCGAACACTCATACGACTGGAGGAATTTACATTGAGCACGATGTACAGTCAATATTACGAAATGTTAAATCTGTTTATTTTATTTCTACCTTTGTATTACCTTAAAGACCATAGTATACTAAATGGCTGAACTCACCTTAACGTACGCTTTCGCATGAAGTATACTAAATATTAAAAACATACTACAACTTCCTTCTCTTTCGTTTATTTGCTTCTAATGTTTACCGGTTACGAGAAAAACACCCGTGCAAATTATCGCGAACACCTTGTATACAAGTACACGATCAAGGTTACGGGTGGAAAGGAAGAGAAGTAACGTGAATCGACTGTGTCTTCGATAAAACAGACCCATCTTTCTGCAGCTTCTGTGACAACACATTACTAACAAATCATATTTGATACGAACGCAGAGGATTCGACCAGCAAAGACTATGGAATTAATATCAGAAAATCTAACACTAATTACGTATGAAATAACAACACTATACAGACGATAGATGTCATTAAAAAAAAAAAAAAAACATGTGTTAAGTATTAAAAAAACGTAAGATCATGTACCAATGATGCTCGTTTGCGAAACCACGCCGGCATTGTTGACAAGGATGTCAGCGCCACCAAATTTCTTTTTAGTCCACTCGAAGGCCTTCAGGATGTCCTCCTCTTTTCTGACATCGCACACGATCGGGTGGAACATGCCTTTCTTCAATCTCCCGGCCACCTCCTGAAGCATCTCCATCCTTCTCGCGAGACCAACCACCTTAACATCGTTGTCCACGAGGGATTTAGAGATCGCTGCACCGATACCGGTGCTCGCACCAGTCACGATCGCCACTTTTCCAGCCCAACGTTCCATCCTTCGCGATATCGTTTTGCAAACTGAGTCGTCCGTGTCAGTGCGGCAAGATCGGGTATAAATACTTAAGTGCATCGAAATCGACAGTAGTGACGACGAACTTCCTTAGCGTCTAACGGAGTGGTGGAGATAGCAGGCATATACTACCGCACGAGCTACCTGTGCTACGTGAGCTCGACACGTCGCACAATTTCGGGAAAATTATAAAGAATGCTAGTGTGAGCCTTTCCTTCTTACTTTTGTAAAAGAGAAACAGCTAAAATACGACCTCGCGATAATCGGCATACGATTCCAAAGCTCGACTACCCAGCATTTTTACTTTCCGACCTATCTAAGGTATAAGATACCATAATGGAAAAAAAATGTCGAAAATTTTTTAGAATAAATATTTTAGAATAATGTTGTTCAAAACAGTCTTACTTGTAAAGAGTTAATTAAGGGTTAATTAAAATGAAAAACCACTCTTAGCCAGTACCGTGCACGCTGTAACTGCACGGTTTTTTTTTTATTCCCTACTGAATTCATTACTAGAATACGCTAAATTGACTGCTATTCATGCAATAGAACTTTTTTCTAATTATTGCCCTTTAAAAACCTTTGGAGACTGGGCTATGAATGTGTATCTACGCCACTTCTTTCTTCATCCTCGTCAAAACACTGTCGTTAACCTGCATGAGTCACTGCTGTAACAGCAGATAGAAAGAATAGAGTTTATTTGATCTTAATCCTTCTAAAGATTTATATAAATCGTTTTAAAAACTTTTTACAAATAATGTATATGTATCGAAATAATTATAAAACTATAAGACGTACAATCATCATTATGTGGGAACTGATCACATTCAAAATCTAATCAGACCTTGAAACTGGAATATAAAATGTAAATGTAAAGTTTCATTGAAATTCATTCAGCCGTGTAGACGCAATCATGTTAATAGCATAGAAACAAAAAAAATTTCTTTTTTATTAATAGTCACAATATGATCAGGGGGTCTTAAAACGTGTATTTCCGCTAAAAAAAATTTTCGAAATTTTTCTTTCATTATGGTATCTTATACCTTAGATAGGTCGGAAAGTAAAAATGCTGGGCACTCGAGCTTTGGAATCGTATGTCGATTATCGCAAGGTCGTATTTCAGCTGTTTCTCTTTTACAAAAGCAAGAAGGAAAGGCTCACATTAGCATTCTTTATCGTTTTCCCGAAATTGTGCGACGTGTCGAGCTCACGTAGTACAGGTGGCTCGTGCGGTAGTATATGCCTGCTATCTCCACCACTCCGTTAGACGCTAAGGAAGTTCGTCGTCACTACTGTCGATCTCGATGTACTCGATTATGCCCAATCTGGCCACACTGGTCCGTGCGATCTTTCAAGCATTATACGATAAACTTGTTCCTCTTGCAGCCGGGAACAACCAATCAGCGCCGTGCGTGTTGTATCGCAAGATTACTTCATTCAACGAGACTTTTCAAACAGAAATAATTGACGGTAAGCGTATTCATCCTCCATCGCGAGTCACCCACTAATGCGTCGATGTAAGTATTTTTTAGGTTAGAATGATTCCAACAATGGAATTGTAGTTGGCGGGATGAAAAGTGGCTGAGTGGTAACTCAAGGTCCCCGGGTTTGATTCTCGTTCAAGTTACGTAATGATGTTTTTCTACCGTACAAGTTTATTGCGTTCACAGTGTAGGTATGTGGGATGATAATTGCCGCGACAATTTTTTAGGTTTTAATTTTTAGTATTTGATATTTGCACCTACCATTCGTTGTCTTCTTCCGGTGGTTTTCTGCCTTGTTGTTGTCCCTGAAAGTTGTACTACTTTTTTCGTTTTGATTTTTCTTTCGTCTTTTTTTTTATATACCTGCAACAACTGGCGATGCGTTTTCGGGTTATTTTAGATTCAAATGTAAATTAAAGAAGTTAAAGCAGACGTAGAAAACGTAAAAATGTAATGTAAATCACCTTATAAGTGCTATTACCACTTTTGATGACACAAGTATCTCGTGAAAGTTATTTTAAATTAGTTATCAAGTACTTCGACATTGTGTCGAATTTTGCACGCTTATGGCAGCAGAGAAATTTTGCAAAGTCTTTAAAACGAGTATATAATGAAATTGTTAATCAGTTTGTTGCAGAAATAAAATATTATACTGTTTAGCGTATCTAGTTTAAGGTTGAAATGATCCAGCTGCTCTCAAGTTGTCAGTCCACCTTTGTTTCCATAATAAGTTCTGTACATACAGCATGCGTGTTGCAATTAATGACAAGGCTCTGTTTTTAAAATTGATTTTTATTGTCGCACCTAATACGCATTATTATTTGATTCTTCTATCTTCGTCCGCTAAACGTTCCTCTAAGAGTTAAAACATATTTCACGTTTCTCGTTGGCAAATACATATACTTTGAAATAAAACGTACCGACTCGTTCCTCTCGCGAAACGCGACACGTTTCTCGCCGCTTAACGGAATTTACATTCAATAGGAATTTAAAACAGCTTTTAATCATATTTATCATACACGTCACTTCATTTGTACTTAAAAAGTAGGTTTCGTCGGAATGGTTTGTTCGCATAACCACTAGATTCGGATATAATCGCGTGAAAAGGTTGAAATGGGACACCCTGTACAACCGGTGACGCAAACTCGTGCCAGCCGAGGAGAATATAATCCGTTTGACGTTACTTCACCTTTGTACGCGATCGAGGCGATTTTATCTACTTAAAAATTTCGATTATTATTTTCTTGAAACGTTCTAATATTTTTCAATGAAATTCAAAGACGATTTTTCAAAGAAAAAAAAAAAAGAGTTGTAGATCTCTAGATCCCGTTTCCTGAAAGCCTCTTGGATCGTAGAATTAAACATTTTACAATGTATAGACGAAAATTTAATCGCTCGATAGAATAAATGTCACGGTATAAATTCCTATACGTTAATTATTATTTAAATAAAACTGTTCTCCGATAGGTGACGCAATATTTCTACTCAACTTCGTCGCACGACTGTCAAACGTCTCGACATGCGCAATAAGGTTTGTACCGTTTACAAAGATGAACCCTCGTCTTCACCTTAAACTTCGACGAACGTTTTTCTCGAGCCTCGATATCCACGATGATGAAATAATTCGTGTTTTACGTACACATTCGCTTAAAGTATCGTAGATTGGTCGACCAAGAAGACGGACTTTTCCTCGAGTTTCCCCGACGAGATTGTAATTCCTTTTCAAACCATCGTCGGTTCCTCTCACGTTCCATTAGGGTTCGCGTTGTAATAGTTTATGCGTTCGCTTCTTTTCAGATAAGCGTACCAATAAAATACGTTTATCGCCAGAAAGAACAGAGGAAAAACGACTCGACTCACGCGATCGATCTTCGAAACCGAGTTGTACCTCGGCGTTCGCCTGCGTCGCCTCCTTCCGGTCGGTTTGATGATCGGTGGTGGCCTAACCGGGGGCGGAGGGGTGCAGGCCACGCAGGACATCTGCCAATGGCCAATTCCAGGATCCTTGCTGGGCGCTGGAATCGCGGATAACGGTATCACCTCGATCAAACCGGCTTCGTTCATCGTAAAATTTTGGCTTGGATGCGCCCTGTCCGTTGGGCTGCTCGAACGATTCTTGTGAACCTGCGCCATCTGTAATTGAGTTCCCGTTTCGTTGAACCAGTTATTCGCAACAAGTTTCCGTAATTGCATATTTACTTTAGAGGACTCAACTTCGATTTTAATGATTTTTAAATATGTTATAAAAATAAGATTCCGAATAAATTTTTCCTATACGTATAACCACCGCACAGCCTTAGTTCCCGAGATATTTGTAAAATTCCTTTCGAACTGCTACATTTAATTCTACCTATACATACGCGTGCGTAGCAACGTGTGAGTCAACGTTGGTCAACGTTGGTTCAATGATTTTGAATGGTGATCGCATGACCGGCCGTCTCAGGGCAGAGATAACCTCGCTGGGTGGTATGTGCGTGATAAGATCAAATCTATTCGATTTGAACAATTTTGAATGTCAATGTGCGTGGCCAGTCACGAACCGATGGATTGGTTTAAGTCTCGAGTAACCCTTGTCTTTCGTTTATAGTACATCAGATAAACGGTAAGCTAACGCTGACGCACAAATACATATATAAAGGTAGAGTTCAATCTGTTTTAGGTTCACCTTGGGTTTACCTCAACACAAATCCCGGGCATCCCCTTACAATTTGTAGGTAGTATCCTACATATCGAGAAATAATTGCACACGTGGTTCTGTGCTTCAACTCTTCCTTTATTGTCCAAAAGTGCCTCGGGGCAAATCCCCTAGTGCATCTCTCAACTGCGCCATCTGCGGGAGTAACTAGGGAGTTACATCATGCTCCCTACATATGCATTGGTCGCCAGCCGCTGCGTAATGTTTATACATAGAAACAGCAAATAAGTGGCAGACGAACGTTGACGCATACGTTCCTAAGAACGCGTATGTATAGGCAGAATTTAATGTGATAACACGGAAGGAATTTTGCGAATATCTCGGAAACTAAGGCCGTATGGTGGTTATATGTATCGAAGAAAGTTGTTCAGAATCTTATCTTCTGCAACATATTTCGAAATCATGAAAATCGGAGTTGAGGCCCCTAAAGTAAATAATTACCAATATTAATTTAATAACGTAAATAACAGATAGTTATCAGTCATTTACTGGTCACTTGCCTGTACATTGGTTTAAAAGAACCCGTTAATGGTGTCTAATTTATGAACGAATTCATCAAATTAAATTTCCCAATAGACCTCACGGGTCGAGATGTTAAATTTTTCTTTGGTTTCGAACGAAATAATCTCTGAAGAGGGTAGCTGATATTTCGAAAGTAGAGCGAGTTTGGTCAGAACTCAGCAAAGTCATGTTTTAGCAAGGTCTTGTTCCAGAAACGACTGAAATCCGCTTCCGATACCAGTCCTCCTCTCGTTTAACATACGAGATCTCGGATTTATAATTTCCATTCGTTTCTGTACCCTGCTCTTTGCGTGGCAATTTCTTGGCCGCGCGTATTCTCTCCTCCATGGGAAATTAATGCACGACGACTCCTTATATGCAATTCTTATTCGCGTTAAATCGGATTCACTGGCGAGGAGTATACATAGTACCATGGCAAACGTGCAACCTTGTTTCTAAATGTAGAACGATGCGTGAAGGCGGGCAAAAATTTCACTGGGAAATAATCGTGACTCGGTGCCAAAACGGAAAAATGGAAGAAGCAACAAGACCGTATCCGTCGTTTCGCGGGATCACGATTACACAACGCTTCTCGGTTTCTGGATCGTCCCTAAATAACCAGGTTGTCGGGTCGAAGACCAAGGCTGTCTTTGCGATTTATCTTTCGAGGTAAAAATGAAACAAAGAACGATCAAAAAATATTAAGCTCCAAGTTACTTTTCACAAAATTGTGGTTTTGAAGTTTTTATCAAAATTTATAACAAAACGATAGCAATTTAAAGTTGAAAGACTACGTTTTCGACGTAACTTAAATGATAAAATAAAATGAGACGGAAATGGGAAAATTTTGATTAGTATAATAAACAATGAATAAAAGTACGGTATTTTTTCAACATTAAATACAATTTCATTCGATAATTCAAACATTATGTATCTTTTATTTGTTCTTCGAGAGTTTTTATTTAGATAAGAATTTTTACTATTTCTGATTTATATTATTCTGTATACTTTGAAATGTTATTTAGTGATATTATTCTGTAAAAATTGAATTTTTACGTTTTAGAAGACTGTGCAACGGGGTCGACGTATGGCGAACAATAGCGATCGTATGAAAAATATCGGGATTTCAGAGTGGAAGAAAGAAATATTGAAAATTACCGGCTCGATCTTCGATGGTCGTGCAGTTGGTTCCTCTTCGTCGCTGGAACTCTCGCTCTCGCTCATGTCGGAGCCGAAATAACACTCCCCGGAACCGTACTTGGTGAAGTAGTGGACCACCGCGAATTGTATAATGGTGGCGAAAATGAACGCGAACGAGAGAAAGACGAAGAAGTCTAGGGCAGTGGGGTAAGGAACTTTTGGCAGATCGGTACGGGCCTCCAATCCCAAAAATGTCATCGTCAACACGGTTGTTATCCCTTAAACAAATTCGGATACCCCGCTTTTGTCTCGTTACGAACAAACAATCAAAGAGAATTTGTAATCTTTAATTATCTCGATTTCCTCTTCGCGGTACAAAATTAATCGATGGTCTTCTCGAGGAAAAATTTTAACGAGAGATTCTAGAGGCCAAAATGAAACAAAAATCAAGAATACCAATTTGTTGACCGAGGCTTCGTTAAAAAGTTATTAACGTTTAAAGTCACGCCTGTAGAACGAAAATATGCGTACAGCTGCTAGTGGTTTTCACTCACAATACTGTAAGACTGTCGATACGTCAGTAAGTAGTGTTTCTCATGTCGCGCGCACGCAGCTGTACGCAGGTTGCCTATCTACAGGCGGAATTTTAAACGTTAATAACTTTTTAACGAAGCCTCGATCAACAAATTGATATTCTTGATTTTCGTCTTATTTTGCCCTCTAGAATCTCCCATTAAAATTGTTCTCCGATGTGGTCGAACACCCTGTATAGGAATTGAATTTTTAACGACGATTCGGTTAAAAGGATATCTAGTATGAATCTAGGTTGAGTTGCAAACTTACCGAGCGACACGCGATCAGCGGTGGCTTCTCGATTTAACCAAAAGGAGACCCAGGATAGAACGACCAGCAAAACACAGGGTCCGTATACTTGTATGAGAAAATTTCCCATATGCCTTTGTAGATGAAAGTATACCAGCAACATCGAGTAATCGGCTAGAATCAGACGATACCTACCTGTCTTTATGCAAACTTGTTTTATTTTATTGTTTTTATTTATTTAATGACGTTCGTCTGCTACAACGAGAGAAGAGAGGTATATTGGACAAATTCGAGTACACGGGGCAGGGTAAAGCATATTAAAGATCGAGATTCAGCGAATTTTATAAAGCTGATTTGCAGTTAATCCCTGATATAGGTTCCACGTATTACGGGCACGCTCCTATGTTCTTTCAATTTTTATCGATATTTCTGTCTTCTGGCTTCTCCTTCGTTAGACGTTATCAACGCATTATTGTTGATCGGTTTATTATACAAATAAAATACTGTATTTTTTATCTATTTTGAAATTAGTAAATAATAATCTGCTCCAAACCTCGTCAATCTGGTCCCAGCGTATCGCCAGAACGGTGGTGCCATTTTATATCGTTCTTCCGTGTTGGGGGGTGGGTTAAACACTCCGACAAACGGGTTCTAGTGCAATCACGAGCAGTTGTCACGAGGCTTGTTTGCGGAGTATTAATCGATGCTAATCCAATTAAAAAGTCGGTCTTGGCGACTTAACGTCTTCCCTGACAAGCGACGGTACAATGGAAATGCGAGTGGAAAGGGGCTTTCCCACCGTAGGATGCTGCAATTAGTCGTCGTTTCTCTCGCTGCCAACTTTCAACGCAGAGAGAACTCGTGTTCCTCGTTTTCCTCGTCCCTATCGTTCTTTTCGCCCCCTTCGATATACATCAGCCACTTCCGGGACGCTTCGTTGTTCCTCCCACCACTTCCGGGACGCATCATTTCTTCGCGCCAATATTCCCCGAGAATCCGTAACTGGCGAAACTTTCAAATCGAGTTTTTCTTTCCCAGTTATTAGAGTGTGTACCATTCCTCTCTTTCACGCTTTTCTAGAATTCTCTGATCTTTTACATTCATCGACACCTCCTTTTTCACTGCCAACTTTTTCATGCGATGCGGGGACGCCCCATTCGCTTTTCTTTGAGTCTCTTCTCCTCCAACCACCGTGTCATTAATCAGATTCCGATAGAACTTTGCTAGTTATATTAATTAATCAATGTGTACGGGAAAGGATGATATGTTATTACAATGAAATCGAACAAAATATTAAAGAATTTTTTCATTTGATGAAAAATAAATAAATAATAATATGACTATAAATAAATAATATTCAAAAGATCGTAGACGAACCGTTCGACTAATCGTAAGGTTTCTCGTCGAAAAGAGAAATAGACTTACCGTGAGCAGGAGTCGGCAATGCGGAGTAATTCGCTGTTGGATTTGCAACGAGATCAAATTGAGATAATTTCATGTCCTCGGCGATTGCAACTTGTCTCGCGCTGTTCCACGTGTAGATCACGTCTCGCTTCGTGTAACCGACTGCAATCAAGAGAATATTTCTTGCTCGGATGTCGCAGAGGTGTCGTAAGAGGCGTCGAATTCGCGAGCGAGCGTCACTTTTCTTCTTCGACGGAAAGTTACTCGGGGGAGCACGTATTTGTTATGGTTACTAAATCTACAAGTTCCACGAAGAGTAAAGACAATTGCGTAGGTGTCTCCAAGGTACTGGAGCAATTTATTTTTTAACCGTCGAATGGCGCTGTTTACTAATATCGAACCTGATTCAAATTGTTCAGAATTTTTAAACAAAGGACAACGTTAATATTCTACACTTTCTTTTTTTTATAAAGAATCACCTGGTGGCGTTGTATAATAGTTTGTGCAAAAAATGGTATACATTTTTAATTATGTGGCAAGGATTTATCCGTTGAACCGGTGCTTCTTAATCTTTTCAAAGCGCGACCCAAATTGGACGATGGGCATTTCATCGCGAACCATCGTAAAATGTTTCGTTAAAATGCCCGATTTTATGAATGGACACTTGATATTATACAAAGTGTCGCATTTTTCGTACGAATTAATTATTTTTAGATTTAGTGAGAAAGTTCAATTTAAATTCAACGTACGCTTTCAATTACTTCGTTTTTGTTAAGAAATACTATGAGGCGATATTAACATTCACGATTTTCACCAAACGATATGTGCATTAGTTTACCGAGCAAAAGATAATAATATTTAATTTCAAATTGGAAACGTACAGCTGCCAAATTGCAGTGGGCATCTCTGCGTATCCATCGGGAAATTTTCGAGATTCATCGGGCATCCAGCCTTGATTGTGAGCCTGTAATCAAATATATCATTACAATTAGTAAGAAAGCAAGGCCAGATCGATACGATGTTCCAATCATTTTAGTGGAATTGATTCGATTTATTTTTAAAACATTAAGAGAAGCAACGTTTCTAATTCAAGATTTTCAAGAAACATTAATCGCGACTTTTTTGCTCGTAAATATTTACAATTATGTTTAAAACACGTATTAACAATTAGTTTGTTTTCCGTTGTAAACATAAACGCGTACGAGTTATTTACTTTCTTATGTTGTAGTGTATGTAAGCTGGTTCGACTGACTGCAAATGACTGCAATTCGTTCGCGTTTATAAAAGCAACATGAGCGTCGTTCTAATTCTATCGTTTTCTCGTTCGAGCCGATTGCTGCCAACAGTTTGCAGCGAAATCGAGCACGTATCCATTAGGCTCATCCATCTGTTCGACATGGTCCTCCGATGGAGCCGACTAACGCCTGTCATTCGCCGTCGATGTTCAATGTCGGGGGTTGGCAAACATAATGACGGTTACGTGCTAAATTCGACCGTTTCCAAATCACCAAAATATTCGATTCGCACGTGTTGTCCGCCATGTGTTAAGGTCCATTTATACTTATGTACAAGCTGAGCAAAACAACTGTATCGTCAAAACACGTATCGTTAATGTTTTATCATTATTTCTGACTATTCATTAATACATGCACTGCACTCTGCTCGATTGCACAGTCATTTGAAACAAAAACTAACTCCTTCGATTTGTTAGCAATGAGTTTTCAACGAGCTCGTTCAATCCTCGTCCAGCATAGCTACGGAGTTAGTTCTTTCAAATGACTATACAATCGAATGGAGTGCAGTCCGTCATTGGACTTTGCATGTACACATTAGGTGTACAAATTAGCCTTTGTCCTTCTGTTCTAAAATTCAACTTCCATTTCTGGAAATCTACAAATCCCTCCATCTATCTAATGGGTCGATGATCAACAATGGCTAGCTTATGGTCACTGGTGGTCAACAGTGAGGTTGATATCAAGGTCAGCGGTCCAGTGAAGATCCAGAAATGATCAAGAGGTGGGACCAATCGAAATAGCGTTGTTCTTTAGACCAAGCGGTCCTTAACTCTTCACGTTGACACTGTCTCCCCACTCTTCGACTTCCCCACTCGAAGACTACCGCTGGACAAATTCTTCAGTACCCCTGGAGCATCCAGGGGAACCGGGTCTCGCGGGCCGAAGTCAGGCCATTCGTGGAGTGCTGACCACTGGGGGGACCAGGACTGACCAGGACTGACCAGGACTGACCAGGACTGACCAGGACTGACCAGAACTGACCACTACTGACCAGTGCTGACCAGTGCAGATCCGAATACTGACCACTACTGACCACTACTGACCACTACTGACCAGTGCCGGACCGTGATGACCACTGGTAAGAACTATTTAAAATTGCTCTCCCCACTTCTATTTTGTCGTTTGATACCAATTGAACGTTATGGAACTGTTCATCGCTTTTGCTAAATTACGAATCGTTTCTTATGTTACAGCTGGACCTTTGGTGCTTCCTTGGTAATGGTAACTAATGCTCAACAAGTAGTAAGCCCACTTTACTTATTTATATTATTATCACAAAATTGACCAGTTTATTTTATTTGTTTGGTCATAATTCAATGTTCTTTGACTGTCCGGTTTTATCTGATTATTATGTTGTCCTTCTTTATTTCTATTACTGCCTTACTTTTTGAATTGGCATGATTGTGTCGAATCATATACTATTTTTGTTTGCATATTATTTTATGAATTTCGTTAACCCATGTATAATTATTGTTTGCATACTATTTTATGAATTTCGCTAAGGTAGTTTGTTTAATTCTTGGATATTTTCACTCTTCGATTTCATCGTTGGATTTTCAATTCTGCTCAATCTTTGTTTCTGTTCGTCTTCGTTTGTATGATTCTTCAGATAATTTTTGTAATCGTTGGCTATTTTACTTCGACATTATCTCTCCTTCTATTTATCTCTCGTTACGCAAGTATAGGTAGAATACTTTGTTCGTAACATGTGTAAATTTTGTACATTTCCTTAGGTAGGTCTAGCATCGAGAATCTTATAGATTCTCACTTTTAGGTACATCAGCACGACAAATTATTCCATTGCTTCGTCTAGTTTGCATGGTGGTTATTAAATTTCCTTTCGTATGTCACTAATATGTGTATCAATTTTAGTTTCAGATTATTCGCAGGGACATCGAGGGAGTACGCCACATACGCCGAGGGACATTTAATTCTAAGTCGGTTAGATTTAAGCTTCGTCGCGAATCTTAAAATTAACGTCGAAGATTTCTTTAATATATGTATCTCCGCGTCTGTACCAAGCAATTATTCAATAAGTAACTTCTCTCTCGCTCGTTCCCTCGTTCGTAGCTTCGGTCACCGCTGTTTCATCGATTGAAACATGTGATCGGCCGTGTATCTGGTCCGAAAGATCTAATCGCCTTCCCTTGGTAAGCTTGATTGAGGGAAAACGGCACTTTGCTGGAAGGTGTGGAGTTTCCGTATTCTGCGGAAACGCATACCTTCCAGCGGAAGTCGACTCTGTCTCAGGTACTCTCTCTTTGTCAGACAGCCTAAGTCGGGTCCTTCGGGCTCCCGGCGGGTTGCGTTGGAGAAATGGAGACCTCGATTCGGAGTTGCAGTTCTCTGTTTTCTTGTTGAGATCGAGTTAGCAAGGGCAGTAGGTTCGATCCTCGGATCCGCTGCACGGTTCAGCGTCGCGCCGCGTCGAGTCGCGTATCCCACGATTTAGCTTCATCCCTCTTTTTAACCACATAATTGCTTGGTACAAGGAACTTTGTTTCCTTCTATCGTCCGAATTTTAGCTTCAACTTGACTAGACTTGAGCTTCGACGTTAATTTTAAGTCCCTATTGTATGCGTCTCCCAATGTTGCCAAGTAATTATTTAACAAGTAGCTTCTCTCGACTCGTTCTCTCGTTCCTTGCTTCGGTCACCACTGTTTCGTCGAACGAAACATGTGATCGGCTGTCCAGTTTGTCCGAAAGATCTAGTCGCCTGCCAATGATAGATCGATTTCTAGAAATAGAAATCAATCTACCAAGGGTAGTGTCGATTCGATCCTCGGATCTGCTGCACGGTTCAGCATCGCGTCGCGTCGCGTCTCCAACAATTTAGCTTCATCCCTTTTTAAACAAAATAATTGCTTGGTACCATTAATTTAGACTTAAGTCTTTAGTGTAGCCGCGTGTTCTGCCAAGTAATTATGTAACAAGTAGCTTCTCTTTCACTCGTCTCCCGTCCTCTCCGATCACCACTGCTTCCATGTAGAAAGCAAGTGATCGGCCGATTAGCTGGTCCGAAGGGTCAGTTGCCGTCCTCTAGTGAGACGATCCAAGGAAAAGGGTGTTTCGGCCGCAGAGGGGATCAGGGACTGTTCCTGTCTGCGGTAGCCCCGACTCAGGATCCCTCTCTCTGTCAGACATCCCGAGTTGGGTCCATTTGGCTCCCAACAGGCTGCTTGGGGGAAATGGGGAACCCGTGTCGGGTGCGTCGATTCCCTTCCCCTTCGATCGGACTTGCCAAGAGGCAACGAGCAGACCCTTCTGACCTCGCTATTCGGTTCGCGTCTCTCGTTCCTTGCACCATTGCATGGTGCATCGCGTCGTATCGCGTCGCGTCGCGTCACCCACGATTTAGCTTCGTCCCTCTTTTAAACAAAATAATTTCTTGGCATGACTAATCTAGTTTCTAAGGATGTAAAAGGGAGATCGATGGAACTTGGATTCCATCTATCTCCTTTCGGGTCTCCACTCGCAGCAACCTCCACGTGGTGAGACCTGGTAATCGGTGTTACTCACGATAAAAAAGCTTTTCTATCGTGGGTAACACCGAGCTAATGGCTGCGAATTTAGAATTGTTTCTTGATATAATAAACGAATTCAGATTTATAGTTAGGCAGGTGTTTAGTTAGGCATTATGTTAGGCAGGTTATTTTTATTTGAAGATAAATTCTTTTGAAAACTCTTTCAACTCTCTTCGTTGGTTGTGCGTCTTTCATAGGTTGCACTTTCGTTTGTTTCTTCTTCGACCAACGATCGTTGGTCGCAGAAGATCTTTATTAATGGAGGGTGGTTGGGAATCGGTCAGGACGGGTCTCCACTCGCAGCAACCTCCTCGTGGTGAGACCTGGGTAATATTATTTACCGTTTAATTAATAATCGTATCACTCTTAGCTGGGTAATGCAATTATTAATTAAAAACTAAATAATATTAGCAAATTGGCTGCGATCCGCTTTGCATAGGGCATTATAAATATTCGCTAGATTAGTTTTGATTCTCATTGATTCATCAAAGATTCTAGAGTATTGTCAGAGACGAGATATACGAGTAGATCTTTCACCCAATGTATTTTGTCGGTCCATTTTTATGGGGTCTCGAAACCCCATTACCATTTTCGTGTCATCCGGAACGTTACCAACAGATTCAGAAATGAATTTTAATCCCTCCCATAGCAACTCACGTGTATTTACGCAACACTACAGCTATTGTCTATCAATACTAATTCGGTGAATAGTTTCTCAACTGACCGCCATCCGTGAGAAGAGGACGCTTAAATCACCTCCGAATTTTCAAGTCGGTATGGCAGTCAGATTGGGCCACTTTCAGTCCATAAAGTGAAAGGTCTATTCGTATACGTCGTCTGTGATAGTGTCACCAAAAAACGAATCAAAAGTAGTTCTTTAAACGTGTTTATTTTATTTCAAAGACGTTGGCTGTAAAATCCCTTCAATGTGCAAAACATCGTTTCCTAAGAGGTAATTAAATAGCTTATTTAGCTTTTTATAGGTGCTATGAAGGTTTCTAAAAGATGGGTATAGGTTATAAGTTGAAACGTAACATTTATTGAATCTTATTGAACGAAGAGGTTTCTTACTATAAAAGAATTTACGATTTGCACTTTCAAACCGAAAGAATTGATGCGTTCAGTCACTTTCTTCGATTTTTGTACGACTGTGTCTCCAAGTCTGTATATTGCAAGCCACGAGCTACGTATACACGCATCAAGGCTGGTGAAAATCAGCTGGAGTTTGACCGAGTTATCGTTGCTGGGAATGCACGGTTGAACTCTATCGGATAAGTAAGTTAGAGAGTACGAAATACGAGACGATCCGTGACTAATCGGATCCATCATCCTAGCACTCTCGATCGGTCAATTTGTAGAAGGGACACGTTACATTTACCATCGACCATATCGCGCCACGGATTAACCTCCAAATCTGCTGAACGGGCCGTTTTCCTCGCGAACTTCGGATTACTAAAATTTCCCTGCATCGGCAAGATTTATCGATGCATTTCGTGGTAGATATCACTTGGACATCCGAAGCAGTCGTTGTTAAGGGCGATTGTAGAGACTAGATTTAGCTATAACAAGGACGCGACCATTCCCGCCATTTTGATAATTAATCGTTTCTGTGTACTTGGATTAAATCTCGAAGGGGGGCTTTTCATGGTCCCAGAAAAACTTTCTAACCTATGACTTTATCGTCCAAGTATTTCGAAACTTTATTTTTCACCTGACGTACACTTTCAGCCAAAAAGACAAAACCTTAAATAATAAAAGTATTCATATCAGACATTAAGTTTTGAAAATAATGTAACTACTGTAAAATACAAATAAAGCGGATCCTAAACATAGTATTTAGATCACAGACATAGTATTTAATCGCGAAACGTGGATTATTTTCAGTTATAGAGGATCTTCAGTGACTATCAATCTCTTAAGATTTTATTTCGAGGTTGCATTCCTTCTTCAGACATATACGTCATGCTGCCTAGTCCTTGGAATAAGGATTTGCTGAAATTGCAAACCTACATTCCACCAGTTCGATACGCGAATTACTATACATATAGAGCAAAATGTCGCCATTGGATTTTGCTAGTAGGAACTAAGAGCTTCAATTTACCTGAAACTATATCCACTATACAGGGTGATTCTAAAAACTAGGTCAAGCTCTTTTTCAAACGAATATGCAAACGATTGATATGGACAAAGTTAAATCCTGCAACGAGGACTTTGATAATATCATTCTTTTTTTTTTAATGAAGCTACACTTGTTTTACATAAATGAATTCTTCTCGTAATTCTGCATGTAGTATCAAAGCATGATCACGACAGACGTAATACTTTTACGAGAATATTTCCACGTTATGAAATTAATTTATTCCAGCAACAGATATTCAAACGTTGTATCTTTGCAACTTAAATATTCTTTTATCGAGGTTCGACTGTATGTGATTTTCTGTAAAAAAATTTGTTACGGTTTCAGCCATATTACCGACAAGATAGCTTATAGAAACACGAGGAAAAGATAAAACAGTATTTAGATTTAAAGTTTCGAGACTCGACTAAATACGAAACAATTATAAGTTAGGTTATGTTGTAATAGTGCATCGCTGACGCGAGATTAAAAGTTTCGTAGTATCTGCGTATCATTTGCGGTCAGATTTAATTTCAAACGATGCAGCTGATGTACATATCTGCTGGGTTGGGTAGATATGCACGGTTCTCTAGTTCATCCTTGTCTCGTTCACTAATATGAGTTGATTTGCGACCGAAGAGATGGACGTTAATCCCATTACATTAGCTCTCGCATGAAATCGAAACAAAGAAAATAGGAGGATCTGAGCGTTCGAGGTAAAAATGAAACAAATTTTAATTCGAATAAGTTGGAACTGTGAAACATTGGCATATTTAATATTTCATTGCAACGAATCAGTGTCCCACGACAAATTAAACATCTTAATAATTTTACTTCTCGATTGTTTTCAAATCGTCTGTCAAAATTAAGAACATATGGCTCATTTATTGCAACATTATATTAAATCATTTTGGAACTTCAACTCGTGTCCAAGTTTAATATTTGTTATTAAATTCAGCTTTTAATATTCGGAATATTTTTTTAAGCACTCTAATAGGGACCCTTCAACTTATTCAGAGAATAAACAAGAAATTATATAGAGCGTGAAATAATTAGTGGCACAATCTAGAGCAGTAGTTCTTAAATTTTTTAAGTATTATGGCAGAATTTAGAGGGAAAAGATCTGACCCAGAAAATGTACTCAAAAAAAAAAATTTAATCTCTTAAAATGTCCAGAATAGTTACAAACCTTTTCTTTCGGAATATCGAAGTCGGATAAAACATTTTCTAACTATAATTTTACAACCAAAAAAAAAAAAAGACAATTGCATAATTTGATTTTCAATTGTAATCTGAACATAGTACGTGTCGTAAAATTATCATAAAAATTGTGGGTTGTCGTTACCTAATAAAGTGGAATTCTCGCTTAATTACCATACCGCGTTATTTGGAGTACAACCGAGACCATTAAAAAGTATTAAACCCGACACTAAGTCACATGGATTACCAACACGCCTTTGAATCTGCCAGTTTGTTTTAATTTGAGAAATGCTTATTTGGAATGTAGCCAGCATTTTAATTTCCGGATATTTTCGGTCGTCTCTTATAACGTCCTTGCAACGTTAACAAATGGTCCCCTTGCCAATTATTTGCATAAAGTGGTACTTAAGAATCGAGTCCGATAATATTTATACATATTTTAAGTATTTTTTAAAAAGTACTGAAACCTCGATGAAAATCATAATTCGTTTCACGGTGGGAATCGAGACAGCTTTTTTTTTAAACCAACTGCTTCAGAAAATGATGCGACTAATCAACATGAAACTTGTAGGTTAGGTATAAAACAAGTGACACTTTAAGATACGTAAACAAAATTTAGACAGTAACTGGCCGAGGAAGCGAACTTTTCAAACGACCCTCGTAGTTCGATTAGTGGAGACGCTGCTATAATTCCGTCAAAAATCCAATTTAATAACTTGCAGGGAGAAGTTTTTATGAAAAAAAAAAAAAAAAAAAAAAAATGTAATTTAGAACGAGTCGATAGGAAAAGTCTCGAGTATCTTCGGGGAAGTTTCTAGCCGAGAACAGAGACGAAACGCGTTTGAAAATAAAAGTTTACAAAGCCGGATGAAAACTCTTAAAGCAGTCGATACGAAACACGGTAAAAATTGACTGATGCTGCGAAAGGCGCGGCGATTCGTTTTCCGATATTCAATTTCCAATTCGTCGTTCGGTAGAACGTTCGATCGAGCAACCTAACCTCTTTTTAAGTATATTATTTGTAATGCGAAAGGAACAGATTTTTTCGACGCTTCCTAGGTTTTATCTACGTTACTTTTGCACCTAGGAGTTGAAAAATATTTATATTGCTTAAAATTATGAACGGAATCGAAAAATATAGTCTTCAACACGAATCACAGGAATAGACAAACGTAAAATTTATTAATATATAGGGTTCGCTACTTTTGTTTTTGTCTATTGTTGGACACAGTGTGTGTCTCTTCGCGATTATTTTTTCTATGGTCTCCCCCTTTTCCGACGCATTCGTAAGCGAATAATTCCCCGACGTGTTGCACCACGATTCAAACGTCACGCTTCCCTTCAGCATTGTACACGGTCAACAACGAAATCCATTCCGACGAACAATGGAAATTATTTCCGACTCGTAACGCATATCCTCTGTGAAATGGACCTTGGAACAAAATTTTAATCATTTTTCGGAGAAGTCGACGTTTTTATTTGTCGAGCGTTTATTTTTTATTCCCTACAAACTGCTTTTCACGTTAAACTAGCAAACGACGCAGATTGATCGTCGAGAGCATAAAAACCCCTAATCGACAGGAGTCGATAATTGCGTAACGATATTGTGACGTAGCTGAATTTGTTTGAACGCTACTTATGGTTTAGGTTAGGTCTCGATTAGGTTAGAAAGAAAGAAAGAAACAGTTCTTTTTTTTACGAAAGATACTTTGCTTAAAATGTTCTAAATGTTCGTTCCAATTATATAATTCTTATCAAATTTCATTAATTGTTTAGCTTTTACGGAAAATTGTCATTAAATTTTTCAATCCATACTCTTTATTACTCGAAAGATAGTTTTATCGTGGCCGCAAAAAACTGCAATTTCTTCGTCGGTGCATACGAGAATATATGTAGAAACCGCGATGAGGCTCTATCAAAGAAGATGCCTTTCTTCTTTCCCGCGCTTTGCTGAACAGACATTCTCTCCTCGTTTTTGATGTTCCGACGAGCCTTTTTCCTGTCTTAAAACGTTTCCGAATTCCGGTGTAGCAATTAAGGCGAAAGTTCGTCGTTTAATCCCCCTTCAAACGGCTGCAAACGCGTTTCTAAGTAGCGTCCGAATCGCACCACGAACTTCGGGAACTGTGACAATTCCCAGTTACGCGAACTTTCTAGCTTGTGGTTTCTGATAACGCAGAAAGATCCGATCAACGATATATCGGAGAATGAAAATCTTCTAAAATTACACGTCTCCCTTAACTGCTACTTTTTATTTTGTTCGTATTAAAATTTGGTTCGAAAAGACTAAAATTTTTCATTAAAAATTATTGATCGTAAAGAAGTTTCTACGAAAAAATTGGTCTCGATTGGGTTAGGTTAGGTTAGGTTTGGGTTAAGAGAAAAAATTGATTTAAATCGATACAACTGGAGCTGTAGACGCGACACGAGAAATAAAGGATATCTTGAGGGCCGTTCCAAACGTTGATTGAATTGATCGAATGTTGATTTCGTCGAGTAATTGCCACTGCAAGTTCAGGTAACCCGAATAATCGCCAGAACGAACATCGACGCAGGTCAGACAAGCGGAGGTATTGGAAACTGTCTGCTGGCACGTGAATTCCGTGGCTGTTGTACGCATGGACGAAGGAATCGCTGCAGTAACCCGGCATTTTGAGATCCTCGATTCCGTCCAAGAGGGTATAAATCATCTCGAGCGTGAAGTGTACACACGCTACCGAGTTACAGAACTCCTTTACATTTGCTAACCTCCTTCTGGGGTAGCTAGAGATCTCGCAGGCTCCGTCTTGCCTCGGACGCGGTTATTTGCGAATTTGTTCTCACTTCAAAGGAAAATTTCAACTTTTATGTCTTGGATATATACATTAGCGGAAAAGTAAAACGAGACAGTAGAGACAGGCTAATAATTCGCACTTCTATTTCTTCACGTTCAACTATTTATTAAAGTAACAATCCATTCGCAGGAGAACGCGTGTAACGACCGGCTTGGATTCTCTTCTCGATCTTCTCGCTTAACGAACGCGTACGATTACGCCCGATCTTTCCCGATGGTCCTACCGACTACTACGCGGGACAAAATAATTACTCGTATGATCCTGGCGCGCGATTTAAAATACGTATGTAGATATAAAAACATAACGCAACATAATTTCCTTTTCAAGAAACAGTTCTTCGTCATCGTATCGTTTTTATTGTAAATCTTTAATTTTCTCTACAAAATTCTATTAATGTTTAGTCCATTATACCTTATTTTAGAACCGTTTAGATTGATTTTATTTTGAAATGTACAAAACTAAAATTAATATTTCACGATTTAGGCAACACCCTTCCCTAAAGGGTCCATCGTTTTACCCCTGCGTGACATATTTTATTACGTCGAAACATAATGGAAGAAACGACGGGAATGTTTGGAACAAGTACCGGTACAGCGGTACAGAAAGCAAAGAGCTTTGTTAGACGCGTTTATTATAACGTATTCTTTAGCAGCGTTTCGCGGACGGCTTCTCTCTCGTTTGCATGAAAATAACGAACCCGATTAGCATACAGACACGATGAAATCCTAAAACCACTTCGGGCCGGGGAGTCGCGGATCACGTACGTATCTCTGTACCACGTAGGCAGAATCTGAAATCATGGATTTCCCAGGCAGAATCCTCGGTTCTGGTGGATCCCACCGAACGTGGCAGATTATCTGTGACGGATAGCACCGCGTTTTAGGTCTATTCCGCCCGGAAATGAGCGGATGGGGTACCCCGGCAATGGAACATCCAACTACTTACTCGTATTTCTGTGAAATCGTGTCGTGATTTCACGATCGCGTTTCGCGTACGATCCTATGGGTATTTTTCAATCACCCGGTACCAACCCTAATAATTGTACAAACATTAGACGATCGTATCATCGATCCCGACAAAGCACATCAAAATTTTCTCTACCATGTTTCTCTCGCTCTCAGAACTTTGAGTGTTATTAATTTATAGGAAAAGAGAATTAGTCCTATCGTGGAAAATGTAATCAGATTGTCTCCAACTCGGATCGTGTCTGACTTCCATACGTATTTTAAAATTGTTCTGGTAAAAGATTTGTACTGCAAATTTGCGCATGAAATTTCGGGGAAACATCTCTGGCTATACAGTATATTTTTGGTAAAGAATTTTTTTCTCGAAAGCGCGTAGGATTTCGGGGGTATGTCTATTCACCAAAAATGATTGCAATTGACCCCCGCAACCAAAAATAATTTTTTCAGAACGATTTGAAATTTTTTTTTTTCGTCGAAAAATTTAGGCACCTACCCCCTGTCGATTTTTCTTAAAAATTCCTTTTTCATTTTTAGTCATTTTGTTTGATGCCCTACAGAAAAGTTGTCTAATACATTTTTGTAGGTATCCATGAGCACTACTTCGGAAAAAGTTTCATTGAAATATATTCACAATTGTAGGAGTTATGGATGTTTGAATATTGGACCATTTTTATGGGGTTTTTCTCATTTTGCGAGGTCAAGGACCAACTTTTCGAATATTTTTGCGATTTGCACATATTCTCCATAAAAATACGCGTAGTTTGCTTTTTTAAACATTAAAATCGTCCAATCGGTTCAGAAGTTATGACATTTTAAAGATTCGCAAGAAAATTCGGGCAGACATTTCTGGTCAGAAATTAGATTTTTGGTAAGGAATTTTTTTCTCGAAAATGGCTAGGTTTTCGGGGGTACATGTATTCACGAAAAATGATTGTAATTGACCCCTGGAACTGGACATAATTTTTTTAGAACGATTAGAAATTTTTTAATTTTGTCGAAAAATTTTTCGGACGATATGGCAGTCAAATTGGGTCACGAAAGTCCATAAGGTGTAAGGTCTACTCGTATATCTATTTTAAATCTGTTAAAGATGTATTTTAATATGCTCGTTAATTGAATTCGACAGAGTCCAATAGAATGTAATTATTTATTGAATCGGAGTATGTAGAATATGCGTGCTGTAGATAATTACGCGATATGTTACTCGAGGAAATACGTTTAAAAAATACTATACTTAGCCGTGTTCAATCTCCGCAACGAAACTAGAAGCTGTTCGGACAAATATTTAGAGAGGGCTGTAGTAGTAGCTAATAAAGCACTGTGCAAACGGTGCGACGTGATCGACATTTAATGGTCATCAATCGGCTAGAAACGTGTACATAGTGAGAAAGAGAGAGTTTCCAAAGGAATTCGATTTTCTACGCTGATCGTGTCCGGAGAACCGATACGAGTACTTTTATATACACCTAATTTCGATGAAAACCGCAGAGTTCGTCAATTGATCATTTCCGCTCGAGCTTAGCTTCCATTCAGTCGACGATTAAGGATCTATCATTCGAGTAGTTACTTTTTTTGCGTAAAACTGAATTAAAAACACTAGAATGTAACAATCCATTCGTTCTAGAAGGTGACAGAATAATGTAAATTACATATTGTTGGAGGCGTTCAAGTTTACAGGATCAATTGTTGGCTACCTGTAAAGCCTCGCAGAATTTCAGAGAACAAAGAGCTCACCGGTTCTCCGCAGTCGACCTGGTCTTGTCGTTAACAGAATACGACATCTAAATTCGTTGGTCTGGCCCAGTGGAAGGTTCGACAATTCGGCTATTTCGAATTGTCCGACAAGACAAATAGAAATATACAGAACTCGGAATCAAGCGATGTACGTTTCCCCTTTGTTAACCCATTCCCTTTCTCTTGACCTAGTCTTCTGGATCGGCTCTATTGTGCACGCCAGAATTAACCCTTGAGCTCAAGGTGCCTCTATACACGTGTGCATACATGCATCTTCGGGCCTGCGGTCTTGCTAAGAATCATCCCTCAGAGTGGGGATCGGTTCTTTAAAAAGCACCTTCTTCAAATTTAAGCTTCTCGAATTAATTTCACCCTCTAATCATTTTTAATAATAGTCTCGAATTTTTTTCTCGAAACTGGATAGGATTTCGGGGGTATATCTATTCATGAAAAATGATTATAATCGACCCTTGTCTGAAATATTTGTTCATGCAACAAACGGTTTTCGAGTAAACCAGGCGACACATAAACCACTTTGTACACGCGTGAAAATTAAGCTCCGTACGTAGATAGGGAATTGTTCGAATGCTTTCCACGTACCTCGAACTGTACAAAACTCTGCCGTCTTGATAGAGTCTGACGAACTTATTTGGGCTGGTTATAGTATGCAAGTAGCTATGCTTGCCGTTGTAGAAGTACGTATCCGGTTTCCAGATTCTCGCTAGCATCGATATACTGAGAGCAAGCGTCTCCTTGCCACCTTGGAAAGCCAAACGTCGGTCCACCCACGATTGCCGAAAATAGCAATCCATCGAGTACGTCTGAAGCAGATATTCAATATTCCAGAATATTTAAAATCTAATAAAAATATCGAATATCAATAGAAAAAAACACATATAACTTGAACGAGAATCGAACCCGGGACCTTGTTGCCCCGGGACGGGTAATCGTTTATATCTTTAAGATTATCGAGTATCTACACCTAATATTTTACATTCATTATTAGAAACATATACATTATCATCTTGCAAACACCCGTTAAAATCCAGGTCAAACAGTCGGAGTCCTTGTAAGCGTCCAACTAAAGTCGTATATACAGGGTGTTCGGCCACCCCTAGGGAAAATTTTAATGGGTGATTCTAGAGGCCAAAATAAGACAAAAACCAAGAATACCAATTTGTTGATGGAGGCTTCGTTAAAAAGCTATTAACGTTTGAAGTTACGCCTGTAGAACAGCTGCGTGCGCATGATAGCAGTTTTCACTCGACATGAGAAACTCTACTTTAAACGTGAATAACTTTCCAACGAAGCCTCGATCAGCAAATTGGTATTCTTGATTTTCGTCTTATTTTGCCCTCTAGAATCTCCCATTAAAATGATTCCCAAGGGTGGCCGAACACCCTGTATATTTCTTTCTCTAACTCCCGTGATATACGAAACGTACACTTTCTTTTTTCGAATATAGAATTACGCGAAGCATCGAATTATCCCAACTCGTAACTTTTCTCGACTCGCGTCACCCGCTCTGGTAGTAATTAGCGCGCAAGACGGGAATAGAACTGTATAGGATGGTTATTGTCACGCGACGAACAAACGCGCGTGAATCAAAGTTGGAACGGGTTCTGATAACGGACGAACGAATTCTTCGTTGGTCGAAAGTATCGTTCCCGTCTTGCGAGAATGACAAAAGGAAATAGCGAGAGATACCAACCATATCGACTTCTGAAATCGGACCCATGCTGCGTACCATGATGTCGACCTCAACGGTAGCCGGTGGTCCACCGAAGTCCGGTCTAACGCTGTTGTCGTAACCGCGAAGCAGATTGTCCAGCAGTTCGCTGATGTTGCTGTGATTGTTGATCTGCGTCCTCTGCCTCGTGGAGGGTTTCGTACCCGTTGCAGCTCTGAAACATTTTCAGGACGGTGCAACGATCCATTCGAAAGATTACATTCAATTTTCTTTTCCTTTACCAGCATACGTTTTCCACGTTTGCATCCACGGAAACAGCGGAGAGGAATTCCCTACAAGGCGTAGAAAATATTTAATAAACGTAGGACGGAAAATTATTTCTTTCGTCCGTGGAAATTGGAGTCTTTGTTCTAGTAAAGTGCATTTTATGCGAAACGAGGCGTAAAGTGGAAATATTTCTGTTCTTTTTAACCCTCGAGCATACACGGTTAAATACTTGGGTAGAGACCCGACTGGGTCTGTAAAGACCCATCTTCGATCGCTCATATCTCGGACTGTACTGCATGGATGATGCAAGTGTCTTTTCTTCGTCGATACTAAAGATTTCGGAATAATACTGTGCAGGATAAAATGAAACATTTTTGCAGAAATTTCATTTTATTCGAAATATCGTATGTTTTTATTGATTGGAGATAAAAGGGTTTTACCACACGAAAGTGAAAAGGTCGTGCGAGTTGTATTTCATTAAAAGAAATATGCTGAAACGACTCGTTACAAAAACTATAATTACTCTGTAGAATGAAAGATAAAACATTTTTTTCATTTTTTACGTCACACACAAACTTCCACGTCACAAATAATTAATTTAAATTTACTTAAACTTTGTATTTTTCGCGGCATTGATTTTCTTTTAAGGGTGTCTCTCAATATGTCAAAGGAAAATTTTTAAACCAAGCGTTTAATCACTCTAAAAATCAAACAATTATACTACAATTAATTCCTGAATATTAGGATATAAAATTGTCCAGTTGGTAATCGACGTTTCACGGTGACGTTAATTGATCGGTAGATTTCGGCAAACAACGGGGCTAGCCGCTAATCGATCTTGCGTGGCTACGAACTGCGATGCAACTAGTCGATAAATCGTTGTTTGGATACTCGATCCGCGGTATGTTGTACGCCTTCGATCCATTTGCACGGTTCTCCACCGTTGCATGCTTGAATAAACGCATCAATGCGCGAGACAAGGCTTGCTTTCATTTACAGATACGTAGGCGCGTGTCTACGTATGTGCGTGTACAAGTACATTCGTGAGTGGAGAATCGTAACAGCGTTCCACGATCGTGAACTTAAGATAGGAACGTTGAAATCGCGAGAAAGCTGATAAAAATGCAATTCTTTTATGCATGAAGTAAATATCAAAGTAACAAATATTACTTTTGTTCGAAATTTTAATCATAGCACAGAGTTATCGATACGTATAGGTGTGTGCAACTCGTGCACCTCTATAACTTCCAAAGTATGGGTTGCTCAACAAAATTTTGTATAAAAAAGTTCGAAGGGCTACAGAGATTCGAAGGTCAACTTTGTTCTCTAAATGGAATACTATACTTTTTATGTAAAAATATGGAAGAATGTCAAATTCTGAGTACAAAAATATTGATCTGCATTAGGCCTAAACTGCAGGAATCTGTGATAAGGTTGAGTCTCCAATTTGATATTACTCGAAGAAAATTGTCGAGAAATAAAGTAAAATTACTAATTATTTATTAGGTTTAGGGCTAATACGGATCAAATATTCTTCCATATTTTGGTGTAAAAAGTATTTCATTTAAAAAAACAAAGCTGATCTTGAAATCTCCGGAACGTCTTCGCCCATAAAAAAGACAAACGTGTTATACAGCGTACCCCTTCGAACCACGCGACCTTTTTATGCAAAATTTTTGCGTAGCAACGCATACTTTGGAAGTTACAGAGGCGCACGAGTTGCGTGTACCAACCCTTTACGAATATTCAAAGTTGATGAAATTTCATCTTGACCGTAACTTCACGAATTACGGTAATCTATCCGTCAGGTTTGAATAGAAAAGGGACAACACGAAGGTTCGTGTTCCCGAAACCGAAACGGGGAATACGTTTTGCCGTTAAAACAGCAGACCTTTTCTCTCTGGCTTTTCCAGCGATACGGTCGATGCCGTTTTGTTTACGTTTCGCGGTACAAGTACGACGTGCACACGTACTGGAGTGCACCACTAGCCGGTTGGTAAATTGGAACGAGGGAATTTCGGGTATTACGGGGAAACGAAAATTGCGGTTCGTTTTTAAACCGAAATAAAGCGACATTTTAATGTCCGTCCGTTCTTTTAGGTCACGATGAAAAACAGCCGCTTGATCGGACACGCTGTCTATCTCCGCTTAGTCCACTTTTCCCGCGGCTCAGTCTATATTCCAATGGCTTTTGTTTGCTGACAACGTGGCTTTCGATCACCCTCGAGACTCCTCCTCGTGTTTCTTTCCACCGATTGGCTAATCCGATCTGTTCCTCTAGAACTAGCACTTCCTAACTCGAGATCCACGTAATCTATACGTACAGGGTGTTCCGCATTTTTTCAATACACGCTTCAGCAGCCTGCTTTACGTGTGAAAATAAAATGACAGTCCACGAATCGATGGACTGTGTTTGATGAGTGATACTTACAGGAAAGATGCGTAGGAGGTGATTAAATTCGCGAGGGCCAGTAGGACTCGCTGCTTCATGATGTCCTGGGACTGATCCTCCCTTACAACGCGTCCTGATTCGTTCATCAATTCGCTTCAAACGCCAAGCGTTTTGTCTGCCTCTGAAATAATTAAAAAAACAAACAAAACGATATTATTTTTATTAAAGTTTCCTCGACCATAGGTTCCATTTACATTTATGTAAATTATTAAATACAATTTAGATTACATTGATCATACAGGGTGTTCGGCCACCACTAGGAAAAATTTTAATGGGGGATTATAGAGGCCAAAATGAGACGAAAATCAAGTATACCAATTTCTTGATGAAGGCTTCGTTAAACAGTTATTAACGTTTAAAGTTTCGACCGTACTGAATTTTTTTCTCGAAAATGCGCAAGATTTCGGGGGTATGTGTATTCACCAAAAATTATTGTAATTGACCCCCACAACCGAAAATAATTTTTTCAAAACGATTTGAAATTTTTTTTTTTTGGTCGAAAAAAGGCACTCTTGTCGATTTTTCTTAAAAATTCCTTTTTCATATTTAGTAATTTTGGTTGACGCCCTACAGAAAAGTTGTCTAATACTTTTTTGTAGGTACCCATCAGCTCTACTTCAGAAAAAAGTTTCATTGAAATATATTCACTATCGTAGGAGTTATGGCTGTTTGAAAGTTGGACCATTTTTATGGGGTTTTTCTCATTTTGTGGGGTCAACGACCAATTTTTCGAATATTTTTGCGATTTGTACATATTCTCCATTAAAATATGCGTGGTTTGCTTTTTTAAACATTAAAATCGTTCAATCCGTTCAGAAGTTATGATGTTTTAAAGATATGTATGAAATTTCAGGGAAGCATTTCTGGCCTCACATTAGATTTTCGGTAAATAATTTTTTTCTCAAAAATGCGTAGGATTTTCGGGGTATGTATAATGACAAAAAATGATTGTAATTACCCCCTGTAACTAAATATAATTTTTTTTAGTATGATCTGAAATTTTTTAATTTCGTCTAAAAATTTCAGTACGTAATTTCAGCGTTGTTAACATGCATAAAATACAATTTAATCAAATCTTATTTAGCGAATGTAACATCGACGAACGCATGAACGTTCAAAGAGACCGTAACTAGAGAGTTCATTTAACGTTTCCGGATAATTTTTGATGGCGTCAATGAACGTTGTCGCAAGTAACGCTGGGCTTACGTGTGATTCGAACAATTTATTATCGTCGGGCGCGCGATGTCAATGATAAAACTTCGTTTGCGAGTGTCGTCGATGGCGTTTCATGTTGACGAGCGAAAAATAGAGGTCGAAATTATTCCGGTTTCATTCCGTGGCAAATGATGAGCGCGAGCAGAGGGGTAGTGAAAAAAAAGGGGGATTGGAAATTCGGTTGGAAAGTTCGTTAACGATCCGATGAATGAATATGCTGATGACAGAAGTACCTCTCGGGGGAAGGATAATAAAATAAACGTCTGATGCGAAGGGAATAAATAGAGCGTGACGTTGGTGCGATCGCGGAATCGAGTTGCGCGCTCGAATCCCAAAGATAATATTCTCTTCTTGCGAGTAATCGAGTTTTTTGCGATTTTTTTTTTTTTTTTAAATTATTTTTACCACTGATAATTTCGAAGCTGTTGAAACGATCGAATCAAAAAATTTTTGTCTTCGGATGGAATCTGGAATTTTACTTTTTGCAAAACTGTTCAAACGGTCGATTTACTTGTTCAAAACTTGCATAATTGTTCTATAATAGTTTCTGAGATATTTGTCGAAATTATTTTTCCACCTGGGAAGTAATATTCGCCCCTTTAACGCGCACGAGTGTCGATAAAAAAAAAATATATGTCAAATATTTCCACGAGGACTACGTTATATTTAAATTTATATTTAAAACGTGGCAAGTTTCACCGTACAAGGAGCATATAAAATGATTCTGAATGGTTTGAAATCCATCGTGAGACGTGCTTCGAGGCAAGTCTCATCAAGCAGAGGCTTCTTTATCTTCCTTTTCGCGTTTTTCTCCGTTTCACCGGCTTGTTTCGTTCTGTATGCTGATAGGACCGTCGCTCGAGGGACGCTGCACATCAGAAAACAGAGTAAGAACCCTAAAACAAATAACGACGTTATTATACCTCGATATTCCCGTATCGAGAACGTCGTTATTTGTTTTCTGGTTCTTGCTTCGCTTCCTGATGTTCCGTGTCCCCCAGGTGTCGAGCTTACCAAATCGTGCAAGTGCAACGACAGAAAAACGTAGTGTTAATACTGGGTTAAAATATGCATTATCGCAGATGCAGACAATTATTATTATTCGGATAGAGGTTACAAAAATGTTTGAATAAATCTAGTTGTTTGTTCGAACGAATAGTAACACCGTTATAACATATTGGATCGAGTAGAATTTATTTAAAAAATCGAGGATAAATACTCATTGAAAGGAATTGGAATAGTGCAAGTTTGGGCTGGACGACGATTAAAAATGCTTAGGAAACGATCGTGTCGTATCACGGTCTAGCGAATCGATTGGTTCGGTAACAAGGATGCTTCGATTACGCGGTAGATCGACGATAATTAATACTATTCTGCGAGCGCGCTCCGGACGGGCGTGCGGGCGCAGCCAATCGACCGCCGCAGAAAGGAATCGAATTAGAGAATTAATTCGTCCGTGATGGGTGTCCCTTTGTATGGGGAAACCGACGTTTCCCCTGGAAACTCGGTGTCGTTCGACGCGGTACAAAACACCGTTACCGGTCGTCCCCGTGAATGACGGAAAACGAGCAAGCCGCAACCCGACTCCTGTAAATACCGAAAACGCTCCAACACGCGGCCCAAAACCGCGCCGCGAGTAGAACACGTCGCTTCGACGACGCGTTTGACTTTCAATTTAATTCACCGCGATCCGCGACGATAATCAGGACGCTTTCGCTACGAACCACGGCTTCTTCGTTAAACGTTGCAAACCGTTTTCCAAAATTCCCGCGCCCTTCAAACGAACGCGATCGTTTGCACAGCGTACGCTCGATCGCGAAAGTATTCCAGGCAACGCGTTTCAAACTGTTTGAAACCGTTTCAGACTGAAGATTGCTCCTTCCAGCCAATGATTTTCACGAGAATTTCGTCCCCGATTAAATTTTCCTCGCTATTTTTCTATTCAACGTTTCATAAATATTTAATTCTTCTCTCAGTTCTCACTCATGATACTGTAAGACTGTCGATACGTCGGTAAGTAGTTTCTTATGCTGAGTGAGAACCACTGTCGCGCGCATGCAGCTGTACGCAGGTTGTTTATCTACAGGCGAAACTTTAAACGTTAATAACTGTTTAACAAAGCCTCGATCAACAAATTGGTATTCTTGATTTTCGTTTTATTTTGCCCTCTAGAATCTTTCATTAAAATTTTTCATATGAATTTTATCGAGAGAGAGTATCTCTTTATGAATTATAAATTTATGAATTTAATTTGATTAACCATCGACTGGTTTGGAGATTGTTTTCTATACTAAAATTGCAGCTCAGAGTAAAATATACGATGCTAGGAATATTATTGTAACAAATTATGAGTGTTGTGCCATAACGAGCGTACAAGATAAGATTTGATTTTAAATAAATGTAACGAATTGAATCGATGATGACATCGTTTATTGGAACAGTAAAGTCACGCATACGCGACAACAGCTGTCAAAGTGTTAACGAGTGAAATACACTCGTGTTTTTTAGTAAATTTATCGCTGCAAATAGTACGTTTTACGAAAAGTTTTCTAGATTCGATCTCAGTCTGCCACACTGTTGGTGATGATCGATTGTCGAATTTCCATACCTGAATCTCGAATACTATTCAAACGTTACACGCCTGCTAACGACGTTAAATCCATAAGTGTCGTTAATATTCATCGCGGCTTTTGAAGAGGTCGTTATAAAGAAGAAACTTTATCCTTCAAATTCGTGACAGTTTTAAACGGGCAGAAAATTTCTTTTAACTTTTGGGAGCCGAACTTGAAACAGTTTTTCGAGTGAAATCGTATCCGTCCTCTCGTTTCGTAGTTGTAAAAGAATCTTCAAGGAAATTCGAATAAAATAAAAAATTGAAATAATCCCAGAACGATTATCAGACGATTATTATTAAAGAATTTTTATTATATCCAGAGTGCCTTCCCTAGGATCTTAAGTTAACATTATTTTAAAAAACTATAAGAAAAACCGAGACTGAGATAAAATTAAAAATTTGTAAACGTGACAATTGTATCACGATTTACATTTTACAGATTTTATTCGTCAACGTGTTTATAATCTTTTTATGACGGATTCGCGATTCTGTGTCACCAAGCTCATCGATATGTAACGACGCGTTAATCGTTTTGTTGCCTAACGTAGCTATAAAAACAGATTTCCATAAATTAGTTGAGATTGTGGAAATACGTTTGTACATGAAATTTAACAGGAGACGATTCACCTAAATTAAATACCATTTATATATTTTAATGCGAAGTAAATTTTATCGGAACAAAATATACAGCCTTGATTTAATCGTGCAAGCGTATTGAAGTTGAAAGCTTCACCTTATAAATCGAAAAAAAAATGACAACAAAAATGCCAAGCAACGCGTTTTAATAGATGTCAATTCGTTGGTGATTTCAGTAGAATTCGGGATGTTTTAATTAAATTTCTGGTTTAGAGAAAATTTCTATTCGCATGCTGTTCCACCTTTCTTTCCACCGGATCGAATTATTAATTAGTAATGAGAAAATTTTCACGTCAACGTTGACGTCGTTCGAAATACACAAAGGTAACTTCTGATCTTGTCAAATCTTCTGTTCGTTTTCAGACCATTATAAATAATTATTTCTCCTTACTATTTTTATTTGCTCAACTGCGTCACTGAGACTTTTTAAGTTGATTTCACTAGTTTCTTAAGGTTCTAAGAACGCTCGAAAGTACTTAAGTTTCCACGTTTTCTAATTTCTTAAACGAGGATCTTTAGAATGTATACAGATTATACCTTTAAATTTCTTTTAAGCATTAACGAGTATCGTTTCGTTTTACAGTACAAGTGTATAAAGTTTAATGTCGCGGGTGGTTTTACCTTTCACGACAAAATGGGATACCCGTCGAATCCACGATTAATGAATCGTGTTCTTGACGCAGTGGTACATTTATGCGGGACAAAAGGATCGACTGCTCGAGATGTCCTCGATTTCCTGCGAGAAACTTCGAAAACCACACCGAGAAACCTGACAATGCAGGTGACAGAAACGTCTTCGCATTTTGTCTTAAGGATTACAAAAAAAAAAATGCATTCAGCGATAAATAGTAAGGGAATTAGGCAAGCTTTGGCATTCGTCTGTTTTTAAATTATATAAACAAACTTTACTGGTAAAGTCTGTTCAGCTCGATGAGTATTTTTAAACAGGTACTTTAATCGAAGACTTGTGTAAAAGAGTTTCTGAAACGTAAACTGTTCCTACTATGAAATTTTTATTTTATATAAGACAATTTAGGGACAAGAAGACCTTATAGAAAACATAGTTTAACATAAGATTTTACCGAGCAAATCGTTACTCTTATCTATTCTTTATCTGGTCACTTTATCACACTATAAATACTTGTAGTTTCCTCGAGTTTTTTTTTCAAACGTTTGTATTACGTCAGGTCGCGTATATAGCATAACCAGTTGATCGCATTGATAATTACATCACATATTGCAGCATGACTGTCCATTCTTATTAATTATTATGATAATGATAAAGTTTGTTTTTTACATTCTTTCAAATCCTTTTCCTCTTAGCGTTACTCAGCATAACTTTTCGTTATTCCATAGCGTCTGTTAGCGTTCTTAAAAATGTAATGCAAAGATTTGTTCTTTTTCTATCATTATCATTATCGTTTGTTAGCCGACAAGTACAACGTGTAGCAAATTTTTTATTTTTTTATTTCTTTTTAAGGGATAACAAAGGTGGTAACGAACATATTAAATGACTCCTACATTTCTTTAATCTGGAATTATTTAACTTACACAATCTCCTAGACCTTGAACGAATCTATCGAAGAAAGCTAGAATGGGTGGATCTGGAGGGTAAACTCGTTGATTTGACAGCATAATATCTCAGTTACTTTAGACGTTTCATTTAGAATTCCCTGATGCAAAATATTCTGAAATTAATAATAATTTGAGTAACGATTCTGAAATACCATTATACAGACACTAGCATGCAAATGCTTCTTTTCCAAGTTAAAGTTTTGCAAAGTTGCTCGCCAAAGGAAAGAAGAGGATCAAGGGAATGTCCTGCAATTGTTTTCAGACTCCGTTCCTACGGATTTCTGCGTATTTCCGACTTATTTCAGACTCTTTTGCGCCGAAGACCAGCTGCTAATTCACAAGATCCCTAACCACCGTACTGTAGATAGTTCCTAAACAATTCGAAGAATTCGAGGAACTTTCGAACGTGTCTGGTAATCGATGAAACGAACCACCGAGGCTCGCCGGAGGAAGCAGCTTCTAACATTCTCTTTCATACCGGAAACTCTGAAAGCCTTGCACGGGCTTCGGATTTTTCTCGCACGATGCTTTGTTTGCGGGACCAGCTTGCACATATTTTTAGAATGAGCAACCATTGATACTCTGGGGACATTGTACAGGGCAGAAATTCGCGGTATTGGTTCTAAGTTAAATATCGATTAACATCCTCGCGATACTCTGGCTTCAAAGAAACAGAGTCACTAGACTTTGGTCAAATTGAATAATTTCTTTCGATACACGAAGCTTTCGTATATTTTACAGACTAAAGCATAAACTCGATTTTTTTTAAATTGTGATTTATACATAGAGCTTTCGTTGTCTTTCTTTAAATATTTCTCATCGTGGTGCTCGTTAACTAAGCTTTGAACGAATAAAGGAGTTTGCAAAAAATTTAGAATAATAATCCTGTATGAATCATTGATGAATAAATTCGAAACAGAGGGGTCCATAAACGTGTAAAGGTCTTGTTCCCCGTTTTATGCGAGATCAATTTTTAGGTTCACCGAGCGCTAAAGCACGCAGTAAACGCTGGACTCCTACGCCACCGAAGTGGTCGTTACAAGGTGCTATTCACGTTAAATCCAGCACCGACTGAGCACTCCGTGACAGTCGATAACGACGAAAGAGTACTGGAAGAAACGTCTACCCCAGATGGGAAGCAGCCAACTAGAAGGACCAGCTCCGATCGTGCGGAGCAGAACAGGTACGCCTATTATTTTTTAACCCTTAAACCCTAAGTTTCTTCTTCTCGAGAAAAAAAACCTTTGGGGGTTTATCGATAACTGAGGCCTCCAATAACGCAAAAACAAATTCTAATTCACATTTAACGACCTCGTATGTTTAATCGAAACAAACTTTCAGCCGTGTATGTGCGTAAGTGTCCGTTTCTCGTGAATTAGAATTCTGAATTTGGAAAGTTCGACCTGCAGATTATAATTCTAATTGGTAGCTGTATAATATTAACAGGTTCACTGTCCACGACCCGTATATGGGTCATACCACCGTGCTATTGGATACGCCGCTGAGAAACCGGACAGTGAACGCGTTAACATTATTCTTTTGGTATGTTATTCTCAGAGAAGTGCTGAAAAATGGATGTAAACGTAGAACAACTTAAAAGTAATCTACAGTGGCCATAAATATAGCTGTCAAGCTTCACGATCCTATCCTTGGCAAATTGGAAACCGAATCCAATCTTCGTCTGCTAAACAGGCTACACAAATGGTTTTAGCGTCTCTGTCTTTCTCTGTTAGAATTCTCAATTTTGTTTCTCCTTGCTTGGTTGATTTGCTATCTTCTTTCTTAAATTCTAAATCTTCGTATATTGAAAGAATATATATATTGTTCTGGAAAAAGGGACAATGTTTTGCACGCTATCGATAGCAAGCACCGTTTTACATTAAATATAATATTATTTTATATTAAATGTAAAAGTTTTTATTGAAAGATATCGATAATGTATGTGGCTAGGAGAATTTTCCCTGTACCGTCTGTGTAAATTGATGTGAAATTGATCGAAAATTGGTCCGGCACGGAACGTGTTAAGAAGACACGCCATATTGGTTACCGTTGAGAATCACTGGACCAGAGGTTAATCGCGCCTCAACGCACTGGGAAACTTTCCACGGGATGCGAAACTACGATCCAATTAATATCTCCTGGATAATACAGTTACGCGAGTTTCCGTCCTCCTAAAACGACGTTAAGGATAGACGTTGAGGCCGATGTTACGGTAGCTGTCCGAGTACTTTGCAAAAAGTGGCCCGTGACTCTCGAATGCCTCGAGTAGCTCGATTAATCGACTAGCTCCGATAAATCGAACGGAGTCGATCAGTTCGAACGATCGTAAATCGAGGTACTCGAACGATCACGCGATTGTAATTCGGTATTCTTCGAATTGTGAAACTCCAGGAATTCGTAACTTTTCGTAACAATCTGCTGAAACTACAATAACATAAACATCGCGAACTAAATATTTTAAACGGTAATTTAAATGAGTATTTTAATTTTTTTAACTATGTTCCACTGCTTCGAAACATGTGAAAATTGGCATTTTTTAATTTTTTTAATTATTTAAAATTTCGTTTTGCAACCAGAAATTCTGAAAAAATTCCTGTCCACGATTTTGTTTGTAATTTTAAATGGAAACGAAGCTTAAACTGTAAATTACTGTAAATTGCCTTGTAACTAGCTTAATATTAGAGTCAAGGGGATAAAATTCGGCAGAAAATAAGCTATTTAGAACGGAAAATTCATTATTTCGGAGCTTCTTATGAAAAGCTGACGTCATTATTTTTTTAAAGCAATATTTCTTTTGTTATTTTTACCGTTCGAACCTTGATCGATTCGTTCGACGAACAAACAGAATTAATTTTGCTCCAAAATTGAACCGACCTTTCTTTCATTTTTCTTTCCGCGATAAAACGACGACGAAGCTTTCGTGAAATCGGCGATAAACGGGTGTAGCTTCGCGTTAAAATCACTTCTAATAGCGATATTATTATGACGAATCAGTTATTTAACCGCTTTGTGCCCCTGAAAATACAGTTCGCGAGTAGTTCGCAAACATTTCACGCCGGAGCTCTCAGGCTCCACGAGTAATACTGGAGCAATTATACTTCAGCGAATTGGTCGTAACGTTTGTGCAAAACTCAGCGTGTTTGTAGTACACTTAAAAAAAGCTTATAATTTTGCAATCAACTGCCGATATTTCCGCCCCTGCGATTTTTTACACACAGATTGCGAATACTATCGATCGAGTTTGCATGGTTCCTTGAAATCCATTCTTTTACGTTGTCCTGAAATTTCTATAGTCGAAATTAATGCTGAAATGTATGTATTTTAAAATTCCACAAAGATTCTATTGACTTTGATAAATGTTAAATAAAGACAAACAGGATGATAAATTTATTTATTTGATGTCGCGATTGCGAGGGAAACAATGTTGTCGTTTTTTACAAAAACTGTATTCAAATTGAGGTAAAGTTGATTCAACGTTTTACGAGTTGCAATCCAGATAATAATTCTTTTGCTCGAGAATTCCTGCATAATTCTATTATGGCGTACAGAGGGAAACGCAAGAGACAGCATCGCGATAAGAAGCGTAAACGAAGCCGTAGCCGTCAGAAGAAACGAAGACGCCGAAGTGGATCCAGAAAGGACGACGACAGACCGATGGAGCACATGGGAAGAACACGAAATCCAAAGTACAAAGAAAAAGTCGAGAGGGATCGGTCACCGCGACGCAGGATAAAAGCCGATATCGGAAACGCGTCGTTGTCGTCGTCCAATCGTAAAAGGGACAAGGTGAAGTCGAGAGATCAGGAATACTATTCTGATCTATCGGATAACAGCGACTACGAGGGTGGACGATGCAGAGGTAAGAAACACGAGTTCTCGGACCAAGGTCTGGGTTAAATCGATTTGTTTATCATTTTTATCCCCCACGATCTCTTTTAAAATTGACGACTCCCATTTTGGGTGTGTGTGGCACAGAACAAAAATTGTAAACTTTATCTATTAGATTCCGGCTGCCCCAGTAAACGTTCCAACCTCTAAATATGAATTAAAATAATCGTCTTTATCACGGACTTTTTTCTCTCTGTATCTAGAAATATTGTTTCTACAAATACTTGATTGAAACAAGTAGAATAATTATCCTTTTATTTAAAAAAAAATGAGTTTAAAATATCGATAAACTAACTTACGCCTTAATTATCGAACGCGGTAAAATCAAGGAAAAACTTCAACAATGATTGTTTATTTTGGCGATGTACTCTCATGTACGCAAGCAGAATTAACGAGTAAACAACATCGAAAGCCGTGTAACCTCATAACGTTAAATCACTTTATTAATAAGTACCTTAAATGCTATATTTAAATGCTGTAGAAAAATTCATTGCAGACTTAGACCATTCACAGATAGATGGATATAGAATACCGATAGTAACAATTGAACCTGTAGAATAAAAAAATACAATGAATCGAGATTCATAATTATTTTCGATATAATTCGTGCGGTGTGTGGAAATGCAATAAATTATTTGCAGCGAGGAGAAAAACACCGGCTCGTCAAGAGTGTAAATGCAGCGAAAACTGTAAATCGAGCAGAAGATCTGTTTCGCGAAATCGTAGCCCGCAGAGACAGCAATCGCAACAACTGCAGCCGAAACACTCGCGCGACGACGTGAAGAACAATAAAATGGACCCAGACGATCGCAGAAACGTCGATCGCGAGGATCCAACCGATCAGAACGCGGAAAAAGATCACGAGCCGAACAAGAGTGGAAGCGGCAGCACTTTGTAAGATTCGTTGTCCATTTACGCCCTATCGGTGGTACGTAAAATATTTCGTAACGTTCATAATAATTTCTGGAACAGTATTTTATTTTTTGTTTTACTCGTAAAAAATTTTCGAATACACTGTACGCGCCGAAAATAAATTTGATTTTTGCCCGGTCACGGACGGGAACGGGAACTCGTTTGTCTTTATTAATAATTTAATCGGAATCAATTAAAAATTTCTACATACCTAATAAAGATTTCAAAATATAACGCCGACACTGTTGAAAAATCGACGCAACGCTTGACCGTTGCATTAATTGAATTCCAATATTCGCCGATAATTTAATTTCCGTGTAAATAGCCGAACGCATGGTCGACGATTCGCAGTTTGAATCTCGTGTTGACCTTTACAGGCGAAAAATACAGAAAAGTGCGTAAACTATATTTCGTATTAATTAAAACAAGTTGTTTCGCGACGTTCTACGAGACAAAAATTTTGTTTTTATCCCAAGGCCTTTATCTAATTCAATGATTTGATCCGAGAAGCGTCACTCGAGCCGGAAAATGCTTAAATATAGGTCGCCAAGCGTTTCTCGACACGCGAAAGAGTCAGTTAGATTCAAGTGCTCAATCAATAATGATATACAGTCGGTCACAAAAATATTGGAACACCAGTGCAATTTAAAAAAAAAAAACGAAAACAGATTTTCTACGTATGGTTATGTAATAATAAAAGAAAAACTGATTCTTTGATTCGTTCACTAACGAAAAATCATCAGCTTTGAATTTTAAACGAATATTTTGAGCATTCGTGACTACTAATGATGCTTTAATGTTTCCATTTTGAACTGTGTTTAAATTTAATGCACGTATCGTTATTGTTAAAAAACAATTTACTATTAGAGGAGACCAAAATGGACGTTACTGGCTGATTCAGACATTGGTGAAACGACATTTCGTATGCATCGACCTAATACAATAAGCGGCAATCAGTGAGCGATTGGATACACATTCGTAAGCCTTCGATAAACTGGCTAAAAATCGTTTCGTGATCGATCTGCTGGGATCCCTACCGAGTCGAGAAGTAATTTGCGATTACATCATTTAAGCATGAATTCCTCGACCTATTTTACAAGCAATCTAACGAGAGAATTATGATTTTCATGCCGACTTGCACGTCACTTTTCATGCGTTCCGCAGATCGATGGGAACAGTTAATCTGTACATGCAATATGGTTTCCATTGAACCGACAAAAATGTCAAAATAGCAAAACATTAGTACTTTTGCTGTAATTTACGTTCGAACGAAATGGTGAATTTCGAATTCGTTGTACTATCTTCTAAAGCATAGAGGGCTATTTACAACGATCAGTGATAACCCTTTGCACTCCAATGGCGTTGCTAATTATCGAAACTTTCCTTTCGAAATTTTATAATTATATTTCTCATATTAAGTTGATCGTCGATTCACTTCCCACAGGTAGCCTATAGTTTGTCTACAAATATAAAGAAACGATTACTTTTCAGTTTGTTTCAGTGTTTTCGGGAGTGAAAGGAACAGCGTCGACACTAGGAAAAAATGTTCTTATCGATGTGTTCTAATTTTTTAGAGGAACACATTTTCGTTAACGGTATAGAAAATTTTGAACAACGTAGTAGGAAATGTCGTTTTATCGGGGACCAGTGCGCGATGTTTGTGAACAAAAGAGCACGTCGAAAGCTGCGCGTTTACTATAGCGGAGAACGCCATTGGCTAAGCCCATAAACGGCAGAAAGGCTTTGGTCGTGCGACTACGTTGAAAAATATTTTGCTTGGAGGCGTATACGGTGACACGAGTTAGAAAAATCCTGGTAAAAGATGGGTTTCGCCTAGGATAAGGTCCTTTTCTTCTAACGGGAAGTGCACGCGGCGCACTCTAAGAGCTTCCTTGTTCCATTCGTCCTATCTGTGAAATATTACTCGGCTCCTTTGCCCGGATCCACGAGCTACTTTTCACCGATCGCGTCGTAAAGTTCACCCCCGAATAGTTCATCAGTTCTCCATCGTGCTCCCATCGAACCTATCGCAACACGAGAACACGCGAATCTGTTTCCAACTTGATTTTTCTCCACTGGGTTCGTCATCGTTTTCTAATCCTTAACCGGACTCTCAATCTTAACCAAATTATTTTACTTAACGTTGATTTTTACCAAATCATTTCTTGATCGAGGCTTCGTTAACAAGATATTAACAATTAAATTCAAAAATTTCAAATCGGTCTGGAAAAATTATTTTCGGTTGCGGAGGTCAATTACAATCATTTTTGGTGAATAGACATACCTCCGAAATCCTACCCACTTTCGAGAAAAAAATTCGAGTAAGTGTTGAAAGTTTTGGGTGAAAAAAAAGACTTTCGAATCGTCTTGGAAAAATTATTTTCGGTTGTGGAGGTCAATTACAATCATTTTTGGTGAATAGGCATACCCCCGAAATGTTGCGCATTTTCGAGAAAAAAATTCTGTACGGTCGGAACTTTAAACGTTAATAACTGTTTAACGAAGCCTTCATCAACAAATTGGTATTTTTGATTTTCGTCTTATTTTGGGCTGTAGAATTTCTCATTAAAATTTTTCCCAGGGTGGCCGTACACCCTGTATGTATTCATGCGTGTTTCTAAATTCTTCTACCGTGTAAATATCGAAAACGCTAATTCGAACGACAAACATAAGCGTTAATTTCGCGTAATTATGAATCGATTTAAGGATCGACGTTCCCAGTGCAAAAGGTAATTGTTAAGTGACTCGTTCTTGACGCCAACGCGTTAACTTTAATATCGAGTTAACGCTACGGCGCATCGGTACTTTGCATACAATTTATGCACGGCATAAATGCTCGGTTAATTGAACTACGAACGTAGACAATTCCTTGACAGCGATAATTGCATTGTTAAGTTGCACGGTAGCTACACTCGTACGGCGCGGTACAAAACGAACCAAGTGTGTTTGAAATTAACGAGTCGCGTCGTCGATGTCTGCTTTAACCATTATTCTTAATTAATCGACTAATCTTATTCCTCCATGCAAGATTGGAAACTTCTTTATCTCTCACGGCGGCTAAAAGACGATGTCGAATCAACAACAATTCCAGTTCTCTGGGCTACCGTTTATAAAAGAATAAAATGAAAATTAAACTGACAAAGTAGGGGATATACAAAAACAAACAAATTTAATTTTAAAATGATTTCCAGACGGGCCACTCGAAGACTTTTTATCAAAGAAATTAAAACGATAGATACGTGAAGAAATACACAATGCAATGGAAATTAATATTTGTTCATTCTCTTATCGAAGATTTGGCAAATTTTTTACCAATTTTATTAGAAATTACGAATGGGTCACTTCGACTGCTTGGGTAGTTCTAGTATTAAATGGCGGGAGAAATCTTGTCAGTGGAACAATTTAAAAAAAAATTGCTTTTTGCCGCGAAACACTGTATTTAAACGGAGACAAAATAAAACGATTGTTCGAAACTGCGAGACCGTATTTTTGAGAAAAGCTTCTACCGGCCCGTTCTCGAACGTATGTATTCTGGTTCTGTGGCGTGGAACGTGTAAGCAGCGTATCAGCTATCGCGAAAACACAAAAGACACTACGGGATCGCGATAAACTAGAGTTCTTCTTTGAAAAGCGAGAAGGAGCCCGGTATCATTATTTATCGCGATATTTTTCACGGCGAGAGAAGGGAAGGCTTGTCAGCGACGGCAGATTTCGTTTTCTGGAGGATCGTTGGGGCCAAACGATGCGTCTTGTGTTCACGAGCGTGTAATGCAATTTCTCGTTGACCCAACCGGGATGTATTCAAGTTTACGAAATTAAAGGGCACCGATCGAAATCGAAATCGTGGCGCGCGAAACGAAATCACCAAATTTCGTTACGATTATCTTCATCGATATTCGTAACGAGTTTATTGTTCATTCTTCCAGTAACCTTTTTACTATTTAACTCCAGGAGTTTTAAACAATTTTTATTTATATTCATCAAGTTATATTAGTCGACAAATGTACTTTTTTCTCATTTTATTATGAACGTCAAATTGCTTTTCTTCTTGGTCTTTAGCAGGATCGTGATTTGTTGTACTTAATCGAGTCCAGAAATTGGGTATTGCATTGGACCAGCTATCCCATATTTATGATTACATTATAAAAATATTTTCTATGAATAACAGAGCTGCTCACTCTCATTTAAGGGAGGAAACCACTGTGACGGTCGAAAATAAAGGCAATTTTCAAGAATTTTCATCCAGTAAATCTTCTGTAACTTTACTGTTACTTTAATATTTTGGTCACTCTTAAAACTCCCAAGCATCGAAAAGAGATAAAAAGAATTTCGATTCTTTCAATCCGTCACAGTGGTTTCCCCTTAAAAAAAATTTAATTGACTGTCAAACTTAGTTCGATTCATAGAAATGCGACGCGATTCAAACGAGCGGTCAACAAATATAGCGGCCACTAGGATCGTAAGTTCTATCGTTCCTTTATTGGAAAACGCTATATGCTCGTTACTTTGTCCATTAAATTGAATTTGCCGCGGTGAAATCTTACGGGGGCCACGAACGACGACACGACGTCTTTTAATTGAACTGCATGGAAACAGAAAGTTCAGCAAGTATCGTCGATGTGTTGCGACGTGAAAAGTGCGCTTTTAAACTGATTGCCAAGGGGGCGAACAGAATACCAGCGACCTAATTTTTCACAATACAGAAAAGATCCCCGCGACGAAAGGCGCAACTTTTGTAATAAAACTTTCTAATCGGACTACGAATGACTCGTACCCTCGCCATTATTTGACAGAAATCAGACTGCCGCGTATATATATTTTTCACTACGCAATAATCGGGCTCGTTGAAAGGTCCGCGCGAGCAGAAAAAGTTGCGAACGAAGAAAAGTTTGCTCCATCGATCGAACTCTTAACGCTGTCCATTCAAAATCTTTAAGATATCTTAATTGGTATCGTATTACGATAAAGTTAAACTTTCAAATGAAATCTCATTCTTTAAATAGTCTTTCGATCTTGTCTACCTTTTCCTTTATATGAATCTTGTTTAAAAAAAAAAAAAAAAAAAAAAAAAACGTGTTATTACCTAGTAGAACTCTGGTATAATATTTTCTTCGAATATTTCTCTGCACAAGTACGTAATAAAAACTCAGTCCGTTGAATAAGCAACGCACCATCGGGGGTAAAACCAATTTCTGGCCGTCAAACGTAAATTTACGCGACGTTACAGGACGCGAAAGGTCGTTACGCGAGTTTCGTGGAAAAGCGAGCAATAATTTTCTTTTTTTTTTCTTCGTAGATTATTAGACGCGTGTCAGGAAGGTATATCGGTCGCGGACAAATTTATTAAACGGTTTATCCCTCTTTCTCTCGGGTCCGGTAACGCGAGAAGGCGCGAATTTATTTCCCCCCGATGAATTATCGCCATTACATCGAAGGACGATAAAGTCGCGCTGGGAATTTCTTCGCAGCACCTAAGTGGCAATTTTTTTTCGCATAACGAAACGTCTTCGTTCGCGTCACGATAAATCTGCCCCACTTTAGATAAAAACTAAAAGGTTCTCTTTTTTTGCGTCGAGTTACATCCGCCCTTTTCATACCTTGGACATTTTTACAAGTTTTCCCTATTCCTTCCAACGATTCCTCTTCAACTTCCACGTTCGAACAAGGATATTTCAAAAGTATATATAAATATACAAATTTCAATTTTTTTTTATGAATAAATTTAAACAAAATTAAATAGTATACGTTTGAAAAATTACATTAAATCGTACGTCAAGGGGTTAAGGATTATGAAACGTTACGCGAAACAAATATCTTCGTTTCTCGCGTTTAACGATCTGTCGTACTTATTGCACAGTATTTCACATAATGCACGAAGAGGAATGTATTTCCAGCAGAATGGTTATCCAGCACATAATGTACGAATGGTTAGAAATTATTTGACTACCGTGTTTGAAGATCATTGGTTTGGCGCATATCGGACCGTGCGAACGACCATTTCGTTCACCGTATGAATCTCCATTAGATTTTCATTTATAGGGGCATCTACAACTCATTGTTTACGAAATACTCGCCGACACTATCCAAGAACTTCGGTATCGAACGATACGGTGCGTTCGGAGTCGTTTATTCGCGAAGTTTATTTCCTTGCGTAATCTAGACATACTTTTATGCATTTTTGTGCATCGATGCATCTAGGAAATGTAACTGTATCTTTTCTTAAAATGGAGATTCATTTTTACTGCGCTATTCCATGCGGTTCTTTAGTCTTTACAAAAAAGTACAAAAACAATGAACATCGAAGATTGTCTAGAACTGCTTTTTTTCAATTTTGTTAAGAGATGGAAAAGAGTTGCAACAAGTTTATAAAATTTCGTCAATTTTGATTTCAAAAGACAGGGTCAGAAATTTCACCATTAAAAGTTGTACAGCATTTAAAAAATTTCACTGCAAACAATTGTGTGCCATTTACGAGGCTCAGTCGACCAACAGTGTTAAGGAAATTTGAAACACTTCGCCACGGGAAAATATAAATTAACGACATTAGTATCAAAAATTAATGGAGGATCAGTCATCGAGAAATTTCGAAGGAATTACTAAATTACGCGAAAGAAACGAATCACGTATTATACAGTTTCTGAAACGAATAATTCCTACAAAATTTGGCAAACAAATTTGCGATAATTTTAACACCTTCGCCAGGTTTGGAAGATAAAATTTCTAATAAAATTCTACGATCGTACTCACCGATTACGCTCGATCTTCTCACATTGGAACTTCTTGAATCGGTGACGTTCAAACAATCCTTTCTTCATCACGAGAACAAGGCGACGAACTCTGTCGAAAGTATCAACGTCCTTTCCATCGGTCTCATCTTGAAATCGTGCGACACCCTCGAGAAAAAAAATCTTCTCTCATCGTCGATTGTCACAAACTTTCCAAAGACACGAGAAGCACGTGGCGAAGCCACGACGCGCACTGACTGCTTCGTACAGGACAGCTGACGAAGGATGGTAACTCCCCATTTGCCACCCACGCTTTCCCTCTTTCATTCGCCTACTTACTCTGCCTCTCTTCTTCGCGCTTTCTGATCCTCCCCTACCCCTTATCATCGCTCCCACCACTTTTGGGAAAGTTGGCCCGCAGTTCCTTCCGATACTCTTACCTCGACTGATATCAATTTTTTTCTTTTTTTTTTTATTTGTTCCAGGGGATGGTATTCGGTCCTCGAACCGCAAGATTTACTCGTCTCGATACCAAATTAAATTCATCTGGTGAAAAGTATTCCAAATAGTGGAATTATTCTTCCCAATTTTGCAAACTGTTCGTTTCGGTGTCGCGAAGTTTCCAATAAATAAGAGACGAGCTTATAAAATTACCGATATTAGTAAATGTTTCGCAAATACAGCAACAGGAAAAATTAAATTGAAAACCTTGGAGTACGGAATAATAAAATTCAATTTCTATCTTTGTTAATGAGGAAAATATGTAACGATATCATTGTGGTTTTTGATAAAAATATTATTTTGTTTAAGTAATTATTATCGTCGATTATATTAGTCATTTGTCCTCGTAACGTTCTCTACGCTTCAACTTTTACGACGTTTTTAATCTTTTAATCGTCTATTACGATTACCGTTGTATTAATCCCTCGTGTTAGATTCTTTTTGTTATTATTATTTCCAGTCCGTTCAAAAGACACTTGTTCCGTCCAAGGACCAGAGGCCTCTCTCCCAAAGACAAAGGTGGCTTTTCAACAATACTTTGCGCCAGCTTACAAAGCAAAAACAACTCAAGAGCGGTAACGGAACAATGTCCTAAAGTTCATTTCAGCTGAAGGCTGACCTTCTGGTAGCCCAAATTTGGCCTGCTTGGTTCGGAATTATAGTCCGTGCTGATGAACGCGTACTGCAACGATCCTTATTGTTAAGGTTACAAAAATATGGCCGGTCCAGAGAATGCCCTGATTAAACTATGTTCCGCATAATACCGTTATTATTCTCTGGTTACGAAACTGAGCAAATAAACTCTGATTAATTAAAAACGATAATAGAGGTACACGAGCAATCCTATTGTCTATTTTCAACGAAAATGTCCGAGATTATGGTACCGAAACCTTGCTAGAAACTCTGCTCAGTTGGTATCTTATTTTATTCGATCCAGAGACGAAAAAAGTTGTACACCGCTGCATTAGACCTTTTAATCGGACATCGTATGGCCCGCAGCTAATGAAAAACTACTTTGCCCTTCGTCCATGGTACGGCCTTTCGCCATTAATTCGGCACTGAATGCTTCTTTCTCCCTGCAATAGCTGCCGTCCGTGCTCCGCAAACTTAAATTTCATTTATTATCCATTCCTCGGAAGATTACTGCACTTCGTCCAACGAGAATACTAAAGACGAAGCGAAGAAAAAGTCGTCTATTACACAAGTGGAACGAAAAAACGTTAAGTTGTAGTAAATCGTAAAATGTGTTTCGTTTTCATTGTTTCGAAATTCATCTCGCCAGTCGTTCGAATTTCTGACGTTAAATTAATTTAATTCCCGAAGTTTTGAATTTATAAACGAAACGTAAGGAAGCAAACGAGTAAATTTTATATTTAAAAAACTCACGCCTCGTGCGAGCGCGATGGCGCCGCGCGTGTCAAGTAATCGAAGTCGGTACAGCTTGAATTCAGTCCAGGGGGTAGAGATTTCGCGGTGAGAGATCCATTGTTGACAGTGCATTAGCAGTCTACTGCGGTGCTCCATTCAACTCTGGAGTTTTCTCGATACCCACTCGACAATGGGATTATCGGTACCAGGCCTTGATCGGAAGTTATTAGAATCCGACAAATCTTGTCGGAGGCGAGAACGCCGCGCAAGATTTTTAAATGAGAAGAGAAAGGAAAAAGCAATTTCTAAATTTAGACGAAACGCCGTTTATCTGACGAAAGTAAAGGCAATTTTCAAGAAACTTTTAGCCGTGACTATGAAAATTACGCTGGAATATTAGACAAATATATATTACGGTGTCCGTAGAAACTAATTTACCAATTGCTCTCGATTATGCTCTCGAACGAAACCTCCTTGTGGTCTTTGCTTCAAAGGAAGGGCAATACAAGAGAACGCTCGACGACGATATTTAACAATTTAATTAAAAGCGTGCAAAGGTGAACGTCACAAAAGGATCCTTATGAAAAGGGTTATTAAGATGGGAAAAAAGGATATCAGCGATTTTAGCGGACGATAACCACGCCATCGATGAACTGTCGTGGGTCGAGGTTCCTCTTATTCGGACAATTAGCTTTTAATACTCTTGCGTTAAAAATCCACTCTGAAAACTTTCACCATGTTCACAAATATTTCACAGTTTATTACTCATATTAAATATGTATGTATGATATATGAAAAACGAAGGTTTCTTTGCATTCGTCTAAGAACATATTTTTATTTCGAATTTCGCATTTAAAGAAAATTATTCATACAAATTGCGTTTTCACACGATTAACGCGAGAAAATATTCACAGTTCACACATTTACATTTAAAGGTGCACCCCTTGGACACTTATTTCCGTAAAAATGGTTCCAGGAATGAAAAATTCAGGAATCTTTCAAATTTTTATGAAAATTAACAAAGTTATGAGACCTAAACGACGCAAAGGGCAACAGGAATGCGCGATCCGCTTAATCCCCTCCACTCTGTTAGGCTGTTTGTTATTATTGGGTAAGTCAATCACGAACCAAGCCTCTAAACCAGCCAAGAACCTAAACAGTGGAGGGAGCAGAGCTTGCTGACGATTCCCTTTGCCTTTTCCATCGAATTCGTTTGTTGACAGTCTGCCAGCGTCTCGTCTCCGGAACAGTGACGTCCTTCCTTTCGAATTTTCCGTGGCAGTTTCGTTCTCGAGAAGAGGTTTCCACCGCGTTTAAAATCAGTCAAGACGAAAACGAACGAGGCTGAGGTGAGCACAGTTGAGAATTTGTGTATCGCACAATTTTTTTTAGAACTCGAGATAGCTGCTATTTACGTTATTTACTCCCCCCTCACTCCCACCCAGCGAAATATCGGCCAAATCTCGAGGAATTGGTAATTTAAACCGGAAATCGATTTCGCGTCTTGCTTTTTGTCGTATTTCGCGATCGTTCCGCGAAGAAATACGGACTCGAGCTACTTTACGTCTTTTTTTCCTTCTTCGCGAGTTAACGGCGGATTCGAGAATCGCGAAAAGTAATTTCGAATTTCGTCGCGTCGCGCGAAACTTCATCAAACGTACAATTTCGATCTTCGCGGCGGTATTTGGTCGTTGACGGTCTCCTCTTTTTTTTATGGGATCGAATGATATTTTTTTCAATTTTCCTCGCAATGCTCAAAGGGGAACGCGCGATTCGTGCAATATCGAACGAGTAAAATGTACTGGGCTATGCTTTCGCTCGATTTTATTCCCTCGCGACGTTTATAAAATTACAAATTGCTTAGCCAACGCATTATCGAAATTTCTAATAAATTTATGGAAAGACTAGATTTGCAAGAAAGTTTCAAAACACAAGATTTTATCAATAATAATCGTAAATCATCAGATGAGAAATTTCAAGTAACTGTTTCGATCATTTTTCTAAATATAAAAGTGGTTATGTTCAAAAAAGGATAAAAAGTATTTAATTCGAAATTCTTCTATTTGAACGCTGTGAACCTTAAAAAATTGGTTTATTTTGATCGTATATGTTTATTTGTAATTTTAATATAATACAGATTACCGTAAAGTTTCTTTGGAATATTAACGTAATGTTTGCTATTTGAATAAACGTGTCGTAAATATTAGCTCCTTACGAGTATGAAAAAAAGGTTGGTAACCACTGTTCTAAACAATAGCGCAATCGATACCCACTGTGCAATGCAGAAATGTGTATCGGAATATTCACAGCATATTGTAATCAGGACTGAAAAATCGCGGACCAAATAAAAGAGTGTCCTCAGGATAATAGAACGCTGTATACAAATAATTTTCATTAAAGTTCTTGTGTTAATAATACGCTATTAATGGGAGGATTCTCGTGTAACCACTCTAAAAGTAGATTTATAAATTTCGTTTCGAAAAACTATTGTTAATTTGGACTGAACCTTTTCGAAGGATATAAGAATCTTTACATTACAGAAAATAATTTAAATCTTTTTATTATCTATTGTTTACACTCGTATTTGTCACGCTCGTTGAATTGCAAAAAGAAAACAATTTTCTTGAAGGTAGTTTACGTTGGTATCGAACCTGGTTTATATGGTAAAAAATTCATTATCTTTAGAAATCAACAAATGCAAGGATTTATAGTCTAACGCAGCATTTGTTCGTTTCAATAATTATAATTTGACGATTTCGAAGAAAACTTGCGAAATATCTAGGACGTTCAATTAGTTTTGCCGCGCGGAAGAAGATCGCGAACTTTGAACCGAATTCATCGAATTCTTATTGCATATAACCTGCATTGGCTTACACTTTGGTAAACTTGGAGCAACTTGTTAATAATATTAAAGTTATCCCTACGTCGAGACCCCTTGCTACCTTCCTCGTAATTACTTCCAACCCAGGTCAATTTTCGAAATGTTTGCTCTTCTGTCTCGAAAAGCTACCAAAGTTTTCACCAAGAAAATTAGAACGTTCCTTCGCGATATAAATATTTTTCGTACAAGTTACATTTAACAAACTACGCATTCTACTATTCGGTAAGCGATACGATTTGTCTTAGAATATTTTTCTTACATTATAAATAAATTTGCTTTAATACTAGAAATTCTGTTTTTAATTTTAATTTTACTGGGGAACGTTCTTCCATCGCGTTAAAGAGACGAGATTAAAAGTATCGCTGTTGGAAAAAAGAAAACATGGTTCGATGACTCTTCGTCGTGGACGATATAATAGCGGAAAAAATCATGAAAATCGAGGGTATATCGCGATGTAAATGCCTGGAGGGAGGCTTTGCGACGCATCGAGGCGACGTTTTTGATTCACATGCGTGTTCGCGGCCATTGGGGATCGAATCAGTCGCGAAAGCCGAGGGACCGCGATAAAAGATGTATGATGAAAAACAAGGATGAGGAGGGAACAGCGAGTTAAACGGAGAAACTCCGCCATGAAGAGTACTCGAAGATGGCATCGTCAGCAATATTCAGGATCTTCTTTGTCCTATCCCCCCACCGTTCTATCATTCTCTCTTGCTCCCTCTACACTTTGACTTCGACCTCCAACTCAGTCACCCTCTTTCGCCTTACATCCCCGATAACCTATATTCGGCACTGCAGCGGCGGAACTTGAAGGAAAGAATTTCTCTCTTAACCCGCATAGAGTAACGCCAGTCGTTGATTTCCGTCAACGGTGGAATGAACTCGGAAATTTCTTCAGAACCTATCTTTCCGGTATCCTTCTATCGTGTAATGTAACCTGTAACCAAATGAAATTCGTCCAATTTCTGAGCCACCATCGACGCGTCGATTCTCAATTTTTTGATCGAGACGCTGATCAACGGGAATCGTTTCCTATTTCCGTTTGATAACGACACGAAAGACTGATTTAAAAACGAATGGAAATACTCAAAGAGCCCAATCTACGCGCTGAAACAAACCAATTTTGCGTAAAAGTCGTAAAACTTTCGATGGAGATTGGATAGAAAGATCTTTTTGGAGATTGAAATGAAAATTTTTCAAAATATAAATAAAAGGATTATACTATATATAAATTTTAACCTTTTAAAGCAAAATAATTTTTAATTATACTGATTTCAATCTGCTTATAGCACTCGTTACTTTCATTTGCTACTCGAATATATTATTGAAACGATTCGACGAAAAGTGCCCCGGAAAGAATGACAAGAATCGAACCTCGGAACTTGTCTGCAAAAAGAAAACGTATTCTACGATAATCGATAAGAAAGTTCGACGAGGTACTCGTAACTAAAGATGAAGCTGGTTTATTATAATTTGTCAACAGAGCACCCTTGGGAATCTAAAGTTTTCGTACGTAATCTCGTAATAATTGGAGCGAAAATCTATCGACTCGACGCTAATCAATAATCTAGTTCAATAAACTTTCCCATAGTTATAAGTAACTTGAAAAACTTGAATAACCAACCTTGTTAAAGTGCTTATTTAGAATCTAATTTCAAATTCTATTCTTTGTATCAGCGAAAAAAAAATCGATGATAGAATCGATGGAACGTCGCGAAATTATTGTTATTTTCCTGTACAACGTGTCGACTCCTACGTATTTGATAATCCAACCATTTTAGAGAATAATCTAAACACACGGTTTTCAGGTCCGCGCACGCTCTCCGTGTTTAACGACAGTTGTTCGAGCAATTAACACGTATCAACACAATCAACGCGCTCGAAAACTTGTGTTCCCAAAATGTTTGGAAGTCTGATATTCGGGCAGAAGCTTTGTTTACACGGTAAACAAATTCATTTGATGAATGTGCAGAATCAACGTTAAATCAAAATACGTTGCTCTTCGTATTTCCAAGAGTCTCCGAAATTACGATAGAACTTAAACCGAACTAGAAATGTGAACAATTTTTTTGTGATGTGTATTCGATCGAACGGTCACGTTTACATTTATTTTATTTTTAATTAACCAGCGACGGATGGATGTTTATCTTCTGATTGTTGTCCGAAATTTTTAACTAAACGTTTCTGCTCGTCTCTGAATATAATAATAATAAATGTACATACAATCGTTATGAGAAGAATAGTATCTTAGCTTAGAGTTGATACTTAAATAACAACACAAAGAAAACCAGAAAAAAAACATATTTTTAAAGATGCAAACGATGAATCCTTGTAATTTTACGAATGGTTAGGGAAAACACAAGGTGGAAAATATCTCTGATCGTAAAGTTTGTAAATTAGACGATCACACAGCCTTGTTTTATCAAGATGAATTTTGAAAAGGGAGACATTTCAGAGCGATTCGTTTGGCGCAATGACACTTGAAAGATTATTACTTCAAAAGACTGAGTACGGGACTTGTATCGAGCCGCGTAAACTATGATTCCACGTTTCGCGGCGGACAAGAAAAAGGTATAGCTAGCCTAGATACGAAGCCGAGTTTAATTTGCAATATTCCATGTTTGCTTGGCCCGCGATGCTCACGAAAGTCTTCTACTTTCCTGGAGGCTCTCAATCCCGGGTTGCTTCATCATCTGGCGAAATGAATCCTTGAAGGTTTGACACAAAACCATCCATAAAACGGTCTCTGTAAACTGTACCTCTCTGTGCTCGTAAATACTACACTCCGTAACTTTCTTTGTTTCTCGTCCGCGAACGAAGAAACGGCGCCACGAAAAGGGAAAACAATGACGGAAGATAGCAATTGTCGAGAAGAACGTAAACTGTCAATTATAGGAATACGGTAGAGTTACGATTATACGGCACCCGACTATCCGGAATGTCCGAATAATATATTTACGGATTATATTTCATGCAAACAAACAAGTAACAACTGCATTCATCCAGCAGTGACGCCGATACTAGACAGTTAACGAATAAACCGTAGGAATGTTATATATCTTACTTTTTATTAATCAATTGTATCACTACATTAGCCACGGTTGTGTTCGTTAAAAATAAAAAACGAATTTTTAAATTTTAAAAAAGTACAGTATGTGACAGGTCTACTCGTACACCTCGTCTGTGACTATATACCTCGTTTTTATCACTTCGTATGGAAGTATAGTCCAATTATCCGGCATATTTGATTTTTCGAGAATTAGTCCCGATTAACCCGAGTATAAACGACATTCCAGACCCAGTTTATTCGTGGAAAATATTTCATGCCGAAAAATTCGTCTATAAGTTTTTAAATTCTGCGCATTTCCATCTTACGTTTGTTCCCTTTTCTCGATTGCGTTTATCTCGCAGACGTTCGCCTATCGCTCGACGTACCCTGGATCGTAACTCAAGAATGCAGTCTAGCGAGACGAAGATAATTCCGTGACAATTGATCGCGCGAAGCTTAACAGGATCCTCGATATCGTTCTTGACATCTTTTGTCTTTTATTCGTGTTTAGGTCCCCGCCTAAAATCGACTAGCAGAATGTTCCCGAATGCCTTACGGATCTCTTTCGATTTACCATTACGTTTAATAATTGTAAGCGTTATGTGAAAAATGTCCTCGTTAGTGAGACGATTTTCGACGTGTGTATCGAGAAAGTTCTGCTACTGTCAAATTTCCATTTTTCTTTTAGAGGATATACAAATGATTATTAATAGTTTTTTTCGTCGAATTTAATTCTGGAACGACATGTAAAATAATTTTCTCGTTATTTGCCGCTCGGTCGACGTTGTGAAGCTGATTCTTGCGTGGAAGTGTCCTTTCCAGATGATCCGGAAATTACAAACTGCATGAACGAAGACACGATGTGCAACGTCATTGCAGATAGGACAAAATCCACCAAGTTCTTCAAGTTGATTCTCGTTCGACAATCTTGACTTTGGCATAATGCCAGAAAACAACCTGGTTACGCGCACAAGGATGTCGTATAATGATCCTTACAATGCATTTATGGTTATTTTCAATCTCAAGTGTCTATAAATGATTAAATTATGCCCAAGCTTTTCAATAATTCATATTCGTGTCAGTTCAATTTATAAACGTAAGTAACGAGAGCAGAATAATCCGAAAAAATGGTCGAAAAGTTTATTGTTAGCAGCGTACAAGACCATTTCATGCCGATGTCACAGTCTTTGATCAAATAGAAATATAGGTTTATACGCGGAAATGAGAACACTGAAATATGTATTTCAAAATTTCCGTGTATAACTTAGCAAGGAAAAAGACATATTTAAATCGATCATCTAGACGGAACAGGAGTCGACAAACTATTTTTCTGAGCCGGAACACTATATACTTTTTGTCTTCAAGGTCCAAGAGACTGAAATTATATATATAACTAAAAACCATAAGTGCTTTCGACAAATTCACATTACTTTGGGTGCATAGTGTGAAAGTAAATTTAAAAATAAACGCGGAAGACAGCACGAATTATAATAGTTGCTATATTCGTCGGATAGACGACGAAGTGCCCTGAAAAACAAATTTTGTTTTAAGTCGATCCCGTGGTTAGTTACGAAGATACAACGAGTTTTGTTTCCAGCCGATACAGTGGTTATTCCGGGGATACAAGGCTTCGTTGCATTTCATTGATAAGCACGGAATGGTCGAGGAAATTCTTGGAACTACTACGACCCCTTTTAAATGCGTACGCATCCGTAGCAGTAGTGAATGCTACGCGCACTGACCACCGCGCTGGTCACGTGGTTGGGGTAGGTTAGCAGGACGCGGGAGCGAGAGAGAGATCCGACGCGTAAGACGGAGACAGAGACAGTAGAATTTTAAAAAATTACACCTTCCTTTACACGACGATATCTCCGGAACGGAACGTCGGATCGACATAATTCAAAAGCCATTTTAAAGGGGAGGCTTTGCCGCTTCTAACGATGGCTCAATTATTGATAAAACGTAAGTAGTTCCGGAACTGCATGCGTGTAAAGTTTTAGTAATTTCAATGCGCGCTAATAGACTGGTCAGGCGCTTGGGGTAGATTAGCAAGACGCGAGAGCGAGAGCGAGGTCCGAACATGAGACGAAGACAGAGATAGTAGAATTTTTAAAATTACGCCTCCCTTTAGACGACGATATCTCCGGAACGGAACGTCGGATCGACATAATTCAAAAACCATTTTAAAGGGGAGGCTTTGCCGCTTCTAACGATGGCTCAATTATTAATAAAACGTAAGTAGTTCCGGAACTGCATGCGTGTAAAGTTTTAGTAATTTCAATACGCGTCAATAGACTATTTATTAAAATACTACGACCAATAAGTGAACTGTTCGGATAGTTAATTAGAATATCAGTCTTAGATAAGCTTCGGATAAGAAAGTATGTAGACACGCAGAGGTGTGCCCTGTTATTACGAAATCATGCGAACAGTTGATGGAATTTTATAATTACAATATATGAAAAACATGTATGTTTTATTCACAGCATGATAAATATGCATACAGATCTTGTTTGCATTAAAATTTTTATTCGTTCCTGTAAAATACGGTATATTTGTATAAGTAACAATAATACACAGTTATATACATAAAAAAATGTAAATTAAGCAAATTCTCATAAAAGCCGGCGCGTTCTGACAGCGGTAATTCAATAATAGCTAATATTGCTTTGTATATCATTATATCAATGTACAATTTCAGACTTTGATCTTCGTTTGTATAAAATTTATGAACTATACGTCTTAATTGACCAAATATCTTTATTTACTCGAGGCACACAAATTCAAACTTGACCAGTCACGAAACGTCCTTATAGCGTAAAAGTTTATAAATTCTCAAGATCATCTAAGAGGCGAAAAATTAGCAGAAAATTCTTCGTTTAGAGAATCCTTTAGAATAAAGTGACTTATAAACAATTAGCTTGATCGAACATTTAATAGTTTCCTGTTTTAAGCAAAACCAAACGGTGAAAAAAATCACCATAAGAACCGAGACTGTCAACTTGAACGATATCCGTGATGGAACACGAATCTCTACTTTCGTTATCGTTACGAAGCTCTTGAAAAGTGCTTTGCAGGCTGCGCTGTGAGACGAATAATTTTTTTTCTTTACAGATAAAACCTTCGAGCTTCGTTTCGTTGTTCATTGTATAGGCACGAAATTATAAACCGGATATCTAGGCGCGAAACGATTCGTTAAACCGAAAACGTGCTCGGATTCACCGCGTTCCCAAAGACTTCTAGCACCGTTCGTCGATTCCTCGTACGACGGAGGCGCTGAAAAAATATATTCGATACACGTATATTAAAATTAATTTTTATCTAATATAGAGGGAAAGGTACTAAATATTAACTCATAAATCAATATTAAAAAAAAAGTGTTGTATTCTTACGTAAATCAGGATATAAATTCGACGTTGGTATTCCATCGGGGGCCGTCCATCCAGCTTCCGGTTTCATTGCCTCTACCGATGGTGCACTTGGAGTTTGATAATTTACTAGTGGCACCGTGCCCACGTAAATAACCGTGTTCTTCGACAAATTTCGATAGTACCTGGGAACAGAATTTTAGAATCGCTTTTCCTAAACTTTGCATCAAAGAAAGTTGTGAGTCACGGTGATTATGGAATTCTGGTATTCCCATTATTGAATTTCTCTTATATTAGTATACTTCGAAGTAATATAACGTGTACTGACCATCCTGAAACGCACGCCACGACCTTGAGGTTATATTCCAAGTCGATGATACCGCAATTGGTCAAATTCGACGGAGGCAGCGGCGGAATTTCGAGATTCTGCTCGTAATCGGCTGTACCCCCTCCTTCGACGGGTCCTTTGCCAACCTCTGAGACGACGATTTCCTCAGTTCTCGTGTCGTTGCTCGGTGTGGTTGCACGGAAGGTTACGATCTAGACTTTACGATTCGTCGTTATCGTCAAACGTTTTACACTGCACGAGCCGTACAGGACGCGGTTAAATGATTCACAGAATTTAAAAAAAAGCTGATTCTTCGTGTAAAAATAAATCGAAAATATAAAATACTTTAAATTCTTGTAAGAAAATAATAGAGAATATAATGATTCGAAACTCTCGAGATCCAAGCGAATTTACGTTTAATATTTATTTTTGCATAAAGAAACGATATCGATGTTTAGAAACGTCAATACAATTAGAAATAACGAATAATTATTCCACGTTTTCGACTTATTTTCAGGCGAAGTATCGCCTTTTTCTCGATTCTATCAAATGTTCCCGCGCCCTGTACAACCAGCGACTTTGCACATACCTTACAAAGAATGAGTTTCACAGTATTCACTGTTACTCCCGATTGATTTTCAACGTTGATCTTGATTGGCATCGACTGGCCTGGTACATAGCCTCTGACGGGCAAGGAATAATTGACAGTCAGAGGCGCGGTTGCGCAACATAAACAGCAAAACGTTTTACTCATTTCCTCTTGAACTTTTTCCTGAAAACAATAAATTCTCGGTAGAAGTTCGAGAAAGTACGGTGCAAAATGCACTAAATATTATTAGAGAAAGTTTAAATACTTTAAAGAGATTTCGAGGTTGCTAAGTTTGTCCGAAGCGAATCGTGAATGTTTCAATGTGCATAAGCGCGTGCAAGTTCAGTGATAATAATCAACGATTATATCATCGCTGTTACATACACGTATAGTGAGGTGAAAAATAGTTTCTGTGTCGATTATTGTTCTATCTGTACCGTACAGAGAAAAATACTTCTTATTGAAACGTGTGTTTCTCGATCGTTGAACATTATTCTTTAAAAAACAATGAAGGAAGCTAGCTAATTTTTCTCTGTTAATTTTCTATAAAAGTCGGTATAAATATCGTATTTGTGTTTAAACGATTCTGTAAATATTAAAATGTTGCTGATAAATCGCACCGAAGCTCTCAATTCTTGATTAAGGTCGAGGGGCAGAATTACGGTGAAGGGACTCTTCACTTCTTGATCGAACTTCCAGGGCCGATCTAAAGTTGCTTTGACAGTGTAACGAACGTGCCCGAAATCAGACTCGAAACTGCTCGGCAAATTGGTCGGTAGAACACATTGAAACGGAAATTTATGCTCGCCGCTTTGTATCTCGATCTCACCTCCTGAAAAAGAAATACATTTAAATGGTCTATCGCAAATTTTAGCTGATTCTGGTCCAAAAAATGTTTAAATTTTGTTCAGACACGTACAAATAAACACTGTGAATTTTACTGCAACGAGAGTTAAAGTTGGTTTAAAGTTCCCAAAGAAAGTATACTTGAGTATAGTTTAAAAAAATAAATGCTAATACATAGATACACGTATGTTCGTTTGGAAGTTTACCAGAAGCGGATCCAACCAGATAATACTTTGTCTCGAAATATTCTTCGTGGGCAGTGACTGTCTGAGTCCCTTCTCTGTATTGTCCCCTATCATCCATCTCTTGTTTGTCGGTTGTCCAGCACGTATTCGCGACACCTTTTACTTTCACGCTTATTCCTGTAAAGGGAAAACGTCGAATTAAAATGGAAAATAACATTTTCGAACAACGTAGGTAACGGTTTTAATAATTCTCTTACAAAATTGAAATTTCAATTTGAAATTATATTAATCATTTTTCCTCCGTAATACGATGTTGATAATAATGTAATTAACAGTTATTCGTGTGAAAAGATTCCTTTTAACGGGTGTTAGAAAACAAGAGCTACGAGAAAATATTTGCAAACACTCTTATAACGTAGAAATAATATTTACAATAGAAGCATCCAGGACAACGAAATGCCATTGCATAAATATCGTCGAGCAGATGTATAGATATTAGACTAGATACAATTGCAAGGACGCTAACGGATATATGTATATCGCATTGTAGGACGATATAGCGTGACGAAAACAAAAGTTCCACGGCTGATCGTTACTATCCATTTCCACTGTGCGGGTGTTGTACATGGTCGTGCTATAATTAAACGACACCTTGCGCTAAGGAAAAAGTCCCTGTGGGAATGCGGTGACAACAATTTCGAGATATGCATCGGGCGTCCCTTACGAATTAGAACGAAACTCGAAATAGAACGTCCACGAAACTCCCTCCCCCCTCGTCGATGCCACGCGTTTTGGAACTTACGAGTCGAAGAGAACGCACCCAAACATTTTCCCTGTAATCAATCGTTGGTTTACTCGTTACGAAATCTCCAAAAATTTCCAAAAATTCTAACACTCTGGGTTCCCCAAATACCGAGAAATTCCATTTTTGTTGCTTTGTTTCAGCTTTCCACGTGTCCTCGGATGAAAATAATCTCAATGACGAACCCGACGAGGCGTAACATGCTTTAATTGTACAATTACGCGTCTTGGGACAAAAGCGTACGATACGTTGTTGCTTGTATCGTAATCTTACATAAATCATTGGAATTCGTTGGATAAATGATTGGAAACGCCTTTGATTGAACCTAGTCCAGTGACACCTGTCGGTCGGTGAATTCTGCCAGGCAACGTGCACGATCGGACACACAAAAATAGCTGGTTCGTGGAACGATTAACGTGCAACATATCGGTTTCAACGTACCGCGAATCTTCTTTGTACTGTCCAGCACGGCGATTATGTTCCCGCTGACCGTCTGTCCTGGATAGTACGTGCTCCATGGATTGTCAAAGATTATCCGGAAATCTTTGAGGCCCATATTTGCCGGCTCGAACGACACTCGCGTCGATGCACGATCCGCGGTATTCGGTTAATTATTTCCGTCACGTTGGATCCGTCGAGTTGGATAGCTGGTGTTTAGCGAACGTTCGTAAGTTTTCGCTTCGCGACGAAGCACACACCGTGGCTATATCAAGCCGCTCGTAAAGCCGGTCTGATCGTGCATACGAGTCCACGCTACTACAAACCAATCGATGTTTGTCTTCTGCGCAGACACCAGCTGACGCGGAGGCTTACAGGCTCTTTCAAACGTTTCTCAATGACAGCCTGTCGCATGGAACTGTTCTTTCCTTGTAAGATCGACGAAAGTAATTGCTCTCGTCGATCGAAGTAAATTAACACCGTTCGCAAAAGTAAAAATTTGTTTCGGTACTTATTTTAGTAACCTTGTTAAAATTCACAATCTATTCTTTATTTCTCCAGCGTCACAATACGCTTAAGCGTTCAACTAGGACGCTATATGATCCTTTATAGACTGTTTCTTTCGTTTCTTTTCTCAAGATGAAATCATTCGCTATTAATTTCCAAGTATATTTGCAATTCGTGACATGCACGTAACTTTTTGGTCTACTTGTAACTATTATGGTTCCCGCAAGAGTTTGATCACATTTTGCAGGTGAAAAGATCAAGTTTCTATTTGTTTATTATTGCACATCGAAAATCTTGGAGTACGCGTTGTCGAACGGTTTGAATCTATCCAGTCAGCGCGCGTCAGTTTGCTCTTTTAGTAAAGTTTGTACTTCAGTAAAAGGAAGATACAACAACATATATATGAGCTGAATGTTTTCCGTAATTAGAAAAATTAGAGATAAATCTATTTTGAACAGGAAAGAGTTAAAAAACATTTTTAAATTAAGTAACTTAGTACTGTCGATGCAGCAACATATACTTTCGTGACCAACTTTACGTACGTAACGTAAAACAATTTTGTACTGCTTCCAAAGAAACATTTACAATAAAATTTTATACCATGAAGTTAAATTAGAATGTTATCGTATTTTTGGAAAGAATAAATATTAGTTTATGTTGCTTATGTTTATTAAAATCGTTTCGAATTCTTCCTCCGGATCGCGTGTCCATTAATTTTGGTGCGCCTTGTACGTCGACGGTAACGTAACAACGTTGCGTGCCGCCATTGGTCAAGCATAGGTAAACATGCGCCGAGGAAAACCACGTTTTCCTACGGAAACATCCATGGGGATATTCGTTTGGCGAAACGCGCATGCTCTATTCTGCGTCGCGTGACGTCACGAACATAACGGATAAGATAGCGATGATGCAATTGACAAAAGGCAAACGACGATAACTTTCTGGCTAGACTAAACTTGTAACCTCGAAAGTAGGGTCAGAGTTATTTTATTTGCTGAACAAACTCGATACAGACACACGACCGATCCAATTATCATTTATTTACCCGACTTCTTATTTTGATTTCGTTTGGCGTAAGTCCAACAGCATTCATTCTTCACATATCGTGCCATCGAAGTAATGAAAATATTTTTTTTCTTTATTTTTAGAGCATGACAGTTACTATGACTAATTATATAAATATCGAACAAGAGTATACACGAAAGTGGTTTTGAGTCATCTTGTACAACATAGAGAAGCAACGTGTTTGGATTACGAGTTTGTTCGAGACGAATAAATAATTATGGCAGAGTAATAGTTATTTTCTTTCCATTTAGATAACATTGGGTTGTATTGGATAGCTCATAATCTGCTGGTGCAGTATGCTCGCGAGTAAGCTGGTGGAACGAGCCTTTCACAGTTCAAATTCCTCTCTGACGCGTGCAATGCCCGTTTACCAGATCGTGCATTGCCTTAATCAAAGCAAATTCCACTTATGCTGAATATAGTAACCGTTATTTTCCTGCCGTTAATTCCATTGGATCCAATTACTCCGTGGCGACCGTTTGGTTGGATCGTAGCTAGTCAAAGTGTAAATTGGAAACTTTGATGTACCGATGTTCTGTACGCTGCTTCATCATTTGTTTACGATGTCCTTCGTTTCTCTTAATCACCGTTTCTCTCGCTAATAAGATTAGCATCTACTCAAACGACTAGACAACTTCCTCGAAGCGACTGATCATCGAAAACAGTTTACCTATTGCTTGCTGGCAGAAATGCATAGAAACTAAAGGTATCCTAGATACATTTTAATATGAACTACCACTCTGCCTACGATCATTAGGGTACACCTTACTTACGATTATCGAAATTTTTATGCGCGATCCTCTGGATTTGTTCAACTTGATAAAAAAAGTAGGAAAGGGTGCCACAATTGACTTAAGAAATTAAATTAAAAAATTTCAAATCATTCTGGAAAAATTATTTTCAGTTGCAGGGATCAATTGCAATCATTTTTGGTAAATAGACATACCTTCGAAATCCTACCCACTTTCGAGAAAAAAAATGGGGTAGGTGCTGAAAGTTTTGGGTGAAAAAAAAGACTTTCGAATCGTCTTGGAAAAATTATTTTTAGTTGCAGGAGTCAATTGCAATCATTTTTGGTAAATAGACATACCTTCGAAATCCTACCCACTTTCGAGAAAAAAAATGGGGTAGGTGCTAAAAGTTTTGGGTGAAAAAAATGACTTTCGAATCGTCTTGGAAAAATTATTTTTAGTTGCAGGAGTCAATTGCAAGCATTTTCAGTCAACAGACATACCCCCGAAATCCTACTCAGTTTCGAGAAAAAAAATGGGGTAAGTGCTGAAAGTTTTGGGTGAAAAAAAAGACTTTCGAATCGTCTTGGAAAAATTATTTTTAGTTGCAGGAGTCAATTGCAAGCATTTTCAGTCAACAGACATACCCCCGAAATCCTACTCAGTTTCGAGAAAAAAATTCCTTACCGAAAATCTAATTTCTGGCCAGAAATGTTTCCCCGAAATTTCATGCGTATGTTATAAAATCATAACTTCTGAATGGGTTGAAGTATTTTAGGAAGGATTTAAAAAAAAGACACGTTTTACAGTAAAATACCCCCTAAAATGACATTTAAATTGTTTACAATCAACAGACTCGTTCTGACACGTCTCTCTGTTACCCAAATCGACTCGATTTTTCGTAGAAATTATTTTCCCCTGAAATGTAAGAAATTCGAGGGGTCCCACGATTAAAATACCGAAATAAATTTGTTCTCAAGAGTAACCGAGATCCATCCTAATGATCCAGAGCGAAGGAAATTCGTCTTTACCCGCGGGGCACGTCTCTTCTTCCATCCGTGCACCGGCGTACGACATCGCCTCTGGCCAGGCGTCGTCGTCGTCGTCGTCGGTTCCTTTCCGGAGGCGCGTATTCCGCGCAAGCTCACGCCGTTATTATTGATCGAAACATTTCGTCCGATGGTCGCCACGGAATACCACGGAATGGTCCGCACACCGTAAATATTCGTTCAGTGCGCCGTGGCTGTGTGACTTACGCGGATAAAAGCGTTGAAATACGTGGGGAAAAACGTGGCCGAACATGGTCGGAGGAGTGACGGAGGACGGACCTCTTATACGACCCGTCGATCCCGGTGAGTGGAGTTCGTAATCGCGAAAATCGTCTTTTGACTTTTCCTCGTAGCCAAGAATCGTCGTACGATCGACGCAGCATCGACCCTCCCGTCGACGATTCCGATCTCAACGCGATCCTCGAATCGTTTTCAGCGACAGATCGAGTGCTGTTCCAGTGATTCCGTAGATCCGTGATCGCGTAGCTCGTCGATCGCGAGATCTCCGCGGACAGCTGTTACCGTCGATCGCGAATGAGTCAGACCCGTGGGTGTTTCCATCGATCGCGATCGGTTCTCTTGGGTTCTCTCGAATCTTTTAACCGTAAATTGGAAAGACGTTTCGTAGCGTTCCCGACACGATTCTCGCGATGCTCGACGGAGAGTCCATGATCTTTCGCGACCAACGACAGTTTTCTTCTATAGTTAAGTACCCAGAGAGACCATGTGGCAGTCTCAGTTTTTGGCACCCGACCTGGTTAATCGCTCGACCCTCGGGTGTCAATAATCTTTTCCTCGGTTCGCGAACCGACGTCCCAAATACGCGTTGACGAAATGTTAACGTACGCGATGGCCATGTTGATAAAATTAAACGCGTCGTCACGAACGGGGTACGAAGTTGGAATATTGCATTCCGTTCTTCGATAGTCGATAATATTTATATATCTGGATAGATTAAAATAAACTACGCGTCGAGCGGTACCTGGACTCGATTTTAATTTTCAGTAACGAGATCTTTTTTAGTCCCGTAATACGAAAAATTATTCCTTTCCCTTGCGTTTGTTCATGTTTATAAAATGAATTATCGCGAGTAACAATGGCAGTATGTCGAGGGACGCTGACGGTGCAGTTGCAAATATTGTTACACCGTTGGAAATTATGATTGTTTCGAGGGATAGTGAGAGATCTAGGAAGCCTACGAATAAATGGATCTGAAAAGAGATACGTGTGATTTCAGTGTCGACGACAACGGTGGTCGTGCTATGCATCGGCGGCGTTTTTCTACTTTGCGCCGTCGCGATGACCTGGTGGCTTTGCCGGCGACGTCGCGAACACACCAAACTGAATTCCGACAAGTCCTTGGCGTTCAGACCGCCACACAGGAAACCAACGGCGGTTAAGAGTCCTGGCAGTACCAGTCACTATCTGAAGAAGAGCCCGAGCCCCACGGGACCGGCCAAGAGTCCTCCGGGTTCCGGTGGACAAACGCCAAGCCCCACCGGGTCTCAAACCTCGAATCCTTACTCTCAGCCAAGGACGCCTCAAGGTACAGGTGAGAGAAACTATTATCGACATTCGCGGGTTCACTGATAACCGTCAACCAGATTTCGTAGGAATTTCTTTAAGGGTGTCTTCTACCGTAAACCGCCAAAAAAATTCCATTTTTTTTCTTTCTTTGGCATTTTCTTAAAGGATTCTAAGGACTCTTAGAAATGTATGTGCAAAAGCATATCACCGAACTCGTAAAATTAACGAAGGTATACGTATTGCTCGGTCGAGCTACACCTTTTTAAACAGTCTGATCCTTCCGTTTAAATGCGTTTTTCCTCAAAACTATCTTCTCTGAATTGGCTTCCATGATATCTCAAGATCTACTCCACCGATTTCGTTCAAATTTGACGTGTACCTTCGAACGTGCAGTCTAGCATTTTTCCCTTTTGATCTAGAATAAAAAATCGAACGACATTTTGTTCATAATAGTACATAGTACAGAAATCTTTCAGACTTGAAAAAATCAATTATATGAGGCGAATGGGTATGATAAATAATGTGGGCGGTACTATAGTTATGTTCCGCAGTGTATAATGCATTTTGTATACATATTGTGATATCCGTGAAATTGAAAAAGGAAAGCGTCGGTGTTCTCGTATCTGCAAATATTTACGTAAATTTTTTTACCTGTCCGCTTTTGTAGTTCGTCCGAAGTGCAAAATGAAAATCAAGCGTAAAAGTTTGCGTGCAATTGATGCGTAACATTGTTCGGTTAGGATCGCGAGAGGAACGTTTTAACATCTGGCGCGTGGGCGTTGACATTACATGTAAAAACTCGACAGTTTTTATATACGGAAACAAGTTACTAGTGGAGTCTTATAAACTCAGTTATCAAGCACTATGTCACTATTCTTATTACAGAATTCTAATTTATAAGATTCGAGTACTATTTACAAAAGGTTCGAATATCCACAACATACAAGTATCTTTTCGAAGCTTGCAAGTACTTGTTCCAGGGCTCGATATCTATTTTTATAGAATAAATACACTTTGAGTACAATTATTGATAGCGAAGCATAGTTATTGACTCGGATTCGTAAGTATATAGGGTATTCGGCCAACCCTGGGAAAAATTTTAATGGGAGATTCTAGAGACCACGATAAGACAAAAATCAAGAATGCCAATTCGTTGATCGAGGCTTCGTTAAAAAGTTATTAACGTTTAAAGTTCCGCCTGTAGAACGCGATAGTGATTCTCACTCAGAAAACTGTAAGGCTGTCGATACGTCACTAAGCGGAGTTTTTCATGCTAAGTGAGAACCACTGTCGCGCGCACGCAGCTGCGAACAGATTGCCTATCTACAGGCGGAACTTTAAACGTTAATAACTTTTAAACGGAGCCTCGATCAACAAATTGGTGTTTTTGATTTTCGTCTTGTTTTGGCCCTCCAGAATCTCCCATTAAAATTTCCGCCGTCTCTATCGTTTATTTGTTCACCAACGACAGGTACACCGGCCCAAACACCTTCCGGCGACGTTACCTTGAGCATCGAGAACGAACGCGACAAGGCAGAAATCGAGAACAATGAGAAGGTGGAACGCGAAAAGAATCACACGTCGGAGAATAACAAGGACAATTTGGGCCAGCTGGTGTTCAAGCTGCGTTACCTGAGCGAACAGAACGCGCTCGTGGTCACCGTTGTCAATTGCAAGGAGCTACCCGCAAGGGAACAGAATGCCACCAGCGATCCCTTCGTTAAACTAAAATTGTTGCCAGATAAACAGCATCAGGTGAAGACAAGGGTACTCAGAAACACCAGAGATCCTGTCTACGACGAGGACTTTACGTTCTTCGGGATATCGAAGGATCAGCTACAGGTACCGAATTTGTCGGATTATCTTTTAACCCTTTGCACTCGAAGACTTTTTCTCGATATCAACGACTCGAACACACTTTATCGCAAGGACATTCATATTTTTATTAATAGAATTAACGAAACGGAAACTTCGTAGAGCCTCGAGCCTTCTTGCTTTAAGCGTTTCTTATATTTTTGCATAATTTTTTGACGTCTAATAATCACCTTGAAGGAATAATTTATTTGTGTCCTCTAAATGGAACATCCGAATTGTTCGATAGATTTAAAATGTCCGAGTGCAGAGGGTTTAATTGTTTCTTCACTTTCATTTATGTAAACTGGCAGGAGAACAGGTATGTTCGCATAATCGAGTGTTTCGTGTGCGAAATTAATCCAATTAGATCAACTTTACATACGTGCTGGACGAATGATTCATAAAACAAACTTTTCCATTATCGTTCGCAGAAAATCAGCTTACACTTCATAGTACTCAGCTTCGATAGATACTCTCGGGACGATATTATCGGTGAATTGACGTGTGCACTCTCGTCAGTGGCCGGTTTGGACAACGCTGATAACCAGGAGATATCATTGTGTCGAAAAATTTGCCCTAGAAGCCTGAAGGTAAGAAACAAACGACCAGCGAGAAAATAATATCGATTCAAGGATCGTGTTTTGCAACGATGAGACGCGCGAATATTTTTCGAGAACATTGAAACTACACCGCCAAAACATCATTCGAAAGGTGTTATCTTTTTTTATTTCAATTTAATATCGTACGTATTTCGAAGTACGATATTAAAAATAACGTACTTCACGCTAACAATTATTTCATCCAAATGCAAAGGCATTAAAAGACACCTTTTAAGTTAAATTCTGAGAAATTTGCACGTCAAAAGATACCTGACAATTTCCATTAAAAGCAATCGTTTATTGATACTCTAAACGATAAAGTTTCTATATTCGACATTCTCCAACAATTCATTATGATGTGACTATCATCAATTTTCCTCTTATCAATGTGAAATGAATATTAGAGATAAAAATATCATCCGTCACTGTCACATTGTATGTTAGCGAAAATATCTTCCGTCGAATTGAATCGCGATCATTGCAGCACCATGTTTGAGAGTAGTGGTTCAAAAATAGAAGATGAATTTTTTACTGTTTTTGTTATTTATTCTATCTCTACTATTATTTATGCGAAATAACGATCTCATAGCGTTTCACACTTTAAAGATATCGCTACTGTCCGGTTTTAGGGGAACTCCTCCTACCCACAATTTGTGTTATCATCTATTATATATTTTACTCGAATATTTCGAGTTTGAACATCGCAAAAAATGAAAACAAATTATTCAATGAAGAATTTCGATCGAGAAAAACGTGTTAAGAATGTATGCAGAAACCAGTTGCGTTTTTCGATGCAGATTCAATCGCAAGGTAGAGGAGAGCTGCTGGTCTCTCTTTGTTGGCAACCGATCAACAGCCGGCTGACGGTAGTCGTACTAAAGGCACAGAATTTGCCAAAGATGGACGTGACAGGTCTGGCCGATCCATACGTGAAGATTTATCTTCTATACAACAATCAGCGTATCGCCAAGAAGAAGACACGCGTGAAGAAACGCACCCTCTGCCCTGTATTCAACGAGTCTTTCGTTTTCGACATTCCAAACGATCCGGATGGTCTCAACAACGTCAGTCTTGAATTCATGTTGCTCGATTGGGATCGCGTTACGAAGAACGAGGTACGTCGATTAACATAAAATTTTAATCCTAAGAAATAATAAAACTCTGCTTTACCGTGACGCCCTCTAAAGGAACTTCCACGTCCAATAAACTCCACAAGTCTTTTGGAGGCCATTCAAAAACTTCTATATCCGTGCAATCGATACTAATAATCAAACGAGATATTCGTCGACTATCAAAGAAATTAGAAAACCGTTTATCAAACGTAACGCGGTAAAATTTTGTTTAAATTCTAAAAGTACATGTAATTTTGTTTGCAGCAGCGTTCGTCGACAAAAATGTGCACGATTGATCCATTAAATTGTGCAATACGTACACGTATCGTATTATACGACCCTCATTGTGGCCTCCGTGTAGCGTGACGAGACCGAAAGTCGCGCAACCACCTTCGTTGCGTGATTTTTCACAATTTTCTTACATAACGCGATGCAAAACATACCCAGATATAGTTAGATCGATTCGAGAACTTGGAATTTTCAGACGGGTACGTGCACATTTTCCATTGTCCCAACTATACAGAATGTCCCGTGTAACTGGGACGTTCTTTACTTCTGACTCATTCTCTTCGCTGTATTTCGCAATACAGAAGAAACGATGGAGAATTTCACCCGATTATCAATACCAAATTTTTATATTTTTTGTCCATCTGATATTTTCAAGTTAAATTCAAGTCTAATGTTGCAAAACAACGGTTCGTTAAACCCTTCCGTGTTATGGTGAACGAAATAAATAATTTCTTCGATAACTTCTAGGTTGTAACTTGTACGCCCAGGCTGATTATTGCGTGCATTTTAGGTGATCGGTCGACTCGAGTTTGGCGGGCCGGATTGTCAATATTCGGCGTTGAATCATTGGAAGGAAGTTTGCAGCTCGCCGCAGAGGCAGATAGCTGATTGGCACAAATTAAGGGAGTAACTAGTATCTCCCACACTAACGACTTTCCTGGAATCCCGTCTCCAATTATCCAAAAGCCCCACATCCTTCCCCCATTGTGAAACCACAGATCCAACCCCTTGAAACCCTACGATGAAGTAGGGTATCTGTTTTGTAAACCTAATACTCGATGTATATTAGGCTTGAAGCGAGTGGCGGCACGTCCACCCGCGATCGTCGCGACTGCGGATGCATCGCGTGAAAATTAACGAGAATAACGACTTCGAATCGCGCGATTCTTTCCAAGTACATAGAAAATCGATTCAACTATCGTCTTGTACCAGTAAGTCGTTTTCGTTCTCTCACCGTGTCTTGGACGTAAAAATTAATCCAAACCGATTACAAAATCATCGACGTACGCTCCATTTTGTTTCGCCGCCATCGTTTTCCCAAATTCAATTTTACCACTTGAAATTTATAAAGCTAAGAGAACGTCCAGAAAAAAAGAAACAGATGTTTCCTTAAGAATCGATCATGAAAGCCAAGCGCGTGGATTAGGAAAATTACTTGTTGGACAACCCGATAAAACGTTTCTTATATTCGTTCGCGATTCTCGTTTGAATCGTACGATTTTAAGAGTATTTCGAAAATTATCGAGTTCGAACGAGATGCTTACGCCTGATAAACGTGACTTTAGAATTATTTGCTCGGATATAGTTTGCAGCGCTAAATGCTACAGTCGACCGGAAATTAAGAAGAGAAACTAGTATTCCGTCGAATTATCGATGAAATTGAACAGACGGAATTCTACGTGGGGAAAAAAATGATGAGGGTAGTAAAATCCGGTAGACTTATTTCGTTTTCTGCGAATCGAGTAACGCTAAATAGAGTATTCGTCGATCGCGAAGTAATGTCATCGATCCCAGTGGCGGACGATCGCGGGCGAAACGCATACAAAATGCTTTACGATATAAATATAGTTGTTAAGATTTCCGACCAGATGGCAAAGAGAGGAGGACGAAGCAGTTAATACGAAACGATCGAGCATCTGCATCGGTTGTTGGATACTACTGTCGCGAGCACAGGGCTGTGCTTCCGAAAGATCGTTGCTTTTTGACCTAAAATCTCAAGAAGGGATCCTTGATATTCGCGTCGCACCGTCGTGTTGCACACATTAGACTGTCGAGGATGGATTCGTAATTTTTAAAATTTTAAAAGACACGTACGTATACACTCGAACGGAGTAGGGCTTAAACGCAACGTTCCGCGAGAGAGAATCGAGCGATTAATTTAGTAACGAATGAAAATGCAACATGGAACGAAACGGGATGAAGATTCTGGATATTTCGAGTAAACAACAAATGATCTCAGTGACAGAAATTCGAGGCTATTTAGTAACCGAATATGTTTATTGTAAGCAATTGTGTACCAACGGATCAGCGACTCTCAATTCGAATAATAAACCGTGTACTAACTGCATACTAGAATTTTCTTATCGTGAAACAGAGAAACAAGTATCGTTTCGTACAACCGTAACGAATTACATATATAAAATTGTCTTTCTAGAAACTCTCTGTTCGAAATTTAAGTTTCGTTTCGACGTGAACGGTTGAGTTTCCTTCGATCCCGAGAAAAGAAAAAATACAAATATTTCGAAGAGATTTCTGCTCGACCCTGTCGGATCACGGAGGCTATTTTGGTAAAGTTTGGGTGAATTAATCGAACGAAATACTTACAGCCAAACAACGTGCCAGCAACAGTGTTTGTTTCATTCGTTATACAGCCGTGAACAAGGATCGCCACAAAAATTTTTGATTATTTATTTATTTTGAATATTTAAAAAGGAAGGGAGAATGTGAGCGTTTATAGATCCAACTTATCTTGGATTAAAGGTTATTTTTTAACATTTATTGTACATGAAAGAATTTTAGTATCTTAGCGATGGAACATCATGTTGATAAACAACAAATATGCATAAAAGTTTCTCTAAAAATCTTTGGAGCGATTCTTGTAAAATATATGGAAACATCGTAAGACGTGGGGATGATCCTGAAAACATCGTGAACATCGATCAAGCTTAAAGACAATATTACGATTATTCGTTCCTGTTCCAAAATTCCATAGCAGAATTCCCTAGCAATCGACTGGCAGAAACATGACTCGTTAATTACACGTAATGACAAGGGGAAAATTGCGATTACTCGCGAACTCAAATCTAAACTTTAATTAATATTTTCCCGCCAAGAATCCTTAACGCTTTAACGGCCACTGGCATGCGTACGTGACTTTGTTAGTCGATCGTCAAATGCTCTTTATACTCTGTGTTCTTTATAAATAACTAGTTTGTGTACTCTTGGAAATTTCTAGATACAATGCAAAAGAGATAAGTTAGGTACAAAATTAAAGAATATAAAACATTGACGGAAATTAGAAAGCAATTACCACGAATGCTTGTTGCTTTCATATTTCTGTCAATTTTTTTTATTATTCTCTTGTGTTTCTTTCTCTTGTCGTATCTATTCTAGAAATATCCGATAATATGTCCAAACTTGTTGATTATAAAAAAAGAAATAGAATATAAAGATCGGTTTCACGAAGTTATCCATATTATACTAGCAGCTTTGTCCTTCGAACCGTTTTTATTTTCACGACGATCCGTGGAACGGGGTCGAGGAATCGTAACGTTGTTTTCAAGTGGCAACGGAAACCGCTTCGCAAGTTGTAAATATGTAATTTACGTTTTAACGAAAAAGAAAACGCGAAGCAGTTTAGTTACGAAACCTTCGCGACTTCGGTCGCCATTAACGAGGTTAGAATGTACGGTTACGGTTCGTAGAGAAAATTCCAACGACGCCGAGTGTAAGAAGAAAAGAGGATATCCGGTGTTTGGATATTTAATGGAAGTAAAGTGATCGTAAACTCCGATTTACACGAGTAAATTGAATACGTAAGTTTAAACGCGCGAACGATCGATTCTGTGTGAAACTTGCTATTGGACAGTGCGTTGATGCATCTATCGTTATTGATGGAGCATCGTAAATCCTTATTATTGTTACGTTTATCGATTATTTGGAAAAATTTCGATACATATATAAGTATACAATTAATCGACGATTCTACTATATAAAAGTTTAGTAGTTTTTTATCTGTTTTGCTAAAGAGTTACTTGGTATACACGCTCCAACTGTTCTTCACACGATATATTTTAGGTTAGGATCGCACGAGCGTCGAAACGACGTGCGTTTCTATGTTCTTCCTTGTTTTCAATTGTAAGACAAGGAAAAACATAAAAACTCATGTCGTTTCGACACTCGTGTGACCCTAACCTTAATTGTATAAGCGGAGTTTGCTCCAAGGCCCCGTTTACACACGCCGCGAATACAACGCTACGATTAATAACGATCAAGTGTTAACTTAGACTCGAATACAACAAAAGTTTCAAGTCAGTTTAAACTTATGGTAATTATTAACAAGTGGTTTGCGCGCAGGCTGCTCGTAAGTAAGAGAGACATCAAGTTTTACACGTCTAAAGAAACTTTAAGATCATTCGCGTAACCGATTGTCGCTAATCACAGAACATTTCCAGCATTTGGGGCTTTTTTTTCTGACGATTTTCCGTATTTCTACGCGGCAAAGATTTTACCATGAGAAAAAAAAAACAGAAAAACGTTCCTAGAAAAGAATCACTCGTAAATCGCGTTTAAACGTGCATTTTTAATATATCGAACATTCGACGCAACACAGGGCAACGTTCTCGAACGTAGGATTTCCAAATCTTCGACAAATTTAATTTGAATAATTAAATATTTTAAATAGTACGACTCGAATCGAAGTCAGATTTTAATACATTTTTTTTGTTTGTTTACTTGTTTCTGTTCGATTCAAAGTAAGTTCCATGTAAACGTAACTTAACACGTTCATTGTTTAGAAAAAAAAGTTCAACACACGTCCGACAACGTGTTTACCGTGTTACAATAAATTTTAAAAAATTAGTAAGCGAATCGTTGAATGTAATAGAAATACAATTGTGAAATATGAAATATCAGTGAAAGTGTTAAGTCTTACCTAATAGTCGTATATCTTGTTTAAAAGCGAATAAAAGCCAATATAGACCACGATCATTTAAGCGAAAGTAAATGACAACTATTAACGGGGCTTAGAAGAATAGAAAATGAATTTGTATTCGTATACGTTGAAAAAAAGTGAATAAAACGTACAACTGGATACCCCCGCTACTTAAAAAACAGAATTAAATGGAAAATGCAGAAGAAAAGCGCCTGACGAATAAGATGTACGTGTCACGCGCCATAAGAATCAATAATCGATCACGCGTAACACGATCGTTTATTTTCTTTTTATCACAACTGTCCGATTCGTCGTCCTTTTTTTTCTTCGCGAAAAAAAAGAGAGAAAAGTACGAACGATAAAAGAAAGTTGGAAAGAACCGTTGTGGCAACGGGGAAAGAACGATTCTTTGCGAAAGAATGAAGAAGCAACGACGAAAGTGGTACGAATCAGCACCAAGTAACGAAAGTAATGACAGTCACGTCGCAATATATCACACAAAGACTCAAGAGATACACCGAATACATACATTTACATACTAAGTACAGTAGGGACAAAAAAGAAAAAAAAGAGAAATCGAAAGATCTGTATCGCTGCGTGCAAGAACGCAGCAGAAAAAAAAAGAAAAAACGGCATTACACGATCGAGAGTTTCAAAATATTTATTTAATTGCTATACAATTACAGATACAAGTATATAAGAAACGACTATAATAAGTAGTACGTAGCAAGACGTCTCGTAAATATATTCTGTCGTTCTCGTTAAGCTCGATACTTTCGAATCGATTCGAAACAGTCGCACGACGACGACTTTCGAACAAGATGACGACCTATCCATGCTGAATGAGCTTCTCGAGATCGGCAGATGTACACTGTAACATATTGAACGTCGATACGGAATGTTGGAAAATCATCGCTCTTGTAGCGCTTCGTTCGTAGCGTTTCCCTTCCCTCGTTTTTCCAAACATTTTACGAACGCAAATTTCTTTCTTCTGCAGCGACGAAAATGTTTGTTTTGAACGACCGATTAAGTCGAATTTACATTTCTTCACTTTGAATGATCATCGCGAATGATAATCATAATCACGGTAAAGATAAAAGATGAAAGCTGCAGTATATAAATCTGTTCGACGATTGTACGTATGATTCATTCATAGTGAACGTGAGAATTTCATTAGTTTACACTCCGTACGGTTTCCTTTTCCTTTTAACCTCACTTTTGTTTTCTAACTACCTCCATTTTCTACTTTTATCATTTTTACGTGGAAAAGTCAATTGGCAGTTATACAAAATGTATTTCTAGAAATAACAAATGCCTAATAGCACCGTTGATAGATAAAAAAAAAAAATAATAGTCGCACATACCTATAACAAATTTACGAATATAAACATATGAATATCAAGCATCTGCGATAATTATCACGCGAATAATGTTTAAAGGTATCATCTAGAAACCAGTACAAATATATTACTTGCGAAGAAAACTGTTAATAAAGACAGTACTACGTTTCATGACATACGTGGTCCGTTTGTATAATTTTACAAAATTGTTCGTAAAATTTGAAGATTGTTAGATTACGTTTCACTTATAAACACTGTACGTATTACTTTGAACATACCGGTACAAAAAAAAACGTGAATTTTAGTCCAAATATAATATAACATTCTTTTCAAATTTCAATATTAATGTACTAACTATGCACGAAAATTATTTTGTTTAATGTGAAATTAATAATTTATCAAGTACTTACTACCTTAATAGAGGATTTATGGCAAAAATCTACGAGTATAACAAACAAACAAAATATAAAATAAAAATTTAGCTTTTAACGTATAGAAAGTATTGACATTTTTCTTCGCGGTCTTTGTCATTAAAATCCAATTAACAAGAAATCGGTGCTTTTCACGCATTCCGCAATATAATGTTCTTACGCGTATGGACACGGCGTATGATATGCTGTGTACGGTCAGATTTTAAGGCTGTGTGGTCAATAAAATATTGGAATGAAATTATTCGATAGACTTCTTTTTCAAAATCACCCTGTACTTTTTCAGAGCTTTGTTTTTAGTAGAACTTTTATTGCTTCCATAACAGATACAATACTATTGATGCATTAAATATAAAAACACTTAAAATATGAATCATTATAAAGTACAACAAATCCTCGATGTGCATGATAAATTTAAACAAAGTTATTAACGTTTAAAGTACCGCACGTACTGAATTTTTTTCTCGAAAATGCATAGGATTTCGGGGGTATGTCTATTCACCAAAAATGATTGTAATTGACCCCCACAGCTAACAATATTTTTTTCAGAACGATTTCAAATATTTTAATTTCGTCGAAAAATTTCACACCTTGAATTTTTTTCTAGAAAGTGGGTAGGATTTCGGGGGTATGTCTATTCACCAAAAATTATTGTGATTGATCCCTGCAACCGAAAATAATTTTTTTAGAATGATTTGAAATTGTTGAATTTAATTGTTAATAACTTTCTAACGAAGCCTCCATCAACAAATTGGCATTCTTGATTTTCGTCTTATTTTGCCCTCTAGAATCCCCTATTAAAATTTTTCCCAGGGGTGGCCGAACACCCTGTATAAATAAAAGGGACAATAAAACACCAACGTATACACAGTTACAAAAATATTTTATTAATAAAAGTAAATTTCGTTCACAGATTCATTCGGGCGGAATATAAAAATGCGTTGATAGGAATGAGTAAAGTATGCGTTACAAAGTACCAATTTACGTAAGTGTAACACTATAGGCACAGAGTCATCTTTTCTACACATGTTGTACATAGTAGCGAATTAGACAATTACATAAAAAAGTATGAATTACCATAAATTCTTTTCGTACATAACTCTGTTTTTTAAACAAATGTGCACTTTTAGCTTACGCGGATACTCATATTTATGTACAAATATGAACACTTTTACATAAATACTATTTAAAAAATTTCATAACAACAGTGGTCATTATGTTAGTATGCGTGTACATGTAACGTCCTCTCTTATTTGTTTGAAACATAAATAATAAAGTAAAATTTTAAGTATATGTATACATCTTTAAATAATATTAGAATATTAAACTGTACAGTAACGAAAAAAAAAAGAAGTTGCAAAGAACTTAATAAAAAATTCTTGACTAGTAACTAATTTTAAATATTATTTAGAATGAAACAAGTTAATGCAATATATGAATTTTGGAGAAAAAATACTATGTACAACAGAAAATATATGCATTTTTCTAAATGCATGAAAGCAAATAAAGAAGTAAATTAATAAAATAAGCACTATGCTTTTGGTCCAACTCTACACCGAACAAATAAAACATAATAGTTCAGTCGTTTTCAAAATAGTTACTACTGTTATTGTCCATCTCGGCACTTATCCTTATTACGTGCCTAAAGAGTTAAGCACACATACATCAACAAAGGTAAAGCTAAATTGTCAACTTGATTTGTGTACGCTTCGATAAACGACAGAGCAACACTAAATAATATACTTCTCAAAAGTAACCAACCACTATCTATGTAACCTATTTAAAAAAATTCATTTTAATTTTATACGGACATAACGTAAGTATAATTGAAATATGACAAATAACTACACAGAAAAAAACAACGCTGTTTTCGTTGGATATTTTCAAAATTACTAGAAACTGTTACCTAACATTACTTTATAAAGCAATATTAAAATGTGTAAATAATTATTTAATCTTATTATTCATAACTAGCTTAAATTTAATTTGTAATAAAGTGTTGTTCTTATCTGTGTAATATTATAAAAAGAAAAAATATAATTCATACATACCAATAAATGCTAAAATACATATTGTTCCAACTTGGCTGAAAATGCAAGCAATTGTTCCTTCAATGGATTTGTTTGAACTTGCCCATTTATGAGAACCCCACCTGCTACCGACAAAACTAGCAGCAGTATCGCCTATTCCAACTGTTAAGACACCACTGAGCAAAGCTACTAATGGAACATTATTAGTAGGCATCCAGAGTGGAAAAGAGAGACCAGAAAGTAAATATAAAGGTGTCAAAGAAATCAAATTATCTTTCTCATCTGCAAATACAGAAAATCCTTGCTGTAATGCCCCTCCAAGAGGCGGTATTCTCAGATACCGTATTAGCTAAAAATAAACAGTAATGAACGTGGTTGTTTAATAAACGCTGTTATACAAGTACAATATGAACGTCTAAACTTGTATAATTCTATAAAAATTTTAATTAAAGATAATGTACCTCAAGAAATACAAATAATCCCATTACTATACCACTAGCAAGATAGAGCAGTATTTGTTCATAAATTAAACCAGGTATATATACTAATACAGCCAATAAGTGAAAAATTTTTCTAGTCGAAGTTGTTGCATGAAAATTTAATAATATCTGGTATACAACAACAATTACGCTTAACAACAAGCATATAGCCCAGTAACCAATTAAAACAACCTGTAATATTTAAAGACATTAAACATAATATTATGCATCAAATACTATGAATAATCATAAAAACATACCTTACTTGCTTTATCGAAAATAAATAAAAGCAACCATACTAAAGGATTTTGATCCAATATGATGTATATTAATGGCAAAAATACGATTAACAAGAGAGTAATTATCATTATGTAAAAATTTCTAGTTGAACGAAAAATTGGAAAGTATCCAGATATTATGCAAATTGATATTACATATAACATTGCAACCTAAAATTAGAAACTATTAAATGCCTAAGTATATACAATTTATTATTTCTGTAAAATTTGCTTTAAAATACCTGTAGTAAAACTGTAGCAATATCATCATTATGAATTGGTGGTAAATGATATCGTAATGGCAAGTTTGTTACTACAGACATTAGGAACAGGATACAACCATGTATCACTGATGTTGCTTCTCCGATTGTGAAACAACCAGGAAACATAGACATCAACTGAAGAACACCCCATGTACCTAAACTTGCTATGCTTAAGCCCCATGTCACGCTCACTAATAATCCTGTTCTTATTTATTATCACCAAAATTTTATTAAAATAGTATATATAAATGATTCTTAATTAAATAATAATAAAAAGAAAAAAATAAGGAATAAAAACATTTTTACATAAGTTACATAATTGAACAAAATTATCAAAAATAAAATAAAATGTTTAGTCTCTTGTAACCAAATCTTAAAACATTAATAAATAATTTGTAAATTGATATACCTTTATTTGCTATCAGAAGATATAACATGGATGTTATTAAAGCTGGTAAAAAATATATAACTTGAAAGTCTCTGACTGCAACTCTTTCTGTTGACAATCTTAAATATAAACATACACAACTAATAAGGAGGCCAATGCCTGTAAGGCCTGCAATGAGGCAAATTTCAGAGTAACTGGAATCTTCTTTCAATATAGTTAAAATTGAACTTAAACCTACTAATGTTCCAAGCCATAATCCACTATTGGCTTTAGTCCTGAAAATATTGTTTAAATTCAAAGATACAATTTGGTATAGTTCATCTTACATAATAATTAAAAAATACTGTATAATTAAAAAACTTGAAAATATTGTCTTTAAACCATATGTTTGTTATTATATCAAGTAATTGAATACTGTTAATCTTCTAAACAACCTATTCTTTGACATTTACTCAAAATAACTAAAAATTCACGTAAATAATTTGTACAAGTAACATTACAAATAACATTAGAAAACATAACACAAATATGGACAAACTACAAGTGTTTATTTAACATGTTGATTCTTTACATTAGAATGATATCTGTTTAATACATCACATATTTTTCACGAACAAGATACATTCTTAAACGCAACCTTAAAAAAGGATCAAATAATTATATGTAAATGATGTGTATCACGAGTATTTAAAGAACAAACTTTATTTTTTAATTAAATACAAGTTCCTTTCTCTTTTTTTCATTAAAAAATGAAATTTTGTACCATAGAAAACACGTTTGCGAGTATAAAATATAAATACATTAAATAAAAACATTTTGAATATATTCAGAGGTTAAGTCACGTTATTTTTTACATTCATGCAATTAAAAATCCACGTACCGATGTTCTATGCCATTATTTTTCAAGCTCTGTAATATTCTTTCCTCAAAATACAAGTACTTTTGTATTAAAAACTCCATTGTTGGTATAATACGAAACACGTTTTTACACCATTAATAACACCTCTTCTCTTTTACCGTGAGAAATAGTGGGAAATGGGCGTTAGTCACTAAAAGGTCACTCTTTTTCCGTCGTATCTTCTGTTCTTGCGCACATGTTAAATACGTAATACATAAACGAATGATGAAATCACTTATATTAAGTACAATTTCGATACAATTAGTAATGAATTCTTCTATTATTGATATTACGTATTAGCTATTTTACACATTGACATTAAAGAAATTTGAAACAATAGATAAACAAAAATGTTATAATAATGTAAAAAATATAAAAATCAAATAGGTAATATAAATTAAAAATGATAAAAGTTGTTGTACTTGTGTTATTTATTAAATAGCACAAAAACGAAACAATACAGTATTATTACATTCAACAATTGTTCTATATATTATACGCTTTTTCACAATTTATAACTCCAATGTATTTTATAATTAAACAAATAGAAATTATGTATTCAACATTATACAGAATTTACAAAAAAGAACATTAAAAGAACGTTTATATTTTGATAATTCACATATTAATGTAACCTTAAATAGAATAATTGATGATTACTAAGTTGTACTCTAACATTACTCCGTATGGTGTAAGAAATGTTTAAGATTTGTTGCGCTTGACAAATGCGATCATCCCGTTTGTTGACGAGTCGTGACTTGTAATTGTATTATCAGTCTCCAATTCTGGTTCAATTACTTTTGCCAATTGTTTTCCCAATTCAACGCTATTAGAGCCAAATTAAAATTAAAATTCATACATAAAAATTAAACAAGTTATTAATACATGAGTTAGTTAGTATTAAATTAATACATAAAAACATTTCTACATCATGTTTGCCGTCGATGCTATATTACTTAATCGTTCCAACTACTTATCTAGTCATTAGTTTTATTTATACTACGAACATACTAAATAACTTCCCTTCCCCAATTAGTTCGCTAACTCAAGGGTTTACTATAAAATTAATAAAATAATGTCTGTTAGCTGCATTCGTTTAATTGTCGATCACCGGTGACCGATACGGCGTGAACGGAACGTTTAGCGTCGGTCACTGGTGACCGATACGGCGTGAATGGAACGTTTAACGTCGGTCACCGGTGACCGATACGGCGTGAACGGTATATACCGAGTCGGACGTAATGACAATTCTATTTCACACCGTGTCGATTTATGTATAAATTGAAATTATAATAGCTTTTCCTTTGTTATTTGGTAGACCGATACAATGTCACCAATTTTCTATTATTTCTATACTTTGCTTGAACTGTACTAAGTGAAATAGACCATAATAGATGTTTAATCCTTAAATGGAAAATTTTTCACACATCTGCGAGTAGTCTGTTATCCTCTTTCGACACTATTAGGAAAGACTATCTAACAAATCACTCGTTTAAATGTAAATAGAAAACAAAAAATCTTGTTCTACCCATGCAAAATATTTTTTTAAATAAAATTTTTCTATTTTATACCTGTAATCGCAAGATACTTTTTTTTTTATTTACGATTACAAAACCTCACTTACACTGTTGATTAATTTATTGTACAAGTAAAATTTACGACTATACACATTATCTATTCATAAGGTATAAAAAATGTCATCAGAAGAAAGTAGCTTTCTGAGTGATTCGTCGTTTGAAATGTACTTGTCGTTAATAAAACGTCGTAAAATGTTATCTGACACTGAAAAAGAAAGTGATTATGGAGATAATAATTCTGATACTCATAATGGGAACATTACCGACGAAGAATGGTTCGATCCGGTTGGTAATCAACCTCACTTCAAGCCTGTCTTAGGTACACCAGGTACCAATGCATCCAATATTAAAATTGCAACATGTCGAGAAGCAAATGATTTTTATTCATTACTGGTCACAGATGAAATATTTGAAATGATTGCATATCAAACAAATCTATATGCAAGTCAAATATTATCAAGCAATAAATCAAATCGTTTGAATACCTGGTCTTCGACCAATCAATATGAAATTAAACGATTTTTTGGTTTAATTATGTGGATGGGTCTTATAAAACTCCCAACTATAGAATTATATTGGTCAAAAGATGCATGTTTTGAACAGAGTTTTCCACGCACTGTAATGTCTCGAAATAGATTTGAAATGTTATTAAGAATGATTCATTTTACAGACAACAAACAAATCAATGGACCAGATAATCAACTATGTAAAGTACAAGTATTAATTGATGCATTAAATGCAAACTTTAAAGAATATTTTAATCCAGGTGATACCTTTTGTATAAATGAATCCATAATTCCATACAGAGGTCGGATTATATTTAGACAACATATAAAAGATAAACAATATAGACATGGGATTAAATTATTCAAATTGTGCACTACCTCGGGATACACGTATGGTTTACAGTTGCATGCTGGAAAAACCCGCCAAAGAGAAAATACAACTACTACAAACATTATAATGTCTCTATGTAAAAATGTAATAGGTAAAGGACACATACTGTGTACAGATAATTGGTACATAAACATTGATTTAGCCAAGAAATTAATCGAAGTAGACACTTATTTAATTGGAACCCTCAAAACTACTTGTCATAGTATTCCTACAGAAATAAAATCGAAGACTTTAAAACCAGGTGAAATAATTGCAAGAGAAAATAAAAATGGAATTACCATTTTTAAATGGAAGGATAAAGAAGAATTATACATACTTTCTTCAAAACATTCGACTGAAATGATTACCATAACAAAAAATGGCAGTTCGTATTTAAAACCAAAAGTTATTATAGATTACAATGAAGGAAAATCATATGTTGATTTGTCAGATCAAATGTCACCATATGTTAGTCCATTACGGAAAACGATTAAATGGTACAAAAGATTGGCATTTGAGATTTTACTGAATACATCGGTGGTAAACGCAATGATAATGTACAATAACATAAAAGAAACGCGTGTATCAGTGTTGGAGTTTCGAAAAAAAATAATTCTGTATTTGACTGCGTGTATGGATCAAAATATTTTACCTTCGCCTACAACGAATCTGGAAATAAAACTTCGTCATGAAATGCAAACTAAAGAAGGAACAGCGCGGCAAGCAAGACGACAATGTAGACGATGCTATGAAGAGAATGTGAAAAAATTTGGAAGAGAATTTGCGAAAAATCGAACAGTGAAAGTTGTGACATTTTGTAAAGATTGTGATGGCATGCCTCATTTTTGTTTGCCATGTTTCAACAATGTACATCGAAATATGTGTAACTAGTACTATATCCAATATAGGTATAGTAATGTTTATAATAAATATAATACATTATATTCAACGAGTATTGAAGTTCTACCACTGTACAAAAACTCATTTATCAGTTATCTTTTATTCGTTACTCAGAACTTACAATTGGATAAGAAATTTGCCCATTTCCGTTAATGAAAGTAAATTATGTATTAGTGTCTAATGATCGAGAAGAAATGAATGGAAAGAGTAATGTCAATAACTGATACTCGACTCGACGGCAAACGTATTAAAAATAATATTGCTACTTACCCCCATTGATCAAATGAATTGATATCCCAGATAATGCCTTGTACAAAAATCTTATGCTCGTACATTGCTTTAAAAATAAGATATGTATATATATGTATATATCTAAATTAAATAACACATTTAAATCATATTTTAATACATTATATACGTTAAATTTACCAATTAAAGCTCCAAGAGTAAAAGGTGTTACTTTTTTTACGAGAATGCTATTGGTAGGTCTGTTCCCTTCAAACATCTTATGTGGTAATAGTAAATTCACTTGTTCAGGACTCATTCCTGCTTTTTGCAATTCAGCTCGTGCTTCATTTTCATTTTTACCCTTCATCAATGCTTCAGTTTGTGCAAAGAAATTAGCAAGCAATATTTTGTGATGAAGAGTTCCTTGGACCTGAAATAGTATTTTTCATGTTATTGCCTTTTCTTATATTAAAAATAAAAAAAAAAAAACAGTTAAAATGATAATTATAGTAGTACCTTATTGTGCGATTGTACTGGAATTATAAAATCTCCAGGTACAAGTCTAGTACCCTGGTGTAATAATTGATAAAATGCATGTTGTCCATTAGTACCAGGTTCTCCCCACACAATTGGGCCTTAAATTTTGGAATTTTTCAAGTGTATTTTCAATTATTACAATAAAATCATAAACATTTTTAATTAAATAATAAATAATATATTTAAAATATGAAGTATTTCAAACAATTACCTGTATTATAATTTACAGTTTTTCCTGCTCGAGTAACATATTTCCCATTACTTTCCATATCACCTTGTTGAAAATATGCTGCAAACCTGTGTAAATACTGATCATATGGCAATAATGCGTGCGTTTCAGCTTTATAAAAATTGTGATACCATACACCAAGCAGAGCTAATATAACCGGTGCCTGAAAAATAATATTTCATTATATATATAGTATTTCAAATTTGTAAGAGATTTACTTCAATTTTGAAGCGTTACAAAATAATGAAAAAAATTTCTTTAAAGAAATTGTAATAATTAAATTGCGTTCACGTTTCTTTCTAATGGAGCACTGCAGAAATGTTGATCCATAAAATGTGCTCCATTCAATAGTTGTTCAAAATTTTCAAAGCCAATGGACAAGCTAATTGATAAACCAATGGCTGACCACAAAGAATAACGTCCTCCAACCCAGTCCCAAAATCCAAACATATTTTTCTCATCAATACCAAATTCTGTAACTTTCTGGTTATTGGTAGATAATGCAACAAAATGGCATGCAACCGCAGCATCCTAAACAATATAGATTTTATAATAAAATACTTGATCTTTATTCATATAATAAGTTTAAAAACCACTATTTTTATTTTTCACTAACATTTTTCAAAGCATCCAAAAGCCATAATTTAGCAGAAGTAGCATTTGTTATCGTTTCCTGAGTAGTAAATGTTTTTGATGCTATTATAAAAAGAGTTGTTTCTGGATTTAATTTTTTTAAAGTTTCAGCTATGTGAGTTCCATCTATATTACTAACAAAATGAACTCTTGGCCCAACATGATATGCTTTCAATGCTTCTGTCACCATCAATGGACCCTATGCAAATAACTGCATCATTAGCAAATTTGTTCACCAGTACAATTTGTATTACTTACCAAATCTGAACCACCTATTCCAATATTAACAACATCTTCAATTGCTTTGCCAGTGAAACCTTTCCATTTTTTTGAAAGGACCTATGTAACGCATAGAACATTTATTTAATGAAAAATGATTACTTTTGTAATTTATTAGAAAAATATTAAAACGATTTTGTATTTTAAAGTAACAATAAAAATAGGAATATATTCATGAATTATACTAACTTCATCTGTAAATTCTTTCATGTGTTTCAAAACAGCATTCACATCTGGCATTACATCTTTATTATCTACTAATATGGGTTTATTAGCTCTATTACGCAAAGCAATATGCAGAACTGCTCTGTTTTCAGTAAAATTGATCTTTTCTCCTTTAAACATGGCATCCCTTGCATCTTCTATCTCTCGCTCACGTGCCTATAAATTAATATAATTGATAATAATTATAGCTAATTATTATTAAAATGATATAGTACTATAAACATATATATATGCAAATAAACCTGCTTTTGATTTTAACATCTTTTAATTATAATATTTATATAATATGAAAATACATACCAGCATAATTAATAACTTAAATGCTTCTTCAGTAAGGCGATTCTTGGAATAATCAAGTAAAATTGAGCCATCATTGGGAGTTGGAATTTCTAGACTACATTATATTTGAAATGTTAGTAAAATCTTCTTATTTAATTAACTATTCAAATATGAATTAACAAAAGATGAATAATAATTTCATCATATTCAAATTATATTTTGCAATATTGTAAACAAAATTATATTGTAATTGTAATTGTTTAATCTTCTAGCATGCTATTACCGTAAAGGATTACTTTATATTTGTTCAAAATAAAGAGAATTTAAAAGAAAACTTCACTATATACCAAGTTAGATAATTGAAAAATCCTAAAATAGAGATAAACTAAAAAAACAGGAAAAAACTTAATTGTTTCAATTCTATGAACAAACAATATATGTAATTATTACTGTAATAATGTAATTTTAGTTATTGGTGAAAGGTCATGTCAAGGTCATACGTCAAGGACTGACGAAAAACTTACCTAAACTTTTCAAAGCGTTTAGGATCTTGTTGAAAAAGATCGTATATTTTGATTTTTGACCCATTAGCATCAAAATATTGTTGCAATTTACTCCACGTTGATGCAGTTGTCAATTCTGGTTTCGGTTTCATTTTTAATTTAAGGAAACCGCGTCCAAATTTACAAGATGCGAATAGTGCTTATCGTGTGACGACTCACGCATACAATACGCATGAGAGTTACCAATCTACACTGGTACCAATATATATTATTTTTAAGCCGCTTCTCAATGAAATCATTGATCAATGACTGTCATGCGATACTTCCATAAAAATACTAACCGAAGAATATCACGAAAGTAAAATTTGTTGACGTTTAATATTGATTGAAAATTTGTTTAAATTATCAAGAATGTTTTCTTTAGAAATTTATAACACGAATTAAAATATACTTATATATTTAAAATTTTACTAAACAGAAAGTGAGAAAAAATGAAACAATTTTTCATTTTCATCGAACAAAAAAAAATTTCTATAATCAGGGGGTCTTAAAACGTGTATTTCCGCTAAAAAAAATTTTCGAAACTTTTTTTTCATAGGTCGGAAAGTAAAAATGTTAGGGCAATTCGAGACTTGGAATCATATCAGCTGTTACAAGAGCAAGAAGGAAAGGCTCACGCTCGCGTTCTTTATCGATTTCCCGAAGTTGTGCGAAGTGCTGAGCTCACGTACACGTGGCTCGTGCCGTAGTATGCCTGCTATCCCCACCACTCCGTTAGACGCTAAGGAAGTTCGTCGTTACTAATGTCGACGTCGATGCACTTAATTATGCCAGATTTGGCCACACTGTCTGTGATAGTACTAGTCTCACCGAATGAGAAATAGCAACATTGCGGAAATCTGATTTTGCTCTTGCTAGAAAAAGTACACAGTATTTACAAGTCCTGACTATCTAGTACAAAATCAAACTCTCATACTGATAGTGTTGCTGTTTTTCATTCGACGTGGCTCGTACTAGAGTCAACTATGACGAAAAGTTAGGTTAGGTAGATGCAAAGTTGTGTGAACAAATACGTCGTGACAATACATACTTCCAAAATTTGTGAAACACTTGTTGCCAGTTACTGTTATCCAAATGTTGAACAAAAAATTCAATCAATCGTTGTATTATGATTGCATACAATTGATGTATTACATATTTTATTATGTTTATAATATATCAAATAGATAGTCAATATTTTTTCATTCTATGCGAGCGTAAAATATTATTTTGCATTAGCTAATCAACCGACTCAATTTTTCTGGCATACTTCAATGGTTGTTTATTAGTTTGTGCCGGAAATATTTGGGACTAATTTTTTCAAATTTAATGGCATTTATTTATTTATGGTAGTCGCCATTTGTACTATGAAATTTAAACATTGGTGCTACATTTAGCACAAATCTGTTTGTACCTTCAGTGTATACAATTACAGGTTTTGCTCACAAAATTAACCCTTTTGTAAATTATATTCAACTTTTTGTAAATCAAGCTTTTCTACAAATTCAGTTTCTTAACTATTGTAATAAAGATAAAATCTGATGTCAAGTTATTATACCAAAGTAAAAATTTGTATATAATGACATTTAAACAAGAAACAACATAAAATACTTATTTAAAATGACAAAATGATGTATTAATTCACTTTTGAGTCAAATACAAAGTCAATTTAATTTGCAAAAATGTGAATATGATCTGCAAAACTTGTATTGACACGTTAACTGTCATGATGGTCATTAGTGACCAGCACACTAAACTTAAGCAAAATTGTATACAATTAAATAATCTGAATACTTGTAAAATTATAAATAACTCTACTGTTGTTAAGAATGCTGTAGTTTTCTGTACTTTTTAAATTTCTATATTATAGATCTAACCCACACCTAAACAGTGGGGAGAATGAGTGGGATTAGGTGAAACTAAGTTTAACCACTTATACCTAGAATCAGAGTTGGGAAAATTTTATTCACGAACGAATAAAATACGTTACCAGATTCTAATTTACAAATAAATTGTAAATAAAATGTAAATGAAAGTTTGTGAGTAAATCTAAACTTTTAATTTGCTTTTAAGAATAAAATTTACTCAACTCTGTGTGGAACATATAGTATAAAATGAAAAAAAAATTACATATACATTTACTAATTCTTGCATTCATGTGAAATTCAACTACTTTTTGTGCTTATGTTAAATTATTAGTTTACTATAGGACACGTTTACTCATAAAATACTCTGCAAATTCTGTTCTTATTTCTTCTCCTCGTTTCGATAATTTTCTGTCTACCCGTTCAAACCGTTGTAGTGAGTTTTCATTATATTGTTGTCGCCACGTTCCGTTTATCAGTTTACCGTTTATTTCACAATCAAATGTTCCATTTGGATTATATACATTTTGCGAAGATGGATTTTTTCTTAAATAATTATGCAAATATATACACGCCATTACTATAATTTCTGCTTTTTTTGGTTCCAGGATCATAGGTTTTTGCAATACTCGAAAAACTGTTGTCATAATGCCAAATACATTTTCGACAATTCTTTGTGTTCTTAAAAGTTGATGGTTGTATACTCTTCTGGCAGAGTCCTTTTCATTCTTCTCAGAATACAATTGTACAAAATTAGGTACTAGTGGAAATGCATCATCCGCAACAAAAATGTATGGTACCAATTTCTCTCTTCCTGGCAGAATGCTCAAAGGTGGTAATTTGAAAGCATTTTCTTCAAGTTTTTTGAAAAAAGCACAATTTTTAAAAACGTTTGTGTCTGAAATTTGCCCAGCACATACTACATCGGCATGCAAAAAGTTATAATCAGCATCCACGACTGCCACAAGCACAATGTTAAATGTAGACTTAATTGTATTTGGCATTTGTATTGGCACTTGTATTTGTACATGTCTGCTACTTATTGCTCCAACACAATGTGGGAAATTCCATTTTTCTTCATAAGTTTGTGCTACTTTTAGCCATTCCTCTTCACTTTCGGGTGTCTGAAATATTTTATGTCATCACCAATTTTTATGAAACTAAAATATATTATAACAACTTTTTCCTTTGTACATCATACCTAAACAGTGTTATGTGTTATCGTAAACGGTTAAATAATAATAACGATAATTATATTTACCTTAACATAATCTTTTAGTACATCGATTATGGCTGCACAGACTTCTGGAACAATATTTGATATCGACTGTTTTGATATTTTAAAAGTCAGAGCTAAACTCGAATAGGAATTACCAGTGGCCAGAAAGTTTAACGTTACGGCTAATCTTTCGCTGGCTGGAATAGCACACCTGTATCTTGTATCTTCCTTTTGAATCTTCGAAGTCAACATTTCTAGCAATTCATCAAAAACTTCTCGCGGTATCCGGCAACACGCATTAAAATGTCTAGCGTCATCTTTTCGTATATCATAAAGAAGATCAGTAGCCGCAGATATACTTCTATTTTGAAATAACGAAGCCATCCACCAGCGCCGAGCCTTTCTCTTTTTCTTTTTTAAAACTGATTTCATACAAATAAACGCAGCGCACGCTAGAATTATATCTTCGTCGCTCGACATTTTTCACGCTGCACGATCATTTGCACTTTCGATTCAACTATAACGAACGTCAACCAAAACTACAATTCGAATTCGTGTAGGCATGTATCCAAATGCAACCAAATTCGATAAAATCAACGATTATTTTTGATACGCGTGGTCTCATTGGCAGCATTGGTGCTTTTTTTTCTTCACTTTTTGAACTACTATGCACTTGTTTTGGACGCTTGTTATTATTGTCCAATTTGCAAGTGAGACTGCTTCGAACAGCATTATTTTTAAATATTTGTGATAACCCTTCTTAATATTTATCTAAAACGTTTTAAAAAGTTTTTACAAATGACGGATATCGGAATAATAAAAAAACTACAAGAGGTATAATCATCATTATCTATGGGTTGATTTATAACTTCGGCGTCGGTGCATTTTCCCCATTGTCAAGCTTCGCGCCAATCCGGGCCGTTGTCCGAGGATAGTCATTGTGGGGTTTTACTAAATTTACTCTCATTGAGGATTTTCCCACGTACAAAAAAAAAGACTTCAGCTGTTTAAGATCAAAAAGGAAAGGCTCACACTTGCCTTCTTTCTCAATTTCCCGAAGTTGCACGAAGTGCTGAGCTCACATAACATGGCTCCCACACTAGGTATCTCGACTTTCCCCACCACTCCGTTAAACACTAAGAAAGTTCGTCGTTACTAGTGTCGCCGTCGATGCACTCAATTATGCCAAATCTGGGCACACTGATCTCTGCTAATATTTATGAATTGACGTAATGTAATGTTACTGTAACAATTTCCTTGTAAATTTATTAATAAGTAATTTTAACTTAATCATCTCGTAAAATTCTTTTGTTGTACGAATCAATTTAAATTACGAATAAAGAAACGAAACGTGGAAAAAGGAACGCCTTTCGTTTATTCAGAAACGTACACCAGTAAAATTTTTGACAGTTCGTAGTTAGAATCGTACTTTTCGATTCAAAGAAAAATTGTGTAAGAACGGGTATGGAAAACATCTGTAATAAGGTAATTTGTAATTATTCTACGAGGTATAAGAACATAGCATTAATGTTGCAGAATTATTTTGCAGGAAGATCAAAATAATCAAGATGATTCAGACTCTGAAGTAGATGAGGTAGAGCCTAGGCTTAAATATGTCAGAATGCGAAACGATTTGGAACGTATATTGCAAAATGATGCAGCTAGTTGTATTGCTGTGCATCCCAAGGTGTGAAATATAATTTCGTAATATTTTTATATATACTTTAACAAAGTTGATTTAATGATTTTATATCATGAAAGTTAAGTCTCTGTTTTATAATGTATGTTTATATAGTTTTATGCCTAAGTTATAGCATCAATATGTATTTCACAACATTAATTCTTTCCCTTTACAAGAAAGCTGCTAGTTTTGACACATTTATAATGACAATTTTTTTTGGCAAACATTTTCTTTAGTCATCCATAACTTGAAAAGTAAGACAGTTATTCTAATGTGTAGATTCAACTCCTTAAGTAATTATAGCACTTCTCAAATATTATTTATTATAATATTATTCCAGCAAAAGCTTTGGCTTGACCATAGAATTTTAAATATGTAACATTATGTATATTATATTAATTATAAATAAGAAGCTTCATAGTCTATCAGAATAATTTAATTTTTGTTTAGTTCTTGTGCCTTGGTTCGCATTGGGGTATGATACATCTCTTAGACCACCAAGGCAACAATATCCAGTCTAAGAGTCTACAAGCACATACAGTTGCTGTCAATCAGATTTCTATAGATTATAATGGAGATTTCATTGCATCATGTAGCGACGATGGAAAGGTTTTTATATATGGTCTTTATAGCACAGAGAATAATCATGATATGAGAATGGGCAGATTAGTTAAAAGTATTGCCATAGATTCAAATTATTATAAAAGTGCTAGTGAAAGAAGGTTTATTACAGGTACCTATTCAAATTTATACATGTTAATTTCTAGTCCCTTGAGAGAATTAATATTGTTATTTTTAGGAGATGATAAATTGGTTTTGTATGAAAAGACTTTTTTGTCCAGAATGAAACTAACTGTATTATGTGAAGCAGAAGGTGGGGTTAGATCAATTGCATGGATTGAACATTTTGTGGCTTGGGCATCTGATACTGGTGTTAGAGTTTATGATTTAAATGCAAAGTGTTCATTAGGTCTTATGAAATGGACTAGGTCTGGAGAGTATGTAAAAGAACATATCTGAAATTCATTGAAAAACATTAAAAATAGAACAATTCTCAAGATAGTTTTGTTTCTTTACAGAGCATTGCCTGAACAGTATAGGTGTAATCTTCGATGGTCTGATGATAGAACATTATTAATTGGTTGGGTTGATGTAGTAAGAATATGTCAAATTAGGAAAAAATCGATACAAGAAATGGCCAATAGAGACCGACCAGCATATGTAGTAGATATAGGTAGAATTATTGTTTAGTAATAAAAATGTCACTTAACACATTGGCGTTGGGTGCGCTCAAGTGTCATACAGTTACAAAAATTTGTAACTCACCATATCATATTATTAACATTAATGTTGCTATTTTTTTTTTGTTTGTGTTGTGATATTTCTTCTTTTAGCCCCTAGAGTAAGCCGTCGCAGTTTGGCGGGAAAATTACGGGACACCCTATATATGTCTTCCAGCACCAATGTGTTAATATGTTAAAAAAGTATGAAAATGTAATAAATAATAGCTTTTCATTTTAGTTTTAACATTTCAAGTGGATTTTTACATTTCTGGTATTGCACCTTTAGAAAATCAGCTAGTATTATTAGGCTGTTTGAAAGAATTAGATGAAAATGGAAAAAGTCAACGACCAAGATTACACGTCGTTGAACCAAAATGTCAGGACTATTCCATTGTATGTGCAAACTTTCTCACACTCCGTGGTTATAAAGAATATAGCTGTAACGATTATCATTTAGACTGTTTAAAAGAAGAAAACAGGTATATTTTTTTTATTCCATTGTTTCATTTTTCTATACACATTAAAATCCTTATTTGTATTTAGGTTTTTTATTGTGAGTCCAAAGGACATTGTTGTAGCTAGTTTATATGATACAGATGATAGAATTGAATGGCTATTAAGTCATGGAAAATTTGAACAAGCATTAGAAGCAGTGATAATAAATAACGGCAAAGATTGTAAAAGGCACAATTTAGTTAACGTTGGCCGTGTTTATTTAGATCACTTACTAGCCTGTGGAAAATACGACGAAGCAGGAAAACTTTGTTTGAAAGTCCTAGGAAAGGATAAAAAATTGTGGGAGGAAGAAGTTAATATCATACATTGAGTTATGCTATGCTATTTTATTTTTTATATTATTAGTATTATATTTGTTTGTAGGTGTATAAGTTTGCTAGAGTTCATCAGCTACGATCCATTTCTACTTATCTTCCGAAAGGCGATGTAAAATTAGATCCATTGATCTATGAAATGGTTTTGTGTGAGTATTTGAAAATGGATCTCGATGGATTTCTTGATCTAGTTAAAAAGTGGCCCCCAACGTTGTACAAAGTTGTAGCTGTTATAAACGGTGTTTTAGAACACATTAGAGTTCATACTGAACGAAAACACGTACTTTTCGAAGCTTTAGCCATTTTATACACTCACGACGGCAAATATGATAAAACGTTAGCTATGTATTTAAAATTAAAGCACAATGATGTGTTTCAATTTATTAAAAAGTACAAATTGTACAATACTATCTACGACATGATAGAAGGTTTAATGGATTTAAATACAGACCAAGCTATACAGTTTTTTTTAGAAGAGGAGGAGGTGCCATCTGAAATTGTTGTACAAAAATTACAGCATAATCGCCGATATTTATACTTGGTAAGATCGATGGTACAAATACATGCGAAGTAAATATTGTAGTTTATGTTTACTAATGGATGCTTATGTTTTTAAAATTGTTCGCATCAGTATTTAGATGCATTAGATAAAAAGGGTTTAACAGATTCTAAGGGCAAGTACCATGGACTGCTAGTCCAGCTTTATGCCGAGTACTCTCGAAATAAATTGTTACCACTTTTACGCCGCTCTGATAATTACCCAATACAGCAGGCACTAGATATTTGCAGCCAGCAAAAATTCTATGAAGAAATGGTATATTTACTTGATAGAATGGGAAATACTTCGGAAGCTTTAGCGCTCATGACAACACAATTGGATGATATGGAAAAAGCGATCACGTTTTGTCAAGAACACGATGATGAGGAATTGTGGAACGACTTAATTAATTATTCTCTCGATAAACCAAGTAAGTAACACGTTTGAAGTAAAGATAGGCAAAATTTTTATTTAAGGAGGGATTTTTAGTCTAGACGTCAATTATTTGTGTCCTAAAATGCATTAAAAAAGTCTGAACATATTTTGTTATATTATGTGAATTATAATATATACAGATAAAAATTTATTTAACAAATGACGAATAAAAATATGTATTCAAAGGGAATTTGTCATTCGTCAAATGTACCTATTTCGTTCCAGAGGCCATTACATTCCTTCTTCAGAAGATAGGCAGATCGATCTTAGATCCTAGACTTATGATACAGAGTATAAAACCGTCTTTCGAAATTCCTGGCTTAAAACAAGCTTTGGTTAAAATGATGTGCGATTACAATCTTCAAGTGTCTGTACAAGAAGGTTGTAACAAATCTTTATCCAATGATTATTTTAATCTGCAGGAAAGGCTAGTTAGATGTCATCAAAAAGGAATATTTATAGACGGTTAGTGCTAATAACGAAGTACTTATAACAATTATACTTACATTAATAATCGTGATATTATTCTTTATCAGATGACCAATTGTGTGGATGGTGTCACGAGAGAATAATTGTAAGAGGTACGTATTGAAGTACTATAAACCTATTTAGGACCAACATTCGCTTCATTTTTATGACATTTTTACAATGATTGTTTGTTATAGAACCAAGGAACTTAATTGTTTTTTATTGCAAACATTCGTTTCACGAAGATTGTCTACAAAACTTTAAAGTAGTGGTACATACCTAATTTTTATATAACTTAAAAAACCTCTGTTCAAAAGTTGTTACAAAAGTTTTCATAAATTTTAATTTAATTTTTTTTTTTCAGGAAAACTGTGTCATATGTAATTCACAAAAGGATACATCGCCTGGTAGAAAATGATATAAGTAAAATTTAGACGAGTATTTAAAGACCTTTATTAAACTTTTATACGTAATCTTTATATATATTCCATTTACATAATTTTTATACTGTATCAATGGTAAAACATTTTGTACATGTACTGAAAACTTTGAAGCATGCAGGACACTTTGATGGAAGCTAGAATTAAATAGTTGTGTAATTTTTTATAAATACAACATAAAATTGTTGTGATAAGAGAGATAAGATTTAATGCATGTTTATAGAAAGCTCTTATAAGAGCATGACATTGATTGCAAGTTCCTTTCAACTGTAAAAGATCATGAGACAAACTATGTTTCTTTTCCATATGCATATCTCTTGTAAACGTATATGAAACGAATGTATCATGTTTTTATTCTTTATTGAGTGATGCGTCATTACAATTTTTCGAATCACCAGACTCTGTAGAATCATAGGAATTCTGAAACAAATGTTCCATTAGTTTTCTAAATTCATTTTGAACTTTAAAAAACTTACTGTTATTTCGAAACATTCCTGTGCAGAAGACTTTGAGAAAGTTTCATTTAACATGTTACTGTTTATGCGAAAACCACAAATATCGCATATAACATCAGATGTTTCCTTTATAAGCTGTGATTTTATATCAACATCATAATTCCTTTCCAGTATATTGGTCTCCCAAGTTATTGGATCTGTGGCAAATGCTTTAAAATGTTGTATTGTAAAGTCTATTACATTTTCCGGCTTAACTGTGAAGACCAGTAAAATTTAAATTTATTGCAACGTGTAAAAGTGTTTAAATGCATAATATGGCCTGTCTAAAATGAATTTCTACAATAGTTATACAGTTGAAATTACCAACTAATAGCATTTGAGTATAATCTGCCATCAATTGTTTTATTTCTGGATGGTCAGTTAGATATTCTACTTGTTCAGCCATTTTAGAAAACTGTTAACGGAATAGAACGTACATTTTTTATATTTCTATATATGACTGTACACTGAAAAATACTTTAATACTATTTTTATTTTTTTTTACTTTCATATCCAAATATTTAGAAACCATTTCAATGTCTTCTAACCAGCAATCTTTCAATGGTGTTTCTACCCGCATGATTTTAGTTGTAGCAACTGGGTTAACTAATGGATTAATTTTCAAGATATAAGGCACATCCATCCAATTATGTCGAAGTATTCTACCTTGGGAAGTTAAATAAGTTCTTATAATACGAACAGTTCCATCTTTGTTGTGTACTTTCCGCTCTATTGTATAAACGCTTAAAAAATGATCATCTATTTCCATGCGTTCAGCTCGAGTACATATCTGTAAAAGAAAATCTTTTTTTACTTAAATTCATTAGAAAATAGGAAATATTTAATATTTTCTTACATAACTAGAGGCAGTAAGATCTCCATCTGTAGTAATACTCTCAAAAGATAATGTTCCATCATAATTTATAAGCGCTAAATACCGCATCAACAATATATTTACTCCTTCGCTTATTAGTCGATCATTACAATGAAAAGATATGTTCTTGGTTTCTGTAGATTCATCGCATGGACAGGTGCGTGTCAATTTTACATGAAAGAAATTATCTTCCATACCTATGTAAATCGTTTTTTCATGCAGTCCAGCGTCTTCGTACATGAATCTAAAATGTTTTGTTATATTAATGCCATTCAAATATATTTTGCAAACGAAAACTTATCGACATCGACCAACTCTGTTCTTTTTTCTTCCAGACAGTGGAATTTCGATGTTGCTGAACTGATAACTTTCGATCCACCAAAGTGACCGTCGACGGACATTGAAGATTGTATGTGCACTAAAAATTCACAGGCTTGTGGCCCAATGGATTCTACTAGAATGCAATAACCGCCTATCGGTTTTATGTCCTTCATAGACTCATCTTTTGAACAAATTATTAAGGTCTCTCGGAAGCATAAAGCATTTCGTTTCACACGATCTGAAGTACAAAGGAAAAGGAGTACTTAAAGCATACAACGTTATATTATTTTTTTCAAAAATTCTACTATTTCTACTATAATATAATAGAAACTAGTGAAAACAACATAGTTTCCTGAGCGTAGATACGCTACATTCCATAAACGCCTGATTTCACCAGCGACGAATAAACTAATTAATGTGTATATTATATATTTTTCTATGTCAGATTTTATTACGCATCGTTTTTGTAGACATTCGTCTAGTTTATTTATCAAATGCTTTATTCGTTGTTGGAGAAATTTAGATAGAACAAATGATTTAAACGGACTATTGTAACGAGACTAATATCTTTTTTTATTCGATAATTCAAATGTTTTATTACTGGCACGTACTAGTACTTTAAACAGATTGATCATAATCCTCTAGTTTTGCTGTAAATTTTAATGTATAAATCGAGGTTATCGAGTAGAATTATTCTGCAATGAAGTAAATGAAACTGCGGATGTTGTGTGCAATGAATTTTTGTCGATAAAATATTTTTTGTATAGATATATATGTCAAAATGTACAGTGCGTACTCCCAAAAATTAATACAATATTAGATATTCTATGTTATGCACACCAAGGTGCCATTACTGTATAAAAATAATTATAGTATATCCTATAATAGTCAACATATTTTATTTAAGTCTGTGTAAATATGATTTTTAAGTTGCAGCATAGGGCAACAATAATATATAAAATGTAATCATTATATAGATTTTTCACGGCGCTTTTAAAAATTGTACGTTCGTTTTTAAGGCTTCTTTACGGTCAGTTTTATAATTGTAGTTCGTTGTGTCGAGACGAACGAAAGTTATTTTCTCCTTTGTATTTAGAAGTTTGATTTTATTTATAGAAAAACATGCAGCGAATAAATTTACCGATCTGAAATTCAGGAATCCATTTTTGAATATCAAACTGCTTACAGAAATTTTCTTTCGAATCATTGGACATTTTCAGCTAGTTTTCTAGTCGAAATATTTACTGCACAAAGAATAACAAACACAAGTTAGTAACCGTAGTTTGTATTGAATATAGCTTCTTTACAAGCTGACATAAAATTCTCACATATGTGTGAAATATCGTGTATCTCGTGTTGATTAATATAAAGTTAAAAAAAATGTATACCAAAAGGTTGTCAAAGAGGCAATTAAACGTTCATGTCTGCGAATTACCGAAGACGTCCGAGAGTAATTTACCAAAATTACCGCCGAATGCAAAATTTTATATTCGTTGGAAACGAAATTTCCAGAAGCTCATTCTAGTTTCTGTGAATCATCCGCTAACACGTAACATTTTACGTAGTTATGCTGCAATTGCTTTTGAAAAAAGGAGGCATGGGCGTTCTTCATTTTGGTGGGTAATACATCCCTGCAGCGATTTGAGGTAATTCTTGTTTTTCTAAGATCGTACACGTTTACAGACATTGCAAAACAAGATCTGCGGATGATTGAGAGATTTTATAGATTTCTCTATTTCTACTGTATTTCGTCTTCCGTTTACATAAATGGAAAACAAAACATTTGTCTGTGGACAAAGTGTCATTTTGGTTGTATGAAGCATACCAGATAATCATTTTATTAACGTGTTTTGAGTTTTTGTTATTTACATTTTGAATTGCCTCACAATGTGGTCGAATGAAAAAGACACGCGGTCGAGTACTTATCCAACAAGAGAACTTTTCCATGCGAAAATTTCATTACTTAACATATTTTCATTGAAACTCATCGTACTGATTGAAATGCGTTATTTTTTCTTTTTTTTATTGCAAGCCCCCTTTTGGGATATTAGCGACCACATTTGCATGGTTCATTTGTATTATATGGAGTTTTTCAAATAGATTAAATCTAGTAATGTATTACATAGTAAAAATATCGTGTAATATGCGCTGTAAAAAATATATATATAGTACTATTTAAAAATACCTTGATTATTTACAGACAAGATATAGAATAAACGTTACAGGCAATGCTTTTTTCTGTCATACGAAAAAGGGGACTCGCAAATTCCCTTATCATTTTCGTGTCATTTCAAACAATTCCAACGTCATTAAGTTCACACTGGTATTCGAATTTAGCATTTCTATTATTTGAAATTAAGATTAAATATTGGGATAATTTAGTTTTTTTGAAAGCAATTAAAATTAGATCTCAGGAGCGGCTATAGACGGACCAGAACTCGTAGGACATGTATCGATTTCAAAATGTATTTGTTTATTCTTCTTTAAAATTTATTTCGTCGTATTTAAATTGAATAGCAAGAAGATTCCCTTCGCCATGTTAAATTTTCTTCAAATCATTATGTATCAGAATAATCACAGTTAAATATTTATATATCTTTTATTCTTTCTTAATAAAGGTCTACTTCTAAATAATAATTATTTAATTCGTTACTAAAAATTATTTACCAAAATAATAATTTATATTAACAATTATGTTATTAATTTTATATCAAATACTGCCTGTAAACGTGTACAAGGCATAAGAATATATTTCAAGTTTTTTTATAAAAATTTTCCATAGAATTTATATGTAAAATTTAATGAAATACTTATTTACACAGGTTTTGCTGGGACCTTTTAATGACTTTCATTTACCTGTACCTTTTCATAGCCATACCATATATTTTAGCATTTCATAGAGTAGCTAAAAGTTCTGATCCAGAAAGTTTGAATCCAATATATCCTGCATATATTGTTTGCATATTCGACATTGTTTTGAATTTCATAACTGGATTTAAGTCATCTGATGGTCATGAAATCTTTCTAGATCCAATTCTGATAACACGGTAATGTAATTTTTTTTTTTCTTTTCAAACTGTGTAACCTTATTTATTGAATAATACCTTTATATAGGCATTACACAAAAGGATACTTTTTGATCGATTTTGTATCTTCAGTTCCATATGTATGGTTTCATAGATATTGTATATTGCAACCAGGTCCTAATTCAAATTCTATATTCCTGATTCCTGAATGTTTGCCACTTTTAAAACTCTTACGTATTTATACATTACATCTTTACACCAAGCAAATAATTACAGTAAGAATCAACAACAAGAGAAGTACAAAGAATTAATACACTCTTTAAGAATTATCATTTAATTATAGAGTTTTGAAATTTCTCATGCTGCAGAGGTAACAATTTGGTTAGTACTGCTGATGTTATTAATGCTTCATTGGTGTAGCTGCCTATCGCATATTTTTCCAATTATAATTGCACATATACATGGAGATACCATGGAAGTAAAGTTAAATTAATAAATAAATTAAAATTATCCGCCGTTAAATCTTCTAGTGTAATAAAAACTATTCAAATCAATTATAATCGTTTTAGGATAGTGAAATGTATTTATTTACTACAGAGTTATACAAACAAACCAATTCAAAAATTTATTTAATGTATTTTCATATCGGCACGAGCAACTTTTTTGGATCAAGCTTTACTGAATTTTATTCCTTAAGTAAAATAGATATCGTAATACGTTGCATACTTTTGCTGTTAGGAAGAGGATATATAATTTATCTGATAGGTAATTGTTCCTCGAAACGATTAATATAAATTATTTATTAATAGAAATGTTTTCGATTCCTGTATCGTAATAGTGATGATTTTGCAATTGGTCGAATCTGCTGCGGAACCAGAACTGAAATATCAACGAATTATGCATCAAGTGAAAGAATATATTCATGACAAGAAACTTCCGCAATTTCTTAAGGATAAACTTATTGCGTATTATGAATATCGTTTTCAAGGCAGTTATTTTAAGGAGAAGGCTATATCTAGCACTTTGTCAGGTTAATGCCTGATATAACAAAGTTGCGATTTATTGTCTTAAGATGCAAATATTTATAAATATACAGGTTGTCCCGTGGTTCTTTTGCAAAATTACAAAAACTTAATCTGGAGATTAAAAGAAGAAAGAAACATCATACATATAAAGATTGAGAATAAACGCTTTGTTTTAGAGTTAGAAACTAGATAAACACAGTCGACGATGTATGTGCTGTGACGGAAAATCCGTTACTATTCGCACAATACTTCCATGTAACTCTAAAACAAAGCCTCTATTTCACAAACTTTATATAATATTTCTTTCTCTTTTTTATTTCTGAATTATGTTCTTACAGTTTGGCAGAAGAACCTCGGAACACCATGTATAATGCTTGATATTTATATATAGATCATTTGAATCAAGAAATTATGATCCATAGTAGTCGTGGACTGTTAGATACAGCCACAATCTTGCATTATTTACCGCGCAATATTATTGGAAATTTAATGGGTGAGATAAAGTAAATTTCGAAATCTTCGCTTTCTATTATAACGTAACAATATTTGTAGGAATTTTAAAACCAGTTATTTATCTGAACGAAGACATTATTTATAAAAGTGAAACTGAAGGCGATTGTATGTTTTTTATAATAAGCGGTACTATCGCTCTTATTACATTTCAAGGAAAAGAAGTATGTGAAGTTTATTCTCTCTTTATGTCGAGGCAGTGAAAAATTATGATTTCTATCTTCTTCTTCCAAGATATGTCACGAAAAAGATGGAGGCTATTTCGGCGAAGGCGCCTTAATTTTCCCGGAACGAAGGCGAGTAGAAACTGCAATAGCGTTAGAAACATGCGAATTGCTGCGCTTATATCGACGTGATTTCAAACGCATGTTCTCTACGACGTCAACATTTTATAAAAGATTAGAAAAAGTGGCGAAGGAAAGACATGAGAAAATGATCAATTTAAACGCTAATCAGAACAAAATTCTCCCCATAAACAACAAATCAATTATTGAAACAACAGATGAAATTGAATATAATCATGAAAAAGGGGACGCCGAAATTTTGTCTAATAAAAGAAATATTTAAACAGAAACTAATAATAAAGTCAATTGAAACGTTAAAGTGTTGTATTCTAACGTAACTACGATGCATGTGTGCTCGCGTGTGATCCTTTCCTTCTTGATCTTAAACAGTTGAATTATACAATTTCGAATCTCGACTGCCCAGGCATTTTTACGTTCCGACCTATACAGACACATACATATTAGCAAAGTATCATAATGAAAAAAAATGTTGAGACATTTTTTTTATGTAAATACACGTTTTAAGAACCTCCTGAACATGTTTTAACTATTGAAAAAAGACATTTTTTTTATTATTCCTATGTACGAGCATATTTATAACTTCGGCGTCGGCATGTTTTCCCCACATCAGCAGCAAGTTAGGCTCGGATTGGCCGGAGCCTGTAAAACGGCAATCTGCGAACAGCTGCGTGTACGCGATAGGTTAAGGCAGGTCAGTCCTAGAGGTTTTCACTTGCAAAACTGTAAGGCTGTCGATAAATCAGTAAGTAGTTTCTCATCCTGAGTGAGAACCACTATCGCATGCACGCAGCTGTTCGCAAATTATCGTTCTACAGGTGGAACTTTAAACGTTAATAACTTTTTAACGAAGCCTCAATCAACAAATTGGTATTCTTGATTTTCGTCTTATTTTGGCCTCTAGAATTTTCCGTTAAAATTTTTTTCAGAGGTGGTCAAACACCCTGTATAACGTAAAAATGCCTGTAAAAATGCCTGACTTCAACTGTTCAAGGTCAAGAAGGAAAGATTTACACTCGCCTTCTTTCTCGATTTCGTAGAATATGTATGCGGCTTTCCCCACCACTCTGTTAGACGCTAAGGAAGTTCGTCGTTACTAGTGTCGTCATCGATGCACTCAATTGTACCAAATCTGGCCACACTAGTCGGCTTAAATGGACTATAGAAAAAAGCATAACTAACTTCCTTTGGTGTCTCATAGAGGGCCAATGCTGATGGCTGATAGATTGTCATCAAAAAATGCCCTCGTGACCGTCACGGCGTGACAGACAATTCGTGACTTTCTGTTCTTGATATCGACTTTAATCGATCAATCTGTATAACGTTAAATATCAAATTGACAGGTATACAGTTAGTCAGTATGAAATTAAATACAACGTGTTACTTCGCCGATAATGCGAAATGAAAAGTACAAATAACGATTATACGTTACAAAATAAGTGTAAGTGAAGTTAGCTACAACTTTTTCTGTTAAGAAATGTCGGATTATTTCGATGAAATGGGATGGACACCGTTAAGGGATGGCGAGGCGCCAAACCATCTAATCCAAATGGCAAGGCTTTTACGAGATTTTGGTATGTGGGATTTATTGGGCCAAACCACTAGACTACCACCTCCTGCTTCAAAATCTGCAATTGAAAATTTGAAAGAAATTGAAATCGGATCACTAGATTCAAAACAATGCCCTGTATGTTTAAAAGATTTAGAAGTTGGAATATCTGCAAAGTGCATGCCCTGTAAACATGTTTTTCATAAAGAATGTATAATACCATGGTTAGAAAAGGTACCAATTCTTAATAGTCATTGTTGACACATTAAGAAAACACAGGACTCGCTGGATGAAACAGATTTTATATTTCTAGACAAATTCATGTCCATTATGCAGACATCAATTACCAACAGATGACGAGGACTATGAAATGTACAGGAAAGAGAAACAACGTGCAGTGGAAAGAGAAAAAGACCTAGAGGCTTTACATAATTCAATGTTTATGTAGAAAAGTATATATTTGTGTACAAACATAGTGTTTTTATTTGCTGCAAAGGGAGGACCAGAATTGTGTTTCACAGATCAAGATCAAATTTTGCAGACTTGTTCAGGATCATTAATGATGCACGAAACCATATGATGTACCACAGCTTCATTTTTGAAAAAATGGGGTTTTTAGGCTACAGTGATGGATTGCTTCCAAATCTAGGGGAATTGCTAGATATGAAGAAAACAAGTAACTTTATTTAATATATTTTGAATTTGGAAAGTAATACTATTTCAGATATCGAGAGTCTTTTTATTTCCCGGTTGGCAGCCAAAGTTTAAGGAACATTGAACGTATTTTCAAGATGATGCAACAGTTGATCCAGCAGTGTACTTGCTTGTGGAATCTGTCATGGAATCGATCCACTTGTCTTTCTTTGTTTTCCTTTTTTTTTTATAATACAATAAGAACATATGCGTGTGCTCGTAATTGATCAAAACCACTAAATAAATTATGCTAATTTAAATTACAATGTGTAACTTTAAGCAACACAAAAGGATAAGAACAATACGAATCAGGGTTGGGAAAATTTTATTTGAATAACAAATAATTGATGAAACTGATATATAGCAATTTATTCTTGACAGTTAATCGATCAAATGTTTTTATTATAAGTTTAAAATTTTTTTTATTATAAGTTTGTATCTGTTAATTGTGAAATATTTCGTTCTATAATTGAAATTTGTACTTTTCTTTAATAATTAATGGATAAATAATTGTTTATCTTATATTCCTTATTCGGTATTTTTGCTAGACAGCAGAGTGGGCGGGAATGTTGCAAAATGTTAGGAACCGCCCTACCAAGGTGACGACGTTGAGGATTAGCTTGACCAATCCTCCCTCCGCTGAGCATCGTTCGTCGCTGTCACCTTGGTAGGAGCCACCGAGGTTTGCTTATTGTAAAAATCAGAACTTAGACATCAGATCAATTCTCGAGAGAGTACAGCGAATATCTAAAATACGGCCAAGTTTGTCAATCTATCGAATAAAGTAAATTCGTTGGAGTTACACCGGAAAATTTCAAAGTTTTTATTTTGCGCGCTTCGTCGAGCAGAGCGGTTCAGCGCTCCATGGGCACCAACCCACTTCTTTTTCCCTAAACCGCGAACTCGGGACGCAACAGTGCACATCCTCTTGCGCATGGGAAAAGCGCAAAACCAAAAATGACGTTGAGTGATACTTCTGTATCTATCATTATTCTATGGTGTAAGTAATTTGCCGTTTTATGTTGTGTACCATAGATGGGGTATATTGGTGATCAAACAACAAGGATAAGGGATATGATAGTAACTGCAATTGCAATTTCAACGTGACAAAAAACATAAGAATAATATGAAGCTTGTAAGGTATGTAAATTAATGTAAAAATTTATGAATTTATTGTAATTAAATTATGTACGTAAGATTATATATGCGAACAGTGTAATGATTTTGAAGAACAAGCAGTTAGTGTACATAAATTGTTTAGTTAGAAATTAATTTTATTCGCTATATAATATTATAATGATTTTAGATTCTTGATGAAACTCAGTCATGAGACTGTAACGATAGAACTGAAGAATGGTACTCAAGTATACGGCACTATTTCTGGTATGATAACATAACCTACACTTTATTGTTGCATGTAGTTTCTATGTACAAATGAGCAGATAAGATCCGTGGAGCACTATAGACATGTATCGCTAATGTTTATTTTATTTTATTCATCGAATAAAACGAATGTAACGTACATAAAGGGAATATACAAAATTCAGGATGTCAATTGGTGCTAATCTGGTCTTATCTATGTATTATACTGATTAAATAAAAAGTACTCCCATTTTTTAATTTAAACTTAAACCTAAACATTTTGCACTATATTTGATTCCAGGAGTTGATGTGGCGATGAATACGCATTTAAAAACAGTAAAAATGACTATAAAGAACAGAGACCCTGTTCAATTAGATACCTTAAGTTTACGAGGCAATAATATAAGGTATTATATATTGCCAGATTCGTTACCACTTGAAACCTTACTCATAGATGACACACCAAAAGCAAAAGCTAAGAAAAAGGAAGCTGCAAGAGGTTAGTACATTTGTAAAATTATATATAAAAATTTGAAATCATTGTAATCTGTACATAGATGTTTTAAATGTGCTGAGTACAGAGTCTGCTTTATAGGATTTTCTGGGCGTTTATATGTCTTTATCATGCAATGATTAATGTTATTTTTATTGAGTCAAAATAGTACTTGGAAATTATTTTATATTTTTAGGAGCAGCACGTGGTCGAGGACGAGGCGGACGCGGTACCAGAGGCGGTCGTGGTGGACGAGGTAGAGGAAGAGGCAGACGTTAATGACACATAGTGTTGTATTTAAATAAATTTAATTCGACATTTTCATATTAAAGGAAAAGAATTTATATTCGTGTAATATTCATACATACTATATGCCATTGATATAACCTAATAAATTGCACTCATTTTCTAATTATGTTAGCATTTTTTATTATAGGTGTCTTAATAGCTTTGACACTAGATTTACAGGTAATTATTTAATTCAGGAGAATGTGTTCCAATGACTCTGACTTTCACATGCATTGTCAAGTGTACCATTTTGAACAACTTTTTCCTCTAGCACAATTGGTGGTCACCTTTAGTCTACGAGATATCCTCTCGAATTTGAATTTTATGTAATGAACTCTATATATATCAAGACGACATCTACGATAAAACGCCCAAGTTTGTCGAGAAATAATTCACCTTTTTGCACACTAGATGGTGTTCCAATTACTTACGATCGAAATCTAACTTTAATTTATTTATTATTGCAACAATAGTGTACTCAATAATTTAGATCATTTGTAAATGCTTCACTATTAACGCCGAACTACGTTTTAGTTCTAGTAGTAGAACTACGTTTCTACGTTTCATTGAGCAAATACACGGCTTCACATCCCGTCAAGCGTAATACACATTAACTTGAAACTATATGTACTTTAGTCTAATTAATAAACAGTGTCTAAAGCTTATTATTATTATAATACTACAGTAGTGTCTCCATAAGTGACTGTATTCTTGCCCACTTAAATGTCCGTTTAGTTTGTCCGAAAGACCTCGGAGGGTCGACAAAGACAAAATGACATATGCCCTCTTTCTCGATTCACCGAAGCTGCCCAAAGTAAGTTAGGACCGTCTCGTGGGAGTCGAGAGAGAAAGGCTCACACTTTCCTTCTCGCTCTTGAACAACTAATATCCGACCTCCCGTCAACAGGTTTCCACTGGCCTCTGCTAACCGCTGCTGACCACTCCTGGAATTTCTGACAACGTATAACGATTACGCCTGGCAACTGTTAGCCTCTCCCAGCCTCTGCTGGCCTCTGCTGACCACCGCCTATATTTCTGACAACGTATAACAATTACTACTGACTTCTGCCTGCCTCTGCTGGACTCTGCTGACCGCTACTGACCACTCCTGTTACTTCTGACAACGTATAACGATTACAACTTGCTACTGCCTGCCCCTGCTGGACTCTGCTTGCCACTGCTTGCCACTGCTAGCCTCTGCTGACCACAGCTGACCATCCCTGATGCTTCCGACAACGTATAACGATTACAACTTGCTACTGCCTGTCCCTGCTGGACTCTGCTTGCCCCTGCATGCCTCTGCTGGCCTCTGCTGACCGCTGCTGACCACCCCTGATGCTTCCGACAACGTACAACGATTACTACATGTTACTGCTTGCTCCTGTTGGACTCTACTTGCCTCTGCATGCCTCTGCTGGCCTCCGTTGGCCTCTGCTGACCACCGCTTATATTTCTGGCAACGTACAACGATTACTACTGGCTACAGCCAGCCTCTGCTGACCTCTGCCAGCATCTCTCGACCTAAGCTGGCCTCTGCCAACATCTCCCGACGTCAACTGACCATCGCTGACCACTGCTGACCGTTGCTGACAACTTATGACATGATGTTATATAATATAATATGTTTATATGTATTAAAGTTTTGTATAATGTAAATCTATGACAATAAATGATATAATTTCAAAGAATTCTATGTATTCTCATCATTTTTTACCCCTCTTTCCCTTTCCAAATTGAAATTACGTCATTTCTAAGAATTCCTGAAAATTCTCGGATCCCTGAAACTTACCGGCGTCCCTGAAACTTCTCGGAATCCCTGAAATTTCCAAGAAGTTTCAGGCAGCGGCTACAATTCCGGCCTGAATTTTTCGGCAATAAATTTAAAAAGCTATTACGTAATATTACGTAATAGCTCTTCAAAATTCCTCGCGGCCGGAATTTTTGCCGGTTCCTGAAGCTTCTTGGAAATTTCAGGGATTCCGAGAAGTTTCAGGGACGTCGGTAAGTTTCAGGGATTCGCAAAAATTCCTGGCAGCGGGAAATTTGAAATCTTTCCGGGGGACTTAGAAAACTTTAAAACATTCGGAGTGTCTTATAACTAAGGGAATGATTTCGATAGGAAAAGAAGGGTAAAAATGATGAGAACACACAGAATTCTTTGAAATTATATCATTTATTGCAATAGATTTACATTATACAACACTTTAATACATATAAACATATTATATTACATTACATCGTGTCACAATTTGTCAGCAACGGTGAGCGATGGTCAGCGATGGTCAGCGATGGTCAGCGATGGTCAGCGTTGGTCAGCGTTGGTCAGCGTTGGTCAGCGATGGTCAGCTGACGTCGGGAGATGTTGACAGAGGTCAGCAGAGGGTGACAGAGGGTGACAGTAGCCAGTAGTAATCGTTGTACGTTGTCAGAAATATAAACGGTGGTCAGCAGTGGTGAGCGGCGGTGAGCAGACGCCAGCTTAGGCCAGGGGACGCTGGCAGATGTTAACAGAGGAAGGCAGGAGTCGTAGTAATTGTTGTACGTTGCCAGAAATATAAGCGGTGGTCAGTAGGGGCAAGCAGAGATCACCAGGGGCGAATAGTAGCAAGTAGTAAGCGTTATATGTTGTCGGAAGCATCAGAGGTGGTCAGCAGCGGTCAGCAGAGACGAGCAGAGGCATGCAGTGGCAAGCAGAGATCAGCAGGGGCGAACAGTAGCATGTAGTAATTGTTATACGATGTCAGAAGCATCAGGTGTGGTCAGCAGTGTTCAACAGAGGCCAGCATAGGCATGCACAGGCAAGCAGAAACCTGGAAAGGCAAGCAGAGACTTGTAGGGGCATGCAGTAGTAAGTATTAATCGTTTTACATTATCAGAAATACCTGCAGTGGTCAGTAGCGTTCGGCAGAGGCCAGGAAAGTTCAGCAGAGACATGCACACGCTGACAGAGATCAGCAAAAACCAACAGAGGTTAGCAGAAGTCAGTAGTAATCGTTAGGTTGTCAGAAATATAGGCGATGGTCAGCAGAGTCCAGCAGAGGCAAGCAGTAATCAGGAGCAGTCAGTAACAGTCGCTGTATGGTGTAAAAAGTTGTCGGGAGTTCTGTACTTTTGTCAGCACTGGTCATCAGAGGTCATCAGAGGCAAATAGAAACCAGGAGTAATTTGCAGAGTTCAGTAATGAACTCTAGGAAAGGTAAGTAAAAATATCTGGGCAGTCAAGATTCCGAATCGTATGCCGTAGACGGGAGGTCGGATTTCAGTTGTTAAGAGCGAGAAGGCAAATGTGAGCCTTTCTCTTTCGACTCCCACAAGGCGGTCCGAAATTACTTCGGGCAGCTTCGGAATAATCGAGAAAGAGGGCATGTGTCAGTTTGCCTTTGTTGACTTTCCGAAACTCTACGAGCTCACGTACGCGTGATCTGGTGTGGGTGAGTAGGGCACCGGGTGCTGAATCCGGCATCTCTGTGTCTGAGATGCTCCCTGTCTATAAGTTAAAGAAAGTGTGACCCATCGGTGGTACATAATTTGTACAGCCATTTACGGCAAAACGTCCAAGTTTGTCGTGGAATAGTTCGTTGCCTCCAACGATAGATGGCGCTTATTTACCGACCTCAAGCCCTCTGGTGCTAAAACGCCCAAGTTTGTTGTGGAATAGTTTGTTACCTTCGACGTTAGATGGCACTTATTTACCGACCTCAGGCCCTCTGGTGCTAAAACGTCCAAGTTTGTCGTGGGATACTTCGTCTCGTCCACGCTAGATGGATTTCTCGACAAGCTTGGGCTTTTTAGCACCAGAGGGCCTGCGGTCGATAAAAACCGTCATCTATCGTTGAAAATAACGAACTATTTCACGACAAACTTGGGCGGCTTTCTCGACTCCCACGAGGCGGTCGAAATTACTTCGGGTAGCTCCGGAGAATCGAGAAAGAGAGTATATGTCAGTTTGCCTTTATCAACTTTCCGAAAATCTACGAGCTCACACACGCAAGAATCTGATTTTGCACTTGATAGGAAAAGTACGCAGTATTTGTGTGTCTCTGTCTAATCAGGATACAATTGGACTTTTACAGCTTAACAGCTCTATATGTTACTTTGTTACTGCTTTGAGTACCTACACTAGTGAGCAAATCATCCGGTATATCACGATGCTTTGAGAAAGTACAAAAAGAATCAAAGATCAGAATAAAATATATTCTAAAAATATAATAATCTAATTTTTGTACCTACGAAACGTAATTTTCACATTAATATTGTCACTATTATTTCTCTTCTTATTTTGGCAGTCTATCCTGCTTTCACACAAAGTTACAAAACACTACCATTTTTCACCAGAGTTTAGTTTTTACAATTACTATGAAAATAAGTTTAATTTTTACTTCTGTTTCGCTTAATCACGATTAGTGTACACAAGCGTAATAAACATTATATTACCTTAAATTCAATATCTCTGCAATATAGTTCAACTTGATAGTTTGTATTAACATTGTTATTTTATCGAACAATTAAAATTGTATATTCGTTTTATTTTTATAATCATTGAAATTTAACGCCTAGATTATGTGAAAATCACATATACAATATTAGTATTGTTTTTTGATTAAGTTAACCTTATACGAATGATTTTATTTTTTAAATAGTTTATATTACATTGTAAAATTTAACAACGTTAAAATTGTATTTAAATTAGTTAAAATGCATCAACGTATGTTATCCCACAAAATACTTATTCCGTTAAGAAGAAGTGTTTGGTTAGGGCACGTGAATAAATTTTCAAATGATGTGACCAAAAATATAGAAGAATTTTCAACAGATAATTTCGAGTCTTCGTATAATACGCAAGATGTTTCCCATCTGCTCGAACAATCCACAACATACAAAGATGCCAATGATAAAAATTGGGCAACAACGCCGTATCATAAAGATGTGCCAGTGAAAAAAACAGATGATGAAGAACCATCTATAGATCCAGAAAGTACCTCAGTATTATTATTTCCTGGACAAGGTACTATTAGAGTTGGCACAGTCAAGAAATATATGCATTTCCCAGCTGCTAAAGAACTTTTTGACTCTGCCAATGAAATACTTAATTATGATCTATTAAAACTTTGTTTAAATGGTCCACAAGAAAAATTGGACAGGACCGAGTTCAACCAAGCTGCTACGGTAGTTTCATCATTGGCTGCATTAGAAAAACTTCGCGAAGAAAGGCCTACTGCACTTAATAACTGTGTTGCTACAGCAGGTTATAGTGTAGGGGAAATAACTTCTTTAATTCTTTCTGGTGCCATAACGTTTGAAGATGGAATTAGATTGGTTCATGTCAGAGGGAAAGCTATGCAGTATGCTGCAGATCAAATACCCCAAGGAATGATGTCTGTGGTATGTACACGGGAAGCAGAAGTTTCCAAAGCTTGTATAGATGCAGAGAAGTGGGCAATGGAAATGGGCATTGAGAATCCAATATGCAGGTGAAATATTTGTGCAGTATTTTAGTAACTGATAAATGTTAAAAAATAATATATAATTCTGCTACAAAATTAATCATATGACACATTTGTTTTAGAGTTGCTATTTTTCTATGCACAGAAAGGAAGATATTGGCAGGAAATATAGAAGCATTACAATATATTGAAAAGCATAGTAAAGAGTTCGGCTTTAGAAACATAAGTAGATTACCTGTATCAGGAGCATTCCATACACCGCTAATGAATCCTAGTTTGAAGCCAGTGTTTAAAATATTAACATCAATAGAAATAGATGAACCTAGATGTAAAGTGTATTCCAATTACAAAGGAAAACCATATGGCACCCTAAAATTCATGAAGAAATATATACTAAAACAAATTGTTTCGCCACTTAAGTGGGAACAGTGCATACAAAGTATATATAACAGACCACAAAATACATCATTTCCAAAAACGTACGACATAGCATCAGAAGGAAGAATGAAAACTATTTTAAAATTAATTAATGCAAAAGCACATAACTCGTGTATTGCAATTTAATTTTGTATTTAGTAGAAGAGTGAATATATAATTTTCATTACGTTGGTCGTATTTCTTTCTTAAAATAAATACATTAAAGTATATGTATGAACTACATTTAAATGTCACAGTTGTATAAATACATAATTTAATGTTTATATATAATATAGTTTTTTTTTTTTTTTTTTTTTTAACAAAAAGAAATTTGTATTTATAATTCGAGAGAATTTTTTGTGGTGAAAAGGTGAAAAGTCTACTCATATACCTCGTCTGTGCTTTTACCTTATGGACTTTCGTGGCCCAATCTGACTGCCATACCGACCTGAAAATTCGGAGGTGATTTTAGCGTCCTCTTCTCATGGATGGTGGTCAGTTGAGGAACTATTCACTGAATTAGTATTGATAGGCAAACAACTGTAGTGTATGCGTAAATGCATGTGAGTTAACTATAGAAGGGATTAAAATTCATTTCTGAATCTGTTGGTAACGTTGCGAATGACACGAAAATGGTAATGGGGTTTCGAGATCCCATAAAAATGAGCTGAAAAAATACATTGGGTGAAAGATCTACTCGTATACCTCGTCTTTGACAATACTCTACAATCTTTGATGAATCAATGAGAATCAAAAATAATCTAGCGTAGAAGCACTATATTTATGATGACCTATGCAAAGCGGATCGCAGCCAATTTGCTAATATTATTTAGTTTTTAATTAATAATTGCATTACCCAGCTAAGAGTATTACAATTATTAATTAAACGTTAAATAATATTACCCAGGTCTCACCACGAGGAGGTTGCTGCGAATGGAGACCCGTCCTGACCGATTCCCAACCACCCTCCATTAATAAAGATCTTCTGCGACCTACGATCGTTGGTCGAAGAAGAAACAAACGAAAGTGCAACCAATGAAAGACGCACAACCAACGAAGAGAGTTGAAAGAGTTTTCAAAAGAATTTATCTTCAAATAAAAATAACCTGCCTAACATAATGCCTAACTAAACATCTGCCTAACTATAAATCTAAATTCGTTTATTATATCAAGAAACAATTCTAAATTCGCAGCCATTAGCTCGGTGTTACCCACGATAAAAAAGCTTTTCTATCGTGGGTAACACCGATTACCAGGTCTCACCACGTGGAGGTTGCTGCGAGTGGAGACCCGAAAGGAGATAGATGGAATCCAAGTTCCATCGATCTCCCTTTTACATCCTTAGAAACTAGATTAGTCATGCCAAGAAATTATTTTGTTTAAAAAGGGATGAAGCTAAATTGTTGGAGACGCGACGCGACGCGATACGACGCGATGCACCATGCAATGGTGCAAGGAACGAGAGACGCGAACCGAATAGCGAGGTCAGAAGGGTCAGCTCGTTGCCTCTTGGCAAGTCCGATCGAAGGGGAAGGGAATCGACGCACCCGACACGGGTTCCCCATTTCCCCCAAGCAGCCTGTTGGGAGCCAAATGGACCCAACTCGGGATGTCTGACAGAGAGAGGGATCCTGAGTCGGGGCTACCGCAGACAGGAACAGTCCCTGATCCCCTCTGCGGCCGAAACACCCTTTTCCTTGGATCGTCTCACTAGAGGACGGCAACTGACCCTTCGGACCAGCTAATCGGCCGATCACTTGCTTTCTACATGGAAGCAGTGGTGATCGGAGAGGACGGGAGACGAGTGAAAGAGAAGCTACTTGTTACATAATTACTTGGCAGAACACGCGGCTACACTAAAGACTTAAGTCTAAATTAATGGTACCAAGCAATTATTTTGTTTAAAAAGGGATGAAGCTAAATTGTTGGAGACGCGACGCGACGCGATGCTGAACCGTGCAGCAGATCCGAGGATCGAATCGACACTACCCTTGGTAGATTGATTTCTATTTCTAGAAATCGATCTATCATTGGCAGGCGACTAGATCTTTCGGACAAACTGGACAGCCGATCACATGTTTCGTTCGACGAAACAGTGGTGACCGAAGCAAGGAACGAGAGAACGAGTCGAGAGAAGCTACTTGTTAAATAATTACTTGGCAACATTGGGAGACGCATATAATAGGGACTTAAAATTAACGTCGAAGCTCAAGTCTAGTCAAGTTGAAGCTAAAATTCGGACGATAGAAGGAAACAAAGTTCCTTGTACCAAGCAATTATGTGGTTAAAAAAAGGGATGAAGCTAAATCGTGGGATACGCGACTCGACGCGGCGCGACGCTGAACCGTGCAGCGGATCCGAGGATCGAACCTACTGCCCTTGCTAACTCGATCTCAACAAGAAAACAGAGAACTGCAACTCCGAATCAAGGTCTCCATTTCTCCAACGCAACCCGCCGGGAGCCCGAAGGACCCGACTTAGGCTGTCTGACAAAGAGAGAGTACCTGAGACAGAGTCGACTTCCGCTGGAAGGTATGCGTTTCCGCAGAATACGGAAACTCCACACCTTCCAGCGAAGTGCCGTTTTCCCTCAATCAAGCTTACCAAGGGAAGGCGATTAGATCTTTCGGACCAGATACACGGCCGATCACATGTTTCAATCGATGAAACAGCGGTGACCGAAGCTACGAACGAGGGAACGAGCGAGAGAGAAGCTACTTATTGAATAATTGCTTGGTACAGACGCGGAGATACATATATTAAAGAAACCTTCGACGTTAATTTTAAGATTCGCGACGAAGCTTAAGACTAATCAACTTGGAATTAGAAGTCCCTCGGCGGTTGTGGCGTACTCCCTCGATGTCCTTGCGATTAATCTAAATTTAAACTGAAATCAAAAGTAATATTTATATTAGTGAGATATGGAAGGAAATTAAGCAACATATTACAAGAATTGAAGCTGAAACATAAAAATAAAAATCTTATATTAGTCAGTATCATCGAAACAAATATGGTATATGCATCGACACAATGTTGTACATATCAAAACGAACATTTGATACCCTAACCGTAACCCTAACCCTAACCCTAACCGATTCCCAACCACCCTCCATTAATAAAGATTTTCTGTGATCAACGATCGTTGGTCAAAGAAGAAACAAACGAAAGTGCAACCAATGAAAGATGCACAACCAACGAAGAGAGTTGAAAGAATTTTCAAAAGAAACTTAGATCGAGATACCAAACAATCAAACGAAATGAAAGAATCAAAGTACCTCCGCAGAATATTACGAGAATTCGAGCAAGAACGTAAAAACAAAAATCTTATTCTAATCAATGTAATAAAAATTCATGAAATTGTATAGAAACAAATATAGTATATGATTGAACATACATTATTATATCCTACAATATTATACATATCAAAGCAATAACATAAATTCGACAAACAATATAAAAGTAGACATAGAGAAAAGGAACATTCATAATAACCAAATAAAATCAGATAGATAAATAAAATTGAATTCACATCAAACAAAGAAATAAAAATAATAAAATACAAATAAGTGGAGTGGACTTACAACTTGTTGTCAGTACATAGGATAGTTACCACTGGGCCAGCTGTAAAGTAAGAAAATATTCATATTAGTTAGGCAAGCGTGGCAAAATCAAACGATAGAATAGGAGAGGGGAGAGCAATTTTAAATAGTTCTTACCAGTGGCCATCACGGTCCGGCACTGGTCAGTAGTGGTCAGTAGTGGTCAGTATTCGGATCTGCACTGGTCAGCACTGGTCAGTAGTGGTCAGTTCTGGTCAGTCCTGGTCACTCCTGGTCAGTCCTGGTCACTCCTGGTCCCCCCAGTGGTCAGCGCGCCACGAATGGCCTGGCGTAGGCCCGCGAGACCCGATTCCCCTGGATGCTCCAGGGGTACTGAAGATTTTGTCCAGCGGTAGTCTTCGAGTGGGGAAGTCGAAGAGTGGGGAGACAGTGTCAACGTGAAGAGTTACGAACCGCTTGGTCTAAAGAACAATACTATTTCGATTGATCCCACCTCTTGACCATTTCTGGATCTTCACTGGACTGCTGACCTTGATGTCAACCTCACTGTTGACCACTAGTGACCATAATCATTGTTGATCATCGACCCATTAAAACTATTACGAAGATTAAAGCTTTCTTACGAGGATCCCCTTACTATTTGATGTATGATCTTTTTAACATTTTGTTCCACTTTGGAAGAGTGTATCTCATGTTATAAGACACTCGTGGTACAGCGATAGCGTTCATCCTACTAACGATAGGTCTATTCTTTACCTCGTTTATGTGTAATAGGTATACATGGGTTGGGAAATAAAAATGCTTGGGCAGTTGAGGCTCAAAATCGTATGCAGGTTGACACAAATCGGATTTCAGCTCTTTCGAAAGCAAGAAAGACTCACATTCACGATTCTTTGACTAGTTAAAGTTGTAAATAATTTGCATGTAATCATCGAAGTGAATAATGTTAACAAATTCAAGAATCTTATCATCTGCTATTATAAATCGACAAAAATATGAGTTATATTTAATTTGTACATTATATCGTCATCCATCAATATAATTCCAAAGTCAAAGTATTAAGTCTCTTATTGGAATTTGAAATCAAGGAATGTTTCATTGGCGGGTAACTGACGTCATGATAGTTGGTAAACGATTCGAATAAATTTTATACAAAATATTGGTAACATCTAAATTATTATAACAATAAATAACATACATATTCATATTTATATAATTTTGTCTATTTATTGAGTTGTAAGATGAAAAATTTATAAAAATCATTGTACTTCCGTTACTTTCAAAGTTACTCCACCTTTAAGCGTTAGCAAGAAATTTCGGGGGTCACTCTCGAATGGAATCGTCGTTTTTTCACAAACATCGACTCTATGATTTCGAAGAATCGTGATAAGTCCAATCTTACTTTGATAATGCGCAAAACGGGCACCTGAAAACAGGTGATTCAACATGGTATGTAGAAACACAGATAATGAAACGTTAATTTTGCTAGCAGTTAGAATATATTTCATATACGTACCTATACAGTTCCTAGGTCCGTCACCGAAAGATAGGAAACTCATAGGATGTCTATTCTCAATAGCTTCATTTGTAAATCTTTCAGGGTTAAAAGTTTCTGGATTTGGATAAATATCGGGGTCATGTTGAATCGCATATACTGGTATCCAAATTAACGTATCTTTTGGAATTGTAATTTTTGTCCCTTTAAATGTGTAATCTTCGGATACTTGTCTCATCAACATTGCCAGTATTGAGTACTTTCTCAGTGTCTCTATACGAAAAGAAATAATTTATTGAAAATAATAAGTAAAATACTCATTTTTTTGATCGATTAGAATTTATTGGGGGTATGCACCTCGAAACACTGCATCCAGATATTTCATTTCTTTCACTTGATTGTATGTCAATTGATCATTCTGCGTACTGTTTTCTCTGATTTCTGCTCGTAACTTGTCCTGTATGTGCGGATTCTGCGCTAATTCGTAAAGCGCAAAGCCCATCGTTGACGAGGAAGTTTCAAATCCAGCTAGGAAAAAGATAAATGCTTGCGAAGTGAGCAACTGGTCCGTAAATTCTGTAAAAAACAATACAATTCGTATAACAAAACCGATCGTAAGATATATTAATGTCTCGCTAAATTTGATAAGTAATAACAAGTTTTTTTTTATTAGACAAAATCAGATATTAAAAGCTGCTAAAGAGTTTAAAATCACTTACCAAGGTTTTCCAACTTTTCTGGATTTTCTTTAAGTTCCATCAACACATTAACGAAATCAGGCCGAACGATATTGTTTTCTTTTCTGTATTTCATCGTGCCTACGATCGCATTCGTAAAGAATTTAGCAACTTCTTTCGGTTGCAACAGGTGGCCAATTATATTGTACAATCTCGGTAGAAATTGTCTGCAGAGATCTTGAGCCACTTGTCGTAGAGAAGGAGTAAACATTTGTTTGCCTATTCGTCGAAATTCGCTATCTTTGTCTTTAAAGACATTCATTTCAATTCCAAAAGCACAGCTACCGATCACGTCGGTCGTGTATTTCGCTGCCAATTCGCGACATTCTATAAGCTCTCCGTTTTTTACCACTTTGTCCAGATATTCTTCCAAATGTTTTGCACATTCTATTATGAGGGGAAACATTTCTTTGAGTTTGCCGGTCGTGAACACAGGCGAGAGCTTTGCCCTCAATGGTCGCCATCTTTGGGGTTCTAATACGAAAAGATGTTCTGTAAATGGATCGATCTACGAATAGATTTGTGATTAGTATACATATTTATTTTGGAATAGTTTGTTATTATACAAGGTGTCTGGTGGTACAAACAGCAACATGATTTAATACCAAAAAATGAATCAAAAATATAGAATAATAAATTCTAGAAGCCAAAATAAGACGAAAATCAAGAATATCAATTTGTTGATTGAGGCTTCGTTAAAAAGTTATTAACGTTTAAAGATCCACCTGTAGTAGTGGTACTCTACTTACCGACGTATCGACAGCCTTACAGCACGTAACCATCCGAGGTATACCTCGTCTGTGATTACAGTTTTCTGAGTAAGAACCATTATCACGCGTACGCAACTGTTCGCAGATTGCCGTTCTACAGGCGTAACTTTAAATGTTAATAACTTTTTTTAACGAAACCTCGATCAACAAATTGGTATTTTTGATTTTCGTCTTATTTTAGCTTCTAGAATCTCCCATTAAAATTTTTCCCAGAAATGGCTTCCCAATGTAACAATTTGCATTTTTAATTATTCAAATGCTATAATAATTGTTTGCCTTAACTGTCCAATAGAAACGATATTATTTTACATTATTTTTGCCCGAAATTCAAGAAACTAGAATGCAACAACGAAGTTGCATCAAGACAGAACTCGGTGCGTACCTCGTTAATTTTTAAAGTTATTTTTCGTGAATTAAACTTATTTATTCGTACCTTTGGAAATATAGGAATCCCTCGGTGTGCAAAAAGAGAGAAGTCTCTGATAAGAACATCCTTACTAAGGTTTAAATCATTAACGACGAGAATAGGAGTACTTCCTTGAAATATTCCGAACACTGGTTCGTGTTTGTATTCGTCGTATAATTTCTTTACGTAACTGCTAAACGATATTTTTCTACTTATCAGAGATCCGAAATTACCGAAAATAATTGAGGGCTGTGGTCCGGGTATACCACGTTTTTTCCAGAAATCATAGGTCGAAGTATAATAGTAGTAAAGCGTGAGAAGTGTTATAGCAATGGTGCATAATATTAAAAAACCGTCTGCCATGTTGTTAGTTTTTCTAAGGAGAATAATAATTGAAAATAGTTACTGATACACGACATCAAAACCGTTAATAATAATTTTTTAAATGATACAGTCTTCAGTTTTGTTTTGACATTTAAACTTGAAATAAATATTGTATTGTCCAAATTAATCAAATATCAGAACAGTATATATATACCCCTGAAATCAAATTTTATTACATATATTATGTTCTGTGTCACTATTCAGTGCGTAATTATGGCTATGTATAATCCCGTTATCGTTATCTAGTACGTCATACTATGTTTGGTTGTTTACTCAAATTTTAAAAGCTTTGTTGTAATTATACGTTATAGAGATTAAAATGTACAATATACAATGCCTATAAATATACAAGGTCTCGTATCTATAACAAGAAAAATTTCTTTTTGCACACTTGTAAATTTTTTAAGATTAATCGAATATGATGAAATTTGGTAAATATTTTACGTATATCTGGTACATAACTGGGAATATTTCTAAATTGGTAACGCTTCGGGTCTGAATCGTTGCATATTAATATTATAAATTCAACAAATAATTTGCACATATACACGATCTTTCTACGTCGACGCAATAATGTTCAAAGTAGTTGTTATATCATTACACGCACAGGTACTCATTTGCACAAACTTTTCAACAAAATTTTCTCCACTAACTTTCAACAAAATACTCACACGCAATAAGTTGTCAAAATATTGAGAGTCGCTCGGTTTGTAGCATCTCACGGTGAAACGTGAACCGTGTCTGAATCGTGACAAGCGTTTCATGTTACAGATACCATCAGTCATGAAGAATATGAGATAAAAACTCGAAGGATAAGTTAATCTGCGTGTTGATTTGCTGATGTAATTTCCGTATATTCCAGTATCAATCAATTATTAATCCCACAATGCTCGTGTTTTTTTCAATTTAATCAACCAAAAATGATAAAACATTTTTTTGTCGAATTTGTTACTCACAATCAACTACTTGAAAACGCGTTCTTTGTTAATTCTAATGTTGTATCTCGCGTAATGAACTTTTAACTTCACGAATCGAATTAACTACATTTCATTCTCAGTCCTTAAATTTTAAATCATTTACATTATTATGTAAATTATATTTTTCTATACATATAATACATAATATATTTAAAACTAAAATCGTATTTCCTTGTTAACATTCTTTGCATTTATATATTATTTATTTCTAGTATTATACATACATATATATGAATCAATGTAAACATATTTTAAAAATATATTGCATTGTTAAATACATACAATATGATAACAACATAAAGATGACGAATGTAAGAATTTTCTGTCACAAAATTATATACAATACAATACCAAGAAAATTAAGTTTGACTTACAATGCAAGTATTTGCTGTGTCTTTGTTTTCTTCTAATGATACAATAGGTTGAGCATTTTTTCTTTCTGGTAGTACCTGCAAAAATGCATCTTGCCATGTTCTTCCTTCGCTAACTCTAAGCAAAATTTCGAACACTGAAAAATTTGTGTGCATTATATTTGATTATAAAGTTTGCATTTAAATAACACATACCATGATCAACAGTTAAAACCTTTCTTGCCTTCATTTGTAAGAATTTGTCTAGAGGTAATCGGCCATGCCTTACTCCAGCCTCTACAGCTATTTTATGACAGTGACCCTAAAAATGTAAATGTTGTATCAGAAGATTTATACAAATCGAAAGAGCTAGCTTACCTTATGACTATTATGATCAACAAGACCACCTATAACATACACACGATCATGTTCCAGATGATCAATAATATCTTCTGATTCACTAGTAAGATATATGATTTTTTCTTTCTGATAAACATCTAAATATGATTCGGTGTGAAATTTTACCTATAAAATTTATTTTTACATTGCTAAATGTGAACTATAATAGTTATATTTTGAAAACATTTTGAATATCTTTTAATGAATCAACAAGTACATTCAAAATAATTACATACATCCCAATGTTCATACCCATTATGCTTCTGCATATGACTTCTTGATTTTCCATTAAAACCAGTAAGGGAAAATTGCATTGGTGCATTGGCCCTTCTATTTAAAGTATAACATCTTAGTATTTGTTTAGTTAATTTTGCAATATCCTTATCGATCATTAGATCATCAAAAGACATATCGATAGTCACACCAACTTTACAACTACTATCTGCCATTGTACTTTTTTTTAAAGCTTTTCTAGATGGTCCAAGGTCTATGTTGTTTGCACGTGCAAATGCTCGTTTTTGCCTTGCTTTTTCTCGTTCCTTTAATCTATTTAAACATTTCAATTGTTAAACATAAATTATAGTCATTGTCAAATTTACATAAAGTTATAATTATATAATATCAACGTATTTCTGAATATTTATTAAAGAATTAACAGATAAAAAACCTTTTCTCATCCTTTCTTTCCAACCATTTTTCCCTTTTTCTCACTTTTTTTAATTGACGTTTACTTATATTTGGATTTAATTGTAGTAATTTTTTATTGGAATTATAAAAAGTTTTTTGATTACATATGTTTATATGTTGTGTATCATTTTCTGATGTCTCAATATTATTTGCCTTTTCATTCTCCATATTCTTATGAATTTTTATCAACTTAAATAAATAAGAAACTCTTTCTCATGTTTAAGACGGTTGGACATCCAGAGGCACTTGTAATTCAGTAATGTGCCATTCAACGACACGTGCCGCGTGCCACAGCGTAGCATAACACGTTACTCATAACGTAATATGTTATGGTGAACTCATTTGCACGACTAAGGGAAGGTTAAAGTAGTTCGGGACTTTAACTCGAAGTGCAACAAATACTGCAATATCATTTATATTACTAGTTTTAGCCGTTTCAACAAAATATTAGGAATATATAATGTAAATCTACATGATTACGTTTTCAACATTTATTACCGTACATACGAGAAAATGATTTCCAAATTCATAGTTGCATACTTTGTTTACTTATTTATTTATATCACTTCAGACTACAGCTCTACCACAAGTAAGCTAAATTTGTAAAAAAATGAATCTAATTGTTTAGTACCTTATGGTGGTACTGCAGTAAATTCTTGACTCACTTCACTCGACAATTGTTAACCAATCGCAGTTAAGAACGAAGTTCGCGCCCCTCTGATTGAGGCCCTCTAATTTTAACGTATGAACTTTCTATTCCTGGGCGCTGTCATCGACAGATGCAAGATGGCTATGGTTATGGTGCATTATAGGAAAGAAAATTCGAAACGTCCGAATGATCATTTTTAATAATATATAATTGTAAACGCATCACAACGAACTCGGTCTAAGTTTTTGTGTACGAGACAGTATTTTTCCCTCGCAAACTTTGGAAACGCTACGCAAACAGGACAGAAATCAAAATGACATTTTTCGGAGCAAGCTGATTGCATGAAGAATCTCCGATGTCAGCAGGGAGGATGATTTTCTTAGTTTTGTGGCGATTTCGCCAGTGATCGAGGTGAATTAATTAATTAGAAGTTTCCTTTACTAATAAATTATAGTGTTCAACTGCATATTTTGTTTTTATCGCAGTATTATGCTTTGCAGATTAAGCTAAGAAACTTGCTGTCATTTTTAAATTAGTGTTCAATAACCACTCTCTTAATAATTGGATAAGTTGTGTATCGATTATAATTTTTACTTTTTCTGTAAAATATAAATGAGAAATAATAATTCCAAAGTGATTGTAACACTTATTAATAGTATCATTATTTGATATTATTATTTTGCATTAAGTGCATCAAAATAATTTTTGTAGAATATACCTTTGTATAATTTATTTTTATTTTCTTTTTTATATTACTATATAAAACATTTATATCTACTCTTGCTTCACTGTAGAATCGATATAAACTTAAGTAATTTTTAATTTTAGTATTATTTGAAAATTAAATATGACTCCTCCTTCAAATCGAAAGCGAAGCTCATCCGTTAGTTTTACAAGAGCTAAGGATAACAGTGAAGATGGAGCAGATGAAATTCATATATCTTTAGCACCATATATACAAACCTATTTGGCACATAGCGGTCAAGGGCTCGGATGTTGTGGAATTAGCCTTCCAGTACCATTTGAACGTGCAGCACCAAGATCTTGGTGGAATCCTAAATTTGATTCAGAAATACTTGAAGAACAATTTAAAAGAAGTGCCTTTCCACAAATTAGATTAAGATTCCGGTAATAATAAAAAAATAAATAATATTTATTTAATTTATGTTTTAGATATTATATTAATTTTTATTATTTTAGATATGCCCTAACATATATATTATTGATTTCTCTATCATGGTTGGCATATTTTGTTATAATTGGAACAGAAAATAATACCACAACATGGCCAGCTATAGCAGCAGTTTTCATAACTGTCGGAGCAATGGTATCAATGGTTTTGTATTTAACACATACAGATTATTACAAAACCTATCTACTACCAATTTCATTAGCAATTGCATCTATGCTTTGCATTCTGTCCTTACTTTTTCTCGCAATAGTACCACCCTACATAGATGGCTTAACTCTAGTTGGGCATTTTGCACTATGTTCTGAAATTTTATTATTGATTTACACTGTGTTGCCAATGCCACTGTATGTTTGTGTGGGGATATCAACAGTCTATTCCTTTCTATTTGAATTTTTGACTGCCTACCTATATGGTACAAAAACTGCGAGAGAAAAGTTTTTTAGTGAACATAGTTTATCAAATAATTCTACAGGAAACGATACAGTGCTAGATTATACCAAAATATCAGCAGCTGCATACTCTTCGTTGAGATATTTCAATGACAGTCAACTTTTAAACATGATGCACAATGACAACGAATATACAACAGAAAGTGTGATACCCGTACCATATTCTCAGGAATCAAAACTGTTATCTGCATTTGGACTGAGGTCATCCAACTATGAGACTATGATGGATAGATTGTCTGGAGTTTTGAATGATGCAAATGTTTTCAAAAACTTGAATTCTAGTATAATATCAACGATAGCTAATGTTAATTCCACTATAAATGCTTCATCGAACGACTTAATTTCCAAAGGTATAAACAATACAACCTCAGTATTGGGGGAAAGTGCGTTGATCCATAAAAATGACGAAACGTCAAACTATTTCTTAAGTAGTAACATATCTAACCGATCGTTTTCGGATGATAATTATTTTTCTACGAGCCTTGGAATAAGGATTTTAATGCAAATCTGCATTCACCTGATAGGTATACATATTTTAATAATGACTTTTGTAAGAATGCGTGGTACATTTATGAAAGTTGGACAGTCCTTGCTGGTGCGACGTCAACTAGAAATGGAGAAGCAACTTAAAGAAAAAATGATTCATTCGGTGATGCCACCCAAAGTTGCTGACTGGTTAATGGAAGAAAGTGAGCGTGAAAGGGAGCGTGAAGATTCTTTAAAAAAAGGATCAATACCATCCAATAATACAGATATACGTTCACTATTTCGGCCATTCAATATGCATTCAATGGATAACGTTAGTATTCTATTTGCCGATATTGTTGGGTTTACACGAATGAGTTCAAATAAGACTGCAGAAGAATTGGTAGGCATTTTAAATGATCTTTTCGAAAGATTCGATGATTTATGTGAACATCACGGATGTGAAAAAATTTCCACATTGGGAGATTGTTATTATTGTGTAAGTGGATGTCCAGAGCCAAGATCAGATCATGCAAAATGTTGTATTGAAATGGGATTAGGTAATTTATCCTTTTTTTTTTTAATCGTTATGTTGTAAAAAGGTGGCATACAAATAAAAAGTAATCTATATGTGTTCAGCTATGATAGAAGCTATAAAACAGTTTGATATTGAAAGAAGAGAGGGTGTTAATATGCGAGTTGGAGTACACACTGGAACTGTTCTCTGTGGAATTGTAGGTACTAAAAGATTTAAATTTGATGTATGGTCTAATGACGTGACACTGGCAAATAAATTAGAAAGTACAGGGAAACCAGGAAGAGTTCATTTAAGTGAAAATACGTTGAGTTTTCTCAATGATCAGTATATTACAGAAGAAGGGGATCTGATAAATGGTATGTAAATTGTGTACATTCAATTATAATGAAATATAATAAAAGAATATTCGTTATATATTATTTTTCTATGTCAGGTATTAAGACTTATTTCATCAAAGGTCGAAAATCGGATTTCGCCAACCAATTCATAGCAAATATAACATCTCCAAAAAGTATATCGCCTCTAATGCAGTCGCGTCACCGTTTGGCCTCTTGCAATAGTCAATCTAAGTCGAAATATCATTATCTTCACATGGTCACTAATGCAAGTAATTATAGAATGAAAGCAAACTCTCTGCCGAGTATTTTAGACTCAGAAAATGGAGATACTGACACTGCAGATGGAAAAGAAAATGTGAATAAAAGTCCGATATCTGTTGCTAGTTATGGAAAGAAAAAATTGAGGAACAAGCCGTGGAAATACTTGCAACGACAACGAACCACTGAAGAAATGACTCCGCTTGAAATGGAACAAGCCAAAGCAATTATTATCGAACGATCGAAAACTGAATTTCAATCGTTTGAAGATCGCAATGGATTTAGGCAGGTCAATCACGTCGATAGAAAATTCTCGTTTTAACATTCAACCGTATTGTCTCATTTGTATATAAGTTGTATTTAATTGTAGAATACGTCCCAAAACGACATAGAAATGGATCCAAACCCTATACCTTCTAGTCCTTTATTGTCTGGTCAAGAGCCACTCAGTCGTGCCTCTTCTATGTGCAGTAGAAAAGATTCTGGAATCAGAAGTAACAGCAGACGTAGCAGTATACAGCAGCAGGTATTGCAAGAAACATGATACGGTCACATTACAAGGCTATCTTACCGTTAAAATTTCATTCACCTACAATGTCGGCATACGTCTTTTCCTCCTGCAGTTTATTTTCACGTTTTAGTTATTTTTGATGAATGGTATGGCTCAAGGAGACTTATTAGCGCACAGAGTGAGTGGCTATTATACTTCTAGTTCGACGTTGAACTCTATTCACGAGCCGTCGTCTTCAATACCTCCCTATCCGTTTCCCCCAGCAGTCACGGATACTTTTGGTGCATGTTTTCATAAGTTAAGAAAACAATCTGATCTACAATTAATCAGGTGAATAAATCAAACGTAACTACGTTTTATGCATTTTAAAGAATGTGGCGCGTAATTTCATACGATTTTTATTTTCCTCGAAGGTGTGTTCAAGATAACGTAAGTTCTCAACGCTCGTACTTCGTGAAACCGCCACTATCAAGCGTGACTCTTTTCTTCAAGAACAAAGAAATGGAAAAGGAATACAGAGAGAATGCTCATAAGGTCAGCGAGTGTATCAGCGGTAACCCACCTACTTTAGCTACTTCGAGGTTCAATACGTATTTTGATATTTTAATATCGGCGTTGGTATACACTGCCGTTACGGTTTCACTTTTTTTACTTTGCGAGCCGACATTATACTATATAATCTTCTCCGTGTGTGCTATTACAATCCAAATTATAGCCGTGTCGCTTTGCGTTCGTCAACTTTTATATCCGAACATGGTTCACGCAACGTTTATACAACAAGTATTTAAATTCTTTTCGCAATGGTATCCTTGGCATACTTGCGGCGCGATTCTCGTTGGTTTACCGATCACGTCTATTCTTTTCAATTATTCCTGTAGCAACTTGCATAATTTGAAAAATTTCGAATACTATTACGGTTACTTGATCTTGGTTGGTTTAGTCCATTTTTGTAATTTCACACAACTAAATTGCTGGATGAAGAATTTCTTGGTGACGTTTATGGGTGTACTATTTCTATGTCTTGTAATGAATCATACATCGTATAATCAAGAACATCTCGGTAACCAACTCGCTAACAACTCGATACATTATCCACGATCCTTGATAAATCAACGCGGCACCGATTTAATTACGAATCGATCCAACGAAAGTGCTGCGAAACAAATGTTCAACGATACTACCACTTATGCATTAACCTTCGCGACGAAAGCTATTCTCACGAGACAACGAGAAGCAGAAATCAGATACAACGAAAGATTGTACAGTTCTGAGATTTTTTTAGATATGATACTTCTACTGTTGCTAGTTTGGTTTTTGAATCGCGAGTTTGAGATCAGTTATCGGTTAAGCTTCCACGGGAATGCTGTAGCGGCACGGGATAAAAGTCGCGTGCAATCGATGAAAAACCAAGCCGACTGGCTTTTACATAATATTATACCGAAATATGTTGCTGATCAGTTAAAAACGACCGCCAAGTATTCGCAAAATCACAAGGCTGTAGGAATTATATTTGCGAGTATAGTGAATTTCAATGAACTCTATGACGAGTCTTACTTGGGCGGTAAAGAGTATCTACGTGTGCTCAATGAACTTATCGGAGATTTCGACGAGTTGTTAGAAAAGTCGGAATTCTCAAACGTGGAGAAGATCAAAACTATTGGTAGCACGTTTATGGCAGCGAGCGGCTTAAATCCGCAAGTTAGGCAACAAAGTGAACATAAACAAGCGCATCTTTTTCAATTGATAGATTTTGCTATGGCCATGCATAAAGTAATATATGACTTCAACAGAGATTTGTTAGGTTTTAAACTGATCTTAAGGATCGGTTTCAATTATGGCGATGTCACCGCCGGTGTAATCGGTGCTACGAAATTATACTACGATATTTGGGGCGATGCTGTGAATATAGCGTCTAGAATGGATTCTACCGGAGTAGCTGGAAGAATACAGGTGGCCAAGAATGTTTTGGATGTTCTCTCGGAACGATACGAATTTGAACCACGTGGTCAAGTCTATGTCAAAGGAAAAGATAATATGGATGTGTTTTTATTAGTAGGGAAAAAGGACGATATCGATACAACGACGACATGCACTTAAAAACGTTTCGAGCGCCTAACGATCAAGCCAAACCGATTTGCCTACGAATTTATTCGATTGTACGTTACCATTATTGAGCGTACGATCTTTTCTGGATTAGGCTTCTAGCGATATTTCGATCTCGTAATGAATTGTATGAATTTGCGGTGAACGTATCCGTCAATGTTGCAAGTAAAAACCAAAAGTACCTTATTCTTCAATTGCTCGCTCATTAAAGATATTTATTCTTAATGAAATGTTCACTGTATTTTTTTACGTAATTTAAGAGCATCAGATGCGAAACCTACCAAAACCTATCTTTATAAAGTACAAAGTTTAAAGTTACAAAATTAGATTGATTTGAAATTAAGAAATTTCCCTTAAATATTATTACGAAGAATCTAGGCGAAACATCCATCGAGACGAGTAGTACGCGTCTCTGGTGTTTGTGTACTTTCTGTATGAATGAACGATGCGAATGAACGAATACATGACCAACTTGGTCATCGTCGACAGTTCCTAGTAAACATGTGACTTATTCGATAACTGTTAGTTATCTGGTGCATGAAAAGCTTTCTGATATTTTCTTTCGTTAATTCTTCCGGTTCGTGCAAGATTATATGGTCCACGTGTTTCTTCTGTTCTAATGCTAATAAGTAATCAGAATTATTTGTATAGTAAACTGGATTTGGAAACGTATTAAATCGCTTTGAATTTCATAGTGATTCACATGGTTGGTGAATCGAGGATTTCTATCGAAATTTCTAAGAATGACTTTAAAGATCAAACGGTGATATTCTGTAGAATGTTACATTTTTATTTTTTTTTTTTACAAACAATTAATGTTGGAACAATCAATAAGTTTTAAATTTTGTAGAAGAATCAATGATAATTGATGTGGAATAAATTATTGCTTCGGAAACGTGAGTTGACGTAATCTTTTACATTTATATCTTATAATGATTTTGTATAATGTTTATAATGTTTGAAGTAAAACATTTTTACAATTTGTGTATCGAACAAATTACATAAAATTATATTTCTTACTGTTTTCATCATTAGGACAACGTATTCAATTAAAATTTGGAAACAATAATAACGATTTTAATTTCTGCTGATTCCATACTTCTTTTTTATTATTTTTATTTTATACTTATTATAAATAAAGGTATACGAGATTTAATATTTATAATAAAATTCGAAAAATCGGTAATCACAGCATTGAAATTTGAACGTTTCGATTTTGAAACGAGTACTCGATACGTACGTTTCCATCGCCAATCCTTACAAGAGATTTCAAGCTCCTTGTAATCCTAGTTGTAATGTATGATAAAAATACGCAGTAGAATGAAATATTTACAGAGTATCAGTATTTGATCTTAGATTTACATCTCAGAAATATCAGTAAAATCCTCGATAGATTCATACCATAAGGTGCTCTTAGTAGAACACTCTTTAAGACTTAATTGACCAGTAAATTATAATCGAAACTCTCGTCTAACTCTGTTACAATTATAAACTCTAATTAAGTAAATATGACTCCGGATTATTTTCTATTGACTTATCGCACGGTCAAGATTACACTGTAAAAAACCTGTTTTAAGGTTTTTATAATTCTCGAAAACATGGTACTCAATAATTCCATATAAAGTTTACATTCTGTTCTAGTTGAACGTATGATAGAAAACAATTATTGGAATTTTATTGTAATATTGCTTCAGGGTTACATCAATGATTACCGTTTGAATAATAAAGTCTCTTTTCACGAATTATCATTCCGCCATTTTGTACCTAATATTTATCTTTTTTTTTTAAATATCGGTAAAAAGATATATATAAAGATATATAAAAAGAAAAAAACAGGAAAATATCTTTTAGGATTTTACTGCAATCGTATTCCAAAGACTATTTTTTAGAGATTCAGAACATGAAGCCCCTTTAATGTCCCATTTTGTGTGAGCATACATACATATGTACAAAAAATACAAAACATGTTTTTGACTTTATTTGTACTTATTTAGAAACGAGTTAACATGTTTTATGATTTTTATGAATGTACTAGGCAAAGTATTTCGATTTCATCGATGTCTATCGCGGTAGTTAGTTCAACGGGTAATAAAATTTGAAGCTGATCAAAACTTGTACTCTGTTATAATAATCTTAATAATATTTTGTGGCAAAATATAGATCTTTATGAATTTTGATAACATATGTAACTTTGATACTATAGACAAATTGATCATATTTAACGGGTCATAATTTAATATCGTGTGCCAATGTTTGGAACATTTTAAGATACGGCAAGATAACAAAAATTTAGTGTTGATATTTTAAATTGCTATGTGCTCGTTATTTTAAATGTTTTTAGGTAACACGATCTCTATCGCGAGAGTGCTTCGTTTCTTATACAATTTGTTTTACCACGTGATATTTAAATTTCACATGTGACGATTGTCGCATATTAAATAACTGATCAGTTTGATCTATGATCTTGTGTAAAGTACTGTTACTATTTGATGCATAATGGCGATTATACAAAGTACTAATCTGAGTTTCGTGCGATAGTCATAGTGTTACATTTTTCACAATAATAGAATAAAATTAATTAAAGTAACTATAAAAAAATGTAACAAGAAATCATGGAAGTATTACATTTTTAAACGATATTTAACATTTAAAAATATTTATGTGTAAACAAGTGGAATGCTGCATTCTTGTCAATTTTAAATATTAAGTAAAACTTGCATTTAATCGTCGTAACCCGCCTATAACAAAAAATCATTTTACAGTAAATGATTTGGCTTTAGTGCCCACTTTGCATTTTTTAAAGTACCAAAAACTCTTAAATAAAATGTTTAAAACAAAATTATTGAATTAAACTTATAATTTACAGTACTTTTCAAAAGTGTTTTGAGAAATATAAACGTTTTACTTATCCAAAAACTATTACACGTGATCCGAATATAAATTTTTACACGAAATTGTAAAATTATTTTATATAAATCAACAACCTCTGTATTGTATATTATAGCGAAGTATTGTTTACAAAAACTGTACTACACATCGCGCGATTTTTTTAAAATCATGCTGTTTTACATTGTTACAAGAGATTTTATGTAAATTCAAAAAATAGGAATAAATGCGTGCAACTTAATATACAATTACTTGATAACATATTTAGACATTTCTTTCGATCTGTTATATCAGAATTACTGCATGCTGTTCTTTAGTGATGATTGTCCTTATGTTACAACTGCATATTTATACGCATCACGCACACGACACATACATACACTCTTGCGCGCACCTTGGATACTCATTGAACTAAATATTTGTTGTATACGATAAAATCCCGCACCAAAAATAAGATGGTTTTCACACGTAACATCGGATTTTTTTACAAACTATTCACAATTGATGTTGAATGCGTGTATAAGCGTAATATCTTTTTATTCTCTCCTTCCTATACCTATGTTGAGTACAATGTATGTCGTTATGCTACCCAGACTATATACACGCGTATAACCTCACAGATAATTTAAACAGAAAAATGCTGTTCGTAACAAACTTATCCTATGAAATCCTCTTATTTTAGGTATCAGGATTTCTTTATTTATAGTTCAATCTTCTTTCTGTAGGAAATCGTTTTCACGATGATTTATTATTATTTATCAATTTAGACCACGTGTTCGCGATATGGTCATCTAAACACAGTTTCTGCTACGTGGGTCCTGCAAACAAAGCAGCGATTCCACTATCAGTCGCATTCTTAGAAATTTCATCCACGCGTATCGGTTGCGGTTTTCCAAAAACTTCTATCCGTGGTAAATTATCTATTTTAACTTCTTTACGGAATAACTGACCAACGCTTCGACCAATGAGCTGTAACAAGTATCGTACAGTATATATTTAAAAGATAATATTCTCTTGCTCTATGATTATGAAACTGTTCCAACAAATTTTTTACCTGATTCGTGATTTTTTTGAAAAGATCTTTCTTTCCTTTCTCAACTTTATTTCCTTTAGTACTAACTACAGCCATCTTTTCATCGAAACGCTGCAGATCGGTAGGATTAATACCAGGAATTTGCTGCATTACTTCGATAATGTTCGGGAATTTGGGTCGCAAACATTCGTAAACTTGTGCACCCAGAGTTACAAGAGAACCTTGATTGGCTTCATGTTGCCCATGAAGCTGTAAGCCTTGAAGAATAGCTACCATAATATGAGCGGCCATAGCTGGTGTTAGACTACCATCAGCTGCTAATGCTCGTACAACCGGTCCGGTTAACATTGTAGCTTTCAAACTGGCATTTGAATCATTCCAAGCTAAAGCTCTGGACGCAATAAGAATTATTTATTTAACATTTGTTCTACTCAAATACTAAAACAATAAATACTTAATTTAAAGTAAAATTTACCCTAAAACGCATAAAACAACACTATGGCACGTAGTTGGGTGTCGGAGAACAAACGTTCCTAATTCGCTGACAACTTCGGCGACTATACTATTTCCTCGCGATGACGGAGGATCTATAGCCATACCTCCCATGTCTTGTTCCATAATATCGGGAGGAGTTGCATCGCTAGCTGCACCTCCAACAAGAGCTACTTTCAGCACATCTACAAAATCCCTCGTTAAATTTCGATTTAACATGTCAGCAATAACTTCTTGCGTATCGGTATTTTCCTCGTCCAAACCGCCAGACTCGTAGAGATGTGCAATATATTGCCACTTGGCACTTAATCTTTGACACACTGTTAAAATATAATTAATGTGTAAATAAAAGCGAAAAGAGAAATAAACAGGAACACCAGAAGTAAAAGGTAAAAAACATCTTACTATGTGTAGAAACATGAGCCAGTACGGGTACAAGAACGCTTTCGTAAAATGCAGGCGGACAGGAGTATATAAATGGTTTCATAAAGACACGTATGATGGGTCGTAATCTATAATCTGAAATCAACTGAAAGGAAAACATCAGTCTTTGCTAAGGTGTAAGCAGCATTTGAAATCTTTTCTATTTCTACAATATAAATATTTTGTTAACTGTTTGAAAAATAAATAATTACCTCCATGTTAGAGAAAACTGAATTAATAAGTGCTGGTGCCAAACCAGGTAACTGATAAAAGTCTCTTCCAATCATATGACACCCACTACCTAACATGTGATAACACTGATCATGGATAGTACTGAGAAATGATTGCATACGAACCAAAGCCGTACTGGAAGATTGATCGGGTTCAGAAGTGTTATCATTTGTTATATTTAAACCTAAAAGGTTTGCCTTTTCAGACTCCAATAGCTCATGAGCGTTTTTGTATCCCTAATAAAAAAAAAGTAAACACCGTTATATTTGCTTCATGGTGTAATCGCTTAAAAGAAATTATTCACGACTTTATTACCTCTGATAAAGCTGCTAATGCCGGAGGAGTGAAGAGTGCATTCATTGCCCTGAGCAGTGCAAAAAGTGTTGGTAGTACTGGAATCACATGTGGTGTAGCAGGATTTCTATATACCGGATTTCCGCTTTCGCTAAGCGCAGCTACGAAACTGCCTCTTGCAGCCCGATCCGGATCATCCGGAATGGAACATCGCTTTACGACGCTCAATATTGTGCAAACACAAATCATTAAGTCGCTTCGATTTTGGCCAGCCGGATCTTCGGTTATACTTTCAACTGGTGATCTACTCAATCCTATGAACCTCATTAATTCAAGCGGACCTTTAAATGCTTCGTGTCCAAGAGCAATAAATTTTGCAGATCCTACACTGATCACTTCAGCGACAAATCTAGTTTGCCTTTCGTAATCACAGAAATGATTTGATATCAATAGAAGTGCTTCATAGAGCATGATTGTCTCCATTTTAGATAATGAACTGGGTTCTCTCGCTAAACTGCGAACCATTGTATGTATTTGATCGAAAACCGGGAGAAGTAACAATGGATATTTCAAACTAATCTTGACCATGAGACTGGCTGCATGACGTCTTACATTCTTTGCTGCTTTAGATCGAGTACCCTTCGTTTCACCTGGTGCTTCAAATACCAGAGCGGCAAAGATTTTATCAAGAACTCTTGGTAGGATGGCTACTCCTGGCATAGCCATTGAACCAGTTGACATCGACAAGAATACAAAAAGAGCACTAATGCAAGAAAGTAGAGCCGACAATAACCAAGGATCGAGTGGAGAATAACCGAGGCATAATTCTAATAATTGCAGGCCAGTTTGTACGCTTGGTCGTTCATTAATTAATAAAATTCTTGATACAACAGAATCTAAAGCTTGTGCAAGAGCTTCCCATTCAAGATATTGTGGATCATTCTGATCACTTTTGTATCGAAGATCTGTCATACCTTTTGTTATTTTAGCTGTCAACCATTGTTGTACATACGTAAATGTTACTAATGGTGCTACCATTGTTGCTTGTCGAAATCCTTCTAATAAATCAGTTCTGAATCGATGAAGAAATACATTGAACTCTTCTTCCGAATCATAGTCTGCAAGGCAATAGGTACTCATTCCATTACTTTGTCTACCATGTGGATATGCTATTTTTATTAACTTTGGTGCTGTGCTTTCTACATATTTAGGTATGTAAGTTAATAATAATGGATCTTGTTTTATTTGTTCGTGTTTAAATAGCATTATCCAGATTGCATTCGCCATGTGTATTAATGTTAAACTTGAGGACATAGTGAAAGTTAACACAGTATCTAAAAATATGTTGAAATGTGTTGGTCGAATGCTGGAACCATCATCTTTGCCCCAAAGTGTACATAGTTGAGTTGCCATTCCAGTTAATACCTAAATTCACAACTAATATTAGCTATTCATTTCTAATATTCAATTAAAATGTAGTGCAAATTAAGTAAATACTTTTTGCAAGAAATAGTACACACATTCAAAAGAAAATATACCTATATGATGTATGTGTGTTCTATGAAACTTTATAAAATGAAAAAATAAAAACATATCATACAACTTTGATACTTTTTCTCAGTTAACTGCAAAAAGAAGTAAATTAAGAATTACCTGCGTAAGTTTCTTTAAAAACAAGTAATGGTTTTCATGAAATTCGTTTGAGCCGGTAACAGGCGCCGCTGCAGTCGCCGCCGCATAAATATATCTCAGCGCATCTTCAGAAAATAAAATCATCAGTTGTTTCCTATCTTCAGCTTTTCCTTTGCGATTTACAATTTGTAACAAACACTCGGCTGCCGAACATTGAAATATTGAATCTCTCAACAAAAGACATAATATTTGTAGTAATCTACCATCTTCTGCCATGACATGAGTGATCGAAATCCATTCCACAAATCCAGTCAATGTAGACAATACTACCTACCAAATAAAAACGATTCAGTATAATTTTATAAATCTAAATCATAATCTTTATTCCTTAAAACTTCTGTACTAAATGTACCTGTACAACTTTACTATGCGCTGCTGCCTCGGAAGCGCAAGCTAAACTACTCTTCTTTTGAAACTCTGAAAAATGTTGCTCCATTAATCTTAAAAAGAAGCTAAAAATCTCGGCCATATTCGTATTAAGTGCTTGGTATATATCCTTTCTTCTTTGATTAGATTCTAATGTTTGCAATAATGCAACATCTTCTACTAGCCTCAGAAATACTAGAAGGACCAATTCAGTTTGACTTTCACCTCTTGTACAAGTCTGGCTAAGTTCAGCAAGTAATGTAGGCCATTGTTGTGGCCATTCTCGTTTTATCATTTCCACCACAACACGTGATAGAGCATCCTTAATATGAGCTTCTTCTTGCAGTAATGGTTCTGTACCTTCTTGAAGTAACTTCATTGCATTTTCTTTTATAAATATCTTTTCCGATTGTGATATTTGTGTCCATCGATATTTAATACAATGCTCCATGAGCTGTAATCCAAAATGACGAACCACTGAACTTCTATTTGGCGACCTCTGTGCCAGATATAACCCACATTGTGCGCATAGAGGGGAGGATTCCTTAAATCGTTCACAAGCATTGTATACTTCCAAACGTTGCTGTTGTGGTACATTTGGTGACATCATCACCTCAACCACTTGAGCAAGTTCTGCTGATATTTGGGCAACATCGCCCACTCCAAACTCCATCCCTACCTATTGCACTGTAATAAAAACATAATAATTAAGTATGTTTTATATAAATTTACATTACTTTCTATAAATGATAATGATGAATGATAAATTAAAAATAAAGTGTAAAGATGTTTAAATAAAGAATTTGCGATTCTTTTTAAATTTTTGGTATATCAGATCTATGATAAGAGATAAAAAAGAATAATTAAAATTTTTTAAATTTTCATATTATTTTATTTAAGTTTGTTAGTTTTAAACTAAAATATAGCTTTTTTTTGACATGCAAATGTTTCTTCGAACATTGTTAAACATAAATGATCCATTACATTATATATTAAAACTATTCATAATTTGATTAAAATAATACAATAACCAAAAGAATTAATGTTCCATTGTAGTATGTACAAGCAATGACCATTTTCATTTATTATAAGTTTCATATAAAGTTACATGTAAAAATTATACAATTGGTACTATTTAATATTTAATCTCTGAAATATATGTTTAAGAGACACAAACTGATTTATCTATTTTGACTCCAAATGATAAAACCCATTAATGCTTTCTTTCATCATTTGGAACAGTATTTTTATAAACATAACACATTAAATACCAAGCAAAGTTTTCTTTTATATCTTTAACCATACAATACTCACAAATTATATATAGAAAATTTTGTGAAGTGATTGAAATTGCAAAAAAATAAAATGAAAAGAAAAGTTTCAAGAATTCACAAAATAATACCCTTTTAAAAATTCAAAATCGGTGATAAATGGACAAAGATAAATATGATTTATAAGATATTAAACTTTTGCATCTTTTGCGAGAATTTGTGTGAATTAATAAAACATTTGCAGAAAAATTAGATGATACAGTTAAGTAATTATAACACAAGAAAAACACGAGGCGAAGCAGCTTGCGAAGTGTGTACGGCATGTCCTGGTGAGCATGCCTTGACAGAAGGTACCCACCTCGTAACGCGATCGTGGATAGAGGCGGATCGAAGATACACGTCTGGCAAAATTACTGCCAATATAGCCTGTCAATTCATATTTGATCGTCACTTAAAAAGTTAAGAGCTCGCGGCGTGCATGAGCGGCGATCTTATATTTAGTCAAAGAAGTTTGCTTCCGAGAGATACGCGGCACGTTGAACGATTACATATACCACACGTAAAATACGTACTGCCCTCTAGATGCTTTGAATTCGATCTAACCTCATCTTACAGCGTGTGCATGTTTTTATGTTTATACAAATCGCAATTGCAATTGTAATGCAACGTTATTCGCGATAATTATGCTACGTAGAAACTGATAAGTTATAGAAGAAATTTTTAACTGTCACTTACCGTTCATACACTATTTATCGACACTTCTTTCAAACGAGACTTTCGAGTGAACTTTCTCAGTGAAACTTTGGAGGTTATGCCGGCGATCTCTTGTCGATTTTACACAAGGACGCCTCTCGTTTAAAAGTGATAATCACGGTATTACAAATACGTGATGGATGAGGCTCTGACTACACCGCCTACGTTTCAACTATATTTTTCCAAACAGATATATTGCGTCGAATTATCTCCGTATGAATGGTCTCAACATTTAATTTGTATTGCTCTTGCCGAAGAAATTGTAATCGGTACTATTAAATTTCAGGTAAAGCTTTTAATTTCAACGTGTATTCATGCGTGCATGCTGAATGCCTAAATAAAAGATAACTTCACTTTGAGTCGAGTAACATTTGAAATAAAAGCGTTGAATAATATTAATAGAAAGAAAACGAAAATTAAAACATGATTTAAGAAAGATTTTCTTCTTGTGTGATTAAAAAAGCAAATCGTAAAACAAATGTCCTTTGTAGAATAGATCATAGACATTTTCGACAGTTTTTTAGAAATGAAATTTTATTATCCAATAAAATAATAATCATTATCTATATATATACAGGATGAGGATGAGACAGTAGAAGACATTGCTTATAATCATTTTAGAACATTTCGTCATGATACCAGACCTCATGCTGTTGCTTGGAGTCCAGAAACCTCCTTGAGTGTTGTACCAAAAGTTCTTATGTTTTGTGTTGCTGGGGCAGATTTTAAAATAAGATTATATAATAGTGATATGAACAACAATACAATACACGAGGTAAGTAATAAGGTGTATGGATTACTATCTATTGTATATTGATGATGATAATAATTTTCTGATTTAATATAAGATGGAAGGACATAAAGACTATATAAACTCAATTTGTTATGAAACTGAAGGAGAGATATTGGCCTCAGTATCTGATGATCACACATGTAAACTTTGGGCTGTAAAAGAGGATGATGAGTGTATTTCTACATTTTATTTAACATCTCCTGGAATGAGTATATGTTTTCACCCTGAAAAATCTGGCAAGTTTCTTGTAGGAGAAAAGAATGGATTGATTCACATGTATGATGTACGAAGTCAACAAGCAATCATGTCTTTAGATACAGATGTTGTTCCCTTAATGTCAATTGATTGGGGACCTAATCCATTAAAAGTAGCTGGTATGGCTGCTGGAAAATTAATCCTTTGGAATATATCTGAACCTAGGTAATTCTTGTTACGTAAATTAGAAAATTACCTGAGAAATAAATCGATAAGTATTGTATGTTCAGTGAAAATACTTTTTTCTTTTAGTCCACCTGTACAGTGGGGGAACCCTTTTCATATTGAAGGCGGATTAATGGTAAAATTTTCTCCTGCTTGTGAATATTTTGTAGCAAGCATTGGCAGACCTGATAATTTTTTAAAAGTTACAAATATAAAATCTGAAGAAAAGATAATTTGTGGACAAGTAAAGTTAATAGGGGGAATATCGTGGCACTATAAACTACCATATATTTGTGCTGCAAGTGACAGAGAAATCTGTTTTTGGAAAGTGACTTTGAACTAACAACAATGGTAATGTTTTGTTATAAATAATATCATTATTTCTTCATAAATAACACGACAGATGCTTTGTAATACTTACAGTTAACTTTTTATAAATAAAAATCGTATTTTTCTAATTTATTAAATATAAACGTGATTTATATTTATTTAATGTTGAATATATCCTTTTAATAAATAGTTCTCATTCATAAAAAAAAAAATTAAATTGCTCAATTATGAAAAAAATAATATTGAATATTGAGCATTTAATAATCACTAAATCACAAACTATAATTGAAGTAAGAAATAACGGCTATCTATTATGATCAGCAGATACAAAACTAATAAAATTAAATAAATACATAATTCTATTTACGAGGTAGCATTCGTCCATGCTTTGGAAACAATTTCTTGAAACTTAGTTTGAATAGTTTCATCCAACAGCTTGTTAGCTAATTCATTTGCCTTGCTATAAACCATAATAGGATTAGGAATGCAAACTAGTTCATCAAGAAGTTGTTTCTTTTCAGTTTTTAATATATTCAATTCTTGTACAAGAGATTCCATATATTGTTCATCTTTATTTTCTTGAATTTTACCTAATGGGAAAATTAATATTAGTCTTTTTACATTGTAAAGTGTTTAATCTGCAAAACAAAAATTTCTTAAAATCAATTAAGTAATGTTTCTATTACTTACACAGATCGGAAACTACTTGGCTTTCCAGTTTGTTAATTTCGTTTGTAATCGACCAATATTTTACAGCACGTTTATTTAAAACATCCTCGATCAAATTTTCTATTAAAACAATGGAAATCTGCATGTTGATGTTATTCATATTTTCTTCATGTACATTATCTGTGAGCCAATTTAAAAGAGCATAACATAAATAAGCTCGTAAGCTAATTGATACAGGATAATCAATTTTTGTATAAATGCTCTCTTCATCCAGTGGGCTTTTAGCATCTAATTTAATAATAATTTCAATTAAGAAGTTACACTGATCTTCAAGATTTTTTCGATGCAATATTTCAAACTGTGTAATGGCACCTAATGCGGTAACAATATGTTTCAACTGCTGTTGTTTTTCAATAGAAGTTATTGCCATTGCAATTTCATAGCTAACTGTGAACCATAACTGAAATTAAAAATTATCTGTTTGAGACTACAGTAAAATCTCAATTTAGCGGATTGTAGTGGAAGAGGGGCGTCTTTTTAACTGATCAGTATAGATTGAAGTGATAGAATTTTTAAATAATATAGGAAAGAACTGGTCATATACTAACATAATGCTATACAATTTTTCCAATTAAATTCAAAATTCGTTAAACTGAGGTTTTACTGTATTAATTTTACCATCTGTTCATTTTCCAAAGTATTAGAAAAATTACTTTGATGTAACTCATTGTAATAAGAACTACTATCTCCACATATTGTTTTCAATTCTTGGAATAATCCATATTTTAATTCTCCGGTCAACCACATTTGAATCGTGTCGAGCTTTACGTCTTTTTCAATAATTTTTTCAAGTTCTTGAAGGGTTAATAAATGTACTTCCCGGTACTAGAACATAATTGTTTCGTCAGATATTAAATATGTAAAATATAAGAAGAAGAATATATTATAAACATACTTTAAGATATGGAAATTTTGTGATTATACTTCGAACTAAATTATGCTCTGAATTTTTCATAGCTGCATTTATTGCTTCCTCGGCTAAAGACTTACTAAGAATGTCGTCGCCACATAAAAGTGCAATCTCGGCTGCAGTCATTAAAGTAGTTGAATCTTTAATACGTGTAAGATATTTCACTGTATTGGAAAAGTCTTGTAATTGAGCATAACTGAAAATAAAATTAAAAAATCATTTATGATTCATAACGTTTAGTAATTTAATAACGTACATGTATGCTGCTTCTTCAAAGTAACCTACGCGTACATCGTAGGTTGCCCAATTTTTTAACACGTCTGTTAGGACTGGATCATCTGATTCAAGTTTACATCTCGCGAGAACATAAGCTTCTTTGTACAAATTCGCATCTTGGAGTACTTTTATAGCTTTGTAAGTTTTATGTATACAAAGTAAATATGATACTGCTTTATGAGGATTGCCTTCATTTACTAATTGATATGCATAGAGCTCACACATATCTTTCCATGTTCTAAAATGTGTAATTGTCATATGTATTTCACAATGCTTCTAGTTACATTTTATAGGGCGAATAGAGTTGCATACTTCATAGAAAGACTAGCTGAAAGCGAAATAAGAAAGTCATTCAGGCGTTTCTCTTTGGCAGCTTCTTCTAAATTTTGTTTAAGATTGTCACACCATATGTCCATTTCTGTTGCTACATTATGCCTATTTTTCTCAGCATGATTGCATTCTGTATATTGATAAGAAATAATAAAGGAGATACGATGTAGCTCACCATAACATACGCCTAATTAACAATTAACTTACTCTTATTGGTAAAAAATGACATAAAATCTTTTTCCGAGAATAATGGTGTCATATAATGGAAAATGTCTTGCTGATTTTCTTCAATATCTACATTTTCATTTTGTTTGTTTCTTACAATATTTATGATAGAGTTAAGCAAATATGTTTTATCATTCATTGTTTTAGGGTCTTTTGTAAAATATGGTATTCGGTCACCCTTTTTCTTTTCTACTTTCGTCTCTGATACTGTTTTTGAATCTAAAATGAAAAATTAATAAAAGTTTATTGTTTATAATTCTATAATAATAATATTTGAATAATATGTATGCAAATATCATTTTTATACTTTGTACAGTCTGAGAAACATTTGATATCGAACATTCTGACATATTTTCAGTCAAAATGTTAGTGATCTTATTTGTTTTGATTTTCTCCTTTTTACTTTTCTTTGTTGATTTTTGAAGTATTTCTTCTTGTGTCAAAGTGGCACTGTTAGCAGCGACTTTCCATATCCGTACTGTAAAATCTCCAGAGCCTGTTATAATATAATCAGGATTTAGTGGACTCCACATACAACATAGTACTGGGCCACAATGTCCTGTATAAGTAGCTATTAATTCTTGTGTTTCAACATTCCATACCTAAGAAACAATAATTCGAGAAAAGAAATAATATAATGTCTCGAATTATTAAAATTTATATAAATTTTATAACTACTATATTTTAACATAAAACTGATCAAACCTGCGTAGTATGGTCATAGCTACCCGATATCAATTGTCCACTAATATATGGGCTCCATGCTAAACAAACAACACTGTGAATATGACCAACTAGGGTGGCTACAACTTCGTGCACCTTATACGAATCACATTTTTTCTCAATATCATTTTCCGTGTAATTTTCTAATTTTGTTAAATGATTCATAAAATTGGATAGATCCAAGATAATTATTGTAGTCGATTTAAAGGCAACAGCTAAATAATTTTTAAATGGAGAATACGTTGAATCTGTTGCTGTACTTTCAGGATGCCATACTAAGCAATGCACCATTACTGATGAAAATTTACCATATCCGCGCAGTTCAAACTTGCGATTAAGAAATGAAATTGATCTGGAAAATAGTATCTTTGCTTAAATGAATTTAATATAGTATCAGAACCTGCAAAAAGTATTACGTTTTTTAATTCATGTAAATTTATGCATTAAAACAAGTTCAACAATTATTTTCCAACATATATTTAAATACACCATTTTTGTAACACTTGATAACCTAAGGTACTGGAAAATAAATATTGGAGTAGTTTCTGCAAAGTTTGACATATTTGGGACCTTACCCATTCTCAAATCCTACTGCTAAACAAGAAAAATCTGGTTTCCAGGAAGATTCTGTACATTCCTTTTTTAATACAGATGTTGGTTCTAATGAAATTAAGCATAATTTTAAGTTGAATGTGATGTAATAATACCACCATTTATTAACTATTAAATGCCAAGTACTACCTTCATTGTGTTTTGCTGGATCATAGAATACAAGCTCTCCTTCTGCACAAGAGTATAAAACATACTGCTTATTGTTTGGATGAGGACCCCAATTAATAGAATATACTACATTTCTGTGATATTGTCTATACAAAATGGGTGGTTTGTTTCCATTTGTATCAAACACACCAATTCGACCTTCTTCGGTTGCATATGCTAGCAAATTTTCCTTTTCAGGATGCCATGATATCTATATACAATATAATTGTTAGGTGAGTGGAAACTCGGACGAGCCTCGAGTCGGGTCAAGTTAGGACCCGAAATTGAAGTCAGCTCAGGTAGTGCTCGGGTCTGATCGAAAATCCGAACATTTGTAACATTCGGATAAATAAATTCTTACCGTACGAATCTTTCCTTTTATCTTTTGCCATAAGACAGTTATATCAAATGAAGTATTATGTGGTTCTGACAAATTCCATAATCGTAGCATAGCATCACCAGCTCCAAATGCAATGTGTGAAGTATCTAATGGACAGGCAGCCATGCAATAAACGTATCCACTTTGTGTAAAAATATTATATTCTATTTCAACATTATCTTCTTGTATATTACAACAAATAACTTTACGATCTTGTGCCAAAGTCCAAATTTGAAGTCTGTAATTCATAAAAAATATTCAAATTTATGACAGCTTTATAAATTGAATTTTATAAGTAACTTTTAATTAGAAACCTGTGTTTCATTCTCCAATTTTCTACCACATTTGTTTGGATAGTTGGTACATGTGCAATACAAAATAAACCTCTACTATGATGTGCATGTATCATCTTACAAGTAGGTTTGCCCTTTACCATTGTTGTTAAATTCCAAGATAATAATTCACCCCAAGAGGAACTTGTAAGCAATAAGTTGGGCTCTACCCAACAAAGTGCAATCCAAGTACCTACTGATGTATTTAATTTGCTTCTATGTTGTTTAGAATCAAGAGGTCCAGTAGGCAATGAAATTGTCATTTCATAACGTCCATCTCCACCAGCTTTCCAAATAAAAATTGATCTATAAAATATGAAAATTACAATCATAAACTGAAATACTGGTCAGTGTTTGGGATATGTTATTGAAATTTACGCAGTAAACAAAACAATGTTAAACAGGACTTTACAGTAAAAGACTTATGAAAACTTTTCGAATTACCTGTCTTTCCCTCCTGAAGCTAAAAGTAATTCTTTTTTTTGATTTTTGCTTATAACATTATATTCTGAAGGACACCATGATAAACTAACTACTTCAGTATCGTGTCCTCTTAATTTATAAACTATTGTTCCTTGTCCTTGAAAACTCAAAATATAGACTAAACCACTCTTAGTACCTACAGCCACAAGATGTGGATTATGGGGACAAGAGGAAAGACATGTAGGTATTATCTTTCCTAATAAAATGGAAGAGGTACTGTTAAAGTAAGCATTCCATGATAATACACAACCATCAGAACTTGCTGAGTATACAACAAAAGGTTCTTTATATGACCAATCCACGCCTATTGTTTGTTTATGCTAAAAGAAAAATTTTTAAACAGAAATTTTTATAAACACATACAAAATATATTTATGTATATACTTACAGCTCCAAGGGAATGGCTGTAAACTATAGATAATGTTTTCAAATTCCATATTTTAATTATATTTTCATCTCCTACTGAAGCTATTAAATTATCAGTTACTTGTTCAAATTTAGGAGTAAAGGCAAGGCAAGTCACTCTATCTTTGTGAGCATGTTTAATGATGGAATATTGTAATGACTTATCGTTTTTGTCAGTTTTAAGGATAACAATTACATTTCTACCACCCCATGCAACAGTTCCATCAAAAGAACAAGCAAGAACATTACTTAAATACCAATTTGGCGACGGTGGTAAAGTAACTTCATTCATATTTGTGTGCTGAAATGTATATAAAACTTATTTTAAAATTAGAACCTACTCAATTTATAAACAAAAGCGGTCGTATGTTCGTAGTGTTTTAAGGTTAACCGACATTTGGTTTACATTAGCATTACGATCATATACGAAAAATGAATATTACAAACTGTAATATTTAAAACATTCATTATCTGACTTACTAAACAAGTTACACGAGATACGTGGTCAGGAACTTACAACGTTGTCGACAGTTGCCGATTGCCGGCTATTCGACTATCTGGCAGTCAACAGGATTCAACTTCAACGGTTCAAGTTCCAAATCGTATGCCGTTGACGGGAGGTCGGATTTCAGTTGTTGAGAGCGAGAAGGCAAATGTGAGCCTTTCTCTCTCGATTCCCACGAGGCGGTCCGAAATTACTTCGAGCAGTTTCGGAATAATCGAGAAAGAGGGCATGTGTCAGTTTGCCTTTGTCGACTTTCCGAAACTCCACGAGCTCACGTACGCGTGACCTGGTATGTGTAAGTAAGACACCGGGTGCTGGATCTGGCATCTCTGCTTCAACCCCAATCGAATTATCACGTGCGCGGTGTAAGAAAGAAGAAAGGTCCTTGACGTAGATGCATAAGTATTTAGACTGAAACATTTACTTTTACTTCCTTTATACTTTTCTTAAAAGGTATTCGTAAAAGTGTACTTTGAATTCTTTATAATATAAACTTATAGTAGGAAAATGATGGTATCGTTATAGAAATAAGGGTTCGATATTTTTAAAAACAAAGTTTAACACGCATTGTGTTTAGATAAAATAATTGCATCGAGTTTTACGCCTTATTGTTAGATTTGCATTGTTAAGTTATATATTGCAAAATAAATGTACAAAATGAGTAATCAAAAATTTGGTCATTATTTTACAATATTGAAACTCCTAATACGCGAATTGTATCTGAATTAGAAATCTTTCAGTCGTTTGATAAAAGAAGAGTTCCGTTAGGTCAATGCTATATGACGAAATATCGACAGATAGTATTTATGTTTATTCCAAAAAGAAAGATAGTGCGGCGAAAATGCAACATGACTCATGTGTGTGATTAATCTGTAACATACGAAACATGATTATGAAATCAGTGTTGACAGGAACGACAAGTGATTAATAATATTTCTGTTCATAGGAACATTAATTGTTAATATATTTTGTGTTCAAGCTATATTATTAAGTAATTCTTATTATATTTCATAACATAGCTTTTTCAGTGGTCTAGTTTGTGCAACATTTTCAGAATGAAGGATTTCATCCTCATATTTTTGTTGCTGTGCATCCTTTCTCCTGCAGTTTCATTTCTAAACATAAAATCATACAGTTTTAATGGAAAGCATGATCCAAACAACGAACTCGATACAGTAAGTAGAATTGTATCCTTTGATGTATGTACAAAATATATCATAATATATAGACATTGCTGTATGAGTCAATTCAGGATATTAAAATGAAAAGAAATTCATATAATATTTGTATAAACTTTCTGCTTTATTTAATACTGTTCTTGAGTTGCTGTCATTGCATGAATTATTTACTACATTTAGTATAACTTTTGAACTATTACGTTTAAGACGTAGGTACATTAATTCATTTTTGTAGGAATTAAAGTACTGCATTGGATAGGTTTAATCAAAATTATAGAGTTTCATTTAAAAAAAGATGCAGTTGCATTATTCAATGTTGTTTAATTTTGCTGTATGACATTTGTTTGTATTTCTAATTGTTTTAAAGATATAGCTTTTCTTAGTTGTTTGGAATACCTGTATGATTCTCAGTCAATAATTACATTCAATCAGTACTTAAGATAAGTTGTTCATTGTAGTTGCAAATGATAAGAAAGGATGGCTATCCTGCGGAAGCTCATATTGTACAAACAGAAGATGGTTACCTCCTGACAATGCATCGAATTCCAGGAAAACTCAGAGCCCCTGCAATCTTTTTGCAACATGGTGTATTAGGTAGTTCAGCGGATTGGGTTATGCTTGGAAGAGGCAAAGCTCTTGGTATAGAAATACATATATAAAAAATAATTCTTAGATCTTTTAGTGTCACAGTTTTATGTATTTATAGGAGAGGAGATCAAAATTGTCAAAGTTATTAATAAGTAACCATGTGATTAGATATTTTTGTTGTATCTGCCTTTTGATATGGTTGAAATGAAACTATTAATCGCTCAAGGTCGTCGTTTTGATCGTGAATTGTATCAGGCACAACCCCAATGTTATATTATTCTTACCACTAAATCAATTGTCCACTTAAGGTCATTTCTGCGACTATAAATAGCATTATAAATTATCTCGACCTTACGGTATAGCTTTTCCGTCGATTTTTTATTTTTCGACTTATACGGAAGGAAAGTATTTTAATCGAGAAGAAATTAATTATTTCCTATATAAATTCGAGGATCGTCACAAGTCTATGTATGATCCCTTAGTCCTCTGTAGCCTTCAGAGATTAATCGATTTTGTTTCGACTACAGCGATGTCCTTGAAAGATGTTTCAAATTTAGTAGTTACTGTGAAAGATTTTTGGAAGGTAGAAATGAAAATATGTTTAAGTTTGTGTTATCACGCGTCGGGGCTTATGATAAATCTGACCACCTTAAGTATCGAAATTTAAAAGTATACATTAAAACATCAATTTTTTGTACAGTATATCACGATCTTAACATGTTTAAATTCAGTAGTATTATATACTATTACTTCGTTTCGCTATTATAGCATATCTGTTAGCTGACCAGGGTTATGATGTATGGTTTGGGAATTTTCGTGGCAACACGTACTCAAGAGCACATGTTTCTTTGTCCGATGGGGACCCAAAATTTTGGGACTTCAGGTATTTGTAACAAGTTATTACATCAATGAAAAATATTTGCAATAAGCATGTGCGGTTTCAGCCAAACTGTACGACATTTTAACGACTGACGAAGATTCTTTAACAATGTTATTTGGAATTATGTAATAGCTATCATGTGTCAGTACATGGACAATACAATTTTTTGCTTTCTTTGCTATCACGCGTTAATTCTTTGGGTGCTGTAGACGTTGAAGCCTGAGTTAGACGAGCGCTTTTTACGCCGCGCAAATATGCACGCTTACGTAAAATACGCTCGCTTAAATGAACCTTGCAAGCCTTCTGACAATCAGTGCACTGCGTGCGGTAAACGCCTATGGGCGTACGGTGAATATGCTTAACATTCACACGATACGGTTTTTCGACCGAGTCGATCATTTTACTAAATCTGTAATAACCGAAAGCAGTGTTTACACGGTTCATTTTCACAAGATTCAAAAACCTTCGAATCTTAACATCGAAAGGATTAGATTACATCCTCGTATTTGTATAAAGATTATCTTTTATTTGATTAGCAAAATAAATACGTATACATATATTAATTATCTTTTCGCCAATGACACTGTGTTATAATTATTTATTTAGTTGGCATGAATCAGGCATATATGATCTACCAGCGATGATCACTTATATTGTAAAATTGAAAGAATTCGTTTTGAGAGCATATATTGGATTCTCGATGGGTACAACATGCTTCTATGTAATGGCTAGCGAACGACCGCAAATAACAAGACTGTTGCAATCAGTGTACACTCTTGCTCCTGTAGTATACATGAAACACGTACAAAGTCCCTTACGGTATTTAGCCCCGATTGCAACCCATTTTAAGGTAAAGCAAGCAATTCCAACCATTTGATGATGATAGAACGATAAGTCGTACATCATTCCGAAGTCTATCATTTTCTATGAATAAAAACTTTTTCAACAAACAATTTTTTCATTTCAAACTTCAGACAATTTTCTATCTGCTCGGAGAAGGTGAATTTTTGCCACAGAATTTTATTATAAAGCATTTAGCAAAATATTTATGTTATGTAAACTATTTGGAAGAAGAAATATGCTCTAATTCGATGTTCGTCATCGTTGGGTTTGACAAAGCACAATTTAATGGTGTATGTATAATGCTTGTATCCGTTACTGGTCGTGTATATCAATTTTTTTGTTTAAATTCCCATCTATTGCAGACGTTATTGCCTTTGATTTTGAATCATACGCCGGCTGGTACGTCTTCCAAAACGTTGGTTCATTATGCTCAAGAAATTGAATCGGGATACTTTAGGCAGTTTGACTATGGTGCAGCAAAAAATATACAGATTTACAATAGCACCGTGCCACCCAACTATAATGTTTCAAATATTACGACGCCACTCGTATTATTTTGTGGCTCTAACGATTGGTTGTCTAGTTCCATTGTACGTATAGCACAAAAAACCAAGTATAGTCGGTGGAGGGAATACATTCAGAGCTGGGTAAAAATTCAAATTATTGGGAATTAAAAGAAAAAAACAACAAAAGATACATTTAACTCATCGCTGGTATAACGAGTAATAGTTATAAGCAAGGACATATTGTCGGTGTTTGATCGTAGTTACATGCTGGATATAATCGGTACTCACGGCTTAACAAAGTGATGAAAGGTTTCAAAAGTTTATTCTTTCTTCGGCCCAGCTACAGTAAATAATTCTATGATATGAATGTAACGAAGTAATATGCGATCTTAAAAAACTTCGTGAGTTTGATTGGACTATACATAGATTATGCTCATGCTTTTGAGTCTGATTTAGTTTAGGTGTTCATCATATCCCTTCTGCCGTCTATACTTTTATGTAATCATTTGCACTTTCTAGTATTGACGCAAAAACATTTTTCAGGATGTGATAAGATTAAAAAATGAATTGCTATACAAACCAATTATTTATAGAGTACCATTTAAGAAATTCAATCATGTAGACTTTCTGTGGGCTGTAGATGCTCCTAAATTGGTTTACAAAGAGTTACTTAGTATGCTACAGAGTAATGTATAACATGTTGGAAGAAGAAATTCAGTCATTATCATAAGTATTATTATTTTATTTTATATGGAAGTTATACAAATATTTACTATTTAAAAAGATAGATCTGTACAAGACAAAATAAAACTTCGTTATTATCTGCATTTAGGTTTTCTACCGAAAAAATTGTCGTTTTTTTTTTTATAAAACTTTGATAATTTATTTACAACTATAAGCTATCATAAGCTGTATCGACGTGATAAATGTCGAGTTACTTTGAATAAATGTTTAACCGATAGGAAAAAGTTTTGTTTCGTTTGTTTTTATACATTTCCTAATATTCATCGATGCCTTACATTAAGTCTTTAAACTCTAGATTTTTATTTTATTTTAGAACTATTCTTAAACGATGCTTTTACACTCGCTTGCGGATAACTGTTAAATGAGCGAGAATAAACAAGCAAGGCTATCCATGTGAACACTTCAATTGTTTCTTTCACGACATGGTTGTTAGAATTTTCAGAAGTCCTCGTAAGAATAGAAACAAATACTATCTGTCAGTCTACATCATACACTTATCTAAAGTGTATAATAGTATAAAGCGTATAGTATACAAACATGGCGTAAAAAATATTTTTTCATTTATCCGAATGAACATATTTTTGACTGAGGCCACTCAAGCGAACAGTATTGTATACATTTAATCAATATTACATTATGTAACACGAGTATAAGTTTTACCTATTTTGCACGTGTATAGAACCCTACAATCAGAGGCACGAAAAGTTTGAAAGTGTGTTCGAAAAACGCGATCTTCGTATTAAATAAAGTAAATTAAATTTATATTGCGAATAAGATGCTACCAAAGAAGACTATGCGTTAGTATAATTTTTAGTAATTTTGGCACATACAGCACGTCTATAAACTGTCAAGCACAAATAAATTACACCAGCGTATTTTATATTCGTCCGATCAATGATTAATATCTGTTTATTGTTGTAGTTACAACTGATAAGAAAGAATGGTTATCCAGCCGAAGCTCATGTTGTACAAACGGAAGATGGTTATCTCTTGACGGTGCATCGAATTCCAGGCAAGCCTGGTGCACCTGCGGTCTACGTGCAGCATGGTATATTCGGCACCTCGGCGGAATGGATTGTGCTTGGAAAAGGCAGAGCTCTCGGTATAGAAATCCTGTGAATTATTCTTACAAGTAAAAGTATTACAGCTTTAGTAATTATTCAGTTTAGGGGTGAACAGTTTTCGCGTGAAACGTGCAGCCATTAAAGCGTTAATACGACGCTGTAATTAACAGAGATTTGTCTTTCTCCTTTCAATATCAAGATCGTCCATCCGATGAAATTCGATTAATTTTAGATTCGTAAGAAAAAATTACTTTTTTCATTCCTCGATTTTCCAGCTTTAAACGTTAATAACTGTTTAACGAAGCCTCCATCAACAAATTGGTATTCTTGATTTTCGTCTTATTTTGGCTTCTAGAATCCTGTATTAAAATTTTTCCCAGGGGTGGCCGAACACCCTGTATATTTCTTGGAAAACTCAAACAGGCCTTGATATTTTTGTTTAATGGAGCAGGCTTTTCTTCTTCTCGATTACTGTAAAATTAACTCTTCTTAATGCTCTTCGAGCCGTCCACTTACTAATTTTCTTTTCAACGTCGCTTACGTATTAATGTGCACTGCAAGATGTTTTGCTATTGTAGCTTATCTATTAGCTGACCAGGGTTACGATGTATGGCTTGGAAATTTGCGTGGCAATACTTACTCGAGGGCACATATTTCCTTGTCCAACAGTGACCCTAAATTTTGGGATTTCAGGTATTTGGAAAAAGTGTGTACGATGCATGTAACAGCGGTACGAAAAAGTAGCACGCGTAACGCATATATTTCTTTTAATTCGTGTATTTTTAGTTACGTTTCTAGGAAACGGGCGATTCCCATTTTTGTATAAACGATTTACTTTCATGATAATGACTGTACGACCAACGATAATATATTATAATTATATCTTTAGCTGGCACGAATCAGGCGTTTACGACTTACCAGCCATAATCACCTACATTGCCGATTTGAAGAAAGATACTTTAAGCGCGTATATTGGATATTCGATGGGCACGACATGCTTTTACGTAATGGCTAGCGAACGGCCTCAAGTAGTAAATCTATTGCGATCAGCGTATAGTCTTGCCCCGGTCGTGTTTATGAAGCATTTGAAAAGTCCCGCGCGATATTTAGCTCCGTTTCGAAACACTATCAAGGTAAACCGAATACCTGTTACACCGTAAAAATACGTTATTCCACTAATTGGAAGATCGCGTTTCTAGATAATTCAGGATACGAGCCAAATATCAAACATGAGAAATATATTATACAGTACGTCTTAATATAAGTGTCATACGAGAAATTAAATATTCAATGAGCATCGTCTTTGTATCGGTAGCGGGTTTCCAAAGGAAATCTGGAACCTATTATCTATCTATAACATAGACGATTAATATTTTTCATGTATGAGTACGATTTTTTTTGCAAATAAAATTTACTTAACGTTACATAGTGCGCTGAAATCCATAGAATACTGGACACTATGGCGAATAATAAGATTATTTGAATAATTAATCTTCCAATTACTATGAACAGCGTATAAATTTTGAATGGTTCTGGATCTAATAATTTTCAATAAAACTTTCCTCATTTAATATCTAGAGAATCAGCAACCTATTCGGTAAAGGCGAGGTCCTTCCACAGAATTTTGTCACGAAGTTTCTAGCAAAATATTTCTGTTACTTTGATTCTATACGCGACAAAATTTGCGCGAATTTGATACTTCTTGCCGTCGGTATTGATGCACCATTATTTAATACAGTGAGTGCAAAAATTAAGCCTGTCGATACTGTTATCGCAATAAGGAGCAAAAAAGAAAAGTTTTGCTTCTTATCGTATAATAATTGATGGTATTACTGTTATAACTTTTTAAAAATTTTGGTTTGGTACAGACGTTGTTGCCCACGATTTTGAACCATATGCCTGCTGGCACGTCTGTTAAGACTTTGGTTCATTACAGTCAAGAAATTTCGTCCAGTTACTTCAGGCAATATGACTATGGCGCAAAAAAAAATATTGAGATTTATAATAGCACCGAACCTTCTAGTTATAACTTATCAAAGATCGCGATACCAATCACATTAATTTACGCTGAAAATGATTGGATGTCTAGTACTACTGTACGTGTTTTATAGAATCCTCGGTATATTTTTAATTGCACCCTACTTACAACGTGAATTCAATTTTCAGGACGTAATGAGACTGGCCATCGAGTTACCGAGCAAACCAACTATGTACATAGTACCATATAAGAAATTCAATCATGTAGATTACGTATGGGGTACATATACTCCCAAATTAGTCTACAAACAGTTGCTTGATATGATGAAGAAATGAGCGCGATAATGTATTCTTTTACAGAAATTTATTTTTCTATCTATGTTTTTGTTTTTAATATCCTTTTATCTTGCAGATCGTTTATAGACTTCAGCAATTAAATTATCTTATACAAAGCTGTAACCTCATAATGGGCATACAAAAATAAAAATATTTTTAACGAAGCGTCTGCTTTAATTGTCAAACGTAACATTATGTATACATATTTATGTGTGTTTATTGGAGTCATATGTAGATACATATAGTTCTTGCGTTTACAGTATTAAAATATTTCAGGCACTTTCAGGTTTCTAATTTTTTTTTTAATATTTTTATATACCACGTAAATAGTATCAATAATGAACTTTAAACGTAGTTTCATAAACACAGACGTACTCGTTTTTTACTCAATGGATACTATTTTCAGACTCCATATTTGTTCAGCTTTCAGGAATCGAGTCTTCGTAACGTAGCAGCGGTAGTGCACCACGTTGAAGAAAAAACATAGGAAACATATTGGATGAGTAAGTATATTGAGTATTTTATGTATTTAACGTGTTCCTAGATAATGATTACCGAACTATCGGAAGTAATAAAATTGCAATCAATTATATGATGAGCGTACGTAGAATACTAAATATAATGTCTAGCTTGGTATCTATCGTGTCTCACAGTTTGAAGAACAAAAAAGTAAATAAAACTGCAATGTATTGTTCAACAATATAAATTTCACGTAATATTATTTACATTCCGTAAATTCAATGGAATACAAATAAATATATACGTTTGCAGTTATTTTATTATTATTCGGTATTTTCTTCTTTCTTCCATTACTATACAAAAGGAAGTTACACGAGGAATTTCAGTTATTCGTGTAAATTATGTATGAATCGTAGAGAATCTTAAATGATGAACGACTGGCTCGATATGCTGCAAAATAAAGGCCGAAGTATCGTACTATTTATTGATACAAAAAATGACAAGAGTTTGAAAAATTCGTTGCGTAGTCTTTGAATAATAACTTTGTCCAATGCGGGGAAATTGTGAAGATATTTGCTTTCTTATAAAAGTAATAAAAAGTATCTGCAACAGAAAACTATTTCTTAAGGATAAACTTTCATGCGATTTTAAACGCGACAAAAACATCTGATTGTTCCTTTCAGGGTAAAAGATTTTTAATAATTCAACGTGACTGTAGAAATTTATTTATCGAGTAAAGGTATTTTCTAAGCTCATTTTGGATTTCAACTATATTCAAATTTTATCACTATTATAAAGGGTGTTCGGCCAGCCCTGGGAAAAATTTTAATGGGTGATTCTAGAGGCCAAAATAAGACGAAAATCAAGAATACCAATTTGTTGATGGAGGCTTCGTTGAGAAGTTATTAACGTTTAAAGTTCCGCCCGTACAGAATTTTTTTCTCGAAAATGGTTAGGAATTCGGGGGTATGTGTATTCTACAAAAATGATTGTAATTGACCTCTATAACCAAAAATAATTTTTTCAGAATGATTTGAAATTTTTTAATTTAATTTTTTAATAATTTTTTAACGAAGTCTCAGTTAAGAAATTGATATTCTGGATTTTCGTCTTATTTTGGCCTTTACAATTTCTCGTTAAAATTTTTCCTAGGGATGGCCGAACACCCTGTATACTAACGCAAATTGCATTTTAAAACGAAATACAATTTTAGAATTTGACTGTTTACGTGTAATTCATAACGATAATTACTATTACAGTTCAAAATATTTTTGTTTGTCCGAACAACGAAAACTTTCGGTCGGATACTCCCTGTTCAATTCACAGGATAAATCGAACGTATAAACGGCTTTGGACGTGAATAATCTTTTCGATGGATCGATTCGGTGGTGCATCCTGAATATAAACCTAACTTAGGTATTTGTCGTTCACTGGTGTTACGTAAAAAGTATTGATGTCATAATCTACCGATCGGCCTACAAAGCCATGGCCTACTTGGTTAAATTTCAGACAAATTTCTATTCCAGACGTCCAAATATCGATGTATCGAATAATAAACCAATTTTGCAACATCGTTCTGCGTATTTGTTGGTTTATCAATCCATAATCTAAGAAACGTTACAATACGAACGAAACAAGTAGGAAATTTTCACTTGTTTATATTCTACAATTAGAAAACCCTTAAAAACATTCGATAGAGGAGTGGTCATCTTCAAGGTATCGCTAGAAGAGCTGCTATTGACGACCATTCTAGAATCAGTGTCGATAGGTTCTGCTAATGATTGTGCAATGGAAAAATACTGTTGGCATCGAAGAGTCCCTCAGGGATACTTCAAGGATTAACTTTACATATGGGCTTTGAATTTTATTATGAGCATCTGAGAACATCCTTGTTGCAACACTTGATAAAAAGCGAGCTTCTTTCGTTATTCGCAATTGCGTTTCCACTGACCTGGTCGATACAGAAACGAGGCGCGTTCATATTAACGCGTTGCTGACGAAACGAGAAGAAAATTTTCTGTGTGTGGAGAAAAGGCAAGGCCGTACGTTGAGAAAGTTGCCCCGCAACAGGATTTTCCAGGTCAGAAACCATAACATTCTTCTGATGATTCTCGGGGATGGACAACGCGAAACTTCGGACGGACATTTAAAACGGTTGTAAAACAAACGATTTGACCGTATCCTGTTCTAGGTACAACGTTTACCGTAACGAATTCAAAACTGGACCTGGAATTAAAAATAACATCGAAATCAACAAAATTCACGATCTCCTTGAGTACGTCAAAGAAATCAAGATTGTCAGTCAAATAGTATAATCAATTGACACTGTCGCTAATAACATAGCTTTTAATGCGACGTTAAGTCCATCATAAATAAAGAATTAAAAAGAATTTAATCAAAAAAAAATGTTAAGTTAAATGTAAAGAAGAAAATAGTAAATAACAGGTAGAGAAATAAAAAGTATCCTAATGTAAAAAAGTATTTATCTACAATTTTTGTTATGCCAATACGGTGTACGAATACTTTTTTACCAACTGGTTTTGTGTGCAGGGTTGTCGCGTGCAGGCGCTCAAAAGTTCTTATCGTACAAGATTGGTTAATGGAGAAGTAGCATTCGGATCATTCGGAATATTCAATAAAATACAGGAGTATTTAATTGATTTATCTATATGAGGTTATATTAAGAGATAAGATACAAAAGAACATACTAGTTGATTATCTATAGAGTACATCTTGAAACGTTATAATATAGAAAATAACGAAGAAAAAAGTTAACAACGAAACAATGACACGTGTCCTTAGAAGGTATAGATACAACGGCAAGGTTTCTAGAAAGAAACTCTTTATTAGTGAAGTAAACCGACGAAGACGTTTGTAATTTGCAAATGGATACGCTAAATGGACATATGACACTTGAAAATGGGTAATTTTTACCGATAAATGCAAATTTAATGTTTTCCAATCGGATGGCAGACAAATTGTATGGCGTAAGCCAAATAAAAGCCTTAATAAACAGAATCTTCAGCCTATAGTGTTTTTCCGCGGATGGAATGGGTAATATAGTAATCGCTGATAGGATCATGAACAAAAACGAACGCATAAATATTTTGAAAGAAAATTTACATGTCTGCGGATCGCTTGAGACTTCACAATAATTTCAACTCCTATCAAAATATTGATCCCAAACACAAAGCTTATGCGACTAGACAATGGCTCTTATATAACTTGTCAAAAATCATGGAAATAACCTCACATAGTCTAAACATAAATCAACTTAAAGAAAAGTTAATGCTAGAATAGAGTAATAGTAGCGGTATAACGATAAAATTAGTTCAATCTATGCCAAATAAACATCGAAATTGATCTACGCATTCCGCAGTTTCCAAAATCGATGTTTGTTTGCTGAAAAAATAGGAAAAGCAGCTTTTTTAAACTCCCCGATTTATATCTCTTTTCAATGTTGGAATACAGCCTTTTTCGAAAAACCTGAAAAAAATGTGTCGATTCGGGACAAAGTCACTAAAATATAGATTTTTTACCCAAATTTTGTATGTTTCGTAAAGTGTTCATGTAATGGGACATTAGAATCGGGTGTACCACTGTTTAAGTTGTCCAAGCACTGAGTCATTCCAATAGTTGTACATTTATTGTGCCTTACAGGTTGTTATTGAGGTTAAGGGTCCTTTTATACACATAATTAAACGTCCAAGTATTTGGGCCTTCTGCCTGAATTGGTAGTTATCCTACGGGTACTTTATTCGGTGAGCACAGGTAGCCACGGCTGCGCGCGGATAATGGTAACCTTGCGAGGGACGAAACAACGATTTTCATTGTAGCATTTTCATCGTCGCGCGAATAAAGTCGCGAGACACGCACGTGCGTGCGTGGTCGCTTCTGCGGTGGCTCCGCGTACGGCGCGGCGCGGCGTGGCGAGGCGAGGCGAGGCTAGTAATACAGAAAAGCCACGGACAGAAGGAACAAAAGGAGCAGAAGGAGGAACAGGAGGAACAGAAGCGAGCTCGTCGCGAAGGTAGAACGCGCGTGTACCGTGCACTTGGTGTACCGTGTATCGAGAGACAGAGAAAACAACGATCACGACTGACTCGAACTGGAGAAGTTGAGTCGGCGAACCGAACCACTCACCGATTCCAAAGTCTGCCGGTAGGCTCAGTTGTCTCCGAACCCCCGAACAGTTCGGATGTAGCTGAACCTCGCTCAATTTCCACGTTTCTCGACGCTTCTCATCCTCGCAAGTCCGACGTTGTGTGCCCCTTGTCGCGGTTAGCTCGTGGGTCTCGCGTTGGCATGTCACGGGCTCGATCTTAAACGACGTTCGATAAAAATCGAGTGTGCTTCCTACTGTATCGATCCGGAAGAGAACGAACCGTTTGTTGTCAACGTTCGGATCGCGTGCAGCCTATCAAAATACTGAAAGGGGACGAGAGAGTACCGGAGGTGCAACGTGCCGAAAAAGATCCAAGTAACCGGAGAAGAAGAGGTGCAAAATCGTCGTCTGGCCGCAGGAATCGAACCGTTAAGACGTAAGTGTTTTCTATTCTACGAATTTTTTCCCGCAGAGACCTCTGTTATTTCGTGCATTCGAGTATTTATCTATCGGTCGCTCGGACAAAAGTATCGCGTGTGTACCTACATACGCGACGTTACTTAATATTTATCGTCGTCGACCTCATTCATAATAAGGCACCGGGTGTCACGTTGTTCGGTGCCGAGCGAAAGAAGAAAATGTCGATGCGTGGAAATAGCAGGCGGCAACAGGTCGAACGACGCGACACGAGAAATTGGTGCACGCGCGCGCGGGCACGTTCGTAAAGGCGAATTTAAACTACCCCAGGACGATTACTAGCGGCGCGAGTGGTCAGTTCGCGATGATAATCGCGTTACCGCTCGCACCGCCGTTGATTATACAGGGCGGGGGATCCGTGGTTTATCGAATTCGACGTGAATAACGGTAATTCGATTCGAATGGCACAGTGTCCCGGTCGTTGCGTATATATACCAGAATTTTCATTGAGTTTTACGATCGGCTATCGGTTTCGGTTAAACTCGATAGCAGGTCGTGTAAGGTAGCGACATCGTCGTCCACCGCGACACGAATATTCGAGAAGCGAACGACAGCCGCGCGGGATAAAAGAAATCGAACGCCCAGGGGGGATATTTTGCGAAACGACACGCGAAACACGGCGTTACGAATGCCCGTTTCGCGAACGCGACGCTCGGAACGTCGCGATTTCCACAGTGAAATACGTATAGCCAATTGTCTTTTACAGTTCTTTCGTTTATTAAACGTTAGGTTGGTTTCTATTCGCTACGTTGTTTTATTGCATCGCATATTTGTAAACGTTCCTTGGTAGAACGAAAGACACAAAGTAGAGAACTGTACACTTCTCGAAGAAAATATTCGAGGATCACACCTCATAAACTACCATTATTACAGAAAATGATAAAGGTAAAAGTATTCCGAGGAATTAATGATATTTCCTAAACTTATTTGCAAGACTAAATAAATGTAACATTCTTCTTGAACGTTTATACAAGTTGTTCCTAGTACAACAATGTTTGTTAATGCTACAAGAATGTTTACAGAAATATTATAGATATACTAACGTGTATAAAAGTTGTTTGTACACCATTAATAATTTGTTGGTTCTTCGTTGTACACATAAACAGCGTGCATTCTTAGTTTACTTTGGTTTTTCACACCGTGTTAGATGAGTGTTGAAAAAGATATCACGGATATATTTACAAAAATTGTTCTCAGTATTACCTTAATGGTTTGTTGATATAACGTCGGAAACCTAGGCAGCCTTATAACAGCATTTATTCTTAGTTTACTTTGGTTTTTTCCCCATTTTAGTAGATGGATGCGCGAAGCTTTATGCGATCAAGCGAGTGCACATATTTACAAACAATGTGCTTTTATTAAAATACAATAGATGATTACTCATTATGTACGAACATAACTAGTACGGTTTTACCATACGTCATATAAATTATATTTCGTTTATGCGTTTAACTTGTGTAATGTTTAATATGAACTACTCGCATCTAATTCTTATAGTTTCAACGTGCATACATCAAAACCGTTATTTACAAACGTACATTTTGCAGACGCGTGGTTTCGAACGTAAAATATGCATAACCAATTGTTTTTTACAATTTTTTCATTTATTAAACATTAGATTAGTTTTTGTTCGTGACGTTGTTTTATTGCATTGCATATTTTAAACTTTCCTTGACAGAGTGGAAGACTCGAAGTAGAAAACTATATATTTTTAAGGTCATCGAAGAAAGTATTCGAGAATCATACTCCATAAATTATCATTATTATAGAAAACGATAAAGTTTATAAATATTTATTCCATTTTTACATTAACGATTCGTCGATACTACGATCGAAACACGAACAATCCAATAAGCATCGTTTAATTATCTATTCACGTTATTTGTAGCGTATACATTTACTGGGGCTAGTTGAATAATTTAATAGCGAAACGTTATATAACTATTCGAACGCTACGAATAAACTTTAAACATTCGTGTATTCGAACATTGTTTTTTAAATATGATTTACGAAGTATTCGCGAAGCAACAATTTGAAAAGTTTCCTCCCCCTGCCGTATGAATTATACTTCGTTTATTTTATCGACCATTATATTTTTTAACACGAACCGTGCATTCGTAATTATTGTAATTCCGACGTACGTAGATCGAAACCGTTATTTATAAACGCGTTTCGCGACCGTGTTGCTTGGAATGCAGCGATTCTCACGTTCGCGCGTGGAATTTCATCGCTCGCCGTGGAAACAAATTCGTGGTTTACGGGATGGGCAAGGTTCCGGAGTCGTCGATGTCCGAAAGCGCGAGAGGCGGACAAACCATATGGAAACGTCGGTATTCTTCGGTTATTCGCTACTTTCGATCGGAATATCCGGTTCGGTGACTCTTGTCTTCGGCTGATCGAAACGAACGCCCGTCGTCGGGGAATCTATTCGAAAATACGCGTTACGCGACCCAACGCCGTGTGAAACGCGTTTTAGATACCGAACGACCGAGTTTCGACGATAAAATACGCGCGCGAGTGGAAACAATTTATGCGCGATTCCGAATATGTTTTACGAACGTGGTGTTACTTTACGATAAAAAATAAAACACGGGAACGCGGCGTATAACGTCCGGAATTAAGTGGAATACCGAAATTGTTAAATAATACGCGAGAATCAAAATCGGTTAATACTCGAGATCGTTTCATTTTTTTAACCATTTAACCTCATCAACTTGAAACTTTGCATTTTCATTCTTCGATGTATTCAATTGTCATCGTATCGCTCGAGCGTTGTTATTATTTGTACAAAAATCCTTGTAGCAATGTATTTTTACCTTTATGGAAGAATATTTCGATAGGAGAAGTGATACACTGCAAGGACGTGTTTTACTTGGATAACAGAACGTTCAGATAGTAGAATTCTTGGTGGAACATTCACATAACGGAAGTCTGTATAATGGAGGTTCTACCGTGCTAAAGGAACAGCGAATGGCTGCATAATAAAAATAATTGACTAGTTTGCTTAACTGATGTTGCGCTAAGAAAATGAAAAGACTGAAAGACGTGCCAAAGACAATGCAACAAATTTGACATTTGTGTTTATATCGCGGCGTACTAAAATACCTAGAAATACCATGTACGCATCGTCTTTTTAATTTTTAATACAACGAAACTATTTACATACTGAGAAAAAAGGTTTATAACGAGCGGTACGAATATTTTCATATTCATCAAGAGCTAATTATAAATTGTTCTTTCAAGAAAGACGAGTACTATTTAAAAAATTTCATGTTATTAGTCTCCATATTGTAAGAGTTATAGAAGTTTGGGTAAAGTCGTGTTTCTGTGGTTTAAATTATTTGTAAATACACACGTTCGCATGAAAAAAAATAAAAACTGAATTGTAATTTGGTATATCTTTTGACGCAAATGCTTTTTGCCAATATTTAAAACTATCCAATACATGACGTACATGCTGTCAGGATCGAGCTTAGCGTCAGCACTGGTGTAATATTATCAACACATTCCATGAACATAATTTTATTATATACACGTAAAAAAAGAAAACAAAGCGCAGAAAAGTGATAATTCAAAGTCTAAGTTTATAGACATTTGGAAAGGATATGTATCCTTTGTAAAGTATCGTTTCTGTTTCGTTCTAACATAATTGTCGTAAGATTTAATTAACATCAACAAGATTTGTAGTAGCAGTTTTCTCGACCCGAAATCGTCGCGAGTATGCACGTGTTTGAATACCAAGGGTTTAAGGAAATTGAAGTTTGACGCATTAATTGCCATTTTCTAGCTTTAAAGGAAAATCTTGCACTATGATCGATGATTCTTAGATTTTATTCAGTGGAAACTCCCCCGTTTGAATGTGCTCCTAATATATTATATAATTGCTCCGAAGTGACACAGAACAGTGGAATGTAAACGAGCAACATTACGGTTCTAGATCTCTTATGCGCAGCTGTTCTGAATTATCTTTGTGACCGGTGTTCTTTTGAAACACCGATCTCCGATTTCAAGGAACGGAAATCTCGACTATTTGTTCAGCGGCAAGTAGGAAAACGGTAAAGTTATAAAGTAGCAACAAAACCAGTGTCACGGTGCGTAGTCTCCCGTAAAATATTCCACGCCTGAACATCTCACTAATTATTCGTGAGACACGATTTGTGTTTGTTCGGATTACTCGCGACGCGCCATTACGCTGCCAAACGGTTTGTCAAATACGACGCCACGTTGTAGAAAAGTTTCCATTTCAGCACATATTTAAATAACCAATTGTCATAGGTAGTAGCATGTTTCATTAAAATTCATAAAATTCAAACGTAAACACCAAACGGGTAATAGCTTGATAATGCTATTATGCATATCTACGTATTAGGGAACAATTTTGCTATTTGTTCGAGTTTTTCGTTCGTGTACGCCCCTAGTTCTTTGATTATTAACTTTATTTTCATTTCCTCGTCCGTGCAAAGCCGTGGCTAAATCGGTGTTTACATCGGTACCTTCACCTCGCGTATGGTTGCTCGACCCCGACGAAAGCACCGTGCAATCTCTCTGATAGTTTAAACAGATTTACGAGCGAAACATAAACAACAAGTTTTATATGTGCAAGTCGATCAAGACGAGCTCGTTAAAAAGTACCATAAAATTATACCAATTGCGCATTGCATTCTTTCCGCAACGGACTCCAAGGTAGAAGCAAATTTAAGTAGTGGTAGAGACTCGACGAATTACCAAAATACGAAGGCTTTTGTTTGTTTTTGAGATCGATGATTTAAATGGTGGACGTACAGGATTTTCCAACGAGGGCAATAGAGTTTCCAAATGTCATAGTCTCCGTATCTGTTGTTCGCTTGTTCGAGTTAGATAACTGTTGCATTCGATAGTGCTTTAAGTCGACGCAAAAATTATTATCAAAATTCTTGTGTAATCAGTCGTATAGATAGAAAAATAATTGTAAAAATTCTGGAGTCGTTGGATTTGGAATGGTGATGAAACACGATGAGAAAAGTTACTAAAATTTAGAAAATTGTCGAATGTTTGGATTGGAATTGTAATCGATCGACGAGCAATAAGCTCACGCGTCGGGGTCTGTTGTGGTTTGGCGCGTTTCTGCAACAGTACCTTCGTCGAAAGATGATCGGTGCATTACGAGACCGTAACTCCAAGGCTGGATACGATAGAGGCTGCATAGTAGACGGGGTACGCCTGCGCCTTGGAGCATTTCGTTGTGAAACGATTGAAGCATTTACGATTCGATCGTTCCGAAGACTTTCTAATCCGGCGTATATACATACAGGGTGTCTTGCAAGGTGTGCCGCCTCGCGTGCTGCAAGTGACAGATTCCTGAACCGAAAACACGCCGATTCCTGTGGCTTTTCACGCGGGAGAGTCCTCAGAATGAACCTATTTTTGGCTCGCGGACCTAACATATCCGGAATATGGCACACCTTGCCGTATGGATGCCGTTGCGCGCATAATGTCCGTGATATCGAATATGCGCGTACATTTATTTCGATGCGCCAATAAAGGCGTTCGCCGCGAAACGGACTTGCATATACCTTTTGGAATGCGGTACACGGAATGCCATTCAGATAAGACACCATTTTCGACGCGAACGGTTCATTTTCGCATATTTTTATCATTTAGCCTAAAAGGGTAAATTTTCGTTGTCTCCACCAAGGACATTTTCAAAATTCGTCTTGACTTATCGGCGAAATACTTTATTTGATATTGTCGATAACAATCCTCTATAAAAATATCATTCGAAAAAATCTCAAGTTTGTTTTGGAACCTCGTAAAGTTTTGTTTTCTGAATTATTCCAACTATTATGTAAATAGTTTAAATAGAGTAAATTTACGTATTTTGTCCATGTCCAAAATATTTTTCGCTCAGAACCATCGGTTTTGTCATCTTGATTTTTACGCCATCATCGATGATTTTCCAAATTTTGTGGTACAACTGTAGCGTTATCCAAATTGAGTGTCACATCTTTCAACGAATGGCACTGCTAAATGGTTTAATTGGTCGAGTTTGTGAAAAAAAATCATGGCGGTCATTTGAATGATATTGTGTTCCACGATTAATGTTACGAAGTGGTCTTTATATTAAAATATCTCAAATAGCTTGTGTTTTATTTCAATTCAAAGATGTGACATTCAATTTGGATAACCCTATAGAACGGCTTTGCATGGATTTTTTCGATCGTTGGCCACTTTACCGTCGATCATTCGTCTACCTAGCGGCTTTGGACGTGAACAGTATTGTTTAAACGCACCAACAATATAACGCACCTGAAGCTCTTGCATCATTCGGGTCACATTTATGCGTATTTGCAACGGTGTATACGGGCGACCACGTACCGTTGCAAAACAAATGTAGAGATTTTCAAAAACAGCATGCCGCCAGCAGACAAATTATTGCCTTGGCGATATCAGTCGGTTCGTGACTTTGCACGGCCGTTTCTCGAATTGTCGGCAAGCGTACGTATATTAATGATTGGCCAGATTCGACCGAGTATCCTGTACGCTGTAAAAAATAAAGGAAAAATCAAATAACTTTCGCGTAGGAGAACTTGGATCGCGACTAGTAATTTCTTTTTTAAATAAAACGAAAAACGCCGCAGCCTTCGTAGAAGAAGACTCTGTGGTCTTTAGACACCGTCAACACAAAGTACGAAGTACTGATCTAACTGTGCTAACCATCAGATTTTCTAGCGTAATTTTTACTCGTACTTTATTTTCTCCTATCTCGACGAATTTGTTCTCACCGTATAGTCAGTCATTTTACTTCCACTTCCTTCTACCCCTCGTTGTAATTAGTAATTTACGTTCTATTACTGTACAGTAAATTGAATCATTTTAAATATCAGTAATCTGCAACTGTCTTGTGTTTCTAAAATACATTCTTCCATCGATCTTGATAACACGATATAATCGACCATTTCACGTTCGAACGAAACTCTGCGCGTAACATTCGAAGTACATTCACATAGTCGCATCGAGTATTTTTCTCTCCCCCCCCCCCCCCCCCCCCCCCACCCCAGAACAGAAAAAACGAGACTGTAGGAAACGCTGGGAAATTTTGAATGCCAGCCAAGCCATTTATCGAACCTTGACCCCGTCGCGGTGCAAGTTCGCAGTCCAATTAATTTCAAGTCTGTGCACGCTTCTCTGACTATGTTTATTCGCTTGTTGATAACGTTTTGTTACATCGACTTCATACGTAATGCAGTCGAAGCACGCAGAAAATCGTTTTCAAGCAGTTATTAGTACCAGCTGGTTTCCCAGACGGCCGATAATGAGGAATAACGATTAGCTTCTTTTACTGCATTCTGAGAATGTGCTTAAATGCGATTTTTATACAAATTCCCGGAATGAAAAAAAGTTTGTTAAATAGTGAACCTGCTTCGATGGTAGTCGTCGAATCAATCGGTGCTGCGACACTCTCGAAAACGAATTTGATTAATTTTCGAATTTTGCGAACGACTGTTCCGTTCTTTCATTTTCTTGCCAACGATTACGTAGAATTACAGTCGTGGAGAAAATTGAAGTGGTCGTGACACTAACTTTGAAAAATTCTCTGTTTGCATTTCAAATCTTCAGAGATAGATATTCTTATTTATTTAGTGTATGAAATTATTACAGTTACATATCTATAAACATTTATATCCGTTCGCTCAAGTGATGTTGGTTAAAATTGAGAGGCCAGGCAGAGAAGTCTAAGTTGAAAGCGATATGTTGTATACAAACATCGATTTCTTTATCGTGCGATGTTATTAAGATTTACAGCAGTAAATAAACATGTTAACGAAAAGGGTACTTACATTCGAGCGCGTAATTTTACGATCGTAAAATAGTAGAAAAATGTAAAATATCGACAAGCGTGAGCAGTTGACAAAAATAAGAAATGTTTGCAGCGTTGTACCGTAGAAAAATGAAATGATCGAAGACGGAAACGAAGCACAAATGCTTACGATAATAGTAGAAGAATTGTTAGAGAAGTTGGTCGTAATTCGTCTATAACAGCTCGAAACATTGTCGGAGCAATTAAAATTAAACGCGTCATCGAGAACTGTGAAACGAAGAATTTGCAAACCGCGACGGGAACCAGCATTACGAAATAAAATTATCGATAGCAGTCGACGATACCTTCGGAATCGATACATGTTCGTGTATCGTCCATATGTTTGCATGAAGAAGAGAAATAGTACAACGAGATTCGCGGTTAAAGCAGAGTTGAAGGTCGTTGGAAACTGGTTAGGGTGGGTATTCTGTTCGTGGTACTGCACTTTGGTGGCCAAACCGTGTTCAAGTAAGTCAGGGTCACACAAACCGTGTTTCTGTGTTACTAATATAGAAGTGGGAATGTGTTTACGTATATTTAACACGTCGAGCCATGCTTAATTACGCATACGTCTGTCGAATCTGCCAATTTTTCTGACGATGACAGAGATTCTTCGACTCGGAGGGATCGGTACGTCGCGTTGTTGACGCTAAATCTTAAAATTTCAAAATTGGTATATCACCTTCGGCGTTAATTAGACACGTGGGACACGCGTATAAATTATCGCCTATTATGTAATCGCAATATCAAATTTCTTCCGACGTCAGCGGTATTTCTCGATTTCGGTGAAAATTTCGTCCTATTTATTTTGTATTTGTTGATTTTATCGAAAATCACGCCCGGCGAAAAAAATTGTATTTCACGGTTCGGATTTATTTTAATAACTTTTTATTACTCGTAGCGTTTGCGAAATGTTGTGTTTGTTTAATTTGCATTACTGTATATAATAATAAAATTTTTACAGCGAGAAGTACGTTTCATTGAAAATCATAAAATTCAAACGCGAAGATCAAACAGCAATAATTCAGTAACGTTACTACTGTCGTATGCCCATTAGAGAACAATTCTGCAATATTGCATATAAGCTCTTTAATAACCTCTTTCTTGGATATGCCACTTAGTTTAGGACATCCTATACTATGAGCCATGCAAAGTTGCATGTGTCATTGTCGTGTGTCTGATAAAAGCTTCTCAACAACAATTTCATACCTTTGACACACAGGCTGTAATCAATGCGTAGAAAAATTTTATATAATCGCAATATAAAATTTCTCTTGAGGACAACCGTTGAGTTGGGTCGTAAAACAGTCTTGTTTCCTGGACCTCACCCTTCCAATCTGCTTCCTTGTACTTGTTTTATGTACATCTTGCGTTTTTGTTCTTATTTATCAAATAAAGTTTATAATAAAAATAAATGAAAAATATAGGATACCTTACATTGGTTCCAATTATAGATATCTGTGTTCGTAAGAACTTTACATATAACGTAATCATAATATAAAACTTTTCTACGAGGTAATCGATTGTATATTTTGATAGATTTAAGAATTCCACGTGCCACTATTGCATGACTCATAACAGTTTTACAATTTGAAATTTACATCTTTGTTTCGATTATACTGCGCTTATACAAATCCTGGATATTCTGCAATGGTAATATAAAATTTTGCTTTGGGGGTACGATACATTTTAATTCATCGTTTCACGTGTAATTGATAAAAGTTCCGTAATTTGTTTCGCGATCAGAAATAGATAGAAACGTACGTGGAATTTTGCACATCGTTCGATCGCGATAGAAATTTTAAATTATAAAATTGTTTTACGCTTCCTGTAGTTCGACAGTTCGACATCCGTCGCACGAAACTCGCGTTCGAACGGAAAAACAATTCCCACATGTTTTCTCTTTCGAGCGTGTTTCCTCGAAGAACGAAACGAAGAATTCTCGTATCGTGCACTTGCTTGGTACGGCGGTACTCTTGTTATGCAACAGAAAGATTACTATGTGTTTTTGTCCTGTTTTTCTGTAGCTTTGTCTTCTGCGATATAAAAGAAAAGGGAAATAGAAAAATGCACGGACACGTTGAAGAAAACTCGCGGAAACTGTTTATCGCTTTAATCGCGGGGGTATAAGAAAACGCAACTTTCCGACACGATGTCAGAGTGTTTATTTAAAACTCTGTTGCTGTTTTTGTTATTTATTAACCGAGCAGATAGCCTTCCACGCGATAATCCGATCTTGATGAACGATCGGAATGAAACCAAGGTTCATTTATTCCTCGATCGTGTTCGTACGGCGATATCTGTGACTTAATCGTTTTAAAATATGGTTTTTCCATACGTTTATATCGTTCTTACGCGGATCTTACCTTCTTCACTGGGCAGATACTTTTGGATACGCGTTTTATATTAAATGCATGCTCTGTAAGAAAAGAAAACATTCTTCGTTAGCAACCTAATGCGATTACGACAATTTAATTGTTTCCAACTACACTTTTACTACGTAATCTTCGAGCAAAGAAACGCATTTGGGATACTCTTTGCAATACACGCTTCGTTTATGGAGTATTTCGAAACATAACGAAAAGGTGGATTGTTGTTGTTCGATTGTTTTAAAAGATGGTTCTTTACATATCCTTGTATTGCTTACGCGTGGATGTTGATGGTCGATTCGTGTGTCACGATATCTTTCGCGAAACATGTACGCTATATTACGTATCTCGATATGTATCTTTTGATCGTAATACTTAATTTTTCGTGTTTCGTATTACATATTGAGGTAATTGCACTGGAAAAACGTAAAGTTGGCCATTATTAACGATGTTACTCTTAATAAAATACGGTCCGCGGACCGGTTTCCCCATCGATTATCAGTTTCTCGCACTGGTAACGAAAAGTATTCGACGATTCTTGAAATCAAGATACTCATTTACTTCTGTTATCATTTAACCTTTTACTCTTCGAACGAAAGAGTTCGTTCTACAAAACATGCAATGCCGCCTACTTTCTTAGCGCTTTCCCCAAGTATCTACTACAGAAACAAAGTGTCAACTGCTACAACTTTCGTCCATTCGGTGGGACGACTACTAAAACAATTTTTCGATTCGTTGAAAATGAAATTTTTTGCGCGATATTAACTACGCAGGGAAATAAAAATATAGTCACTATCCGGTCTAGTGATTTGGGATAGTAATGTAATAAGAAGCAAAAGAAATGCAGTGGGTTTTCACAGTAAAAAAGATTTTAATTTGTAGTTCAGAGCTCCCAATATAAAAATTATATGTATTAAAATTCTGACTCAAATGCAGGGTCAAAATGTAAATATAATTTCCTTAGTAAATTTAAACTTAACGTGAAAGTAATGTCTTGTTTGCTCCGAACAATAGAAAACTAGAAAATCTTTAGTGACTGGATGAAATCAAAGTAATATCGATGTTGAAGCAATTTTCCTTTCTATAGCGAGGCGATGTTCTAGACCAGTAGAAACAACAAATCAGGATCTAGATAGAAAAACGTCCAAACTAGATACTAACCCTTCGTTAATCGCGTGTAAGACAGTTGACATTCATTTTTTATTTGCTTAGATTTCTAGAATAATATTTTTAATCGGATAAAATCATAACATAAATCGTGTCAAGCTTTATTCTCAAGTAATTTACGTACATTCTTCTAAACGATCGACAAACATTCATTTTTCACATTTGAAACAGAATTTTCTGTTAGTCTTATCTTGAACTCTTCTTTGTAAATGGCATTTTTTTTCGTGACCCTCTTCTAAATAGGTTAAAGTGGGTGCGTAGATTCTTGTATATCAAAGACGTTTGTCATCCAGAGAAACTTTTATGTAAATGTTAGAAAACCAAACACGTTTACTTACGGAACACGGTATAAAATGTTTTCTTATACACTGTTAGGAAGGTATCGAAAGCGTTGCTAACTCAAAACACTTTAGAACCACGAAGAAAAATATAAGAGTGAAACACGTCAACAAGCTTATGGCAAGCAAAATTATAAAATGGAATTGTAAAAATGTAATACTTTTAAAAGACGCGACAGTAAGAAGTGAAAGTTAATACGTAAGTGTCGATTATGTGTTTCTTTTATTTGGCGTCGTTGGTAGTTAATAGTTTTGTTTACGATAGTTTTATATAGATATACATACTGCGTGGGAAACGACTTTCCGAATAAGAAAACCAAGTGTTTCTTGATCAAACGTCGGAATTACGTTGAAAAGGAACAGATAGACAGTTCCAAAATATTTTTGCCGCGAGACAAGCCTAAATTGCTTCGAGCAGCTTCCAATTCTACTAAGCTTGTTAATCAATCTTTTATGTGGGATTAAACTATTCGCGTAACAATTATTTTAGGTCATCTCGGGTGACGAGAACAAAAATTTAATTCAGACAAACCTGATGGGTTTAATTCTTACTGGTACACACTGTACTTTTTGTCTTACCTTTACGAAGGTAGTGCCAGTGGATTGCTGAGATTCTTCCGAGTAAAGTGAGTCCGAACATGACGCAAATCGTGTAACGTTTCATGTATGTAATTTGAAACAATCGTATGTGCGTCTTAGTTTCGTTACCTACATTAGATTGATTGCTAACACGCAAAACTAGTTCGATTTGAGTGGTGTTTCGACTCGTTTTGATATGAAAAATTTTTTAACGCTCTACAGAAAGCGAATTTTTCTTTGTTGCATACTTTTTTACCGTGTCTATGTCTCTTTCCTTGCCTGTTGAGATCACGTTTCGTTGAACTTGAGACATCGAGCGGTGGGGATGGATCATTGAAATTTAACCGAACAATAGAAAGTTTGCGTTAGCGTAGCTTTACTATACGATCGTTTAGAGCGCTAAATTGCACATACTTGAAAGTGTCTCGGTGAATTTTTTACGTTATCAAAGTGTGCGCAAATCACGAAATAGTTCGAAAAAAAGAAAATAAAAAAATACAAAAATGTAACTAGTCGTACGATCGCGTTTCTGGTTTCCGGTTCGAGTTTCCAATATCGCGGTTATGACGTGTTCGCGCGTATCACGCGGACAGCGATTAACTATGACAGGTTTTCATTTTCGGAACGTTGTTCCATTAATGAACCGTCGATCGTGGCCGTTAAATATTTCACGATCGGTCGAAATTTAGTTGTCCGTATTTTGTGTTTCAAATTAGTCGTGCGTTTCGTTTTCATCCTCGAACAGCGGGCCACAAGACACTCAAAAACTGGCCAGAAGTGAGTCGATAAATTACAAAATGTGAAACTCTTTTATAATTCGACGTTCTTCCATATTATGGTACAAACAATTTTGTCGTGCACACTTTAGAAGTCGAGAGGTGCAAGTTGCGTGGACCACCCCGTGTATCCGCCATTGTACTGTCTGAGATCGGATGGTACGTTTTCGAATACGGTCATCGAGGGTGAACGTGAATTTTCGACGATACGTGGCACGAGTGTGTGATGTACGTGCAAGTTTCGCGAATGGTGATAGGATAATCGGGTCTGGATGCATGACTAATGAAATTGTCAAAGTTGGGACTTTGCGACGCAAGGTATCGCCGCGTTGTAAAATACAGTAAAGTGTTGTGCGTTTCGAAAGTTGTATTCACGGTTGTAAAATTATATTAGATCGTGTTATTTAATTGGAATTAATTACATCACTATAAAAGTAATAGCTCGTAATAGTCTCGTTTTCTGAACTGTTGGTCGTTTTCGGAAGTTTACTGGCCCACTGTGTCTCGCGTACGGCCGATTGGCACGGAAGAAAGTAGTATGAGAAACGCTGCCAATAAAATCGAAGATTTGGAGGTGGTGGTGGTGGGGGTCGGGGGCAAGAAAAGAGCGACGAAGGAGGTGAAGGTATTGCGAGCGCCGGTTAATTGCGATGCACGCCGTACGACACGTGTCACGGCATTGTGCGGCCGGTCACGCATTCCCATCGATTACATCGACGACAAACGAATTTACAAGCGCAACTGGAACGTGCTTCGCGAACGCTTCAATAAGGCCTTTCCAAATAAAAGAAAGGATTCTCTTTAACTCGCGATTCGTGACGAGGTCTCCGCGCGCCCCTTCATACCAATGAACGGTCCGTTATAACCAAGGTATTTTTATTTAATAACCTCTACGTTAATACTTTATTTGCCCAAAACGTGACGGGTTCTTCGATAAGAGTGATAGAAGGAAAGGGTGACATGACTTTTTTCTGAGGAGTTAAAGAATGTAATTTTTAAGATTACATGTTAAAGAAAATGAATTTGGACAGGACTCTTGAATTTTAACGAGGCTGTCAAAAATAAGTTCAATGTCGAATTGTGGGTATGCTAGTTTTCTATTATCTAAAAACAAAGTTTCGTTTTCGTGGACAATTGAAGGAGTTTGGCATGACAGGTGACGTGTTAAATGGTCATATTAAAATACATATACACTATCTTGAACAGAGTGACGTCGATTATTCAATTGCTTCATCTTGCAATTTTTTTTTTTTAGTGAAATGTAATATACGAACAATTCTCACATTTTTTTTTCTACCGTGTATACGTCTAGGTAAATGTTATTTTTGAAAACTAGCTTCGTAAACGAGCCGTTCAGTGTACAAATAAATTTTGGAAACAGTATTCGTCTCTATGCAAATTTATTGAAATTTTGTTGTTAAATATTATAGCACATAGTATTAAGGAAAATTTAAATATGATTTCAGAGTCGATTGTTGAAATTTATTTGTGCGATAATGACTTTAGAGTGGTCTATTTAGATACGCTTAAAGTAAAAGTAATGAACGCAACTTGCTTCGTTTGCTGATAATAGCAGCATCGAATTATTCGCCGATGAAAAGTTATATTATTTTTTTCCTTGAAAAAGAAAACAAAGTATACCTTCGTTTATTATGAGTATCAAGATTAAAATTGTATAGTACGATTTTATAGACATACCATAGCTTGTCGATGTGTTAATGCAATATTTTTCCGCTCAGAAACGAGTCAGACGACGACGGCGCCGGCTAATATGCAATATGTTAGCCCAAGAAAAACTTAACAAGCAGTCACGTTAAATACTAAAGGAGGGGAAGGGAAGCTTGTCGATTCGCTAGGAATTGCAATACTGGTAAATGAAGATAATTTTAAAATATACTTTTTATGCGAATACATCTCCGATGAATCATGTTGGTAATTATTTACGTTGGAGGCTTCCTCGCAGATTTTAATAATTTCGATATACATCGGGCTGAAGATTACAGTTGTGTAAGTCCAAATTTTGAAAATTTATGTTCATGCTATTTTTCAAATCTTAAAGGCATCTGTTTGCATTTCTAGTTAATTAAAATATGACTTCATTCTTTACCGAAAGATGGCAGTACTTATCACTGCTATTAAACAAAGAGAACAAATTGTTATTGTACCATTTATTTTGAAAAATCAAAATGTTCGAGAACATAGTGGTGCAAGTTAATTTTAATTGATCGAATTCGCTTCTAGATCGTATAAAATTCCTCCTTGTATATCGATTTTTACACACAGACATTTTTTAACTGCTTTTTCAACACCTTCCACTCCCACGCATTGGATGTTAATAAATTTTAACTATTTGTTATATTCTTTCTGTATGATTTCTTCCTATTTTTAAAGCGCCCCTGTCAACAGGCAACCCGATGGTCACACGAGTATAACTTATTGCTCGATTAGACATTAATTTTAATACCTTGTAGTGAAATAGACTATGTAATTATGCTAGTCAATCAACACGTGTAGAATTTAAAAGGTCTTTCTTCGCGGCTGAATTAATTTGTATGAAAATTAGGTCACAATTTGGAAACGATTTTCATAAACTGTCGATGTCAAGTACTTATTTTTTAATAAAAACGTTATAAAGAGAATCGTATTGTAGGGTTATAATAATAAACAGTACGATTCTTCTTCGATGATTTATACGCTTACAGGTTGATTTATAGTTTTTCGCAGTCAGACGACGGTTTTAAAACACCGTGCGTCGTGCGTGGAATATTCCACTTCTCGATGCAAATGGGTTAATACCTTACGGACCAGTCAATGCTGGCGCGATTGGACCTCATTCTTAGATTGTCGAAGAACCTTTCTAATTTATAAAACACGATAAAATATATCGGCAAATACCACGAACAAACTAGTACGGGCGTATTGTGGTTCCAATGTTGATTAAAGATTTAATTGTGAAACATTCATCGTCAATTCACTACTTTCTTATAAACAGAATCGAAATAGCTTAGAACATTTGTCTTTATACGTACTTAATGGATTTAACGTTGTTGGACTGTTGAATAAGAGCCACCACAATGGCTCTATAATAAATTCAAGGAATTAATTACGGTTTTTTTATAAAGTTCAATGGTATATTTACAAATATTTCTTTAAATTTTAATGGAAAATACTTCTTTTAAAAATGAACACTTTCGCACTGCTAGGAAACCTATTCGTTATCAGATGTGACTCAGTTTCATACAATTCATAATAGTAACAAGCATTGTCAAGGAAACAGACTCAAGCTAGCTTAAACGTCATGGAAATCTACATATGTATAGTCAAATATATTTTAGTTTTGCTTGTTTAAGATATGATTTGAGTTTAATATTTTTAAAGCCCAGAGATAATAAATAAACTTGTCATCTACATTTATTATCAAATGCAAGGCTAAGTTGTACTTAGAAGTCATCGAGCATAAAGTTGGAATTGGTTTTTCGTTCAATTTTATGGATTCTAGGTTGGTAAACCTCGGGTTAAGAACTTCTGCTCCACATTCTCTGGATCTAACCTCGCTTACTCTCTCGAGGATCTCTAAAAAAATTGAACTAAACTGACCATTTCGACCTAATAACACGTGTTTATTACACTATAGTTGCATAGAAATGAGTCGAGGGAATCAATTGAATATAAAAAATTATGAATATGTAATTACAGTACAAAGGCGAAGTACAGATGTACAGTAATAGATGAAAGTTAAAGACTACTACTTATTACTTAAGACTACTTGATACATTATCAGACTGCATTATGGATGCAAATAAGCCAATAATTCGTAGTTGGTCTTGCAACGATACATACACATACACACACTTTTTCTGTGAGCGATGTAACAATTCTCAAATTCTTTAAATTTATGATATGCGTTCGTACAAAGCTGTCTCTGACTTTTCCAACTATATTAGCAAATACTTTTTTCTTAAAAAACACACTCAAAATATTAGAACTGTTCTACATATTGCACACAAAAGTATACACAGTTATATAACCACACAGTTGAAAACGAAACAAAAGTATGAGAAATAATAAGACCGTTTAATGTAAATATAGTCATTTTAATAAACATTGGACGAATAATTATTCCCGTTTTATAACGCAAGTGACTCACCTTATTCCTCCAATGTTTATTAAAACGACTATATTTACATTAAACAGTATTATTATTTCTCGAACTTTTGTTTTTTTTTTCCAAACTGCGTGGTTATATAATGCTTAGTCGTGAACATAATACTCTATAAATCACGCACAGAAATTTAACGTGCATCTTGGGAACCAATTATTCGTTGTAACTGTCGACGTCTTTAAAAGAAAAACTGATTACAATTTCATATAGGAGTACCTACACGACGATAACTTAACTTCTCGCCTATTCCGGAAACCGTTCGATTTTTCTAAATATAGAATAGAATTTCAGATTAATTAAAGGGGGAAACCACTGTGAGGGCTGAAAATAAAGGCAATTTTCAAGAATTTTTTGGGCGCAACTATAAAACTTTTTCTTTAATATTTCTTTTAACAACACGTCGAAACTAATTACTCCAGAACCACCATAAAAAATTTGAAGTAAATTGGATGAAAATTGACCAAGTTTGAAGAAAACTCAAGAGTGGTATTTCAAAGTAGTTATTTTGAATATTATATTACTTTAATATTGTAGGGAGTCATTCTTAAAACCCTAAGCATTGAAAAGAAATAAAAAAAAATTTCGATTTTTTCAATTCGTCAGAGTGGTTTCCCCCCTTAAACGATGAAAAGATTAATAATCGATTGGTTGTTGATATGTTGCAGGTAGCAGTCACGTAGAATGGTAACTTCACAACACGACGGTACCAGAAGTGTCGGTGGCGGGGGTGGCGGAGATGGCGGCGGCGGTGGTGGTGACGGAACCGTTTACACGGTGACCGTAAGTGGGGTCGGTTACAGAAACGAGGGTTACAAAGACGATGGTACCGACGGTATACCTCCGGAGCCGCAGAAACCGCCACAGTTGTCGTCCACGGACGACGACACCCAGTCCAGAAAGTTTAAGCTTTCGCGTGGCGAGAAATGGCGAATTTTAAAGAACATTAGTACCGTCTCGATAGCTTTTATGGTGCAGTTTACTGCGTTTCAAGGCACAGCGAACCTTCAGTCGTCTATAAACGCTAGTGATGGTTTGGGTACTGTGTCTCTATCAGCGATTTACGCGGCGCTGGTACTCTCCTGCATCTTCGTGCCTACCTTCGTTATCAAGAGGCTCACTGTTAAATGGACGCTATGTGTCTCTATGCTGTGTTACGCCCCGTACATCGGCTCCCAGTTCTATCCGAAATTTTACACCCTGGTACCGGCCGGTGTCCTCCTGGGTCTTGGCGCGGCACCCATGTGGGCAGCCAAAGCTACCTACCTCACGCAAGTCGGTGGTGTTTACGCGAAGCTCACCGATCAACCCGTGGACGCCATTGTCGTCAGATTCTTCGGGTTCTTCTTCCTCGCCTGGCAGACCGCCGAACTCTGGGGAAACCTGATTTCGTCTTTAGGTAAGCGATAGCCTTATCTATTCCTCCTTTTTTACACTTATTCAGGGATAAGATATTTTATCGACGAATTGGCAAATTTGTTAGCGATCATTCCTGTATTATAATATTTAAAACATAGCGCGTTTGCTAGACAGAGGAATTCAGGATCCTAATATTGGATAGTCGGTCGAAGAGTATTGTATAGAAACGGAAGGGTCAGTTGAGCGCTTGTGAGAGAATCGAGAGCGCAGCCTTCTGGTGGCGAGTACGGAAGGTGTCGCCACAACTTAGAAACTAATCGTGCATGTATGTGCCAATTTCTCTAAGGAGGTTAACATCATCGACACGACGTTTTCAATGAAAACTTTAAGCATATTCATCCTTCCATTGTTTCCCACCTCACACGTTTTCCTTTGTCTTCCTTTCTCTCGCCATTAAGTTAATACCCTTCCCCTTCTTTCATCCAACAATTCTTCCATCTCTCTAGTCTCTCTGCACCCGTACATTCCCTTAACACGTGCCATAACATTCCACAGTTTAATCTCACCAATATCTTTTGGATCTTACTACATATCTTTTTAAATTCTTCGCTCTTTCCCAACGTGTTCAATCGTTATTGTGTCTTGAGTCCTTGATCTTTCCATGCATTTACTACCTGTGTCTCTCTTTCCCTATTGATAATACTCTCTACCACGAATATATCATTTTCCCTTCCATAGAATGAAAGTATTTGTTAAATGTATAATTTGATACAGACACTCTATAAACTATAAATATCTGAATCAAAATCTGCTAAAAATTGAACAACTACGAAGTCACAATTTGATTTATATAGATGTTACAGAGCAGGCATTATTAATATCGTTTTAGCACGAGTATCAATTTGCATTTTGTTAACATAGCGTAGACCGCAGCTGTGTAATTATTTTACAAGAACCAAAAATATTTTAAAGGCCATTTTTCACCTGTATCAACATCAATTGTTATATCGTTATATCGTAAGAAAATTTAAATAGAACTGGAAAGAAAACAATAATTTCTACGGGAATAAGCAAACAGATATATTTACTTATAAAAAGACGCAGGTGCGGTGAGGAAAAATTCATTTCTTAAACAACATTATTTCTTCGAAGATAGATGATTGAAAATTTTTTTCATAGGCAATGGCGTTTCAATAATTTCAAGATAAACATCGTTTTTTTTTTATAAATAGAATATCATATTTGTTATGCCAAAATTAAAAATTTGAATTTTATTATAAAATTTGTAATTAACATTATCAAAAATTTCGATAAAACAGATTCGATATCTCCGATATTGAATCACGAACATAATAGACGATCACAGTGAGGCAACATTACTTACGTCGATAAACATTGCAAGGTAAACACAGCTGTTTTATTGAAATGTTCGATGATATTGAATTTTTTAACTCGATGTTACTCGGAACAAATTATCGGAAAACGTAGCAAAATATCTCGTTAACTATTACGTTTAAAGTCAATATTGGTTAATACATTCTTACTTAGAATTAATCGTTCTATAAGATTCTATCATGAACTATGTGACATTCCATTTTAAAATAAATTTACCTTCAAACATCCGAGGCGTCTTCGTCTATGAAAAAAAGAACATACGCTATGCAATGGCTGCTTCTAAATCATGCAACTTCTCCATATAACAATCTTTCATACAACGTGTAGTTTATACGTTGTTCAAGGTGAGCGTATTAAGTGCTTCGCCTTGGATATTGGCATTTAAACTGCTCATAATAATTAGAGAATTACATGCTCAAAGGGATGTGTCGTTCTGTGGAAGGCATTCAATTAAGAGTCGCAACGTGCTATACGAATTAAGTATTCAGCAAAAACAATACTACGTGCTGAAATCGCAGTATTCCGTCGAACCATGAGAAACGAGCAGGGCCGAGCATATTTATCAAAATCATTTCTTCATATTATTTCATCATTTTTGAAATCTCTAACTTTCAACGAAAGTTACACATTGGCCGTAAATTATTTCGAACCACATTTGGGACACGTGCTCGTAGGTTCCAAGAAACAAAACGCTTAAAATACAAATGTTCAGGCAACAGATCGACATTGAGATGATCGTCTAAAGCAGTGGTTCTTAACCTTTTGGCAGTCTATTGGAACTCGTAAGCCATTTCTATGTGATGCTCCTCAAAATAGTGTCCTTAAATACTGGTTAAATCATTGTTGAAGATCCTGACTTGCTCGGATTTTTTAGTTTCAATTTTAACAAATTTTTGCCAACGAAAATAAATATTTAAAATTTCTACGCGGTAAATTAAAATTCGCGGTCCTCCGGATATCTGTTTACGCAGGTTAAGAACTACTGGTCTAAAGTCTAAATAGACGACCATTCTTAGAAAAGCTGCTCGAGGACGCGGGATCGGTGTCAATATCACTGCGCGAGTCGTAAATTTGGCGACGGTTTGACCATCGCGACGATTATCATATCGATACATACCTGGTCCTACGAAACGCGAGAAACGGTCGTGAAATCATGCTGCTTCACGGCGCTTCGTAAACAAGCGTTGCGACAGACCATGCGTAGCGGTAATAACGCGTGCGTGGTCAGACAGTCGGGCCAAACATTTGGTCTTTTCCCTGTCGAGAGCAATGTAATAACCCGGCGCTACACGGCGCGTGCTAAAATCAATCGTATCAATTTTTGAACAAAATGTTAAGAACCACTGTCGCGGACTATTCGTGCAGATAAGCAATCTACGACTACTCATTCAGTAGTTTGTAAAATAATTCAATACGATGGTACTCTGTAAATCGCGTGTATATTGCTGTTATTGTGATTAGCGACATTAATTGTTCGTAACGAGTTTTATCTTTGATGTAAATGCAGGTACTTAAATAATCGAAAGTAGTGTGAAATTTTAGTAAATAATAATTTAAACACCATATTATGAAAACTACTTTGCTAAACGAAACTGATAAAAACGGACTCTAAATTCGATAACAGAAATTTCGTTTTTAAAAGCATATTCGTAGTTGTTACGATAAAAAATTATAATTTTTTTAACAAATCAGACGAATAAAAACAGAAAAACTGTTAGATTTTTATTTAAGTCGTACTATCTGGAAGATAAGTTAGTTTCCTGATCTCCTTATTTCACAGTCAACTGGCCTTCTGTAATTAAAATTATCATTCGTCATTGGACACCCATACTGTACAATTAATGTTGATGTCATGTAGGATTAACATTAAGTAACCTCTAAATCAAAATATCTCAAAAACGAAGGCTAATTTTGAAGAAACCCTTCAGAATTTTTTGATACTCGGAATGTAGTTATAACTTGTACCTACTACCGCTTCAAAAGCGATTTCCACTGGCGGAAGCTCCCCTCGTAAGATCGTTGGAGCGCGTTCGTATCGTTTTCATTTCAGCTCGCGGTACAAAGTAAGAAGTGCAAAGTATTTTCTGGTTCGGTAACTCATTAGTAACCCGACGCATCGTCGGTCGCGTGTCGGAGATAACACAGGCGAGGCTCGTTCGGCGCGAGCATTCCAAGAAGCGACGGGAATAAACTTTGTTACGTTTTATGGGAGAAAATTAGTTCCATCGTCGTGGAACGTTGCTCCGCGTTCGTTATTCGGCACTCCGGCGAATATCGAATGCACGGAGCCGGTTTAACACGTGTCGTGGCCGTTCCTCACGGACACTTGTTGGGCTTCGAGCGGGTCTGACTGACAACGCTGCCGGGGAGACTCACGGAGAAAGACGGGGAAACACCGTAACAGCGGAGCAACAGCGACAGAGAACAGCTTCGCACGCGGGAAGAAACAAGATTTATCCGGTATAAACTCGTGATAGTCGGTTTCCGTACCACCTCGTACGCATTCTCCGATACGGCGTGGCGGTAATACGCGTTTTAACCGTTTTCTATCATTCGGACGCTTCGACCGTTCGAGCTTCCTCCGCGAAAAGCGGCTCTTCCGTCGACATATTGGTTACTCGCGCAGCCACCATGGCCCCCAGCTTCGCGTCTCGACGATGTCACGCTTACTTTCTCGGACTCTCTCTGTTCCTTCCGAAGGATCGGGATTTCGTATCGGATAGGGGTACATTGGTACGTTGTTTTCGATCCTCCTCCTTCTCTCTTGTCGCAATTTTCATCGAGTAGGATTCTGAAAAAAGAATCTAGCGGCGCGTTCAGACACCAAAGAATGTGAAATGTGATACACGGACGAAGAACGTATGTACTTTACGAAGTGCGGTAAGAGAAATTTAATGCTCGAGACGGAAGAAGTAAATACGGAAAGTGTCAGTATACGGTGCGTTCCGGTTAATTGGGACATCCGTTGACCGGCACAGCTGTTTAATTTCAGGCAAATTTATCGTGCGAATAATAATAATCTATTTTCCAGATAGTATAGAACGATCGTAAATAAGCCGACTAGATACTTTGGCAATTAAGATACGGAGAGCGAAAGAATCGGCTTGGTAGGAACGCCGGTTGACGGGGGCAATTCTTCCACCTCTTACTGGTTGGGCTAGCAGATCGGAGTACGACAGCATTCAATGAAAGTATTGACAGAATCGAGGGAGTGGGGGATCTCGTTTCTTGAACCTCTTCCTCTAGCCAAGTCGATTCTTTCACTCGCTGAACTGTTGTGCTGTGTACGTTATGCATTGTACATTCTAAAACATCGACACTTAGGCTACACTCACGGACAAAAAGATACCATACAGTTTTACGTCTGCAATAAAATAATATGGTTAGATCGCGATCTCAGAATGTGCTCGTCGATGGAAAAGAATCGAAGCTAGGTTCGCGAATAACATCGAAAAAGAGTATTCCAAGCACGAAACGTTCGGTATTTCGTGAAATTTCAAACCTTAAAAAAATATTAAAAATTATTGCAAGAAAGAACTAGTAGAATATCACCATCCCTGTTATCCATTTTCCATGTTCGAATGACGGCACGTCTATTCCTGGAATAATACCGTATAATTTTAATAATTGATTCACTAATTTTTTACAAATATATTTGCACGCACGTACATACGTAATTATCGCCAAGCAATTACACGCAGATAATACGTACGTAGTATTAAATTACTCGTCTCCTTTATGTATATGTCTCGCCTTCGCGGTCTACTTTTAATTGGAATAACTCGCTTTCGAAAGATGTCACTCTTTTCCCCCCGATCGTTCCTCATTTTCTCGTCGGCACATATTGACACGACAATTTCGCTGAGAATTCGCGAAACATTCGTTGCTAAATCGTCGAGGAAGTTATCGAAACGTTTTAATGGCGGCTGTACGGTGCGTTTCAAATGTCTCGATTACCTTTGATCGAGAAAATTGCGCACCGCGCGCGTAGAGTCGCGTAATCGGTCGAATATATTATACACCCGATAAGTAGGACTCGCGAACAATCGGAAATGATTGGTGGTAGACATTGTAAACATACTATGATATTATCAACGACGCTCCGGTGAAAGTTCCTGTCGTTCGCTGTCCGATGACCGCGTACGCTGATTGGTCAATATGGACGCCAGAATGTCGATACGTTTTGTGTTAGCGGCGTATAATCGCTACTTAGCTCGGCATCTACATATTCGAGAAACGAGATCGTCCGCGAATAATGAGAGGGGAAAAGAGAGAGCCTCGTCACGAAGCAATTTTACCACGATTTCGTTATTTTTTTCTTTTCGGCGGGAAACGTCGCGTTGGTTAATTTTCTATCTCCCGCGCAGCGTACTGCGCAAACAATAATGAACGCGGCCATGACACATTGAATACATCGGTAGAATGACATCAGATTTGAAGCCACTTAGATCGATAAGAACTACAATGAACGTTACGATCTCACAGTTTTTCCTAATTTTTTATTTATTTAACGGGTGAACACTCTTTATGAAGAAGCGGAAGAAAGAATGAGCACAAATACAGACACTAAGTACGCAAAAAGAGACTACGAAGTTTTTACAGTGTTTACAACTAAATATTCAAAGACACTAGGAATCTGATTTCCTTCAAAAATTGAATACTGATCAGTTGTATGGCGTTATAGAACACCCGGTCTTACGCGTCCGATCCTTAAGATTCGTTCCCTTCTACGCAGAGTAACCGGTGAGTTATTTGAAAGTATATTTTCTCTTACATCACGAAGAGTTGTACATTTGAACTCTAACCAATCTTGATTCCATATTTCCAGGACTTTCGAATAAATTATTTCGTCGAGAATCTTTAATTATCGGATCGACGAAACATTTCGCAACGTAACGCGAATAGAAATGCTCGTTTCGTATCGCGAACCAAGGAATTCTTTTTTTGCGGTCGTCGATTACACCTGCAGCGTGAAACGAGACCCAGCAAAAGAAAAAAGTCATTGTTTTGCAAAGACAAACGAAACTTTCGAAAGTGCCGGGCGGTCTAAAATTATTATATTTACCGTCGAGAAATTCCTCGCGCAACGTCTTAGTTTTTTGGAATTCCTCGTCATTTTTGGTTCGACGTCCTGATTCTCAAATATCCGTAATCTTTAGCACACGTTTGCGACCGTTTCATAATTGGACCACTTTAGTCGTGTATCGGTACATTTCATTGACACCACTTATCGTTCCAGACTAAATACTCTTGATTCGTATAGTTATTTCGATCAAAACACTTCCCATTCATGTGAAACCTTTGCCACAGCAGAAATGATAAAAGAGCAGTTAGTTTCAAGCGTTACGCGTACTACATTTTCTACATCTACTAAATCTTCTGTAACTTTGTTATTTTTGCGAATTTTACTTTAATATTTTAGGGGGGTCATTCTTAAAACCCCAAGCATTGAAAAGAGGTAAAATAAAAATGATTTGTATTTGTTTAAGTGCTCGCTACATGGTTGTTTGACAAGAGTTTGCAATAAGAAATTTGTATTCGTATACATTTTAATATTGCGAAAGGGAATTTATTTATTCCTAACCATCTTTTTTTTTACTAAGCCCTTACAAAAAGGCTCTGACTGCCTGGTCCCCTTAACCATTAGTTTTAGTTTCTAAACATTTAGCGTGAGCTGTCCGACCGTGGTCATTTCGTTAATAAAATCTGTTCGTTTTGTTTGAATTTGAAAAGTGCTCAGCGAGGGAGAGTTCGGCAGCACCGGAGGGAACAGCACCACCAATTGGAACAAAATCAAACTCTGTGGCGCCGACTTCTGCGTCCTTGGGAACGGAGGCCACGACAACCTGGAGCGTCCCCCGGAGTCCGAGATCTACGAAATTTCAGCGATCTATCTAACTTGTGTAATCGTCGCAGTAATAATCGTCGCTCTCTTCGTCGATCCTCTCTCGAGGTGAGTTGTTTGCATTTTACGCGCGGCGCGCGTGTGATCAAGCCTAATCAAATCCCGCAGCTTTCCACTCCGCGGCTGACCTTTAATTTTTCAATTCGCTCGGCTCCGGTGATTAATACTGGTTACAAATGTCGGCTGCAGCTCGTAATAATCGTATTTATTGCTTTATTTATACATTGTGACATTCCAACGTGCGTTACGAGGCGCAGCACGGCCATGAAAGGAGAAATTCCTCCGACAAAGGCGCGCGGTTACGTTGAAAAAATTACTTTCTAGTTATCCCGCGGTTGATAATTCCCGGTACTAGTTTGATACAGCGCTTGATGAAATATTGTTAGGTCTTGGACGTGTTTTTGCATTGGTTAGGAATTTATTCGGCACGTCTCGTCAGCAATTCCCTGGGCAAAAATATTATTGATAAAGTACTATTTTAGACGGCTCGTTACACAGGTTGTCTTTGAATCTTCTCTGAATATTTCCGATATTTTGCATGATATCAATTTTGACGTCCTAAATTTGCATAACCATCGGTTATTTCGTACCGATACTCGTATCTGTAACAAAGCTAACTTATACTCTGATCAAATTTACTTACTTCCTGAATTTTCAGTGTCACTGACGTGCACATTATCCATAATTCTATAATAAGAGAAAATTACCATCATTATTCATTATTATGCTACTACTACATGTGGCTCTCTGTCACTTGGCTTCATTTTGTTAGATTATGCCTACGTATACCAAAATATTCCCTCTCGAAATCCATAAACGAACAAATAACAGTATTTAAAGTATTTTAATAGAACTTAAATTATCATAAGCTTGAGGACTCCTTCGCGAGGTTATCCTTCAAAATCACTTCGTTTTAATGTTAATATTTAATATCGTTGTCTCAGATTTTTGAAGACTCCTCGGTCGTCTGTATTATTTAAAACAGAGGAATCTACTATTTATTATTAAAGAAACACTTCAGACTCCTGGATGTCGATATATCTCGAAAGTTATTTAAAATATTTTCAATTAAAACCGGACGATCATCGGAACAATCGTGTATAGTTTTTCATTAACAGAAATTGTTTGTGTTTACTGTTCACTATCGCCATTCCACGTAGAATTCTGATAGTGGATCCTCGATATATAAGACCTTCTTTCGTTAGAAAGATTTTCGTTTCACCGGATTAAGACGTCAACTTTAACCCATTCATCGTTTTACATGTATGTTTACATTTCTACGCGCAAAAAAAAAACTATAATGAATACGAATCGAAAATCGACACACTTCTCATTTACATTTGCAAATATTAGCCACGCACATGCGTCGTATTTGCAAATTATAAGATATAAGTGACGCTAAATATTTCTGTACGGTCAATGTCGACTCGAAATCCAATTCCGTCACGGAACACGGAACTTCTTCACAAAATTAATTCAGTCACTTTGCACGAGAATAGTAAAAATGGTTGATTACCCACGAGTAAAAGTCGAACGGCTGCAGAATGTACACAATTACGTTGTAAACAAGCAGAAAAAGTAGTTACTTAATCGACGCGCGATTGAAAAAATTATAATGAACATGCGTAAACGAGTGTCTATAATCGTGACCATAAGTCTTTATTTCAAGATCCGAGAAAATAAGCATGCATATTTATAGCAGGTTCAACTTAACTGAAAAATCATAAAATTTATGCTACATAAGTACAACAACTGACAACTCGTTCGCCAACCTTGCATCCGCATGCATATTCAGTAACAACTTCGAGTCCGCTTTTCTTTTTCTGTTTTGTCATACGTAAGCAAAGTAACACTCGATGGCGAGAATATAAATCTCTCGTTGAACGAAATGTTATTGTTAGAACAAAGATATTGTTGCAACATTCTCGTACCTGCGCGTGTTTATTGTAACTGTCACTTTGTATGCCAAACTTCGTCCCTTGTTTTAAGACATGTACTTATAAAAATTTTTAACTTTTTAAAAAGAAAACAGCTCTCCTTGAATGTATGCTGAGGTTTTTTTATTTTTATCTCGTTCGATCGATTATACGAAAACTTGTTTATCGAAAGTGTTTTGCATTCCCATTGTAACTGTAACGAGGAATGTAAATAGAGACAAGGCAAACTATAATGACGATCATATTTTCTGAACGCATGAATGGAATACTGACGCGAATTGTTATGCTATTTGCAAGTAGACATTTTATCTATTTCTCTTGGTATTCTCATATTGTTGGCATAAAACGTGTCTACGTTCTCTGCAAATAGCTTGCGATATTTATCCATGTCAATTATGAATCGTTGCGTATCCGTATTTATGCATACAGGTAATAAATTTTATACGCGTTCGTTGTTTCAACAAAATTTTTGGTCCCGGAATTGAAGTGTTTTTTTTGTTCAAAGTAAACAAAGGCCTTCCTATGTACTTTGAAAGAAACGTCACACCTTTGGCCGATAATGACATTGAGTCGTAATTATTAATTTATGTTCAGCCTTGGATAAATTAAACGTTCCATTTCATTTGTTCAATGCGCCTCGCACAACTTAAATTAAACATCGACAAGCATCAACCAGTTTCTCCATACTTGTGATATGACGTGAAAGGACATAATCTTTTTATGCAGTCTCTTTTTTTTATGCAGTCCGCTCGTTTTTGTATTTCTTTTTTGCAAATACATTCACAGTCAGGAACGAATACACGATGTTTTCGAATTTTTTGTTTTTATTCGATCTACACCATTTCTTATCTTCCACCTAATTTTTGTTTAATTGTAACTGTACCAATTGCATTAAATAATCAGAATCACACTACGTGTTCTGCAGTAGGTTTGTCGCGATAAAGTCCAAAGTCGACACGGTGTTTATTTTATCTAGAAGAATGCAAATATTATGGAAATGTCGAAAGATACAAGAAATAGAACAGCACGTGACAAGTATTTTCGTTCGTTATTTAAAAGCAAATTATTGGAAAACACGTGGAAATTGTAACAATCGTAATAAATCGACAAGATTTCGATTCATCAAGAAACGTTTCATCTATTTTTAGAATCGTTGCAAGCGTATCTATGGAAATGCAAAAGATCCCACGGATTCATTAAAAATCACAAGAAGCATGATAAATTAATACCAGGACGTTAACAAAGTTACTATACCAGAAATCAATCAATCAAAACCGTCTCGCTTCTACGGATTTAAGAGGGAAAAAATTGTATAAAAAACTGCCGTCATCCGATTAATATAAAATCATTCTTCCATAACGAATAGTCTGAAAGGCGCAGCAATTGATCAAGCAGAAAAGGATATTTTGTATAAAGAAAAAAGCGAAAAATCAATTTGTGTAGAGTTGATGGTTGAGAATGGTATGTTGACGTCATCCAAGGAGTGGCAAAAAGTTTGAAGTTTTAGCAAGATGTATGAGGGAAGCGTAATTATTTAGGTTGATGATCCTCCATTATTGAAATTTGCCCACGGCCAAATAAATTATACATACCTCCTCGATAGGCAGGTGTCGACAAAAAAGCCTCTTACCTTTCCGTTAATTTTCACTTTCAGAATGTACGTTTCATTTCGCTAATTGAAATATTTGATTTTCTTACCATTCAAATTTTCGAACAAAAATTCGCGTATAGTATTGGATAAATTGAAACTAATCTTTTTATTTGCTTTTCCATCACTTTGGTATATTGGGAAAGAATTGTTTTTACAATAAACTCAATTGATAACGTGTTTCACGAAAATATATTCAATATGAATATACGTTTAGCGTTTCGTTGTTCCTTAATATATTTTCACAAATATTCGCTTTTTCTTCTGATTTCTCATTTAGGATCGAGGCACAACGCCGAAAAGTCGTCGACTTATTACAGATAAATAAACCTGTCGAATTTTGTCTCGTATTTAAAAAGCGTTGTTCACGGTTTCGAAGTTAGCGATTCAACAATTTTTCTTTTTCGCGTCCGTAACGGAACTCCGTATCGATGTTTTGTTCTTTTTTTTCGCGGAAAAATTCTTTCTCGGTTGAGGGAGTCGGACGGTCACCGATTCACGAATCTGGCGGTCGGATCGAGTTTCCAGAAGCTTCCGGTATCCGATGCGCTTCTTGAAAACTCGCCCAACTAACGGAAGAGAAAAAAAGAGCGAGAAAAAAGACAGTAATGTTTTTTCCAGGGGCATTACGAAACGCGCACCTTAATAACCGTGTATCGCGCGAGATCCGTGCAAGATCCCCTCCCCTTCTCCCATTCAGAATCGTTATAAACATTGCTCTGCTCATGATTACAAAATAGCGTACATCCGACGCTGGACGCATCGAAGCACAGCGGTTATGCAAGCAATCGCCGCAATTTGTACTTATTAAAACCCGATAAATTTCTGGCTGTTGCCGGCATTGAAGTCTCCGCGTGCAAGACTATGCGCCGTCGCTGGCAACTATTTGCCCATTGTATTTCTTTTCCCAAAGACGCGACCAGTTTTTTCGAAACAGTTACAGCCAACAGTACGTGAAACCCACGATTCATTCGATGGTTGATTCCTGTTCCATTTTGCACGCTCGAAAATTATATACGTGAAGCTAGGAGTGGTTCGTCACCTAATTTTCGCGGAATCCGAATTCGAAACCTTCGAAGCTCCGACTCTTATATAATTCTTACTTTTTGTTAGGAGTATGGTTAAAACCATAACAAAACTTTTTTTTGTAGAAATTCAATCCATTTATCGAATATAATAAACGAAGCTTAAATGCGTTGTGAAAGGATTTATTTGGTATCTCGTATACTTTATCTTCGAGTTTGTTGCAAGCTACGGAGACGAACGTGTGGACGAATTTTTGTATACAACATTAAATCTTGAATTAAAAGGAATAGTTTACGAGTTTATAATCGCGTCGCCGATAAATTACGTAATTCATTTCGGGCTTGGTACTTCAAAATAAAAAAGTTACAAAAATTAATTGACGGTTCGTGGAAGTTTTTGCGATGATCTAATCGCTTAGGCTGACCTGGCAAATCTTGATTCGCACGTAGCTATAATTTGACAGTCTCTGGATTCGTTGTGAACTAAGTAAATCGATGATCTTATCAGTAGGCAACTGATGGCAAATATACGAGATAACAAATTTTGTCTCGTCTCGAAACAAATCAAAATTTAATAAAAATTTTCAAACACTATCGCTTTTAATCGTTTATTTATTCGTTAAAAGAATAACGGTCTCACGTTGATCTAACTTTTGAAAATTTGTATTGTCGTTTGAAGGATAATTTAGTTTGTCCTATTTTCATAATATATCGGGTGTTATCAGAAGCAAATAATATATGTATACATGTAACAAGACCGATGTGCTGACCCACATTGACTCTCTTCAGGGTTGAAATCTATAAATACAATAGAAGCTAAAAATAAACTTTCAACGTGAAATTGTTAAGAATTAATTGTTTTTAATTTTATACATTGAAGAATATATCTGTAGCGTATTGTAGTAGGTAGTAGATTCTATATGATAATTGTAATTTAAACTTATAGACGTTAAAACGATATATTGCCCATAGAAGTGTTCCAAAGAAATGCATCTGCCAACATACGTAACTTCGTCTACTGTTAAATCGGAGAAAGGATAGCAATTAACATAGTATTTGCATTTTTCTGGAAAACGAGGACAGTGACTCGTTACAAAATAGGAAAGTCAAGTCACACGCAAACAAACTAAACCGTGCAGCAGTTTAGGTTACATAAAAAAATTTCACGATGACGCACAGTGGAACAGAATTGAATTTCAGCTGTTTAGATTTTCAAATCAGTTTTATTATTTTGTATCGAGAACAGAAATATAGAATTATTTAAAGGTACACTTTCGGATAAAGTCACGTTTTCTCTGTTTAACAAATATTTTAAATTTTGAGACTGAACCGAACGAGTCGATACAGTTTGATGACCAACGATCTTATGACGTAGCAGTTGCTCTTCTGCAGAGAAAAATGACGCAAAAACTCGTCGCGGTGCAAAAAAGGCAGCTTGCACGAAGAAAAAGAAAGTGCGAGGTAGCTTTGGTTACATAAGAAATTTCACCGTGAAATAGAGGACGACTGGATGGAATATTTTTCGTCTCCAATTTAAACGCGATCGTGTGCGTTGACAACAAATTCACATAAACGCAAACAGGTTATTTCACACGATGCGGAAACTGTATTCGATAACTGCGAATATTTTGTAAACAACCGCCTCCGCGAACGACGACACCGATCAATGACAAATATGTATACTTCCCGCTATGACTCTAATTACGAAAATGAAATTAATTTCAGCAGACCAGTAATAGAAACTGTTGTACGTGATTTGTCGATCAGTGCAGTCGTTCGTCGTTTGGTCCAAGTTCTCCAGCAGCCATTTCGAAACGACAACAATCAACGCTAGAAATATTCGTAGAAGTACTGCATAACGCTATCGACAGGATTTACGAAAGTTCAGGCTCTCTAGCTCGAACGTGAAACGTTAATGCGAATAGTTTTCGAGGTAGCCAAATGATTCCCGTTACTCGGTGGGATTTCCTGAAGACATATATACTCTGGCGCCAACGATTCAGACGAGTGAATGCTTTTCAGCAAGCGATTCGAGTCGAACGGACGAACTGGTCTCCGAGTGGTTAAGAGATTTGTCATTCTGACCCTGATGGACCCGTCACTGGTGAATTTCGTACGGCCGTGTCTCTCATACGAGAGATTTATGGTCGCAGAATTTTTCTTCGCCGGGGCATCGCCGTCATTTGCATTTCCAATCTCTGTTAATGAAACCGCAACATTATTTGTGCCTTTTATAACAGTACATATTACCGACCCAAGGACGTTGGATCGCTTATCCGGACGTTGGCAACGTTTAATGATACGCTGTTACTAAAAATATTAGTGGCTCGCGCGAGAATGGTCATTTTCTATTGTAACGCTGCGTACGCGTCGTTCGTTGCTAAATACATACCAGTACATACATTTGCATACATCTACCGTCTCATTGATAATTAATGCGTATGACCTTCCGCTTCATTAGATCGAAAGATACCAGCCGGCAAACACGAAACAGTGACGACACATCTATCGCCTAATCTCCGGATTCGCCGTGGAAACTGTGATTTAATGTGTCAACGGGAGATAAATGGGAATACGTGATTATTCGTTAGCAACGATACAAAGATGCCGGATCGAAAAAGGGGTCTCTCGATTTTCTACGTCAATGGCGCAACCGAGACACGTTGTATGCAGAAAGACGCGCGAAGCTCGCAAAGTTCGTCAGAAAAGGAAGAAAACTCGTAGCAATCCTTTCTTTCAATATCATTATACACGTAAACGCCCTTGGATTGTAGACTAACTGAATCTATTTCTCCATTTTGTTATTAAATGGCCAACCTTTGAAAAAGATTGTCCACTTGGGACGCTTGTGGCAGGTATTCATTGGGCCAAACCTTTTTCAGAGTTAATTCTTATTACTCCGTAGAGTTTATCGTGTGCTTTTTATCAAATCATTTGGCTATTTTCTACTTCCCTCGGGATGCATGTTCCGTGCAATTAGTTGGCTAGTTAGTTTTCAGCCTTGTTCGATACTCTTTTAGAAAATAGTCCATGTCCTCCCGAACAGTCTTGAATCCAAGACGTGTCTCAAGGTTCTCGTTTCGTATTCCAATCGAAACATTTAAACGATACTTTTTCAAAAATGCTTGCATCCTTGAAATAACAAAACATAATTTTTTAGAATTATATTGTTTTGTGATCGCAACTTTGTAATTATCCTCTCGGTGAATTTTGATTTTTCTTCACATTCTGCTACAAGATTAAAGCGTTAATAACAAATACGAGTGAGATAAATACAAATATGAGATAAATACAGATACGTACAAAAAATTTGTTCAATAGTTTTTAACGTTTTTATACCAAATCGTGTACCGTGGCAATACTTATGTCCACCACTGTATTTCTTTAAAGGGGCATTTAAAAAATTTAATATACATCGTAGAATGTGAAAAATGGCGCTTCGTGTCGTGAATATTTATGAATGTATTGCACCCGTGAGGAATAAAAAAAGCATCGTTAGAATGCAAATTTTACGATCCTTTATGAATTACGTAAACGCGAACTGTTGCGTACCGTATTACCGTGGATCCGAGCTTCATTCATAGGATCGTCCAGATATGCAGCTCGCGTTGATGATTGTAGTCAGGTTCCACAATCGTAGTGCATAATACCGGAGCAGTTAGAAAAATTGTCGTTTTCCTCTGTCACGATGCACGCGCGTTTGTTATCAACGTGGTTGGTCGTTGCACAGACACAAAGACGAACGAAAACAGAGACGCGAACGCGACGAGACAGTACCAGACATACCTGCGTCCCCTTTGTCTCCTACGGGTATGGACGTTAAAAGGCAGGAGAGAAAGGTGCGTATCTCGTGCCACGAACACTTGACGTACTTTCGATTTCCGGCATTTTGCGCTTCGATGAACATCCAATTTATTGGCCGATTCACCTGTGCAATATCGATGCTCGCGCGATTCGCATTCCCCCGCCGCGAGCGTGCAAGAAACACCTTACGTATCATTATCCCCGTGATTCCCTTGGAATTCCATTTCTCGGAATGATTAATTTCCAATTAAATACCTCGATTCGTTATGGTACTAAATCAATTTAAACGGTTCTCGATGATCAATTCCGTAATCAGTAAAAATAACTTTTTACCGAGTCGATCATCGGCGAGCTAACAACCGTTTATCGAAGCCTTTTTTTCTACATTATTAATAGTGTTTTGTCGGGTAAATTACGTAGCTACGTTTCAGAGTTGATTGAAAATCCTCGGCAAGGATGAAACGTCTTTTTCTGCGTTCTCGGTCATCTTTGCACGCTAATAAGCGGTACATTGAGCCTCGCGTGTGCAGTATCGGGGAAAACAAGAACGATTTTTATTTATTTTTTGTTTCGGTCGATTCGAGAACGGTGCAACTATTTTTTTCTGTCGTACGACAAATCACGGGACACCCTGTACAGGTTAAAAAGGTATAATCCGTTAGATCCGCCATTCTAAATGTACGAGAATATCAAATACGAGGTTCTCAACTGACAATCACCGGCCCCGATCATAATGATCGACTATTCAATGCAATACTGTGTTCTCCACTTGTGTAACTCCGTTGAGTGCCATTTCTGCCGTCGCGAAACACAATAGAATACGCTTGCAATTCTCGATGCAGAATCTATGGTAAACGAATTAAATTAAGTTCAGTGTTTATCGTTTTTTTTTTCTTTCACAAAAATTGTAGTATGGACGAACATTGAACAGCGGTCTCAGCGCCGCTGGATAGATAACGGAATTCACGTACTCGATATCAATAAATCATACGCGCTTAAATCTTCGAAAACTGGTTTGAAAAAAGCTTCGATACCTTGATGCAAAAGTTTTTTGCGTTTCTATTCGCGCAGGTTTCCGTCTACTTTCTCTCTTTACGCGCGTCCCGCCAATGAATTCGAATTCCTCAAAGTCATCGAAGGCAGAACGCGTGGGCAGATTGCAATGATCCCAGATTTATGATACGTTCCAGCCACGCGATACCAGAGTCGCGACTTTAGAATTAATCGCATTACGGCAAGTTTACGAGTTTTGTAAAACACGTAATTCTCGATTCGTTCAAAATTGAGCGTTCTTTCTATTTCGTAGAGAAAGCAGTGGCGATTGTCAATTTTTCAAATTTCGTGTAGTCGTCATCCTACATTTTATTATTATGCACATATATTTATATTATAGAGTTAAAAATATCGAACGATTAGCGAGGGTGTTTCGAGACGTCTGAAAATTAAAAAATTCTGTTTAGAACTCTTATCGACGCGCGCCATTTTGGTACTTGGTGGCTCGATCGCTGCCAACGGCGTATCGGCGCCGGATGTAAAAACGATTGGTAATAGAAAAAGAAGAGATTTACACCGGTGGCATTGTTCCATTTTTTACAGCGTCGGTACGGTGATTTATCAAACGAAGTGCGTATCGTAAGTCTCGTTAAAGGTATGTAGGCCTTATGCCTATTGTGCCTATAGAAATGGATAATACGGGCCTGGCTCTATCATTCTCCGCACACGTACGCGCGCGTGCAACAGTATCTAATTACGGTACGCGTATGCCACTCGATAGTAAGTGGTACAACCTGTAGCAGTTGCAGAATCATTGCAGAACGTTACGCGAGTTGCATATTGCGAATCCTTCGGTTATTCTACTTCCACTGTCTCTTGGAACGCCGCTCCGTAACGTCTGCGCGCTCTGGGAGAGTAAGCGTCGTTACGTAAGGGGCAAAACACGTTAGGATCCATACGTATCGTATCTCGGTTCTCGACTTATCGTTTCAAGCCGTTTCCGAATCAACGCGAAGTGAATTATAACGGTTCGAGAGCCGAGCGCCGGGTCTCGCCTGGACGTTGAAACGAGCGAACGCGCTGACAGATAATGGCATTTCCGATTCAGCGGCCGTCTATCGCCTCGTCTTATCCTTTCCTTTCGAGATAAAACGATTCTCGCTGACCTTGCCGCATTGTTACGAGCGCTATCGAGGATGACGTTAATGGCGTTTAATGACGCTTGGATTTTCTCTGCTTTTCATTTTTGCGCGTTATTACCAGCGACGCGTGAACAACATCCATGGAATACAATATGGCCACTCTCCGAAGCGAAACTCGCGTACACGTGAACCACGAATCGCGAAATACGTAACGAATAGGGGAAGTTCCCCTAGTATAGCCGGGCATTTAAGGTTTTTTTTAAATTATTAAAAAAATATAATATTTTATGCCTTCTATACTATTTCAAAATCGATGTAAAGCAACGAAACAAATAATATTTTTATAATAGTTAGCTGAAACTTTGGTATGGAATTTGAACAGATCATTGTTTATTCTATCCCCTTAAAAATATCGCTACTGTCCGGTACTAGTTAAAAATAAAAATAGTAGCGATCTATACGAGATAAATGGATTTCGATTAACGAGTCATTTCGTTGTTTCTTTATTTGAAATTGGCCAAAAGAGATAATCCTGAAAATTAATACAAAGATTTATTTTATGAAATCTTTGTAACAATCTGTTTGAAGCAATTACAATTATTTCAAATAGTTATGAAATAAAATGGCATCCGTTCGAGTATCGCCTTTTCGAAGCGATGGAGGATCTTTTTTAGCGGGAGGGGATTTAACAACGACGACATCAAACGTGAAAGAATGCGGTTTTTGTAACTTAAAGCAAACATAAAATTCGAGTGTAATAGCATTGCTTGCAGAACGATGTCGGAAGACAATAAATCATCTTGCTTGAAATTATGATTTTCTGTAGTCGTCACTTCGTAAATTAAGGTTTTAAAAGATGCAACATAATACAAAATGAACAATATACATTCGCACAATATATGATAATTTATTCGTTGTGCATAGATGATGGATATTTTTTATTCAACGCCAATGTTTAACGACGTTTTATTCTATATTTTGTAATCGTTACGATATTACTTGCATTATTTAAATAAGGAATACTTTTGTCATCGCTCGTGATGTAAGCAAACTACATATGGTATAATATCCTGTCCTTTGCAGATGCTCTTGAAGAATTATTCCTGTAAAATCAAGATATACATACCTACTATGATATAACATACCTTGTAATCATAAGGTCATCGTTAAATTCACATTAAACTCGATTCTCTCTTTGCACGGTAGACACGTTCTAAAGATCGCGGTGTGAAAAAATATTTAGTACATACCTCGTTTCTCTTAAGTGAAAAATTATTTCAATATAAAACAGGTAATAAAATTTACCTTGATAGTAACTTAAAATTAATAAACGTGACGATACGAGGTAATAAGATCTAAGAATTTGCATTTTTTAAAACGGACGAGCAAAATGACTATATAATATTATAGTAATTGTCTAAAGTACAGTGCTCTGTCAAACTGCACGCGTATCGTATTTAAAAACTTGCTTTTAGGTATCCTCTTGTACGCTTCTTGTTTTACATATTTGATATCACTATAGATATCGTGGACGAGAACTGCGGAAGATATCTCTTTTTGCCCGGTAAAGCTATTCTTCTATCAGGATATCTTATTTTACTATATGTACATCAGCTGAGCTTACGATGCACTTTTTAACCTACGTAGAGCGCCGTCACAATATCGTATCGTTCATTAATCGAATTGCACTACTGTAAAGTCGCGACGGAAACGATACGAATTCGATCGATAAAAACGATCGCATGCGCGTGCAGAGGAATGGTTCAACGACGAACGCGTTGATCATGAAACTGCATTTCAGAAGGCCAGCCAATTTGTCGTTTATTTTCTTACAAGATGGAGTGCAAGCGATATCGAGAGCACACGACCTTGGGAAAGAAAAAGTGTTCTTTATCTCGTTCGTTGTCCCTCCGGAACGAATATCCGCGTTTCCTTGTACATCAAGAGCAACGAAAGTACTTGGAGCGCCTATTAAGTTTCGTCAGTTCGGCGGAGGCGCGTTACGCGATCGGTCGGAGATAAAGTTTAAAGGAATACTTAATGGCTGATCGTACGCGAACGTTCGAAAAAAAATTTAACCGTACGCCACCAGGCGAGAATTCTCGTCGTCGGTCGGCGACATAAATCCGTAACTTAATACGAAGTCACGACGACTCAATCGTCCTTGAATTCGACAGAAGCCAAAGGCTTCTGCTTATCGTCGCGAACGGTTTGCGCAAGTAATGTTTTCCTCGGCTACGTGCATACATTTACGATCGATTAACGGTCCACGGCTAATAGTTTATTCCACCTCGCGACATATTTACGATCGACGAGATATTGTCCCTCTTTTTTCCTCGTGTCCGAGATAGGTGGGGGACCGTGAGACCAACCGGTACCGGACTATGAGTCAGGCATTCTTGAATTATGTATCTGGATTAGCTGATGGCTTGTTTAATGTTTACAAGCTGACACATTCTACTTAGAATGTACACGTGCATGACTCGCTCGTACGTTGACATTCGTTGTGCGTAATCAGCGTCTCCGTTGAATAATATTTGACATTCGACGTTAGCAACAATTGCTTGTCAACAGCACTTTCTACGATTCATCCCTGACTCCCTTGCTGTTGTTATCAATTAATTTTTACATTACGGTTACATTATTAGGTACGGCTTACCTCGGGGCACCATTGTTTTTAAAATTTTTTCTTGCATCTTCGGATGCAACTTCATCGAGACCTAGTTTCGGTGGAATAATGTCTAAATATCTCGAAAACAACGCATTTTGTCGGGGAACTGTCCTATTCACTTTTTATTCGTTGAGCGTTTTTAAAACTATTTTAAGTACAACTTTATCTTACTAATGTTTTACTTTACTTTTGCTAATATTAAAATTAGGTAATCGTCTAAACTAATACTTTTTCTAAGGCCCAACATTTTTGTGTCGTGTTTATTTTTACTCGTTTCTATTTCATGCTCGCAAATTCGTTCGAGAAAAACAATACTTCGATCTGTAACGATTTTCGCGTAACCAGGTTTACGTAAATCCTCGCGAGGAAACTTTCGATTACTCGGACGTTCAGCTCAACGTGTAATTAATTTACTCCCGTTTTCCGTTCAATTAAGAAAAATCACGTCAAGCCCCTGTCCTTACAAAACATGGCTAAATTAAATTAGAAACCAACATGAAGATCAATTTTTATTCTACTTAAAATTTTATTATACAGGGTGTTCCACCAGACCAAAATAAGACGAAAATCAAGGATACTAATTTGTTGATTGAGGCTTTGTTAAAAAGTTATAGAAACATTTCTGACTACACACTATATTTTCGGTAAAGAATTTTTTTTCTCGAAACTGAGTAGGATTTCGGGGGTGTGTCTATTCACCAAAAATGATTGTAATTGATCCCCGCAACCGAAAATAATTTTTCCAAAACGATTTGAAATATTTTAATTTCACCGAAAAATTTGTCTACCTATTTGAATTTTTTTCTCGAAAGTGCGTAGGATTTCGAGGGTATGATCGTTGACCAAAAATGACAATGGGTATTCAGAGTCATTCGAGGTTGCAAAAGGTTGCATTAAAGAGAAATATACAATATATCATCTAACGCATAAACTGCTTGAGTTTTCCGGGGGAAACAGTCTGTTTCGAGTCGACGAACGTCTCGGAGCCCATGACCGGTACTGCATATGTACACGCGCCGGAGGATTCTAGAAACAAGAAGCATTAGACGCGTTCAGCCACGGAACCTCAAACAACGAACGTGTTCTTTGGAATGCTGTCCGGGTTGGAGCATCAGGATGGTCATCGTCGTTTAACACTACCATTAAGATTTATTTTGCGAATTCACTGCTGGTCGCCTGGGGCCCGCCGAACGAATCTAAAACCTTGCTCTCGGATCTCGGTTCTCGGTCGTTCCTTACACCGGCTACGACCTGATCCTTCAGACCCTCGGGGTAGATCGTATTCAAGTGCTCTCCGTGGCTAAATTTAGCGCTGGATAATTTACCGGATTCTGCTGAACGGCCCTTTTACGAGCCTTCGCTTTCTCGAACGGGCATGTTCACCACCAGGGACTTCCGCGATCTTTCTCAAAATTATTGACCTCCGTTTTGGGGGGTAATCGTGCGCGGCGTGCACGAAAAAAGAACGAGTCGATCGGGATTTTGGCGCGCGTCCTTCGACCTCGGATTCGAAATTTTCTCGCGATTAAAAAAATCACCGGATGAAGGGGAGGGGGAGAAGAAAAGAAAAAAAACAAAGAAGGAAACACCGGAACCGGTTTCCCGTCGAGTATAATAAACGCAGCGGGCGTTCATGAAACGGAGTAACCATGTTCTTGCGTACGGATCCGTCCGCGAGATGGAAGAATTCACGACGAAGAAACCAACTTCGTGCTCTTTGTTCAACGTTGACGCAAACGAACATAGTCGCGCGATATTTTTCGTATCCCCTCGTATCCGGTTTGCACGTTTTTATTCCTCGGGAAACGCAATTATCGCGGCGAGTTTGAAAACCACCGGAATTAGACTGCGAATTACGTCCCTCGTATCCTTCTGGATGACTGTCCTCGAGGAACTGCCGCTGCTCTGAATAATTATAAACTATCATCTCTTTTACCCCCTTTCTTCGACGAAGTTTAATTATTGATTTAACTCTCTGCACTCTAAGAATTCAATTTTGTGATAGCATTTTAAAGGATATTAAAATTGTCCTTTTTCCCAGAGAAATTTAAGTATCTAATTATTTTATTTTAGGTTTCGTTAGTCAGGTTTGGGTTACTATTAGGGGTGTGCGAGGTCTCGAAAATATCGAGATCTTAAGTCGAGATTGAGACGAGTCCTCGATAGTATCTTGTCTTACTGTCTATCTTATTGCATTAACAAAAGATGAGTTAATGATTTGCAACAGGACAATGCCGCCATTCATAGAGTTTCTTCGACGAAAGGATAGCTTTGAGAACTTTCCATAGAGGACCTGTGAGATATTCTGATAAAAATAGTTAAAACTATCAACGAACTTAAAGAATAGGTATTTCTGTTTTTTGTCCACTTATTGCGATTCATTGTTGGCTTAGACGCTAAAATATTTGTCTATTATTGCCTTCGTTGATCGATATAATAGTTTGACTGCAATAATCTCTGTCGTTTCTCAGCGTTTCACAACACGGGTATATCAGGACTTCAATGACAAGCTTTAATGTTGCAGTCGCTTATTTAGCATAAGAAACAAGTAACGCGACTGTATTAGACTCGTACCACAACTCGTGCACGCTCTGTCCCTTTGACAGAAAATGGTGCACTTTGGAATTCCGGTGACATCAGAAAATGACTGCATCAACTTCATGAATATTACTACTTTCGATGAGCAGTAGCGAATCTAAGAAGAGTGGACTAAAGAAATCGAGGTTTCGAGGATTCGATAATTCTACTCCCAGAAATAATAAATAAAATAAAAAGGTTTTGAGCCCCCCAACAATTGACACAATAAAATCTAATATCTGAATTTGAATCGCTGCAAGAGTGGTTTTCTATTGCTCGAGCAATATTTTTAGTCGCATAGCCTCCCCCTGTATCCGCCATTGCGAGTAGCCATGGAACATCGAAGACGTGCTATGGCAACATAATCGACTCGTAATACTCGGGTACCTTGAACGCAATTTAGAGACGCTATTCGTTCGGTTTAATTTCCTGAACGAAGGTTTCTTAAAATTAAACTACAAAACAACGTTACGGTACATATTCGCGGTTTGATATTATAGAAACGCCGTCAGCAATTACGTAGCATTTAAGACTACAATTACGGTTGAAACCTTCGTGATTCGCAGTCGATCATTTTCTACGAAATAACGAGTGATTCGCGCTTTCATGTTTCGTCTTCATTTTCATTTGTTTGGTATACCATGCTTCGAATCAGAATGGGACTTCTCGTCAAATTTTTCTATATTTGAGTACCGGAATATCGACATTTTTTTACTTCACGTTCTCCAAAATTGTTTTCGAAGAAATCGAGAACTAAGAGCATACAAAGTGAAATAGTTGTTGGACTCGAATATCGGAAACAATGTCGACGAAAAGTTTAATTACGAGGAGTATCGAGTAACTGAACTTTTTCTCTTTCAGGTACGGTGAGAAACAACGACGAGTTGATAGCCAAGAGCTCAGTGGTATACAATTGCTTTCTGCAACTGCTTATCAACTGAAGAAACCTTATCAGCAGCTTCTCATACCGATCACAGTATGGATTGGTATGGAACAAGCCTTCATAGGAGCAGATTTTACACAAGTGAGTAGTTGATTGTAAAATTCTCGAGCCAAGTAGCAAATTGATCCTTTCGTGAAACGTTCCTGTGGCAAATTAATGTGCCCAGTGTGAAATATTAAATAAGAAATTGAATAACATAAAAATAGTTTAAACAATATCACAGTTATGTATTGTGAGAATTAGTTACATAAAGTGGATTGGATATTTCATCTCAGATTTTCAACAGAATCGATATAACAGTTATGTATCTTCGAAACGTTACACAATGTTGCAAACATTTTCAATCATTATAGTTTCGAAGAAAATTTTAACTATCGAACCTTGATCTTGAAATTAATAAGCAAAACATTAGTTATTTAATGAGTTTCCACGATTTCAACAATATATATTTCCAAAGCATTGCTTAACAACTGGAGGTGTAATTATTCGTGACTCGCGAGGCAGAACAGTCGACTAATAAGTAACAATGAGAATCGAAGAACTCATCTATTCTTAACAAAAAATAAGCAAGGCATCGTTTTCTAATATACCAGGACGAACGATTATTTCAGATTCTATACTTAAAGTTGCAGAACTCCTAAATATCGTTTATATTAGATTTTTTAATGCAACGATACGAATATGTACATCTTAATTAAAGGAAAATCTACATTTTTGAAATGTATATACACAATCAGTGTCTGTAAATTTAACGTTGAGAACATAGTTTTACCTGACTGAGTCGCTTTTGTATTTAATTAATAGTAAAAATTATTCTAACGACGTCATTTTTTCGAAAAATACCTCGCAAAAAACCGTCGAACAGTCGAAAGAGCTGTCCGAAAATTGTTGAACGATTATCCTCGTCAGATAGAGCATAAAAAACTGGCTTGGATCACCCGGATACGAACCGGATACAGAACGGCAGATTCATGATGCGCAACGGCCATCCGAGGTCGTGCAATTGTTCTCCGGAAATACATGCTACTGATCGCAGATACGCTGAAATATCGGCCGATGCATGCATCCTTTGGCTTTTAAAGCGCCGTACGAGCATTCGATTTATAAATTGTATAACGACCGATCGGTTGCGTATCGCGGCCCGTGGTAAAAGAAAGAAACGAAGATGATACAGTTTGGGAAGCAAACTTGTTTCAAACCAGTTCGATGACGAAATATGTATACAAATACGTGCACGCGGGTTACGCGTGTATTCGCGTACAACAAAATGGCCAAGGAATAAAGTAATCGTTGAAATAAACTGCTACTGGAAGGCATCAGTATCCCGTGAAGCTACCTTCCATTGAATCAGCTGGTTCGACATGTTATAAATAGCCCAGAATCTTATTCTTGCAGCAATTCTCCGATACCACTTCCATACCTGGAATCCCGTGAACCAGTATTTCTTGTTTTTTTTTTCTCCCTTTTTTTTCGCTCTACGTGCACCGGTGATGCTGGGACGTACAGCTGCACGCACACACGTGACCAAATGAAAGCGCATAGATGCGCATCGAACGCATCTTTTGCAGTCGTCTCTCCGCGTCAGTGAAATTTCTACGATTTAGAGGGGAATATACTGTTTTTTTTTTGTCGATAGGACGCCAACCATCGGGCGAACGACCCTTAATCCTTTCCATCTCGAGTCAGTAAAATTATCGATGCGCGAGGATTATGCATTTTTGCAGAAAATATTGAAAATTAAAGAAAAGTTATTAAGCTGATAATACTGGTAGGAAGAACACACGGTACCATCTATTAAACTTCTAGTATTAATTAAAACTAAGAATAAAATACAATATTTGTTGGTGCTCTGCTGAAATAGAAATATTAAGTGTTCTGTAAACGGGGAGCATCACTTTCGGAAGATGACAATTAAATCGAATGAAATTTTGCCTCAGCTGCAATTTCGTCACTTTCAATTTTATATGTACAGATAGAGGGGTTGGTAGCTGAACACCCTGTATGTAGCTCGATCGTACCGAAGTAAACTAATATATTTTTGTGTTAATTAATACATTTTTACCTCTATATATATCCGAGAAGAAACAGGATTCCTGTTTCTGGGAAGCTTATTAAAGTTCTAATGATATCTAAAGGAGGGTGCATTGGATACGCCTTACTAATGAGTCTAACTGTATTCGGAACAAATTCAGTTGGTCGCTCAAAGCTGCTCTGGCGCCATCCCCACCGCGTCTATGGCTACCTTGTCACTGTAACTTTTATCTCTTCTCGCAAACCTGTTTCATAATGTATTAACACGAACGTTTCTCAATCAGATCGGACTCTGCGCGACGTGGCCACGAATTAGTTAAAACGAGTTGAAACGTCTTGCAGTATAGCAAACACGAACGTTCTGTAACTTATTTCTAATATAAATACAATGATACCGTTCGAAATGGAGATGTTTAGGCAAATGTGCAGAGTGTCCCCATTCGACTTAAATATCTCCGTTGTTCTCGATGATACGAATGTCGGAAACATTCGAAATCATAAATTCCAAATATTCTGCCAAAAGTTGTTTGCCACGAGCACGATTAACGTTAATTTCATGAAAGTCATTCGAAACCAGTCGCTTCCTTATCAACCTATCTTTATTCGCGACCACCCTATATATTAAGATAAAGTCACTTTTATTGAAGTCGTAAAAACCCTTGCAGCTTGAGATCGTAAAACCGGGAACGTTTGATGAAAATTCTTTTTTTCTTTTCCTGCGAATACCATTAAGTGGTCAAAACGATGGGATGTATATTTGCTACTCGAGAGAGACGCTCTTAGGTCTTTTTCGTTGTCGTTTAAATAGTTGTTCGAAGTTAAATATTATCGAGAGGTCATTATCTTTAGCGTTGGTTCGTTTCTTTTATTTTTCCAGGCGTATATTTCCTGTGCGTTAGGCGTGCACAGAGTGGGCTATGTAATGATCTGCTTCGGAGTGGTGAACGCGGCCTGCTCCCTGGTCTTCGGGTCCGTAATGAAATTCGTTGGCAGACAGCCGCTTATGGCGCTGGGCGCCATCGTCCACGCTAGTCTTGTCGTCGTGCTACTCCACTGGAAACCGCACCCCGCAAACCCTTATGTTTTTTACACTGTTTCTGGCCTGTGGGGAGTCGGAGACGCAGTATGGCAGACGCAAGTTAATGGTACGTATCTTAAGAAAGTATCTCGTTCGAACGACTGCCAGTTTTGACCGATTCTGAAATACATTTTGGACGAGCAAATATCGTTGTCCATTTAATCCATATTATGTCCATCCGTTTGATTTGCTAGATTTTTCATTTTCCGGATCGAGTTGGCTTCTAACTTTAAATGTTTTAACCCTGGACCGATAAGGTGGCACAGTTATTACACAACCGGTCGAATATAGTCAATTTTAGCCTGATAAGGAAGACTGGTGAATTATTCGTTTGACTAGATACGCTGTTGGACAGACGGTTGTTATGACTAGTCAGATGGCACGGGTTTTTCCTTCGCTATTTCAGTTAAAAATAAAGTATTATCTTTTAAACTATCGTATAATTTTATTTCCGTTGCTTGTGTCTGGCTTAATTCTCATCGTTAACGTAAACTGTGGCGGGAAATCGTTTGGGCCATAAATCATCTTTTTTATTTCAACTTATAAGATAGCGCTCGGAGCTTGGGTCCTTGTGTTAAATTATTCGAGATCAGTTTCTCCATAATCGTTCCAGCGACGAGGATATTGTCCCTATCCGCTTCTACGAACACTCGATCCTTTTATAATTATTATATAGAGAATATCCCGGTATCGACGATATTCTAGTATCGATAAAATGTTTTTATTCGAGACTTCGTTTTTGAGAGAATCGACTTTGAAAGTTGATTGCGTATGCGTGCAATAGAGTACGACTTGGGACTCGAGCACAAGTAGAAACAGTGAGTAGTGGACAGACATACCAGAGGAACTCGTACTCGATCGCAAGCGTATCCGACAAATTTCGAAATTCAGTTATCTCGGAAACAAAGCCTCGAAAGTTATGGAAGTAAAAGCTTTGTTGCGAGTAAAATATGCCGTCAACTATTGAATTATATCACTTTCTTAAAAAGTGTATTAAATGCAGTCAAGATCGCGCACGACGAGCCAGTATTAATCGCATTTAACTCACTTTCACTGCATCTCGGTTACTGTTACTGTCCTCGCCCTTGCTCCCAAATGTATACTTTCGATTTGGTACAACTTACATAGTTTGCTATTAAATCATACGTAATTTGAATTGTTGACAAAAAACGTACAATTTTCATTTTTATGCAATACACAGGATTTCCCAGATTTCGCAACTTTTCCTCGAAAATCTTGTTGGAAAATATTCATCTTGGTATTTCAACCATCGTGTTGATGAACTACTCTGCTTTCCCAAGTTTGCGTCTTCTACGTCCTTTTCGTCGCGTTTTGCCAACCCACTTTAAACTCGTACTTTCTCAATCTTTGATGATTTCCTTGTTTGATTCCAGCTTGGTGTGGTTTATGGCTCTTATTTTCAATTCTATTCCTGTCTTCGTGCATTCCTTAAAATCCTACGATTCGTTTAACCACGCAGCTAGTGGTTTTATCCATTCCCATTTCCTATAACACTTAATCCTAGTCTTTTCCTCGTGCCTGGCAGCAAGTTTCTCGTTAGCATCGCATTAATAAATTAGCTTTACTCAAATTCGTATTTTCAAACGATTTATAAAGCAAAATTAAACACTTGAATCGAATTAAATATTCTGCACTTTCTTTGCTACACATGTTCAATATTCACCGACCAGGCAATTACAAAATACTCGTGTATACTGCATTCGACGACGAAGCCAAAAATAAAAGTATTCTATAGTTGTTCGGCTACCGAATACAACACACGAATACTTTTAAGCACCCGACTACTAACGGAATACAAATTAGCAAACATCGTTCGAATACGTTTGGTCTCGATCCAGTGACACTTTCGGACAATAAACCGATAAAACGTTCTTTTTTTGGTTATCGAATTTTCGAACGATCGCAGTTCGGTTACCATTAAAATCCTTCCGTCGACTTTATTATCGATCCTCTTCGGACAGCCTTTCCTTCCTTGCCTTTTTCTATTTTTATCTTTCTAACTTTCTAAACACCGCGTCTAGCGCGTATTCTTCCTGTCCAGCAGATTAATTACTGTTATTCATCTTCGTTGATACCGTCGTTTCGTTGCTCGATTTGTTTGCTCGTGGAATTTTTCTATTTTAACCGCGGAGGGCCCCTCGTTAACTGTACAATCCTCGCGGCGGAAGTTCACGATATTTCTGTTGATTTAATTCGCGTTTTCTTTTATTTCGTTTTACAGGTCTGTACGGTACCCTGTTCAGGCGCAACAAGGAGGCCGCATTCTCGAACTACAGATTATGGGAGAGTGCCGGTTTCGTGATAGCGTACGCGTACAGCACTCATCTGTGCGCACGTATGAAGCTGTACGTAATGCTAACAGTGCTGATCATCGGCACCATTGGATACATCGTGGTGGAGCTGTTGCACAGGCGTAAGCAGAGAAGGCTCAAGGCTATCGCTGAGGATCCAAAGGCAGCCCAGGCGGAGGCGAACCAGGTGGACGAGACGGACGACGAGAAGGATGATCTTGACGACGATATCATTATTACGCACCTCTGAACAACGCTCGCGCGACGACGAGTAATTTCACTGGTTGTCGGGCTCGATCGACTCTTCTCTTTTATTCTTCCTTATTGCTTCGCTGTAACGCGCGCAGTAACTTTCTACGGCGGCGACGACGACGACGACGACGACGGGACGAAACGAGATCCGCTTGGAAAACTGCTGTCTCGCGTTATTACTCGTTTATAGGAAGCGTAAGGACGACACGCGTCGCATCGAATAACGTAGAGCGGAAATTTTTCATCAGCGACACGATCGGCCAATCGTTTCGCCAATTCTCGTTGTCATCGAACGCACGTCCATCTTGGAGAATATCCGACGATCGTCCGCGACTTTACGCGTCGCGTCGACGCCAACACCCCGCCAACCCCTCTAAACTCCGAACTCCGTTAATTATTTCGATCGTTCGCAAACAGCAAATAAATTTCTTCGTTTGTTTCTTGTTCGATTACGTCGTACCGCGACGCGTTTCGTCCTCGTTCGCATCGAGAACAATCGACGCGCGCGGAAAGTATGCATGTGGGCGCGAGGTCATCCTGTTGAAACGACGACACCGATAGCGCACGTGGAAGAACGAAAGAAAGACACCGACTCATACAAAATTAACGAGGAACCGCGCGAATGGGATTCGTTTTCACGAACGAACGAACCCCGTTCGCGTTGCTGTGCAAACATTCGAAACGACGATCACTAATTGTTAGATGAAAACGAATTGCTTGCCTTCACGGTGCTAGAAGCGCGTCCCGATGCCATACTCGTCTATGTATATGCGTTACGCAGCCTCCTTGAATTTCTCGTTCGAGCATCGAGAAACGGCTGCGTCGCGCGTCGATCGGGAATGGTACGATTTGGAAACGATAATAACGAACGTTGACGTTCAGAAAAGACAAGATACGCAAAGAAAGCCGAAGAAACGAGTATCCGTGTGTATTCGTAAGACGCAGGGCCTCCATTGCCGTTGCTTGGAAGCGCTTCGTAGCAACTTGCCATTAAGTTTTATCGGAATTGTGTCTGAATTTTGTGATATGGATCGGGAGTTCCGAAAGAACGGTTCGATCGCGGAATCCGCCCATCTTACGTGTATATATATTATATATGAATAGCAATTGTATATGTGGTTGAAACGGATGTTCTTTTGAACGCGTAATTCTGGTTCGTCGATGCGAGATTCGATCTGCAGCGGGTCGATTTCGCGTCCTCCTTTCTCGCGGCTACCGGCGCCCGCGAGTCGAAAAGAGAAACATGGCTAGAGCCTACCGCGAATCGAACAGGAATTTCAAATTCCGGCACGAACGGCGGGAGGAAGGGAAAATTACGCGCTTCGTTACCTATTGTACAGTAGAACCTCGATAGTTGCAACCCCGACGATCGCGCGAGAACCTCGTTCGTTGCACTGTCTTGACAAAATGGAGGGCACGGTCGCTTAGCAACCTGTGAAATCGGAGGTAGAAGAAACGTGTAGTGGTAACTATATAGACGTGATGAAAATTAATACGATCGCTGGTGAAATTTACGAAACCGTAGACCCATTTTTGACGGTCAATATTTTTTTAATCGTCGCACGTATTTAGTCCGAATTTAGTTACAGCAATTGATTTTGCGCATAAAAACGATAAAGAATGTTTAGAGATAGGGCAAAGGTAGCTAATATAGCAAAAGTTAAATCGATCGAAATATAATTCATCCCGTTGCATTTAATCTGTCTCAATTACATCGGACAAAAATAACCCTAAAAATATAAAACGCAATATTTTATATGAAAAAGTTTTTCACGCAATAGGAAACGAGATATTTCAGGTACTTCCTATCGTCTCATCCTGTACATAATTATGAAAATCTTATTAATCGACCGATGAGGTTTTTCCAATGAAAATAAAACCAAGCACGACCTGACGCGACTTATCTTCAACGCCTTATTCGAATATTTCTAATCAATTAGGAAACGAACAGTATGCATTAACTTTCATTTGTGGATGAAAAGTGGTTGACTCCGTTTCACGTAGCGTTGCATAGGTTTATTGAATTAGATACCTCGATAGTTGCACGAACTTTCAGCTCCGTTTTCCTGCAATTATCGAGATCCTTCTGTACCTTCGATTCGCGACTCTGATCAACTTCGTAGACGAATGGATAAACTCGGAACGAGTTTTTCAAGTTTCATCGGTCTAAAGCCAGAGCGTGAAAAGATTTCGAAGGAAATTTTTTCAAATCGTTATAGAAAAGTTCTAGTCGAGACTGTCGCGAAGAACTTCTATTCTGAGCAACTATTGTTCCAAACCTATATTATAACAGTTTTCAAGTCTCGGTTAAAGCGGACTGGGTCTGCGATCGAAGCAGGGCTGTGCGCCTGCACGCTTGTTTAATCGTCCAAGAGTGTCTGGCGTTGTTGATGGTCGACGAATCGCGGAGCGTGAGAAACAAGAAATTGTTTAAGGAATTTTTCGCGTGCACCTCAGAATGCTCTCGGGATCAACGGCGATTTTACTTAAAAATTTCAAAGTGCAATCGTAACGAAAGAGCCTCGATTACGTTAAGAAGAATATCGAAAGATCACGACGCGTTTAGTAGTAAACGTAAAGAACATTGTAGTCGATAATTTAATAATAAGTAAATGCAACAAAATTAATTTTATAGATCACACACCTTGTTTCTTAGATTATAGAGGAAAGCATGCGTAACACGTAATGACGAACGTTTGCCTGTAGTATCGCGAAAATTCATTTAATCGGTTTCCATTATCGAAGAACCGAGTCACGCGACATCGTTGTCTTAGAACGTAAGAATAGTCCCTCCTCCCCCCCCCCCCCCGTCCTCCCAAAAAAAAAAGAAAGTAAGAGTGGTATTCATTCTGTCACGAATACGTTAAATCAGTATTTGTTAACCCCCCGATCGAATTGTATTACGCGTTAGTTTTTACGATTCCTCGACGATTATGTATGATGAACATACTAACATATTGCATTATAACAGCGTCTCTCTCCCCCCTCAGCAATATGTATTCCGTCCACCAATCGATTAGATTGCTCAAGAATCTTAAACGTAAGATTAGAGTACCGAATAAAAACGTATGTGTCGCAATTACATTTCTCTCTTTTTTTTTATACGTTGCTGTTTCGATGAAGCTCGAAATGTACCGTTTCGATTCGCACGATTCTGACAAAAGTCAGCGTCGTTCGATCGAGATTTCGTAAAAACGTTTCTCTTCCATCGGATGGCTCGATTTCTATCGTTCACCTGTTTTCTTTTGATAATTCAATAGACATAGAAAATGGACCAGAGACACGTGTTTCTTTATCTCCCGACAAAAATAATCCGTACAAAGATGGATACTCGCGAAAACTGTTACAGCGATACAGTATTGTCTCGATAACTGGTTCCGAACAAGCGACAGTTACCGAGGTAGACGGATATTCCAAGAATTCTCCGTCTGTGTTCTGCACGAGAATGAAAAACAGTGAGAGCGAGTGAGATAAATTAAGTGGCGGGGATAAGTTCGCGCACCTAACGAGACAGAAACCGCGACAATTAACGAGGCACCGTGTACCGTACTCTAGTATTTTTTACAACTGTGTAAGGACAATGTGCACTGTGTTCTTCGTTTTCGAAGAATCGAAAGCGATATTTCATTACAGAATTTGTAACAGATATGCCTTTATTGTTATTTGTTACCCGTAAGTCTTTCCCACGAGTATGGAGGAATTAACAAAAAGTCGTAGCAAACAAATTCGATTTATTAAATTTTGCAATACAGTGACCGAAATAATAATAAAGCCATCTTAATTTAATAAAATGAAACAAACGAAAAACTTTATAAGAAATAGAAAATAATAGGTACAACTTAAAAATTTGCTAAATACATTCTAATACGACATAAGTACATATTACGCAGAATTTTCATTTGGTAAATCACTCTTTATTTACAGAGTTTCGTTTCTCAAATAGATTAAGTAGGCCACTTGAGCAAAGTAACTTAACATGGTACTTAATTATTCGACGATACATCCTTCACAATTCGTCGAGCTACAAATTGCTTAAATTTAGTATTTCTCAAAAATGTCTTTACTAATAGAAGACTATGTTCAAACGTATGGTTTGTTTCGAATGGAGTCCAATAATTAACGACTAACATGGACTACTATCCAATTAGAACTTACTTAATTTTATGATTAAATTTGTACAAATTGTTGCGTTACGTTATGTGTGTACGTGCGTGCATATGTATATGCAAAATATATGGCTTATTTGTTTTGCAGTTTGTGAAAAAAAATAGTTACACGTTCTTGTACGATTATACGAACTTTTCAATAACTTTTTTCGTTGAAAATGTCTAATTGACGTTATCGATATTCCTATATTTTTTTTTTTACCGAAGTATGTTTACTAAATTCGTTACTTTTTCTATTTTCCAACTGATTACGGTTTAATTATGCCTACATTATTTTATAATATTCCAGATAATAACTTCTTGCTCGACGCTTTAACAAACTATTAACCTCCCTCATAATGGGTCAAGGGATCATTTAATAAAATGTTTCGCTCTTTAACGTTAAAATTGAAAATTACTTGTCTACTTGATACATACTTCGGCTTATAATTAATGATATTTCATAATGTTAACGTTAATGGAAATGCATAATGCTTCGGGAGTAATGAAAATTGATAAAATATTTGGAGTAACTCTCAGTTCTGAATATAATATTATACGACTAATAACGATGAAAACATTCGCACTTATTTAAATAAAAATATTCAAAGTATCACTCGTTGCTATTGTCAATAATATAATAACTTGAAATATATTGATATGTATATGAAAATTATGAGAAGAATTCGCTGGAAGATATGAATTTAACGTTAAACACTATTACTTCTCTATAGTGCGAGAGTCGAGATTACTCGTGGTATCTTATAACATATAAAATATAGTATGATATGCATACCAAAAATTGTACGTATAATTAATAACGTTCATCGCGAGTAGTTTGTTCGCGTGACTAGAAGTAATATCATGAACAATAACAGGAATCGTTTCGTATATTGTCAACACATTAAAACGATATCGGTTCGCCTTGCCTGCGTTAAAAAAATATATCGAGTCACATAAGAACAGATGGAAACGAATGGAAAGAGTATTATTAATTATTTGTTGAATTACTTGTCGTGCAAGCTAACGGTATCTGCAAGCGCGTGACGTATCTCATTAAAAATTGACTATGTTTTTACTGGACTATCTTCGATATGTATTTACTTATCGCATTATTCTCACAACCAACCGAAATCCATCCCTGTCAATTGATAGAAACGTTGGTTGAACGGACGATAAAAATCTCTCAATCGTTGTATGGCTACGGGGTCTATGTAAGGATGACTACGACCCTTGCTCTTACCTTAAAATTATACATTTTTGTTAAAAAAAACGTAAATAATTGCGTGACGATAATTATTGCATTACAAAATGACGCTCATGTACAATAAAAAAAAATAATTCATCGGGTCATTTTAGACGTCTCCGCGTATCAAGCCATGCATATTAAGTCATACTTTTGGTACTCTCTAAGCGTAAATATTCCTACTAGTTCAAACCAATTCTGTCTTTGTTCATGGTTCTGTCATCCATAAATACTACTTTCGAAACTGCAAAAATAGTTCTGACTAGGAGTAATGGTTCTAAATCATTTTCTTTACCGATCCCAAGGTATTAAAATGGTCTGTGTTCAGTGAACCATACTGTACAAATAATATTGGAAAGAACTTATTACTGTTGATACAGACTTACCAAGGCAATGGGGTGTAGGACGTTCCTCGGATTTGAGCAGACAAGGGAATCCCTTCGTGGCGTTAAAATAAAAATGTTTCTCGCAGATAACTCTCTTCAGGCGTAAGAAATCCTGCACCCTCGTGATCTCGGCGACAGGATCGACGATTAATCTTTCGCCGGAGACGAATAAAAATTGCGACAGCGAGAAATATTGAAGCCACCTTTCCAGGTGTCGCACGTACACTCCAATTTTCAATGGTACCCACGACGTGTCCACGATTTTCGATCCGTTTAGGAACGCCAGTTCCTCGAATTTCGGCATGTTGGCTCGTTTACTACTCACTTGCGTATAATCGGATATCGCTCGAGTAACAGGGTCCCTCACTACAAGAATTAACTTCATCGACGGATTCATGCGTTGAACTCTCCTCGGTACTTCGTTAGTCACAAAATAAGATGGCGTCTTTTCCATCGTGATTTGCGTGGCTAACGTCGGAGGCATTCGGTGCCTGCAAGACGTTGTAAACAGAACGTTTATTTCTTTATTTTATTTCCTTCTTTGTTGGCTTATACCTTTTTTTATTTTAAGGCGGTATTCCCAATTATACAGGGTGTTCGGCCACCCCTGGGAAAAATTTTAATAGGGGATTCTAGAGGCCAAAATAACACGAAAATCAAGAATACCAATTTGTTGATGGAGGCTTCGTTATAAAGTTATTAACGTTTAACGTTCTGCCCGTACTGAATTTTTTTCTCGAAAATGCGCAAGATTTCGGGGGTATGTCTATTCACCAAAAATGATTGTTATTGACCCCCGCAACCGAAAATAATTTTTCCAGAACGATTTGAAATTTTTCTTTTGCGTCGAAAAATTTAGACACCTTCTCGAATTTTTTTCTTGAAAATGCGTAGGATTTTTGGGTTATGTGTAATGACCAAAAATTATTGTAATCGACCCCCGCAACCGAACATAATTTTTTCAAAACGATTTGAAATTTTTTTTTTCCGTCGAAAAATTTCACATCTTCTCGAATTTTTTTCTAGAAAGTGGGTAGGATTTTGGGGATATGTCTAATGACCAAAAATGATTGTAATTGACCCCCGCAACCGAAAATAATTTTTCCAGAACGATTTGAAATTTTTGAATTTAATTGTTAATAACTTTTTAACGAAGCCTTCATCAAGAAATTGGTATTCTTGATTTTCGTCTTACTTTGGCCTCTAGAATCCCCCATTAAAATTTTTCCCAGGGGTAGCCGAACACCCTGTATTGAAACGTGCTAGCGTACATACCTGTACCAATGAAATCCCTTCACGTAATGATGATCAAAGAAATGTACTTCGGACCCAGCAGCTCGAATAGCGGGATGCAACCTTAGAAACTCTAACAATGCTCTAGTCCCGCCCTTCTTGACACCGATTATCAATGCAGTTGGCAATTGTTTGCTGGGCATTAAACCTTGTTGTTTCAAGACCTGATACTTTTGCAAGATGCCCGAGTTTCCTTTAACGCTGTTGTTGCCTGCCCAAAGCGATACCACTTGAAGTTTCGATACCTTTGAATGTTTCGATTCGACATCGTTTATCAAAGAGGGTTCCTTTGTATATAGATGGTCCAGATACTGATTGTGCGTGTGTGTAGATGAAACGGAATTTCTGGGTTTTTGTAAGGTTGGTTTACCAGACAGGCCAGCGAGGAGCAACGAATTGTCGATTAGAAAGATCCAGATGAGAATTACCAAAAAGCAGGCTGGAACTAAGACCTTTTTCGACCAAGGCCCTTTTCTGAGCTCCATCCTGAACTTAAGAATCGTCGTACTTTACTGGCATCCTGGATTCCATTCTATCAAGCTTTCAATCTTCCACTTCCATACTGATATGTTAGAATAGATATCTTTCTGTCTGTCGTATCTATAAAGAATTAGTATATTTTTTATCATAACTTTTGAGCAAGTCTCTAAACATTTTTTCCTTATTCTTAATCCAAAAAAATACGATTGTTAAAATCGGTGACACTCTGTATATCGGCGCTTGTATTATAGCAATAATAGTTTACAGTGAATACAAAATGTATTTCGACGTTACAATGACGACGTTACGCGCAATACGTATTCCAACGATGAACGTAAATTGTACACGCTTCTATTCTATTCCGTCAATTTAAAAACAGTACAAACGTTGAAGTGTCTAAATTGTCGTGTTATTATGCCACGTAATGACAATGGTAATAATAGTATGCTGTTCGAAATAATTATGTTAATATTTCGTCCACAGTTCTAAGTAACAAAGAAATATCGGAATCGAAACAATTACCGTGCCTCGAAATTGGAGTATTATTATCTATAAATTGGAGTAGTTAAAATATTCAATGCTAATTTAACGATATAAACATTCGAGTGTTAAGAAACCATTTTTTCTGTCTTCTTCGATCTATAATAATAATCTTACGTATGTAAAACATTTTACCTTACACAAAAAAAACACATGCTCGTGACACACGAAATGACAACGAATGAAATAAATATTTATCTCGTATAAAATGTAATACGATATAAATTATTATAGAAACGACCGTTTGTATATTTGTTGTATCAACTTACCTCCATGCCGCAGTGTGTTCGAAGCGCACGTTAATTTTGCATGGCGCACATGATCACGATCAGACGTTGCTCGCTTCTTTCGGCAAGTAAATGCAAGGATATGCGATTTCGGTTAAAAGAACTGCACATTTAACGCATTATCAGGTGGCGCGTTCGTAACAATCGATAACGCGGAGCAAGTAGAAGGGAGAAATGGTGTATAACGTGAGGCGTGTTGATGTGATTTCATAGCTACCGAACCGCATAACGAGAAGTTAAATTAATCCTCATCCTTGTCAGGCACAGTATGTTTCGGTTGAATTTAAATATCGTATAACGTTTGTCAATCGCATCGCGCGCTATAAACGTTTCCCTCTCGTGTTCTCCTCCAACATAGCTGCGTGGTCTCGAGTGACAGAGAGCACGACGATGGCGCCACTCGTTAACGCGGAGGAAATGAAAAACTGAACGGAAAGCAGTTTAGATCTTATGATATCAAGTGCATGAACACGGTTGGACATCGAAATAATTTTGTCGTGAAACGATTAAAGTCGAGATACGAAAAATTAAGAAATACTTTCATACGTTATAAAACGCTGTCTGAAGATATTCGGTATTAAATATCGAGCACCGGTACGACTGAACGAAGTAATGGAGTATGTTGGCATTAGTAATCTATATATTCGTATTTAGTCAGAAAAATCGTTTAATTACATAGTATCTTATGTTCGGTGTCATAGTATAAACAATTGTTAGCAATGGTATTACATAATTACAAATATTTGCAGACGATCATATTATTAAATTTATTTTGAACGTTTAATTTACAAGGCAAACTGTAAATAATATAAGGTTACATTAAACTATAAATAACAGAGACGATAACTTTTCTTCGAATTCTTGTATATTTATTCATTTCTGACAATGGATTTTTAAACACCCTAAGTTGTACTCGTAACTTAAAATAAATTAAAGTTACTTATAATATTAATAGGATATTAAACAGTCTTAACTTTCGTTGGGAACGTTTAAAATAACATAACGATTTATTCTTCAATGAGTCGTGCATCGAGATAGTCATACGGAAGCGCCGTACTGCCATTTAACACTGCCGCGAAGTACGACAGGTTGCACCGGCAACTCCACGCACTTTACAATCGTTGTCCAACCAGCTGGATCGATGTTAGTTGTGCAAATTATTAACTGGACTGATTGTTACGTCTGTACACTAACGACTTACATACTACTTCTTACGTGTAGTACTGCCCAATGCTCGGTTTCTTAATATACGTAAATCAAATTAAAAATAAGTTACGATAAAATATATATAAATATTTTTTTTTTAAATTATCTTCCGAATAGTGTGTACGAATTTCCGAAAAGTATTAATTTGCGTTCATAAAGTAAAATTTTTTTTCCACATTTTCCTACAGCACTCGGTAAATATTAAATACAAGAAATAAAAGTGAAAATAACCGGTAGACAAAAATTCTTATCTAGATACAAATTTCAAATAACGAATAAAAGATGAGCTTTGATTCTTTATTTGTTGAATATAAATTACAATTTAAAATATACAATCATACGATGTTTCACGTTAAACGAAAGAAAGCTTACCCAAATGATCGTTCGATAGAACAATCGTTGCAAATTAATAACTATTCGAATAAAATTCTGCCTGTCGGTGATAACCAGCCTAGGACGCCCCCTAAAGCTTGGCGCCCTGTGCCGGTGCCTACTTGGCCTATGGCTAGATTCGGCCCTGGTCATCTGTGTGCGTGTACGTGTACTCGCGCTTCTTGGTAGTGACATTAATTAATTACACGTAGAAAAGAAACATACACCGTTTAACGACAGTTAGGAACGTTGGTAGATACGAGTTGCGAACGCAACGATTACAGGGACTATGGGAGCAAAGAAATCGATGGTACGAAAACGGTTCCGGGAAAAGAAAATTCCAAGAGATGAATGAATGACGGCGCGTCAACTAGATACAGGACTGCTCGCGGCAAGGGCATAGGCCATGCGGCCCGTTGATTGGCCGGCCTTTGAAGGGGCAAGTTTGGGCAGGGGCCGCGAGAGTGCGCGTCCCGCGCGCGCACTCGTGTTAGATCTCGATGGCGACCAAGATGTGCCTGAGAGACGAGCCGCGAAATGCATAGTCAAACCGTGTCCGATTTCCCGTGACTTCATCGTGGTTTCTGTTTACTCGATGCGACCGGGAAACACTTTGCATGCCTTCCGCGTGTCAAGTCGGCTTTATTACTCCGCGGGATCCGTGCGGTGTGTATTTTTCTTCGAGAGTGTGGTGCGTGTGTGCGTCGTGTCCAAGTGTCGAGAGTTCACGCCGAATCATCATCGTCGCTAGGAGAGAGCGAGAAAGTAAGGACGAGAAAGAGAGCTACGATGTGTCTGCGTTTCGGCTCGTACCATTTCTCGATCAAGAGTTGACATTTTCGAGCATGGAACGTCGGTCTCGCCGAAGAGACGCATCGTCATCACAGCATTAGCAAATACAAGCACTGTCGGATATACCGAGTAAGTCCACTGCCGTTTTTTCTCTTTCGAGAGCACCGATTCCTTTCTTAAAATCCCTCTCCCTCTTGCTCGCTCGTTCGCTCGATCCTTTTCTCTCAAACTTCTTCCAGGCCCTTCTCTTATTCTGTTTCTTCTCCGCCTGTTCTTTATCCACACCGCCTCTTTTTCCTTCTTCCCTCCTATTTTCTTCCTTATCCACCACCTTTCTTCGTCCCCTCTTACTTTCTTGTCTATCGTTTCTTCCTGCCACAGGACCGACCGTATTACGCTCCAAACCAAAACTAGCGACGTTTGGTTCCTAACGTCTAACGAACATCCGAGAAAAACTAACGAACGTCGATGTCCTCGTGCGTAACATCGAAAATCATTCACTCGAAAATACACTGTAATGTTTACGCGACTCGAGCTCCTTTTATTTATCTCTTACTCTATCGCCGGCTCTTTCACTCTTTTTCCCCAGATTTTTATTTCCTTCTGCTCCCTCTTCCTTTCGTTTGCGCTCTGTCTCTTTCTCGTCGCCTTCGTGCCCCGTCCTGTCTCTCTTTTCTCTCCTCCACCTTTTTCTTTCACCGAGATCAACTCTCTTTCCCTCCCGTTCCCTCTCTTTTACTCTGCTTCCAGCTACGAGAGCTTTGCGCGTCTCGGGGAACGTGTATTCACGAATCGAGCTCTCTTTCTTGACGTGCCCGTACCTACCGCCGGAACGCAGCCGTGCATTTTCTTCTCGAGTCGTTCCGCCAGCTTTTCTGCCAGTCGCAGTTTCGTTTCTCTCTTCGTGCCCTACCTTTTTTTCCCTCTCGAGCCTCGGCGATCGTTCCGGTTCCACATCCGTTCGTTTTTTCCTCCATTTTCATCCCGCCGTCTCCCCCTGTCGCTACATGTGCTCTATCTTTATCAAAACAATACATATGTTATACGCTATAAGTCTACGCTCTGACAATCGTGAATATCAATTAACGATTTTATAAATTATTCAGTAAAACCAATACAGTCCTCGAGTTGTCGTGAATTTCCCGTTACGATGCTTACTTCCATAATTGACGACAATTCGAAATAAATGCAACGAATAATTAAGACACCATTATATCTTAGACACTCGAGGATGCAAGCTAGCTTTTATACGAAAAGTGCTCCGTTCGGAAGGGTAAATCCGACAGAGGGATCGAGTCTTTTCTTTGTCGAATGTCATTGGTCCTTGAAACTTCAAGGTCGCCTTCATTTTTTTTTATAAAACCATCTATTTCGTAATTGTATTACGTACGCTTTTCGATCGCTCTTGGAGAGTCGTTTCTTATTGACGTTTAATTAGTCACTGCTTTCGACGGAAAATTTGTTTATATTCTGTAAAGTTGCGCTTACCTAAACCGCTGTCTGATGACACAAAGATATATTGAAAACAAAGTGACTTACGTCACCTGTCAAAGTAAACCCGAAGATGCAGCAATTAATAACGAAAATGGCAACTTGGCAAAAATTCTTCCATAGTTAATATGATATAATGCTAAATGAAAAACTCAACTTTTGGTTTCGTGACTTGGAGCACTTTCATAATAACCGGCTCATATAATGCTCGCTGTCCATGAATATTTAAACGAGTCGAGAATGAGCAATCAAGATGGTAGATTTAAAAATTGCACACTTTTTTGAAGTAACCTCTTTTTTTCAAATAAATAATTCATTACCGGCGAATAAAACATTCTTCCGTTACTCTCGTTCGTTGGTCATTATCCGAATAAAGGCTGACTCACACTGTCCGTCGGAGAACCGACCGTCGAAACATTCTTCAATGGATTTTGCGTGTAGGTATTTACATTGCCCGTCACCGTTCCGACTGGCGGTCCCTTTGAAGATTGTCTTGACGGATAGTCGACAAACGGTTGCCTGACGGATAGTGTGAATCAGCCTCAAGATTGTGCCCAACGCTGATGTGAACCAACTTCGATTAATGTTTCGAGTTATTATTGTGTTCGAATTTCCAATTAGTCTGGCACAAAGTATTACTCGGACTCTTACATTTTTCTGCTTCGTAAAACGATCGATGGTACCAGCAAAAAATGTTTACAAACAATAATGTTATTATTATTAAGCTCCGTGTAAAAGCGAAAATGGCTGAATCGCGGCGCGGACCTGTTGAAACAAAATATCAAAAGTGTCTCGGACGGCAAAGGATTAATTTCTCTTTGAACGCCTTTTCTGAATCTTTTAGACATATGATTTTTCAAGTACACTCGTAAATGTTCGATTGCACCCAGATTTAGCGAGGAGTTGGATCCATAATGCATGGACAATTATAAAAGAACCACAACGTTTTGAACACTATCTTTTACATTTTCTTTCAAACTCTGTAAATACTTACACTGGTTCATGATAGTTTTAGAAACACAGTATAACAACAACTGTTCTAGATTTTCTTGATCATAAATAATTTGCACCGTCGCACTGTGTGTAATTGGGAATTCGGAACAATAATCATAGCTTCTAAACTAGTCAATTTTCAGACTTCAGTTTTTTGACTTTTGTCCATTGCTGGACACACTATGGGTGGAAGGAATACTGTGAGCGAAAGAAACGCCAGGAATTATAACGTTTCCACCCATAGTGTTTCACCATTGGGATTTGACATTGCAAATTTGGGGGTGTGTTAACGCGTCCATAAATAAAAATAATATTTCTTGATCATACAGTAAGGTAACTTCTCGTAATTGCAAAATTCATTTTAGTTCAACCCTTTCGAAACGGATCTAAAAGGGAAACCGTTCGGGGACTCCAAGCGCTGTATTTTTATCATTACGATTCTTTTGTTCCATCCTTTGAGCTCTGCTAACCAATTAGGTTTGCGCGCATATTTTCGAAACATCCATAATTAACGCAATTCTCTGAGAAGAATGGAAGATGGAATCGGTGTACGCGTAAAAAATGAATCTGGACATCTCTGCTCAAAATTCGAATGTATACTTGGGTATTACGGCTACTCGAAAAGCGCTGCTTATTAACGCGCCGGTAGAATTGAAAAATAATATCCGTGTTGATTTATTTCGAACCGGCATTTCGATCGTACGTCGCAATGCGTCTCGTTTGAGATGGTAATGGATGTTAATAACCACCACCGGTGCAGGAACTCATACATGGTAAATGGTAGCAGGGTACACATTCGGGGGTTACTGTCTGGTTGCGTGCACAACCTTGGCAGAGCGAATGGACGTCAGTGGTAGTTGATAGAAGTGGAGGTGGTGATGAGATGACTGTGAGGGTTCAAGTAGAAAGGGAATAGAGTTCAGAAGCGGTCGCTTTGATGTAGACACGCTCCACACTTCACGCCAATAAACCTCTACGGTTAAGGTTTCTTCAAGCTTTCTTGATATTGTCATCCTTGCCTTTGGTCTTCCGCGTACAATGGAACATCGGTTACTCGAGAAGTTTTTTACTCTTTTTTTCTCTCTGACCTATAAGGAAGGACAGTATTATGGACGAAAAACAATTTCAAATCGTTTTTACGGAAAAGAAGAAACGACAATTAAATTATTCTAATTCAATAAATTATCACATATGTACGTATTAAGGAAACCAATTTTTCTTCGTTTAAGTAATTAGATTCAATTAAATAGTATTCATTTTTTTTATTTTGTTGGTTTACAGAGGGGACCAAGACAAGTATCGGAAATTTCCCTGTTTGCGCTTCTCTGAAAGCCTAGGCAAATTATGACAAAATTGTTCCGATAAAAATTTAACGGATTACTACGTTCTATGAAACTAAAAAATGAACACGAACTAATTACATAATCTAATAATCGAATGTGAGGAAAAATGTACTCGTTGACGATCGCATGACGGTCAATGTGTTGTGCCTTCCTGACCATTCGTTTGTCACGTTTAACAAGCTTCTTTGAACAACAGCACTCCCTTTTCTGAAATTATCGGCAATAAAGCGAAAGCTCTTACCAGTCATTCACGACACACGCGAGGGAGCAATGTAGACAAATAAGAGTTAAGAATAACAGAAGATGAAGGAACCAGGCGACGAAGGGACATTACAGGCAAAAGCTTTGTAAAGTCAAAGAACATCGATTTAGAGATTCTTGTAAGGGGACTCTTTGATATCAAAATGAGAGAACGTCAAGTTCCCCTGTGCTTTAACCACACCGAGCACGTGGTATCAAACGGCACGATCACAAATGGTCCCGCCCACTCTTCCGATCTTCGGTTCGCGCTAGGGGATTCCCACAACCGTGTGTGCCACGACAACAGGGGGTGGCTCATGCGTTGCTCCCTTTCATACAGGGTGGCTCACTTAACCCTATGACCTGGAATAACTCTTTAAATCCTCCAATCATTGTTTCAAAGGACAGTCTTCTGTTTGATTTCAAAGACCGTTTGACGCAAACACTCGTATTCTTTTGTAACGTTACTTTTCCTGCATAAAGTGTACGCGAGCCCCCTATCACTGGAATTACAAATGGTTTCGGTACTTGAACCGATAGCAGAAATCTTCAACGAGAAACAGTTTTTTGCGATTCAGTAGAGATCGCTTAAAAGGCATACTGCATGAACATAGTCATTTTTCAAGGTCATTTAAAGAAGCACTATATTATTTATTCTATCGTAAGCTCTATTATACTTTATTAATTATATTAATTTATATGTTTTGTGCAACATATTATAATATAAATGATTAAACTGAGCGAATTTAAGCGTACCATACGTGTAATTTTATCGCAGTATGTTTACTCTTTCTAGTTTAGTGGAAGGCATAATTGCCTGACGAGTGCAGTCTTATTCTACTTGTTAAATTGGCTCAGTTTTATTAACGTTTAAATTTAATTTTACCCCTGCTCACGATAGAAATCTTTCACGTTAATTTTCACAATATAGCACATATATTCAAAATCGTGAAAGTAAGGATCGAAAGGTGAGAATAAAAAAAAGTTGAACGACATATTTTTAAATTAGTCGTTCGATTGTAAAGTTAGACTTTTATTTTCGTTCCAGATGCTCTTGGCTTAAACGGATTAGGTTTTTAAAAGATGTTGAAAGTAAAAGGGGGTGATCGAATAGGGGACGGTTTAGGATATTTCGGTGCAAAACACGGAAGTTAGGGTGACTCGAGGTTCGTAGGGCACAGACGATACTGTATTTTCGGACAAGGGTAACACAGTGTTTTCGTGTTCGTAGAAAATTGAATCGCGGAAATGTTTGCTAGGATGAAAAATGAAATAAAAAGTAATAGAATTGATTATAAAATTCTGTGATGTTCGACGCGACCTGAAACAAAAAGCAGAGATTCGTATGCTCGGTAAAACTCGATTCGAAACGTGTTATCGATAGTATTTTATAGGCTTCGATTCTCGGAAGTTCGCCGAGCGTTTCGAATTCGCGATTTAATCTACTTTTTGTGCATTATACGTTACCCGAATTGTTTTCCAGGTATCGGCGAAAGAGATATGTTATTTCATTAAATGATAGGTTCATAGCATGAAAGCACCGTGTTTGCGTAGTAATTTTAGCGAAATGAGTAGTTTAGTGTGCGACGCACGTGTTGAATCGTGTCTCGCATGCCTATATCAAAGCTAAACAGGGTAAAAGGCGAAATAAACGCGAAACATATTACGATAAGAGAAAAAGAAAGTGTGCCGCGAGAAGTGGTAGTGAGGGGAGGGGGAGGGGTTAGAGAAGACAAGTGAAAGAAGATAAAGGGGGCGCCGAAATGGTACCGCGTTTGATCCATCATCTCCTTGTCTGTGTGCAATAATTGTCTCCATTGTCTGTAGTACTGTTCTCACTGTTTGCTCCCCACCATTCGCCCGTTTTCGTTCCTCCACTACTACCCTTTTGTCATTCAGTTTCTCAGTGTCGTTGCATCGCTTGTTTCAATTTGTACGTCAATCTCTTACGCGGCCAAGAGGGCACCTGGATATCGCTGGTATCACCGCACGTCCTGCTCACGCGCCAACTACTCTAAAACAGAATATATCTACATGCAATTATATTAGGTTGTGTAAAAAGTCCATTCGCGTTTTTCCAGAAGAATATTAAATACTGTCAACTTTTGTATAAAACTTACTCGATCGTCCACGTACAGTAACGGGCAAAAACTTAAGACGACTACGTTTGGAAACATTATTTACATTAGCGCAAGTAAGATGAAATTGCTCCCCAATTATTTATGTGCACAAGACATCGGCGGTTTCTTTCATAATGTCCAGAAACTGAAATCTGTCCACAGTGTCGTTAATTCTCCGAGTTAGCCATGGATCGTTTCGTGGAGATGACGCCCACACCGTCATATTTTTATCACGATGCTTCAATGTCCCGACAGTGTATTCTAGATCAAGATCCTTTGCCACGTTTTGGGTAATTTAAATGGGTAAAAGATATAACGTCGAATCGCACAACGAACGATAAGCAATCGTCTTAGTGTATAAAGTTTCTGAATGTGAAATTAACCAGCCTGGTCAGCGTCACGCATTTGTCCCGTGGCGGATCATCCCTGAAGGAACCCTATCATAAATCACTTTTCCGACTTTTGCTTTTGCCGCTTTTACGCTAACATCTAAAAACCGTTATCATCGCACGTAAATAATTCGTTATGCGAACTGATAAGCTGCTTCAGCCGGTGCATACGGGGACGCACGAGTTCATCTCAAATTATTCATATCTTTTATTTGTTTGTTTTATTCCGACCTGGCCTCAAAATATTCTAAACATCTTGAAATTGGGGAATAAGTTTTATTTTTCACAAAAATTACAATTTAAATAGCCAATGGTCACTACTTTTTGACGAGTATATTCGTCATGACAGAAAGTCCTGCCACTTCTCCATGACGAGTATACTCGTCAATCGCAGCTAACCGGTTAAGGGAAACGTTTCGAAATATCGTACGACACGCGTGGTAATCGATTCGGTTGAAATTAATGGTAGGAAATCGCACGTAAAATCGTGGGCGTAACGGAAAAGGAACGGGGCTCGGTTAAGTCTAGTTACGCGTATAAGGAAAGGGGAGTAAGGGGGTGGATAGAGGGGGAGTACGTCTGTATTGTCGCGAATGAGACGAAGGGGGAGAGAAGAAAGCGAAAAAGATAAACAGAGTCCATTAGGCCGTGCATGCGACGGGCAAAGAGCGCAGACAATGAGGGTCAAAGGCGCCACTTCTCTTGCCACGTTTTTAGCTGGGCGATCTTCATTCTTTGAGGACTTTGTTCCGCTACCGTGGACCCACGGGAAATTCTCTCCGTCCGAAGAGGCCGATCAAACAGTCATGAGTATTACCTTCAGGAAGCTCTGTCGCGTATCGTCTTTATCCGCTTACCGGGGAAACGATACCGTCGGCGCAAACGTTTTGCATAACCGTCGATTTCAATCGTGGTAACTAATTTTTCGTGCAGACGGGCTCGATTAACCTTACGACTTCGTGCGTCGTCCGCGATCGCTCTTGGAACAGATGTCGCGATGCCGTCGATCCCCGGAAATGCCCAAGCACGTGTAACGATATAGGAAACGTGTCCCTTGGTCGAAACATGCTCGATACTCTATTTATTAAATGACCGATAATAGGAACATTCGATTCATGATCTTTACAACAGGTTTTCCATTGAAAACGATAGAATTTTTAATTGAAATAAAATGAAAGAAAAATAATCTAATATTGTTTTGATGACTCTCGCGCATAAATCAGGCTGTATCTCGCCAATAACACGAACGACGTTTGCTTTGGGATCATGAACAGTGTGTGGATTGTCAGAACAAACAAGAGACTTAAAATATGGACCCGTTTCAATACTCATTCTTCCTTATATTCGTAATGAAGCAAAACCGAGAAAACCATACCGTCCTCGTGCGAATTTCGTCCTTACCTCGGTCAGCATTTTAATATTTCTGTTTCCAAAGCGGGAACACGCGAGTTTATTTACATGCACCGTTTCGCGATAACGATGCCGCAGTGTTCGTAAGTTTTTCGCACGCTATTAACATATATTTATAGAACAAACGAACTCTCGGGTAGTAAACGATTGTGCTCTCATAGAATTAGTTCTGTGTTCTCACGGGCGCAGTAAATCTTTGTCCAGTGTTGAAAGATTCAGAGCTTTTTCGACACTCTGAAAGTATTTCAAGCCCGTAAAAGTTCCCGACGGCGTTCGAAAGAAACACTGTTTTACAATTGCAAAAGGAGAAGGAACGAAGTAGGGGGGAGGAGGGGTTAAGGAAAGAAAAATCATTTCCATCCAGGTTAGGAATACGGGAGTCATTGAATTATGCGCATACCGAAGCGTGGTTTAAATACACGGCGCTCCCGTGCTCGTGTGCGCGTATTAAATAAAATATCACCCCTTAGGATATTTCCCCCAGATATTTCTAAGAAACGTATATGTATATTCGATAAGAAAAGGCAATGCAAGAAAGTATGACCGAGGTTTTTTTTTTGAATGACGACTCGCGCGGCATGCTCGAGCGAATCGAATCGCGCTCTCGGCACGGTTCTATCCCTCGGGCTTGTACAACGATCCCGTTAACGAACGACGCCATTAAGGGCGCATTAACATATAATTTTCCGCGAGAAATTATAGGCGACTCGGCTGAGTTGGCTCGCACGGTGTTTATTATACACATCCAAGAGCAACAGAGTGCCCGGCGTGCACTGTCGATCGAAGCAGGACTGAGCAAGGCGAGAGAGAAGGGAGATTTTAACTGGCGCGATGTGTTGGTGCATTCACGCGTATCCATATTGAGAGGCCAGAACATGCGTACATGTGTGTGGGTTCGCGTGCGGCGGCAAGATCAAACGGAGATTCTCCTTCTCTTATACCCTCTCATCGTAATTCTCCCTCTTCTTTCCCCTCCACGTCGGTTGTCGTCTGTCCCGCTGTTTCTCTCTCTTTCTCTCTCTCTCTTTTGGTCTTGCACCCGCCTCGTGCAAGTAGTACCAATGCATTGCTATATAGTTTCTCACATTTGCTCACAAATGGTCTTCTTGCAACTTGTCTTTCTCTGGCCGCACCGTTTCACAGCGTTTTCCGTCTCTTTTCGTTCATAATTTCCTGTTCCGCTCGCGGCCTCCGCTTCTTTTTTTAATCACCATCATAATAATTTAATCTGCATCAACTCCTACCGCGAACTAAGAAAACCAAGACGCGACGGGGAGTGCGCGATACCGAGATTTTCGTTTTTCCAATTAAAAATAAATGAAAATCAGACACGGGAATGAATCTTATCTACACTATCGTACAAAAGTTTGGAAGTAATCAGGAAATTCGGAGTGTACAGGACTTTCAAGGCGGGAGGGACAGACTCGAAATTATTAACAATGTTCTGCTTATGGCAGAGTCAACGGATTATCTTTCTATTTTTTCTCTTGACCATACTTTTGACGAATCCTCGAAGCAAAAGTCGAGAGGATTTAAATCGAGCGATCGAGGGGGCCATTGAGTCTGGTCCGTCGCGTGCAATCCATCCTTCATCGAAATTCCGATTCAAATATTAAGTACCAAGTCAAATAAAAATGACGAGTACGTGGTTTTGTGGTATACAGGGTGTTCGGCCACCCCTGGGGAAAAATTTAATGGGAGATTCTAGAGGCCAAAATAAGGCGAAAATCAAGAATATCAATTTGTTGATTGAGGCTTCGTTAAAAAGTTATTGAAAAATTTCAAATCATTCTGAAAAAATTATTTTTGTTTGCAGAGCTCAATTGCAATCATTTTTGGTCATTATATATACCCCCGAAATCCTACCCACTTTCGAGAAAAAAATTCGAGAAGGTGTGAAACTTTTCGACAAAATTAAAAAATTTCAAATCGTTCTGGAAAAATTATTTTCGGTTGCAGAGGTCATTTACAATAATTTTTTGTGAATAGACCTACCCCCGAAATCCTACCTACTTTCTAGAAAAAAATTCAGTTTGGGCGAAACTTTAAACGTTAATAACTTTTTAACGAAGCCTCCATCGACAAATTGGTATTCTTGATTTTCGTCTTATTTTGACCTCTAGAATCTCCCATTAAAATTTTTCCCAAGAATGGCCGAACACCCTATATACCTGTTCTATACTATCATAAGATCATTGTAATACTTACAATAATTTCTCATACAGTTTTATAATATAGAAAGAGAATTATAAAAATGGTTTATGGAACTTCTATGCCCGTAGAAATACTTATCGATATTTACCATTGTTGTTAAAAAAAAAAGACATTTCTTTTCAACAGTAGATTTTATTCGACGTAAAACGTCACGATAAATTTGCGGTTAAAATTGCTAGGTAGAAGAAATCAGTAGTTTGGCTTGTAATTTACCTGAAGGCAAGTTTAGCAGTCGCTTGGCAGCGACTTGAATCGAATTTCATTGAACACGAAGTTAAAGAGTCTGGATCGGACAAGGGTTGACTATAGACAGAGGTTTTCCTCGTTCTTCAAGCTTTCTAAACACAAGTCTTTACGCGTGCAACAAACACGCAATTTAGTCGTTCAATTGATGTTGAGCGAATTAAAGTATTCCTACGTGCGGTTAAAAGATTTACGAAAATACATTTTCCTCGAAACTCAACTCGGTTAGGTTTTGTTCTACAAAGTAAATTGACGCGAAGGTGAATAAATCGTTGCTAACTACACGCATGGTAGTTTTAATTAACTCGCCCCACGGTGAGTACATTTAATAAAAATCGTTATTGGAGAACGAATTAAATAAAATATATACGTGCATCGTCGGTAATAAAACTGTGGAACGCTAGATGGCACACCGCTGCCTGTACATACATATGTATTTCCGATACAAGCTGTTAATTTCATTAGTGTACAAATATTAATAAAAATTATTTGATTTTAACAATTTTAAATCATTTAGTATTGATTTTTATTCCTATATTATGTCCATATTTATCACTCGTATTGAATGTTTAAATCTCAAAGAACAACTAGAACTTGTAGAAATTTTGTACTTTATAATGAAATTTTATCGAATTTGATTTAATCGATGGACAGCATTATAACAGTTTTTCCTGTTTTGGAATATCCTCATTTTCTTAAATTACATAAGCAATCTTGAACGTATATCCTTCGAAAATAAATTTTTATCTAGCATAAAGCAAAAGCTTTGTCAGTTTTATTTTACGCGAATTTCTTCGTCGCTGATTTTTTCGTTCCGAAATACTTTTATTCTCGTCTCTGAGGCACCACTGTCCGTTCGAATTTATGAAAATCCTCGTATTTCCGTAAGAGTTTTAAAGTATGGATAGGTATATATAGCTCAGAATTTGCCCTTATACCTGGACCCTACCACTTTTTTGTCCTGCGTCCACCATGGCCGTGGCGGGTAAGAGGAAGGGAACACATAAGAGAAAGAGGGAGAGGCTGTTGCGGCCGTAAGGGAGGTGTGGCAGAGTAAGAAGAAAAGACGACGAAGAAGAACGGTATAAGAGCGAGGAGGAAAGCAAGGGAGAGAGATAATGCTCGCTCTCCCTTGGCTCTACGGTCACTGTGTAGTTTCAGTCTTACCGTGTACGTTGTATGGGGCACAGGTCTTCCTCGGCATCCTTTGTCGTATTCACATTCAAGCGAGCCGTTGCTTCAGCCCCTGTTTTTGTGCTCGTTTCGCTGATTCGGTACGAACGAAAAGATTTCACGGAATAAAGTTTCGAGCCGGCAATCGAAGAGCAAGCGTCCAACCGACGAAAAATTTTTAATCGAGTTACTATCCGGCTATCCGCTTTACCGTTTGCTCCGCTGACATTTCAACGAACCAGTAACGATACCGCGTAGCTTCGAATTGCTTAGCGTTTTATGCAAAAATCAAATTCAGACGTAATCGATCGATTAAGAAAATATTCGATCTTTGGTCTCCTACAATCTCGTCCAAACTTTTGCGTACCACTAACGAAGACGTACGAAATCGAATTTCAACGATGCAGCGTGGCTTACGAACGTACTCCGAAATACAAGGTTCGATCAGCGTATCTCGAGAGTAATGTGTCGCGACGTATTTCATGCAAACGAAAATGTTTTGGAAACACGAATACAACTTTTACAAACCCTTTGTACTGCGGGAAGTTTATGGTGTTTTGTCAGATGAACTCTTATTTTCGATATTTATGGACCTGAAGCCGACTGACCGTAATACTCGGTTTTGTATTAGGCGAAACGACGCTTCGTTCGTTTGAGGATATAATTTTAAAAGGAGCCCAGAAAAGTGTCCGTTACACCGTCGAATTGAAAACAATTTTGTGAAAATAAAGTCATGGCAAATGATTCCGAAGAAACGCCTGGTATTCTGTGTTACTTAGTCGGCGGGCTGGGCGACTGTAAACAAAACGAAGAGAAGAGTAAAAACGCTACGAAGCGAACTAGCAAAAACATGCGGAGTGCTCGACGACCTGAATGGTTTTATCTGGAAAATCCTATTTCTGAGACTTCCTGCGAACGGTGCAATCACCTGAAAACTATAGTTCCTGCGCGATTGATGCAATCCTTCCGCGTGTGAACTGCAATTGTGATTTTTTTTTCTCCTTGACCTACCGGAGATCGTTCGTGTTAAAAATAAAAACAGTTCCAAAGGTTGCAATCGTGCACGACAAATTTTTGTCCAATTTAATCGTAATTTTTTACACGAACAATATACACGAAATATCGAAATTAATGTACGGCGATGAACGATTTAATTCCGCGAAAGATATGTTTATACGTAATTTGTGAACATTTACAGTGACACGTAAACGAATGTTCGCCTTGGAGGCATGTAAAATATATAGTTACATAAGACGTGAATATGAAGTGTGCCCAACGAAGAAAACGTATTGATGTGTCGTTACGGAATCAAGGTACATATTAATTTAAAGCAAACTTAAAAAGCCGATGACGGCGAGGCGGCAAGTGTCGTTCGTAATAATATTTAAGCTTTTGCTGTACTGTTTATATTCGGTCGTTACCGATGGTCGGAATATTTAAGATGATCTACGTAAACTGAACATTCGATAACAATGTTGACATTTATATATTATTATTATTTGGAACTATTACCTTCTATATACGCTTGAGTTAATATAATTATCCAAGCTTCGAACCCAAGGATTTAAACAAATGTATATTAAATATAAATGACCATCTACTCATCGCGTAATAATAATTTATAAAAAAATTTTTTTCTGCTAAATTTAGGGAGTATTTTTCTTCGTCCGGGACATAAAATTTTATTGAATTGGAATAACGCTGAACGTACATCGCATATATGAAAATATGTTTCATTCGAAAAAAGAAGTTTAGTAATGATTTGGAAAAAAGATAAGGCAGACATATATTGTAAATATATCTGTATTTATTGTGTAATAATGACAAAAGAAATGAATATTGCTTAACATAAAATAATTAAAGTTACTATGCAGAAAACATCTCACAGCTAAAATCGTATACATTAAGAATATTGTTATTGATATCCCCGGCTGCATTCTACGGCATGTTACCTTTTCGACATTAATTTTACTAGGTTTTGTGTAAAATTAAAATTTCTTCTTCTCTATAGCGTTTAATAATGTATTGAGCAGTGCTAATACTTCTACCAATAATTTTTGCAATTTCTCGGACCTCTGGTGACGTCTGCTTCATTTTTACTATTATTACAATTTATGTCGTTGCTTCGATGCAATACCACATTTACCAGCAAGCTAAAACAATGTGATCTTCTTTTGTTTATCGTTGTTCGTTTCTTTTCGGGGATTCCTGGAGGGGAATAGCGTACGATTTCAGCTGCGAGTTTTTTTCTGCACCGTATTATAGTAACTTTATTTTTTTTAAGTTAAGCAATATTCATTTCTTTTGTCATTATTACACAGTAAATACAGATATATTTACGATATATGTCTGCCTTATCTTTTTTCCAAATCATTCCCAAACTTCTTTTTTCGAATGAAACATATTTTCATATGTGGTGTACGATTTTGATTGTGTCTCACTGTATATATATTTGATTCGAGGGACGAACGAAGGTCAATCGGAATTGAGAAGAGAAAGGCGGGGCGACGAAGAATCTTGACACGTCAGTGAACATTCTCCTAAGTCGATGGTCGAGAGCCGGCGGTCGTGACGGTCGACGACCGACGGTCGGTGTAGCTGCCGGCCGAGAGCGGTCCCTTAGAAGTTTCTTTGAAAGATTCGCAGCTCGCGAGGCATAATACCACTACATAAAGTCATCTGGCGATAACGGTGACACGCCTTTGACCGTTTCCGCTCGGTCTTTCACCAACAAATCCTTGTCGGTGCTTCAAAAGACTTTGGAAGTCGTGTTTATGGCTTGATCGAGATCATTTCCGTTTCGAGCTGATAACACTCCCTTTATTATTTAATTGATAATCATAGTTGCCGGTGATGGACATTCGATATCGATAGACTTGCTCGTATCTTTCGAGGAGAACGCCCGTAAGAGACGGTATTAACCCTTTTTGATATTTCGCTCCGGCTGGTCCTCGCGCGCAATTCTTATATTTTCCACTTATACTCTGCGGCCCATGTATATTTCATTCTACTCTTCGCGACGAAAAGCATTCGGAATGAAAGTTCTTCATAACTGTTTCAAGAACACCTATATTCTAATATTGGGTTGTTCGGAAAGTAGTTTTGTTTTCTTACCAACAGAGACGTTAATTGTACTTTTAACCAGCCAACTTTATTCTAAACCGTATTTACATTATATATGTATTGTAAGAAAATTGTTCCTTTTCACGAAGGAGAAAAACGAAATTACTTTCTGAACAACCCAATGGTTTTCAAGCTCCACTTTTTAATCAGCAATAGGTTGCGTGTATTCGAATCAAACGATTCTTCCTTGTTTACTTAGTTACTGTTGATTTGAACTTAATGAACATTAAGACACAAAGTTAAACGAAAACTTAACATTGAAAATAACAGATAAATAAATTTTTTTCAATCTAACGATACCGAGAACAGAAATTTCTGTTAGTTACTTCTAAATTACCGCGCATATTTATAAACAATAAATGCCCAAAGCACGGTAGTTTATATCTTTATCTGATAAAAAACAATGATGTCATAAGCTTGTCCCCTTACGGTGCCCGGCGACCACAAAGGGGTAAGATTGCACAGTCTACTCTTTGGTGTGCTGAATGATCTAAGTTCAGCTTATATAGGCTTTTTTTTTTAACCCTTGCTTTAAGGGGAGTAAGTGCCCGGAGACAAGTAGGGGTTGATCAATGCCCCTGTCGTATCATTGTCAAGAATGTCTCCTTCCTTGAAATACGGTTGATAAGGGAAGTCCACTCCTTGCCGAACGTTGATTACCGAGTATCCCTAACATACCGATAGTATCGATTCCGAGTTTCTATACAGGGTGTTCGACCAACCCTGGGAAAAATTTTAATGGGAGATTTTAAAGGCCAAAATAAGACCAAAATAAAGAGTATCAATTTCTTGACTGAGGCTTCGTTAAAAAAGTTATTAAAAAATTAAATTAAAAAATCTCAAATCATTCTGAAAAAATTATTTCTGGTTGCGGAGATCAATTACAATCATTTTCGATGAATACACATACCCCCGGAATCGTACCCACTTTCGAGAAACAAATTTGGGTAGGCGCCTAAATTCGGCGAAAAAAAAAGATTTCGAATCGTTCTAAAAAAATTATTTCTAGGTTCTGGAGTCAAGTACAACCATTTTTGGTGAATATACATACCCCCGAAATCCTACCCAGTTTCGAGAAAAAAATTCGAGTAAGTACTGAAAGTTTTGGGTGAAAAAAAAGACTTTCGAATCGTCTTGGAAAAATTATTTTTAGTTGCAGGTGTCAATTGCAAGCATTTTTGGTCAACAGACATACCCTCGAAATCCTACTCAAAAAAGTATTAGACAACTTTTCTGTAGGGCGCCAAACAAAAATACTAAAAATGAAAAAGAATTTTTAAGAAAAATCGACAGGGGGTAGGTGCCTACATTTTTCGACGAAAAAAAAAAATTTCGAATCGTTCTAAAAAAATTATTTCTAGGTTCTGGAGTCAAATACAACCATTTTTGGTGAATATACATACCCCCGAAATCCTACGCATTTTCGAGAAAAAAAATTCAGTATGGGCGGAAGTTTAAACGTTAATAACTTCTTAACGAAGCCTCCATCGACAAATTGGTATTCTTGATTTTCGTCTTATTTTGCCCTCTAGAATCTTCCATTAAAATTTTTCCCAGAGGTGCAATTAATCTATTAACTCTGTAACCTAAATTATGTATAACTTCCGAACAAAATTATACGATATGGCCATCGATAAATACCAACAATGGAACATAAATCGAAAAGTAACTTTTGACTGTACCATTCTGGCGTAAAAAATTGTAATATAGTTGTCATATGATATTGCTTTTATTGATACATATTGACAATAGGATTAAATTAAACTTGAAAAATGTAGATAATAGATACGCGACTTCGGAATGATGCGGGGTGATAAAGGATTTTCGAAGCAAAAGCTTTTTTTCTGTTGAAATACTTGTTGTGTTTTTTATATAATTTTAATGCAAAGATATCGTGACTCGGTACAAAACACGAGAATTCCTTTGCGTTCTCTTTGAAGATTGATTCAGAATCTTGTTCAAAATATATTCCGTCGTGAAACATCGCGGATTCTGAATGTACTAGAGCTTCCAAAGAAAGTTTTATTTAGTCGTAATGACGACCTCCCAAATTAATTTCTGGTTTCCCTTAACTCGCGAAGCAAAAAGTTAACGAATCAGCGTGAGGGTCTAGAGTGGTAACGCAGGCACTCTGCTCAACATACCTTACCCCGACTTGTAATCTATAACAAAAATTCTGCTAATGATATTAGAAGGTAAAATAACAAGATACAGTATTCCATTATACCTTCAGCTATTATCGTGTTTTTTTTTTTTCTTTTTTAACGTTAAGAATTTTACCTACCGATTATTAAAAATATTATTTCAATGCTTGATTCAATAATTCACACTCGTTGTGTAGGGTTAGGTTATGTATGTGCATAGATAAGTATTATTCCGTCATTGCATGGAGAAACAGATTTCATGTTTTCGTGTAGTAATTGAATTTGCACATTTCTTCGTTATTACGGCCAATAAATTCGTTAAATAAATTAAAAAATTATTTTTTTGTTAACATTTTGAAGTACTTCGTCAGTTGTATTTAAATGGTCGATACTTCGAAATGGTATTTACGCGTACCGTACACATAACCTCTAAACACGCAGGATGCAATTGTGCTTAATTCGTGCAATATTGAGTTTACGTTCTGACAAGCAGAAAAATATTCAAAACTTGCCGATGTATTTCTGATGCTCGTCGTTTTTTTTCGACCGTGGCTTTCCGAGACGACTTGCTGAAAATTCCCCAAATAGAGAACAGAAAACTTGGCGAACGTGTTAACGGAAAGTTTCGTAACTGTCTGCACGGAGAGAGGAAGGTCGGCAGGAGGAGCGAACGAAAAGTCGAGGAAGATAAAAAATTCGAATTATACTCTGTAAAGCCATGTGGAAATTTAAATGGTGGCCGTAAGAAAAGCATAGAGTCGTCTGAGACAGAGTTCTTCGGTTGGGCGCGTAAAAGAGATTTTACCGTGGTCGAAGCAGCGCGACCTAAAGATGGAAGAAGGAAGAAGAAGGTGACGCATGAGGAGGATGACTGGGTGGGTTGGTAGAAAACTTACAGGTACCGGGAGGGAAGAGAGAGCTGAAAGGGTTAGCTGAATGGGCGCCATGTGTGCTTTTCTCGTTTGAGGAGCTTCGGATTGCCCAGTGCCGTACTGAGATTTCTCCGCGCTACTGATCTCCAACAAATGTCTTTAATTTACCGCTACGTTATTAAACGTAAAAATATTTCTCGATATCTGTTCCGAAAACAGAAATATATCAAATTTTAGTTGATAAATGATCGGGCGTACGGAAAGCTTATCGTTCGCGTAAGTGTGTCGATAACATTTTAACGCCGTCTATACTTTATCGACGGAGCAAGTGCAACTGCACGAACGATACTGCAGTACCAACAGTGGCACAAAAAATAGTCCAAATTTCAAGCGACAACGGGGACGAGCAAGAAGGAAAAAAGTAAAAGAAACGTCGGGGAAACTGAAAGAAGAACGAAAGATGCGTTACACTTTTTCCCTCGGTCTCGTTTCGTCTTCCTTCGGTAGTCTGTTTTTCGGACAATTCCACGTAGCGAGCTGCGATTGCCGACACGGCAATCTAAGATGTGAAAAAGAGACGGAGAAAGGGGGCGGATAAAAAGAAGAAGACGTGGAAGAAACGGAGAAGAAGTAGAAAGAAACCGAGAGTGAGTAAGTAAGTAAAGTAAGAGGGTAAAATAAAAGAGGAATCGGAGGAGAGCCCTTTGGACGCGGACCGGCGAAGTGAGGGAGGAAGGGGGGGGGAGGAAGGGTCAAATAAGGTGGACCGCTGTCGGAGTCGAAGCGGGAGGCCGCTCAAAGTGGACAGAAGGAACGAAAGAGAGACAAAAGAGAAAAGAAAACGAAAGAGCGAAAGAGCAAACGTGCGGGCAAGTGAAACAGAGACGGTGGAAAGAAAGCTACGAACGGGACGGCACAGGTAAAGGCAGAAGGAAGACGAGGAAGGCGATGAAGGAGAGAAAAAGGCAAAAAGGGAGACGGAAGACACAGACCTCGCCGGCTGGTGGCTGGCGGCTGGCGGCACCGCTTGATGTACGTCGGGTCCGTAATTACAGGTTTTCGGAACGCCTCGCTCGGCGAAGCACGCTCTTTGAGAGCTAGGGCCCTTCCCTCGCCTCGTCATCTAACCGGTGACTCCGAAATACTTGTCATTTCTTCGATCGCTTTTTCTCCACGAGAAAAATATCGCTACCTTCGGGAAATGTTAATACGTTCGAAAGAACGCGCACAATGGGTACCACCTTCTTCTTCGTCGTTCTGTCGCCTATCGCGTTTCTCTCCCACACGATCGGTTGATTAAACATCGATACTTTGATCGTATCGCGTCATTGTGCAAAATTATTTTTTTTCAGCAACGTTATTCTGACAGTGATACGATGTTATACAAAACAGTAAGATAAGGTTGTATCGTTTTACTTCTTACAGAATTGATAGTTTGATACACCCGGTACGTGGAAGTTAGATATAAGTTCGGAGCGTATACACGCCACAGTAAACTGCGTAAAACATTGTACCATGTGTATTCGGTATGATACGAACGTGTCTAATTTTGTTCATCGATAACTTAAAAATTTTATAATTTATAGTAACGCAAAGAACTTTTTCCTCTGTTTTGCAAATTAAAAGTTGATACGATTATTTGTCATACAGCGAGTGACAAAATTATTCGCTCAGTCGAGAATGCGAAATAAATGAAAGAGATAACGAGGCAATAAAGGAATTTTTTTTTTTGATTATAAATAACCAACCATTATCGACGATTAGAATTTTATTTTGGTTTCGTGCAAACCTTTTCAACTAACGATCTAATAATCATAATAATAATGGACGACAGTCAGAAGTAAACAGAGAAAGTGCTAATTGTCAGTATCAATTATCTGTAATCGAAACAAAATTTTGATTATTGTTAATTAGTAACCAAAATCATTTTAAATAAGAAATATAATAGTTATACTTCGATACTGACAGTAGGATGAATTTCAATGGAAAGTACCATGGGAACAAGAATACATTTTTTAGGTTATGTTTAAAGCACTGAGTATCTCTTACTCAGCGATAAAATCATTTCTACATACATATGTACGTATGCCATTTATGAGATATGTATAATAATGGTTATGATTTGCATAAAAATAGAAAACTACGAAGCACATGGAATGAGATCATCGGAATACCGATGCGAACATCACGGTATCGTGCGTTTTAATATATCACAGCATTTGTAAGAAAACCGAGAAATGTTTTCGGACGAGTAAAGGCAATGCGAGTAGGAGGCAGGGTTTAAATTCCACACGGTTGATACATTTTTGCACGCTTGAACAAATTTCAATATCTCCGAACATCTTTTTATGGGTTCTTAGTATTTTGCTCGCCGATATCAAACAGCTTGGCATGCGAGGTAACACCGGTCCTAGCATTTACCGACCAAGCGAAAGGAGAATATAACGTGTCGTTTAGAGATGAATTTCGAACCTATCGTCTCCAGATGTCTTTCCTACATTCTAGGGGTTAGCCAGAAACTTTCACCGTCTAAGAATTCAATGCAATCATGCTTCATGGAACATCGCGAATTTTTCGATAACAATGTTTATACAGGGTGTTGGGCCATCCTTGGGAAAAATTGTAATGGGAGATTCTAGACGCCAAAGTAGGACAAAAATCAAGAATACCAATTTGTTGATGGAGGCTTCGTTAAAAAGTTATTAACGATTAAAGTTACACCCATATTGAATTTTTTTCTCGAAAATGCGCAGGATTTCGAAGTTATGTCTATTCACCAAAAATGATTGTAACTGACCCCTTCAACCGAAAATAATTTTTTCAGAACGATTTGAAATTTTTTTTTTTCGTCGAAAAATTTAGGCACCTACCCCCTGTCGATTTTTCTTAAAAATTCCTTTTCATTTTTAGTATTTTTGTTTGGCGCCCTACAGAAAAGTTGTCTAATACTTTTTTGAGTAGGATTTCGAGGGTATGTCTGTTGACCAAAAATGCTTGCAATTGACACCTGCAACTAAAAATAATTTTTCCAAGACGATTCGAAAGTCTTTTTTTTTCACCCAAAACTTTCAGCACTTACTCGAATTTTTTTCTCGAAAGTGGGCAGGATTTCGGGGGTATGTGTATTCACCAAAAATGATTGTAATTGACCCCCGCAACCGATAATAATTTTTTCAGAACGATTTGAAATTTTTTAATTTAATTGTTAATAACTTTTTAACGAAGTCTCAGTCAAGTAATTGATATTCTTGATTTTCGTCTTATTTTGGCCTCTAGAATCTCCCATTAAAATTTTTCCCAGGGGAGGTCGAACACCCTGTATAATATAAATTTTTTTTTTAATTGTTTAGATCAGTGGTTCTTAACACGTTAAACACTGACCTAATTTTGTTTTACTTTCCACCGAGGCAGCATGTAAATATACAAAAGGCGTCTGTTTTAAATAAAAGACAGTAGAAACTCTCTATTGGTATTATCCCTTATCGTGAAGTAACATTGATTTTTTAAACAAACGTATATTTGAAAATAAAATATGCGAAATAATATAAGTAAACTTACACATATAATATTCCGGTTTAATAAAAGTATTTTCAATATTTTAATGATATGTTGTACAATTACAAGTATCGATACGATTTTTATTTATCAAATGTAATAATTAAAGAGAAGAATAGTTCCAAGCTTGAAACATTTCAAGGGCTAAAATCTTCAAGTCCATTCAAACATTGATACAATAGTCTGAATGCTTCAGCAGTATTGAAAACTCGAAGGAAGACATCCATGAAATATATCGGTCTCATTCATGTGAGAGGACCTGGCTTTTATTCGAAATTGAAATTGGACGAAGCTTTTCATCGTGCATAAAAATCTTCGACGTTATAGGCAACAGTCCTAATAGTTCTTCGCGCGACGTATTTCTTTCGACATATAATTATATCTCACGGTACTGCGCTTCAAATAATTATAACGACAGACATCATTAAGCAAGTAGGAAATAAAGAAGACATTAGAGAAGTGTGTAAGGTGGACGTTGAAATGATTATACTCGTACTCTCGTCATTATTAAAATTGAAGATTTTAATGAAGTATGTTACATTGAATGGTGAATCACCCTTGGTTCTCTATCTTGTACGTTCGTATAATGATTAACGGTAAAGTGCTCCTGTTAATCCAGACTGATTCCAGCATATTGACAATAAATTTCACTTCAAATTTAACGCCTTTAAGTCACACGATCATTCCTTTAATGAGAGTATTAGTCAGAAGTTTTTGCGTTACTATACTTTTTAATTATACTGTGCTATGATTTATTTTTTAACAATTTAATTTACTTGCACGATTACAAAAATGTAATTCCTCAGAATTATTTTATTCAGATTGTGTATCATAACATAAAAACAATGTCAAGAGTAATAACCAAAAATGCCTGATTGGTTATGACGGGTATCTAGTGCTTAATACTAGTTTAATATTACTATGAAAGTGAAAAATTAACTGAAATTAAAAAATTTCAAATCGTTCTAAAAAAATTATTTATGGTTGCAGGGACCAATTACAATCATTTTTTGTCAATAGACATACCCCCGAAATCCTACGCACTTTCGAGAAAAAAATTTGAATAGGTAGACAAATTTTTCGGCGAAATTAAAATATTTCAAATCGTTCTAAAAAAATTATTTTCGGTTGCGGGGGTCAATTACAATCATTTTTGGTGAATACACATACCCCCGAATTCCTACGTACTTTCGAGAAAAAAATTCTGTACTGAAAATATACTGTGTGGCCGGAAATGTTTCTATAATTTTTTAACAAAGCCTCGATCAACAAATTAGTATCCTTGATTTTCGTCTTATTTTGGCCTCTAGAATCTCCCATTAAAATTTTTCTCAGGGGTGGCTGAACACCCTGTATATGGCATAGTTTCTACGTGTCCGAAACAGAATATTTCATCGAATTATCAAATTCTTATAATCTTTCTTTTACGTAATCGCATCGATAACACGCATATACAAATAAATTGTTGGTATATCTTAAAAACTGATTGCAAATCAGTGATTTCATCTTTAAAGTGCTGCTACATTAGCGGTATTGGAGAAAACTGTTCGTAAAGTATTCTGTGACAATCTCGTATGATGGTAAATTGTAACTAGTGCCATCTATTAGCACAGATGGAATGAAAATTGTAAACAAAGTAGTAACGGTTACTTAGCGAAGCTGTATCTCGCGCTGTTAGTTACAGGTGGTTGAAACATCGTGCTTTCTATTCTTAGTGAAATATTATGTATATTAATTTATTATGCATTAACAAACTGAATCGTACATTTAATTACTCCTAAAATAATTAATAAAATAAAACTCTCTATTAAATATATCTATATATAAAGTTAAAGCCAAATAAATATAAATTGTTATCTCTATTCTCTCAGCTTTATTATTTAATATCATTCAAATAATGTTGATGCAAAGAAATACAATTTTTTGAAATTAATATTTTTTCGGTAATTATTGTTAATGCCGGTTTAATTAATCTAATGTAAATGTCTTTATTTTTTGCAAGAACATTTATACAATTTTCTTATTATTTGAATCGTGATATTAAACTAAGCAAATTACTAATTTGTAATATATACTTTTCTTAAAGTAGAAAAATATTAAATGTTAAATTACGATTCAGTAATTATAGGCATTTATTTGTTTAAATAATCGAAATATTTCGAATGATATAACAAGGTTCATTGAACAATGTATTAAAGTAACTTATAGTGAAAAATGTTTTTAACTTTCCTTCTAATACAATATAATGGTGCAAACTACCTGGAATGTCCTTTAGTGGTTTCCCTGTAACTATCTTTTACTTGTGATTTGTGTAAGTAGTATACATAAAACAATTGAATCTATGACATGTGTGTTACACTGTATAGTTTTTAAACAATAAATTTTATTGAAGTGAACAGAATTTTCCTAAATGAAAAGTATAATCTTTCCATCTATATATGTGTGTGAATTATATTGTTTTAGAACCGTCTAGTTTTTTTTTTATTTTAAGAGTAGATATGTCAGAACTATGCGCTTTACAATCTGTCGAGATCAGATATTGTATCCCTACTCCACCCTTCCTGTACCAATGTGGCGTCGGTCCTGGTCAGGACGCAGCCTTAGCTCAGTTTGCCTAGAGACGCGTCGACAGTGGTATCGCATGTTCATTCTGTTCTACAACAATAGAAATTAGGAGGTGCTTGTGGTTGAGGTCAATAAACTTGTAAAGGTTCCGATAGATTTTACACGGCTATACAGATTTCAAGGTTGCTTGTAGGAAAACGTTGGCAAAATGGTATGTACACTCCTTTTCATCCCCTAGTACAGGTAAATGTGCACTGAAGTGAGATGATTCATTATGACAGCTTTTCATTTCATATTTTCCCTTCTATACAGGTAGAGATCAGATTTCTATGGTTGCATAGAGCTTTTATATATCTTAAACCTATTTACATGTATTACATATATATATGTATATATGTGTATATATATGTTTTATGCTGTATATCCCAGTTTTTGCTACTAAATACTTAACGTTCTTTTTAACTACATCTAATGGGAAGAGTTTTTATAACAGAAGTACTTCATATATACTTTATTTATTTAAAGGATGCATAAATGCAGGTGTATTAGATGCTTTGTATTTAAATATATACTAGTTTTGAAAGTGTATAATTCAAGTTCAGATTCAATTATTTAAAGTAATTAGATTAGAACAGAACAATTTAGAATAACATTTGTAGTTTTATACAATATTAATATAATAAAGCTACTTTGATAATACATATTGCTGCTGGATAACAAATATATTGTTAAAACATTTGGTGAAGTTGAGTAGGTATTTTGTAACATTAAAGTCTGTTTTCTATATAAATAGGTATATAATACATAAGTGGCTGCAACAGGATGCTTATGAAATCATATTTCTATAGTCCATCTTAACAAAAGACCGAACCTCTGGGATATAATGGCCTTTTCTTTGTGTAGGAACCTTACCCTATAGATCTATTAATATCTATCCATCCTGTCAAAATAAAATTCTACTCTACAGTGATTTTATTCTGGAAACTAAGCAGTGTTTGGGGTTGACTGTAGTGTTCAATGGATTGCGTTATAATTTTTGTCGATCAATACCACACAAATGCTCTGCGCAGACCAATAGGGATATATAGAGAGGCATCTTTCAATGCGCAGACTGCCAGAAGCTACCCCACAGTTTTTCTGTCAGGCTCCACCCTTAGAGTTCTTCGGGATAGGAAAACCATCCTTAGGTGCTTAATTGGTACATGACTCACCGCAGGGCTCGATCGATCCAGCATCCCTAGCTTATGTCTTTTGTTAGAGTATTCTGAATTCAGAATATGCTTTCTCCATTGTATGTTATTACATATTGAAATACATGTTATTTTATGCAAATATATAAAACTGAAATGTACAAAAAGCTGTACCATTTGAATTAAAATATGGAATTTCCCTGAATAACATTTTTCATTTTAGATGGTGATAAGAATGCTACATTTCAAAAATTTTTCCTCATACATGGTTTAAAAATCATGTATACCTACATTTACTCATAATGATCTATTTATTATTCTTATTTAAGAATATAAAGTTACTCGTATGACAAATTATTATTTTTATTTTAGGTTTGGATTAACCATGTCCACTAAGAGGCGTCGTGGGCCTAAATTAAATATAGAACGTAAAATAATACGTGAAGGCCATAATAGATAGGATGAGTGGATCTCGACAGAACGAAGCACGTTGCTTCAATGAAAACTCTCCACGGCCACCAGTGCCTGGTATGTTTTTATACGTGTATTTGAGAAATCTTAAACTGACATTGCAGTACTCTGTACTTTATGTCAAAAGAATTTATAAAAATTTAATGACATCTACACTAATAAATTGTTACATTCATTTATAATCTTTCAGTGAGCTTAACCTAACGTTACGTCACTTAAAGATTGCAATAGGTTTTATTACTATACGCAATACAGGTCTTATATTTATCATGTTGTTACATTGATTTACTAAATGTCGGCTTGCCAATTAAAGTTAATTTCTTATCAAACAAATATTATAAACATAAATAAATTGTTATCAAATTTTGATTGTAGGGGAGGAAACAGGAAACTACGTCAGCAGGTTCCGTCCACAGAGTCCAACTCTGACCCCTAGGCGCTCTTCTCTTGCAACTCCAACAGCTTCAGGTTGCGATGCTTCTGCACCTTTGGGATTTGAACCGGAAGGTTGCTGTAGTACGACAACTATGGAAAGCGATTCACCACCTGCTTGCTTGCGGTGGGCCAGGAACCTGCATTCTTTGCTGCAGGATCCAGTGGGCTTGGAATTGTTCAGAAAATACTTGGATCAAGAAGGCAGACCTCATGCGAATCCTCTTAACTTCTGGTTTGCTTGCGAGGGTCTCAAGGAACAAGATGATCCCGAAAGGATACATCAATTGGTTAAACTTATCTATAGAAAGTTCTTCCTCAAGTCGCAGTTAGCTATACCAGAAGATGTACGAAAAGAGGCTAATCGTCGTGTTAAAGAAGGGCGGGCAGATGAAAAAGTGTTTGATGCTGTACAGTTGGAAGTCGAACGTCTCATTAATGAGACTACATATCCAAACTTTCTTCGGTCTGATATGTATCTTCAGTATGTTCAGTCCTGCCAGAATCCAGACTCTGGTGGGTGTCCTAGTTCAGGATCCAGTCGAGAAATGTCTGTTTCTTGCGGGCCAAGTTTATTGCCCACTGTCCACGAAGACAGTGAATTTGTTAGTTCCATACATAGCTCACATTCAGCTAGTGAAACGCCTGGGGAATTGAGGGGTGAGCTGAGATTGACCAAAGATATGCTTATGGCTACTCAACAGACTAGGGCGATGGATCTTCGACCAAAGCCAGAAGCGTATGCTGGGTAATATATTTTTCGTACATCTACAGTTTTTATTTAAAACATTCAGTACCTAGAATGCCTAAAATTAGATTTGCATTAAACGCTTTATTTAGCTAGTATTATTTTTGAGCTTGTTGTGTGGTCTTTTTGCAATGTTTTATAATGTATAATGTTAAATATTCATATATAGCGTTTGTAAAATTGACAAAATAACTGAAAAATATCACGTTGTGATCAAATATAGCATATTATATGAGTGTTTTACGTTTCTTTTATGTTTTAAATTTGTGATATTTTTATTAAAACGTTTTCCAATTTTCTGTTTGTTTTTTCTCTTTTGGTTTGATGTTTTGCGTGGCGCTCGTAGCGTTTACTTGCAACATGGAGCTAGTCCATATCATATGCTCGTACCCAGACTGCACGCACAATATTCCTCATACAACCCAGTATCCAGACAGGATTCAGAACTTCAAAGCTTGAGCAGTGATGCACGAACTGAATCAGACAATATGTCACTCACCGATTCATCAGTGTAAGTTTTCTTTATTTTATTTAACATACAGAAACTAGATCCTTATTTGATGTAAAGACTAATTGTAAATAGAAAAAAAATTTATTATGTAAATTGTATATAAGTATATATGCTTATACTGTGAGTTTTTCTTTGTATTCCATTATATCTTTCATTTTAATAATTCTATGATCTGACATGAAAGTATTATTAAGAATTATATAAAATATAACGATTCTGGCACAAGAAATGATGATTTTAAAATTAGTAAAGCTATCATTGTAATATTTATTGTATTATCTTTTATCTTTTCAAGATTTTCCACAAATATTTATTTACGGAATATTTCTCACAACATTGTTTCATTGCCATGTTAAGTATAAAAACTGTATGTTTCATATATCTAAATAATTTTTATACTAAGTGTTGAAACTGCTTTGGTGAATTATAGTATTAAAAATAACAATTTAATGCTTGAATGTGTATTAATTGTTACTTCTAATTCAAAGAATGAAGAAAAATGTTGTGTTCTGTTTTTTTCTTTTTATATCTATATTTTTACCTGTAATATACTCCCTAAATTTCACAAAAATAACAGTGTATTTTGTATAAAAAAAAAACATGTATATTATATTTGCATTACTATTTTAATGTAAAGTATCTAATTTTGTGTGTGGATTCGTTATGTAATGACTAAAAACTTTTGTTATAATTTTTATTTGTAGTGATGGAATGTCCATGGGTAAACAACGAAGTAAGAAACAGTATATAAGACAATGTAGAGCCATCAAAGATTCAGCTAGTTTAAATCGTGATCCAATGGCGCATCATTCAATCATCCCTCGTACACAACGAGTACCACGTGATCTTATGCATCCGCTGAAACCAGAAGAATTTGCTCAAGTGCTTATTGAGAAGTTAGAGAATGTCAGACGCGAAAGAGAATCTCAGGAAAAGCTTGATAGGCATTTGCAAGAAAGTGAGACAATTGGTAAGGATGTGTCTTTGGAGATGCCAAGTGGGGCTCCAAAAGCATTAGCTGATGCATTGAGAGAGAAATTATTGATAGAAGAAGATAACGATCAAGCAATTCTGGACCAACATGTATCACGAGTTTGGTCAGATTTGACACCTTCTCGATCGCCTGGAATCGCGTCCCCAAGACTGCATTCGCCTGAAAGAAGACGTTCTACGCACAATTACCCACGGTCGTACAAACAAAGAAAAGAGAAGGACGTGTTCTCTACATTTTCAGCAGATAGCGGTAATATTCACGATTTTCAAGAAGGCAGCGATCTTATCGGAGCTGGCTCCATGAGTTCACTAGGATCTCACTTGCCTAAATCTAAATCCGTGCCATCTGATTATGCCGATTCCCTCCATAAACAAGACCTGTATCTTCAAGGTAATACACGTTAGATTCAATAGAAATTACATTTTAATGATTAGTGAGAAGTTATTGTTAATATATGTTCGTATATTTGTTATTTTTATAGGTCATGATCAAAGATTCCGAAGGTCAGATATGACCAGGAGATCAGCCACAAAGAAGTCTATGACGGAATTAACCGATAGTGGTGTAAGCGTTGTAAGTGACGCACCACCATCGACCATTAGCAAAGATATTCGTTTTTTATCATGGCTTAAAGAAACCGACAAGAAAGATGTCAAACATAGCCGTCATGGGAAAAAATATGGATCTCGTAGTGGTTCTTTGGAAAGGACGAACAGGGAAACATGGGGTGTTCCTGCCCAACCTTTTGTTGCTGACCCAGGAATGCCGCCTTTACCGCAACCTCATACAGTAAATATAAACGAATTTATTACGAATTATTGAATATATCATTCACGCATAAATCGATGTGTAGGGTAATAATATTATGTAAATTATTTCACTGTGTGTTCGTCATAAATCTAAAAGTACGCTATTTTATTAATAGGCAACCCAATTAGAAGAAGCAAGGAGAAGATTAATCGAGGAAGATAGGGCACGTTCAAGTTGTAAACAACGCCATTCTAATATTTCTAAGCAATCATCGTATGAGCCTACATTGCAGAGTCAATCTTATGTCCAATCAAACCAATCAACGTTAAAGAAGACAAAGCAAGATATTGGAGATTTTACCACCGTTGTGTTCAGTTTCTGTGACGAACAGTTTCCTTATAGGACTAAAATTCCTGGTCATAACGTCACTTTAAAACAATTTAAAGAATACCTTCCTAAGAGAGGCAGCTATCGGTACGTGAAATTGAACGATTGAAATCTATAATCGTTAATCGCTCACAACGATCAACGATTAATTTATTTGCGAATCGTTCATTCACAGAATAATGTAAGTTATTACACTGCTAATTACAATGCTTTACATTTTTTTTTAGATATTTCTTTAAAACTGAGTGTGAGGACTTGGATACAAAGGTTATACAAGAAGAAATAACTGATGATTCTGAAGTTTTACCGTTGTGGGAGGGTAAAGTTATGGCGCAAGTCAAAGCACTTGAGTGATAGACTGAAACAAGTATACTCTCAATAAAAGAACGTGCTAACTTCGAATAAGTGCCGCAACTAATTTTATTTAAGAGGACCAGCATTCTATAAGAAGAAACCTAATAAGGCGATACTCGGTGTTAGTTTATTGAAGTTGCTAAAGCGGTTTCTTCCGCTTCAGTTAACCGAGCAAGTGCTTTTTAATCGATGAAACAAAAATTTGTCAAATGAGCAAACCCGTTATATGTTTATTAAGTAAAAGAAAAAAAAACAAAACCGTCTTTAGATAAATATAGATTTTATTGGACATTAATCCTTAATTAATGGTATTCTTTACAGGATTCGTATTTTTTTTTTTTTTTTTTTTTTTCGACATTTACTTTTGATTTCAACGAAACATTTCTTCGGGTGTTCAGTAATATTCCGTATTTATTTCTTACTCGTGAATTCGACAACGGAAAAACATGCACGTGGTGTCGTTGAAATGTATATAATTCCAACTATGATTTTTTTATGAAAAGTGTTCCGTTTTATAGCGAAAATTTTGAAATTGACATAATTGTAATTTGGTACCACTTCCGATGAAACTGGACAAATTGCAGTTACGTACGATTTGATTGAATTTTCACAAAGGCAACATTTATTACGGTAACAGAAATTTCGCATAAACGGAATACCATCGTGATTGCATTTGGTTATCTCCAATCGATTTGGACAAGCTGCAATAACATCAGAAAACACTGTATATCGATTGAATAATTTCTTCCTCTTAAAGACTTCCCATAGTTTTCCAAACGACTGTACAAAGGCCCGCGTAGTTCATCGCCTTAGTAAGGTCTGTACAGACCCTAGATATACATAGGAAAGAACATTATTACAAATTAGTTTTTAAGAGGATATATTACGTGCATTATAAATACACACGCTCTGTTTAATATACGTAATATATCGCCCATTCGAAATACTGTGAAAAAAAATATTAAGAATACAAATCATGTTTTGTCGTACCACCATTATCACCCATTTGACATTGTAACATAAGCTCCTGCATAACGTACCACATACTGGAAAATAGACGCGCAATATGCAAATTGGCATCGGGGGTTTGGGGTGGGGGGAGGGGGGTATGGGGGGGGGCGAGGGAATTAAAACTACTTTGGTGGAAAAAGAATCATTAATATCTAGACCGTAACAATGTTTTATCAGGTGCGAAAAATTGTGCCTTTTTAGTGCAGTAAGATCGAAGTAAGCCTAAGGAAAAAAAAAGGTTAAGAGATACTTATAAATTGGAGACCAGCGGGTCTAATATCGAGAGGATAAATTTGATACACCGAACGTTTTGTATATATTTTTTTCCAAACTTCATCGTAGTCTTTGCAAGCTTAATCATTAGTATCACTAACGCTAAAAAAAAAAAATATTATCAGCATCGTTATTTTAAACACTTACGTTTCAATACCGAATTCTTGACGATAATATACGACCATTCTCTTTCTTTTGTTTTAATGATTCTGTTAGGAAATGAATTATATATGTATTAAAAAAAAAAAAAGAAAGGAAAAAAAGGGAAAATCGAACGTATGATGAAATCTTCTCGAACGGCCTTCGCATACTGGTTCGATTCTTATAGTCGTAGGCGCTCGCTTCCTAAAACTGATTTAAAAATTTTTGACAGAAACGCAGAGACGAAGAAATGTAGTATCTACATTAAAATGAATTCAATGACGCCGAAGCTGGAGGCGATGCACCGTGGCTGATAACAGTTTATTGTATGTAATTGATTATCTTTAATTAATACCACGAATGATAAAGTGTTCCTGTACCTAATTAATTAATAATGATTATTATTGTATATCAAAAGTATTGAAAATAATAATGCCATTTTCACTGGATTACATGAAACCTATCGTATTGTGTTATTTTGGAGAGTACCTATGTCTATATCATTCAAGGAATTCTGTGTATTTTCAGAGCTTAGTTACGGGTAGTTAATAAGTTATCAGACTGCACATACTATGTCAAAAGAATAGAAGCTTGAAATGTGTACAATCGAAGACTATCATCGACGATCATCTGCCACATTGTCATCTACTCATCTACTCATTCGTTTAAGTTATGGTATTAAATTAAAAAGTCAACATTCAAACACACGAGACATATTTTCTTATGTTATTACTTTCTTTTTAAACCATTCCTGTACGATCACTGTATACTATTGTGTGTAATTATTGCAGGTATCGGAGTGTATTTCTTATTTTTTTCACGAAAGTGGAGATTGACTCGAGGTCATTATAGTATGCGTCTTTGGTAACGATAGCGGATCTGGTCAGTTTTGAGATGACATCGTGTATCGTTAATTTAAATAAAGTTTTAATTGAGATTCGTACTATGGTAGAACGAAGGAACAGTGTGCGTGTTTATAAAACGTATTAGTAACGCAGAAAAAGAAAATTATTGACCCACGATTTAATTAGGTCGTCGCGTGTTCTAAGTGTTGTGCTCTAAGATATCGATAAAAAGAAAATAGTTGTCTTTTTTTCTATCTGCGATAGATTTCGTGGTTTTATTTCTTTGTAATAAGATCGGTTTATAGTTGAATATTTGTTTATTTGAATCGAAGCCGAATCAAACGAAATATCAACTTCCCAAAAAGATTTAAATACGATGGAACCATTTTCTAGCTTATGAGACATAAATCACAGTGTATTGGGCAATGCATGGTTTCCAAGTTTAGTATTCTCAGTGTGCTGTTATAGCGTGTTATACATAAGCTGTATCGTGACGAAAATTGTATCATGAATACAAAGAGCGACGCGTAGAATTATTTATATGATTATAATATTGCTAAAAATATTTTTTTATTACTGTTGTCCGAATACCTTCTATTTTGTTACATTAATATAGGGAAATATATATGTGTGTGTGTGTATGTATGTATATATATGTATGTATATATATATACTTATACAATGTTTCCATAAATAATTCAGAATCATGTAATTTCTTTAAAAGTATTTACGACACAACGAAACTAATTATTTACTACTTTATTTCTGTTGTAGCTATTTTCACGATCTTCTCTACGTACAAATTTGAGTGTAAGTTTATTTTTAATTTACTTATTTCGTACATCCAATAACAAATCTGATCTATTTATATAAGATGTCTATGCGCGATTTTAATTTCTCCTTAATCCCTGCCACGTTATTCTGTGATCATTTTTAAGCGACTTATAGCAATATAGCGTTCCTCGTATCTTTGTTCAAATTTTATGTAAATATGTAAAGAGGACTGTAGATATGTAGGACACGTAACCTTGGTGTTTTCAGATCTTCGGTCTAGACCTAACGGGAGACTTTATCAGCGGTGTACAACGATGATAGTGCATATGGTAGTGCACGTTCATAAAAATAGCAACTATTACGCAATTATTTTCTAACGGTTACGCGTTCGTCTTTCTTCGGTCGAAGAAACGAAAGTTAGTAGATACAGGGAAGAATTAAAAAAAAATTATCTTTTAATTAACGCGATACACATTCTAAAATCTATAGGATATCCTAAGTGTTAAATATCCATCGCGAAAATATAACGATTCTTCAAATAAATTAAAAACATAATACAATCTCGAAACAAACGCGAGAAGTAGTGTTCCCGAGACGGTATAGTAAAGATATTTAAACTCGAAGACTTGGAAATTAATTGAAATTTCTACTAATAAAAGAGACTGCTACAAACAGTTACAACGACGTAAATGAACAAAAGTCATTATAGGAAAAAAAAATAACGTTGCAATCGATAATCTTTATTTTTACAAAGATCCCAACGCATCGCCGTTGACACACACATACGGTTAAAATGGGATTAAAAAAGAAAAAGAAGATATTCTAGCTTACACACCGAGGAAGTATGTGTTTCTAAATTTCTTCGCGCCGAGTTCTCTCTAAACACAATTTATCGGAGAGACCAGAACGAAACTCGAGGGTGGAAAATCCAACAGCCACGTCGTTTCCAAACGATTCAAAAACTTCTTCGCGCCGCTTCAGTTGGCCCGTAACGTGCTTCGGCTTTGTAATTAAATCTGCTGGTACATTTGTTTGTTTTCGCGCGTGCTGCAGGAATCACCTTTGACAGATCGAAATCCAAACAATGCCCCACCCATCGCGCGACGACGTATCGGTAAACACGTCGATCGAGAAATTCGCGAATTCAGTTTCGTAAGCGACTGGCGAACGCGGGGTTGAATTCGGAATTGTCGAGAAAGCAGAAACCGGTACGAACAGGCCTAACGCCAGAGTCCTTTATGCCTTCCATCGGATTGTTCTCCAATGACGTTATTGCCTTAAAGACGGCAAACGGAGAAGGGGAGAAGAAGAAGTTACGGCACAAACTGTCGAAGAACCACGACGCATTTAAATGGCCGATCGCGTATTGCCATGAATTCAGTCGTCAGCCTCACGAAACCGGATTGAACTTCGCGCTTGCGCTCGTGCCCTTACGGTCTTGCTCTTCTTTTCAGTTTCTTCACATAAAAGTGTCACGGGACCGTATCGATACCGATCTATTCTTCGTGGCGCTCGTTTCCGCGAACGAAAACCGATCGACCAGGCGAGGAAGTTCGTGATTCGAACGCGTGCATATGATCCGTATCTTCCGTCGTTGTTCCCCGGCTTTGTTTCTCGCGTTTCTTCGCCGATAGGATGTGTCGCGGATGCAAGAACAAATAACATCCGGTTTTTGGTCGTTCAAATCCGTCCGTAGCCGGACCAAAATTCTAACTAAACCACCGCGTTGATCCTGTTCGCCTTTGTTTCGCCGAACGACGGTTTTTCAAAAACGAAGCGGCAACTGGAACAACCTGCGTCGTCGTTTACATCGTAACGTTTTAGGTAAGTCCGTTTCTTATTTCTCTTCCGGCGGTTAAGTTTTCTGTAACGGATCGCGCCGCGAACGGACACGTACGCGTTTCCATTTCTGATGCGAGAGATCATAGAAACCGGAGCATCGGGCGATCAAACGAATACTGTAACAAGACAATGCGCCAAGACGTTTATCGATACAACGTTTTTAGGTTTCTCGGTTAGCGTACAAACGATTCGCCGTTGATCGACGAGCGAACTAATTTTTCGTCCAGATACGAACGGTGAAATGAAAATTCATCTACCGTGGTGCACGGGAAAGATTTATTTTACAAACAATAAATTTGCCAGCTGTTAATGGCGTGTCGACAGTTTCTAGTTCAGCTATTCTCAAAACGAAATCCACGATTCGATACCGGTTTGCGGAAAACGTGCTGCGACTGCCTGGGAAATGTGGAAAATTGTATTATCTGGCCACGATTATCGGAGCTTCTGTTTCTAAATAGACACGCGTGCACTTGGGAAAGCGCGTGTGACGTAAAAATTGTGAAAAATATTATAGAGTTAGATGCAAACGTTGTAACAAAAAACCGGTTCTTATCGGTTGCTTATTACGAGGTGCACCGTAGGCGTGTTTTAATAATAAACCAATATGTATCTGCATGCCTATTGGCTAGTAATTATTCTAGCACTTTCTTAGTGCTTTCGGAGTAAAATATTCTTTTAAATAAAATTATACGCTTCTGGAGACTTGTGTTAAAAGTTCGTAGTTTTACTGTTAGAGCTATGGTAGAGATTGTTGATAAATGTAGTTGCATAAACGATTTTAATAAAAGATTTAATTATATGATAACTACCATACTACACGAATTGACGATCACCTTTTGAATCGTAACTTTTATAATAAATTTCAGATTCATTCTGCGTCATAGCAACTGAGATTTTAGTTTAAAACTAATTTTACCAACGTCGATATCGATGCTTATCATTTAAAATTTGCTTTATCATTCACATTTCCTTACAATAGAAGAAGCAAGTTTACCAAAAATCTTTTAGAATAGTTTGAATAAATCTTTTAAAATAATCGAAAATACATGTTACGGCGTTGGAGTATGTCGATGGATCGCATGATCTCTAGAAAGTTAAATATCGAATGTACCGTATCATGATCAATTTAATTGTGATTATCTTTATTGGATGTCACATCCTTAAAGATCGGTGAGAGTAAATAGTGTCGGAATCCTACCAAGAATGTACTTATTTGACTAATATTAGACACTCCCTAATAGCCTCGCTCACATTATCTCGTGAAAATTCTTAGTGTGTGTTTAACAAGTTCTCGCGTACCAATAAACGAATCAGTTTACGATGGTTACAAAACGTAATATTGTCTCATGGGTACAAACGAAGTCAGTAAACATGTAACACATCGTCGATTCTCGCTTGGCTACAATATTAATATTTACTTTCCCGAAAGCTTAGTCTAATTCTAAATTTCAAAATAAAAATACAGCTCTATCGACAATTTTCTATGTAACTTTCGTATAAATCAAGCGGTAAATAAGGAATCGAACAAACGAAAAGCTTAATTGTTTTAACGAAATCGGACAAATATCAAAATTCTGCATTACTGCCAGTAATTGAAACTCGTTACGAGAACCACGAGAGTTTATACGTTCTATTATCTCGATGCAGTTCTAATTGCTCTTAGATCCTAAATTATTAACTTGTATCAGTAACAGCTGTCACGCGAAAGCAATTACTATCGTTTAATCCTAAATTAATCGATGCTGATCCTATCGTCCGCGATCTGCTGCGTTGGCGCGTAATTAAATCAAAGTGGAAGCTTGGCTCTCAAAATTCAAAATAGACACGCTACTATTTTTCAACACAATTATACAAATGACTATTATATTTTATGTTAAAACAGTAAGGTTCGTTAACATGTACTTCGAGTTAAGTATTCGAAAAAGTATTTGAATTAATCGGAGCCTTGGACTACATGAACGATCATTCGCTAATAAAAATTAAAAATCTAGATAAAAGTAACTGCAAACATGCCCCCAGTAGGATTATGTCAAATCATACGTATTTGAGATGCGTATTTGCACTATTTAGAAGCAATTTAAAGTACAATTAACACTTTTACTGCCACGGGTGGCCATGTGTTTTATTTTTGTCGGCAAATTAAATCCAAAATAGACCTGGAATCCGACGTTCAGTCGCTGAGACTGAATCCAAGGGTCAATGCAAACTGTCTTCGTATCTAAATCAGAGTGATCAGTCACAAGCGAGGAGATTCGTTGATAAAAATATCATCTTGTTTCAACAAATATTGCCACTAGGTACTGTTTATACGAAAGAAGTTCGGATACTTTGGGACAAATCGTGTATTAATCATCTCTATCTTAATCAGTCTCTGTTCGTAACGTTGATACTACGTCTTAGGGGTACGAAACAGATATAATGTAGAATGTAGATAATAGAATGCTCGAACAACACAGGTTTCACTAAACGATTTTCATATTTTACCGGTTTGCGAGTCTCGTATATTTTAGCTGCATTCTCCATTAATACCAACGAAGACGTAAATCATAAATAATCTTTCTCGTAGAATAAATAGAGAGGAACGTTTCCTGGGTCTTAAATACGAAGCTTATTGCGTCTACCGGATAACACGCAACTGGGTTGTAAAAGGATAGCAGAATTTTCTAAAATAATGATATAGACAGTATAAGGATCTATCTAATTCCACTTGCACGCCTTTATCGCGATCTTCAAAGCTCGTTTTAATCGCCCGTAACTAAGCATTTAAGTAAGCAAGACGCCGAAGCGCACGTGACACGCAGAATAACGCATATTAACTCCTATTGTGCGCGCGTGGATGTCTCTATCAGTCAAAGAATGCAATAGCGTCGCGATGAAATTGCTGCTTATTTGCAATAGAAAGAATGCTACTGGGATGCGTTATTATCAATAACAATGCACTCGTGTTGATCATGTTGTAAAATACGTTTCACGTTGTTCTCTCGCCGTGGCCCGTCGCAACGTATCGATAAGAAACCACGTGTAAAGGACACCTGGATGCTAATACAATTAAAAATGACAATGTAGAGTTGTCACCTATATGCGGCTCGATGTAATTAGATGATCGCAAATAACTTATAACTAAGACATTAAATATTACATACGAACTTATTAAAGTAATTGTACCGAATGATTACAATAACTAGGTCATGCCATAGATATGTTCTAAGCGAAGATAAACACAAATCGTAGAGGTACATTTTCTATAATTTAATAATCCCTGCTACCTTAAGATACGATTTTTCTGCAGTTGCCTTTCTCTTGAAAATAGGACTACCTAATTTTGTATACATAAAATAATTTCTTGAATCAGCGCTCCTCGCAAGATTTATTACAGTTTAATAGCCTTTAGAATGTATGCAACGAGGATAAAGATTTAGAATTTCTATGCGCCAGTTCGCGGACACGGGTTAAGAAGCACAGGTATACATAATAATAAGCGCGTACGCGTCACACGCGTGCAATCGTGCATATGCTTTCCAGACTCTTCAGACTGCATGTCTCTATTGTTTCAGACGCTGTATCATCATTCGTTCAACTTGGTACGCTTGTTCAGATTCAAATTTTATGCTCGTTATGTTATCCCTATATTGGTTCTTATAATAATATTCATAGCAACCTCGTGTGTCTCGCTTTATACAATCCACAAAAAGTTAAAGAGGGAAGAGGTTGTTTACGTGATTGGTCTTCATTGATTAGTATCGAAGATATTATTTCCTTCTTAAGTGACGGGGTTCTATATCGTGCGGTTATTGCATGTTAGCCAGTATTTGTTTACATCTGTGGAAATCGAGTTGATCACTTTTTGAGATTGTCGTTAATGCCATGAATATATGAAGTCTTCGACGGTTAATGATATTCGCTTGTCAACTTTATTGCGTTTTAAGAAACGTTACGCCAGACGGTGGTGAACTGGAGGCTCGCGAGCCAATTGTGACTCCTTCCCCCTACTTTTCTGTTCCGCTCAAGTGTAGAACTACCCCCTCTATGCTTACTGTGATCTGGAACGAAGGCTTGCACCTAACTAGCGTCGAACCTGATGGTGGGAGAATCTGGTAGTGGGACTGTTGTGGTTCTCGGCGGAGGAAAAATTCGTCGCCCTTGCATTACGCAATATTTAAGGGGCTCCTCCGTTCCACGCAGAATTCTTAACTGCGATCAGTGTTTTTATAACTTCTTTTTAAGTAGGGGGACACATTAATTTTAATAAAATTGATTTTAACATCGAGCATCTCGATTTGTTCGTTATTAAAGGCCGACGTCGTCGTCTTCTATGGCGCAAGGCTGAGCTTGTTTTTGTTTAATCAGTCAAGAATGACAGTATTAGAGATTGTGATTTTACACATTAGACTGTCCTTGTTGTCATCACACATTACAAGGACAATCTATTGCAACTCGGTTCTCAGTAGACCATTATACATTAGATTCATAAGAATTTTATGCCTGACGTAATAATTTTCCGTTCCATTGATTTTCGTGACACTTTATTTACGTTTAGTATTACTTTTTAACGAGTAACTGCATATTAAGGTTTCCATATACTCGGATTTTTGCTGTACTAATTTAATATACTATCCACGACAAAAAAGAGAACGTATCAAATATTCAAATTAATTTTACTTTCAACGGAAGTTATCGAAACAAGTTATGCAGATCTTATTAATGTTTTTTCCTTTTTTTAGAAAACTTGGATCATACCCATTTTTTATGATAATGAAATATATCATTTATCGAACACGTTGACTGCCATTAAGCTGATGGCAAAATAATTTCCGACGTCATTTTTCGCATACGTACCACCCACGAGGTAACTTCTTGTTTACATTATTATTTGTGCATAAATTTTCCGTTTTTCTAATGCATTCTGATACTTGTTCAAGATAAGAAGATAAATTCAAGAAGCATAGTGTATTTGGTGCAGCATATTGGGCTACAGTTAAATGTAGCGGCGATAGATTTATCTCATTTTTAGGAACATATATAATAAATAAAATTAGCTATGGATCATGCATAGTCAGCATTGCCTTCTTGGGATGTAACCTTGGTTTCGGTATGGACTTTGGTGATTCATGAACATCCAGTCCACTAAACCTAAATCAACGTTCATTATCATACATTATCTTAAAAAATCACTATCTGATTTTAAAATTATCCTAGAATCACTATCTGACGATGGACCAGCATTGAAGTAGCGAATTTCACATCGTTAATTCTCGTGACTCGAATTGATCTCACGAAGAATATACTTTTCGAGCTTTCTGATCTTACCATTTTCTCTGAAATCTATCACACGACTTGTGCCAAATTTTCCTAGAGACTCTGATAATTTGATATCTGTAATTTCTGGAAGAATATCTATTTCATATTTCCAATTCGAATAAGTCATCAAATTCTGTGTAAAAAAAAAGAATATTGCATCATGCAGGATCTATAATTAACAATTATTACAATATTCTCAAACGGATTATCTCACACGCTCAGGCGGCATGACTACTAACATGACTTGCAAATCGACTTTGTTTAGAACAGGTCATGTTTGTAAATACAGTCCTTGTTGAATGTTAGGTGTGACTGGCAAATTTCTTACCTTTATCTAGATAGAAATTTCGAATAACAAATAAGAGATAAACCAATTTTTTTGCATCGTTCTCCCCCGCATAATTATAATTCCCTATGCATTGTTTCACTGTTCCGTTCAATGTATTCTTTATAATTTTCGCGTGGTTTATGTAATAATTGTTTCGAAAAACGATGTTCTCGTATCATTATATATCTGGTAAGGAAACATGAGGTACAAAAAATTGTGAAATTACTAGTTGTAATAGCGTTTAATGGAACACTTACTCCACCAAGTGTTTCCTAGACAGTAGAAGAAGAAAGATGGATCGCGTAGTATAGTCCCGGAGGCCACTGACAGAAATATAGTCGGCGATTGTAATCATACAAGATACGATACGGTTCTACTGGTATCGCTGTTACGCTCTATCAATCTCCGGAAAAAATATACCACGTGTCGTTAAAAAAATATGACCTTGAAACGACATTGGTGCCAGTACACGACCTTCCTTCTTGAACGTTCAGGCGTCCCTCCTCAAAGTCCTTTAACCTCTCGAGTGTAGTTACTAAAAAACGCAATGTGGTTTCAGAAATACATATATGCATTTCAAGATCAAAATAGGATAATTTCCAACTAGAAACAAATTTTCAACAGCCAGAAATAAAAAATTTAATAATCTTTTAAATAAATAGCCAAGTAAAAATATTACCGTAGTACCTTTATTTAAAAGCTGAAGAAGGACAGAAATACATTTGTTCGTCGACAGAAGGCTCGGAAGTTTGTCTTGTTTCTAAATGTAACGATGCGGGAAAGCTGTCGAGCGGTATTTGAACAGACATTTGCTTCTTTAATTTCGAATCAACCTCGCGTCTCTTAAATGTCCATAATATGCCTGTGATTCTTGATTTCTTGAAGAATCTTGTTCGTAGGCACCTATGCCGTTTCTTGCATAACTAAAAAATGAAATACAAACACCGCACCGGATTAACTGTATCCTGATTAGCGCGGTTTTGCTCTAATCTCGTTTAAGACGCCTCGAAAGGTAAAATCAGTTTGAAAATATGGCGCGCAATAATAAACGTATCGATCGAAAGTTTTATCGTTGTTCTTAGTTATTTTTCCGTCGATTATAGAGCTTGAAAAGCGAAATCCAACGACCTATATTTGCATAAAAGAATTTCAACCCGTAAGCCTGTTCGATAGCTTGCATCGCATAGTTTTCCATAATCGTCGACTTCCAATACATATATTTACGGTTTCAAGGCAATGGTAGCAGTTCCATCGGCGGTCGATTAACATATAGCATAATTTGTGAGTAAAGATTAAAATGTGACGCGGCCGTAGCTATTCGAGTGTATCGTGATTTGCATGGAAAAACAGTATCAATACGAATTAATTTACGATCGGCGTCGTACGAGAGAAACGTATGGATCGTAACGAGGCCCGGCAATGGAGAACCGCGTGACCGAGGAACGAAGTTGACTCAGAAGCACGTGAGTGGCACAGAATGACCGGTTGCACCAGCAAACCATGTGATACGCCCGCGGTAAACGCTTCTTTTCTTCGTTTTCCCTCGTTTATGACACGTTCACCTGCCTGAAAACTATAGGCTTATCCAAATTGAGTGTCACGTATTTACATTTAAATAAAACACAAATTATTTCAGATATTTCAGGTTTCATTATTTTTATATAAAGTCCGCTTCGTAACGTTAATCGTGGAACGCAATGTCATTTAAATGACCGTCTTTTTACCCAATTTTTTATTACGCCATTACATAATTGGGGTTCTATTTCGTTAATGGCGGCTATAATGTTGTTTGTTATCGACATAAACTTTACTTTTTAAAGAACCTCATAGGAAACAGTCTAACGGAGTTAGGTTGCGTGATCTTGGGGGCCAGTTGATGCCTCCTCCTCGAGAAATCAGGCGTCGAAAACAAGATCGAACAGAACTTGAGTGTTCTAATAATTTTCAACAATTTGTATACGTTGTTGCACAGTGTAGCGTTCCATGATGATTTGTGAAATATAACAAAGAACAATCAAACCGTTTGGCAGTGCCATCTGTTGGAAGATGTGACACTCAATTTGGATAACCCTATATACATGCAGCGCGACGCTCGTCACCGGACGAAGAACTTCAAGATAGAGCGAATTAAAATCGAATATATCGATGAATATCGAAACTGGTGTTTCTTCTCGAGGAATATTATAATCGCTTATTTCTCATTCAATTAAAAAAAAAAAAACTATAGGATTTTACGAAAGACAATCGATTGAACTACGATTAAGAAATACTTATTACAGATGTACTAAAACAAATTGTACTTTTTACGAGCATACTAATACTTCACAGTTCCTTGAAACTTAAATCGCTGTAATAAAAAATTACGAAAACATGATGTATCAGGTATGCGGTCTGATTACAGATATATTGTACCATATTTCTTTAATTACACGCATTACGAAATACGACGAGTTGCGTACAAATGCGCTGATTAGTTAATTATACATTATGTTTGTCAGATAGATTATAATTTATGATGGCGCGTTTGTTAGTTCGTTTGCTTAGATCTACGTCGATCGTTTAGTTATAACAAATATTTTACCGATACATCTGTATGATAATCATCTGATAATGCTATCCTTCTACGAATCGTACATATTAATATACTAATTTCACCTTAATCTGATTCCCCCATTTTGTCTCTACAGATTCTACTTATATTTTACATTTACTGTTTCTCTACTGTACGAGAAATACATTATTGTTCATATCGCTTTCGACGATGCGAAAGATCGGTTCTTGCTGATCGCTTGCTGACTTTCATGCATATTTACATGTCTCATCCAACATTATTCGTACGATGCAACGAAAAATCACCTAACCTCATCGTTACACAATATAACGTAAGCACGATGTTTGTAAATGTATACGTACATAAGGAATCTCGCAACAGAAACCATTCATTTGTATTTCTTTTGGAAATATTCTGCTTAATCCTTGCTTTCGTTCTTCCGTTGCAGTTTGCTTCCCTTAGTCTTCCAAAACGTTTAAAGCACAGCATCTACATATATGGAAATAATCTAACGAAGATGAACCGACTCGATGTTTAACGAATCGAAGATATTGAAAAATAATTGTACGTTTCTCTTCGGGGAACACTCAAACTTCATAAATGCGACTTTCATTCTAAATAAAGTCATATGTACCCATGTTTTATAATGCATCGAATAACAGCAGTAATGCCATCTAGCGTTTCCGCCATGCCATTAATAGAGGCTTACCGAAGAAGGGTAGCCGCAATCTCTTTAAAACAAAAGAAATCCTTAAAACAGAGTCCAAGCTCTGATCCGTGTAAATTTTAAAACAGGAATTGAAAACACCAAATACGACTTTTTTTACTTTAGTCATTAGATCAAGGAATCATGGCCTCGTTTAAAAGCTATTATATCGAGCACTCTTTGCAATGGGTTGTAAATAAAATAGACGACAAAGTCAACATCGCAGAGGGAAACTCTTCACAATTATCGACTGTATCGAACCTTTTCTTTTTCATAATGATAAACATAATTTAATCTATCTCTTACATTCCTGTAAAACTATTTATTTTAATTGAACGTAATTTATACGGTATTTTGGATTTTCAGGATGAGCAAACCGAACGGCAAAGGAGATGCAAACGAAGATAATAGAACCGGGGCATACGTGAATCACGCCTTGAGCGGATCTGGAGATAGCATACACCATAGTAATTCGAACAGTTCTCCGATTCTACGTGACTCGTATGAGAATCACCAAGGAATACAGGGTTCTTCGGATTTTATATGTAAATATTCACAGTAACCGAACGGTTAATTAACACATTACTGTTGAACGTCGTTGCCATCTGATACTCGCTTTTAGACGAAAAAGTATGTATCGCACGAATGCGTTGATAATGGTACGCTTATAGAAATCGTTCCAATTATAAAATCATACTATATGTATATTGTCACACGATTTAATAGCGATACTCGCAATAAATGGTGATATTCTTTTTTTTTAGAGAAAATGTGAGTCAGTTCCAATCCTTTTTATTCCTAACTCTACACCAAAAGCATAAATGTGTAAATCAGATAACAATTGTGATTATTCGCTAAGATTGATTCATGAACGTGAGTTACCGTCCAGTTTAACAAAATCAGAATTTATCGAATGCGTATAATATGTATGCCTATAGTGAAGTTTCACTCGTATTTCGAAAAAATAAACTTTGAAAATTCATAGTGTATGCGTGGAATAGAGTACGAGTTAGGATACAGCACAAGTAGAAATAGCGATTAATGGACAGACGCGGCAGGGAAATCGTATTGGACAGAACGTGTATTTGACAAATTCTCAAATCAAATTATCTCGAAAACAAGGCCTTGAATGCAAAAATTAACAACGCAACTTTTTCACGTGCCTACTTATAAACAACGCTCACCAATAGATTGTTGATACAGTGACATAAACGTAGAACGATACGTAAAAAATTGTACTTTGATACTTAGAATGTTTCGAACGTAACTTCCATAACAACACGATGTTAAGTGATTCCTGAACTAAAAATAAGACTGTTCTTGATTGTCTTTGAGCGAGCATCGGCAATTGACTATTTAGTTTATTTACAAGCAATGGAGGATCGAAAGTTTTATTAATCGAGTAAACACGCGATGCTAAATGAATTTGTTTTTCGTAGTGGTGGAGGACCCGGGGGATGACGTGATCCAGCAGGAGCACAGTCTTCTAGATTCAGTGTTTCAATACACAAGACGACGTTTTAGGTCGGCTTGTACAAAGAAAACTATTTACAAGAGACTGCCGGTCTTACGATGGTTACCCAGATACAGTGGACAAGATGCATTGGGCGATCTTGTTGCTGGCGTTACGGTCGGTCTTACGGTTATTCCACAATCATTAGCATACGCTAATGTAGCAGGTCTGCCACCTCAGGTTAGTGAGTTTCATCGATTCAAATAAATATTCAAGTTACTATTCAAGTGAAACAAAGGTAAAGTAGGTTTTTAATATATGCCTATTATATTTTTCAGTACGGATTATACGGTAGCTTCATAGGTTGTTTTATTTATGTTATATTTGGATCCTGCAAAGACACGCCATTAGGACCTACTGCCATTATTTCTTTGCTCACTTATCAAACGGTCTCACATCTTGATGAACCTGTGCAACACGCGATACTTCTCTGTTTTTTGGCTGGAGTAATAGAATTACTAATGGGTATATTTGGTCTTGGTAAGCATAAAAAAATCAACTGTTTTCTTAATATTCGGAACAGTAGTAATTGCAGCAATTTTAAGATATTCTTATATCTTGTACGCGTGTTTCAGGATTTTTAATCAATTTTGTGTCTGGGCCTGTCAGTTCGGGCTTTACATCGGCAGTAGCTTTAATAATTGTTACTTCGCAAATAAAAGATGTTCTCGGCATTCCTGCCAGAGGGTCACAATTTCTTGAAATGTGGAAAAATCTTGCTGGACAATTACACAAAACTTCAGCTTGGGATGCTGCGCTTGGAGCAACTTGTATAGCACTTCTTTTACTTCTTAGGGTAATTGTCACATGTTAAATACTATTGACAATTATAATGTATTAGAATAACAAGTTAAAGTCTATCCGTTCTATTTTGTTACAGCTTCTATCTTCTTACAGTATTGGTCCTAAAGATGAAGAATTACAAACGTCAAAATATCATATTATAAATAAAATCATTTGGTTAATTGGTACATCGCGAAACGCGTTTCTGGTGATACTTTGCGGTCTTTTGGGATATAGTTTAAGTGGAGAATCTCCCTTCACATTGGTTGGTAAGAAAAAATAAAATAGGATTTACAAATTTAAATTAAAAAAGAGAAAAAATAATAATTAAACAAAATTATGTTATTCGTAGAATTAATAGTTTGTAAACGCATTTAATTTTTCGTACAGGATATATACCAGGAGGTCTGCCAACTGTACAATTACCAACATTTAGTTACATAAAAAATGATAATACAACTGTGACATTTGTTGATATGGTTTCAAATTTGGGAAGCGGTATTCTTGTTTTACCACTTATCTCATTAATGGAGGACATTGCTATTTGCAAAGCTTTCTGTAAGCTTATGTTTCACTTTTTATACCACATATATTTGAACAAAATATAATGTTAAGTTTTATAAGATAGTTGAGACTTGAGAACCTTAGGACTTAAACTTGCTTTTTAAATATTACATATAATATTATATAAGATTAATTTAGTTCATCGAGCATCTATATAAAATTGTAACATTACTTGTTTCAGCAACTGGAAAATCAGTTGATGCAACGCAAGAACTAGTAGCGATTGGAATATCAAACATCGGTAATTCCTTTGTTCAAGCCTTTCCCGGTACAGGATCTCTTAGTAGAAGTGCTGTGAATAATGCTTCTGGTGTTAGAACGCCGATGGGTGGTGTTTATACTGGTAATTTGATTTATTATTTACAAATTCCATCATTATTATATTTAATAATTTGTAACGCGAATTCGACAAAATTTTATCTTACCAAATTTGCTTTTATAGAAATCGAAATTTCACATATTTATCATTTATTTTAGGTGTTCTAGTAATATTAGCCCTTCTTTTTCTCACACCATACTTCAGCTATATACCGAGAGCTACATTAGCAGCAATTATTATAGCTGCTGTAATATTTATGGTCGAAGTTAAAGTCGTAAAACCAATGTGGAGAACAAAAAGTAAATTTATAATTTTAAATAAAAATTAAAACAAAAGATTTTAATGATCTCAAGAGACGTTAATATCTTTCTTTCATTGTATATCCTTTTTCTTATAGAATCGGATTTAATCCCTGGATTAGGAACTTTCATCGCGTGCTTATTATTAAAACTGGAAATTGGAATTCTATGTGGTATTGGAATAAATATTATATTTATTCTCTATCATGCAGCGCGGCCAAAAATATCTGCAGAAAAACTTACTGTGCGCATATCTTTCTTTATTGTTTGTTAATTTCAGCATTTAAAATAATAATACAAAAACCTTTTTTTTTCTAACTGTTTGTTTAATTTTTCACGTTGCAGACTCGACACGGTATTCAATATCTCATGCTGACGCCAGATCGATGTTTAATTTTTCCATCGGTAGATTACGTACAAAATTTAGTAACAAAATACAGTCGGCGCACTGGAAACGTGGCTACCCCAGTCGTGATCGACTGCTCGCATATTTATGGGGCAGACTTCACTGCAGCTATAGTAATCGAAACTTTAATAAAAGATTTTGCTTTGAGGGGGCAACCACTTTTTTTCTACAATTTAAAACCCTCTGTTCATGCTGTTTTTGAGAGTGTTGCATCAACTGACTTTGTTGTGTACAATAGCCAGGAAAAGCTAGACAATCTTCTAAGAGAAAGAGGATACTTAAAACAAACTAAATAGAATATGTTATTTATATGTATATGTTCATTTACTTGTTATGAACTGAATTACCACAATATCTTGCACTAGTGGTATGACTTCGCCCCATAGAAAGTTGTTAAACAACGTCTTTCTCAATTGCCTTTGATTACAGAGGTATGTGAGTTATAAGATATTTCTACATTATCGATTTAACTTTACATTGATTTTCAACGAATTAGGTCCAGTTTCGTTGTATTTTGTACTTAAAAATATATTACAATCAATGTAATAAATATTCGCATTAAATGTATTACATCATATCATGTTTTCAATAAACATCTTTGTTATACGTTATTATTATTATAAAAAAATATCTAGCAACAATTACTGTTTGTTACCACCTACACTCAACAAACAGAGCCATGCGGAAATAATAGAATCTACTCCTTTATTAAGAGTGCTAAAATTTATATACATATAAAAATTACATAAATTAATTACAAAGTTATACAGGGTGTTCGGCCACCCTTGGGAAAAATTTTAATGGGAGATTCTAGAGGCCAAAATAAGACGAAAATCAAAAGTAGCAATTTATTGATTCAAGTTTCGTTAAAAAGTTATTAACGTTTGAAGTTCCGCCTGTGAGACGGCAACTGAACTTTCGTGTCCCAATCTGACTGCCATACCGACCTGAAAATTCGGAGGTGATTTTAGCGTCCTCTTCTCATGGATGGCGGTCAGTTGAGAAACTATTCACTGAATTAGTACTATTCATTTCTGAATCTGTTGGTAACGTTGCGAATAACACGAAAATGGTAATGGGTTTCGAGACCCCATAAAAATGAGCCGAAAAAATACATTGGATGAAAGATCTACTCGTATACCTCGTCTTTGACAATACTCTAGAATCTTTGATGAATCAATGAAAATCAAAAATAATCTAGCGAAGAAGCACTATATTTATGATGACCTATGCAAAGCGGAGCGCAGCCAATTTGCTAATATTATTTAGTTTTTAATTAATAATTGCATTACCTAGCTAAGAGTATTACGATTATTAATTAAACGCTAAATAATATTACCCAGATCTCACCACGTGGAGGGTGCTGCGAATGAAGACCCGCACTAACCGATTCCCAACCACCCTCCATTAATAAAGATCTTCTGTGACCAACGATCATTGGTCGAAGAAGAAACAAACGAAAGTGCAACCAATGAAAGACGCACAACCAACGAAGAGAGTTGAAAGAGTTTTCAAAAGAATTTGTCTTTAAATAAAAATAACCTGCCCAACTATAAATCTAAATTCGTTTATTATATCAAGAAACAATTCTAAATTCGCAGCCATTAGCTCGGTGTTACACACGATAGAAAAGCTTTTTTATTGTGAGTAACACCGATTACCAGGTCTCACCACGTGGAGGTTGCTGCGAGTGGAGACCCGAAGGGAGATAGATGGAATCCAAGTTCCATCGATCTCCCTTTTACATTCTTAGAAACTAGATTAGTCGTGCCAAGTAATTATTTCGTTTAAAAAGGGATGAAGCTAAATTGTTGGAGACGCGACGCGACGCGATGCTGAACCGTGCAGCAGATCTTCGGATCGAATCAACACTACCCTTGGTAGATTGATTTCTATTTCTAGAAATCGATCTATCATGGGCAGACGACTAGATCTTTCGGACAAACTGGACGGCCGATCACATGTTTCGTTTGACGAAACAGCGGTGACCGAAGCAAGAAACGAAAGAACGAGTCGAGAGAAGCTACTTGTTAAATAATTACTTGGCAACATTGGGAGACGCATACAATAGGGACTTAAAATTAACGTCGAAGCTCAAGTCTAGTCAAGTTGAAGCTAAAATTCGGACGATAGAAAGAAACAAAGTTCCTTGTACCAAGCAATTATGTGGTTAAAAAGAGGGATGAAGCTAAATCGTGGGATACGCGACTCGACGCGGCGCGACGCTGAACCGTGCAGCGGATCCGAGGATCGAACCTACTGCCCTTGCTAACTCGATCTCAACAAGAAAACAGAGAACTGCAACCCCGAATCGAGGTCTCCATTTCTCCAATGCAACCCGCCGGGAGCCCGAAGGACCCGACTTAGGCTGTCTGACAAAGAGAGAGTACCTGAGACAGAGTCGACTTCCGCTGGAAGGTATGCGTTTCCGCAGAATACGGAAACTCCACACCTTCCAGCGAAGTGCCGTTTTCCCTCAATCAAGCTTACCAAGGGAAGGCGATTAGATCTTTCGGACCAGATACACGGCCGATCACGTGTTTCAATCGATGAAACAGCGGTGACCGAAGGTAAGAACGAGGGAACGGGAGAACGAGAAGCTACTTGTTTAATAATTGCTTGGTACAGACGCGGAGATACATATAATAAAGAAATCTTCGACGTTAATTTTAAAATTCGCGACGAAGCTTAAATCTAACCGACTTAGAATTAAATGTCCCTCGGCGGATGTGGCGTACTCCCTCGATGTCCCTGCGAATAATCTGAAACTAAAATTGATACCCATATTAGTGACATACGAAAGGAAATTTAATAAACACCATGCAAACTAGACGAAGCGATGGAATAATTAGTCGTGCTGATGCACCTAAAAGTGAGAACCTATAAGATTCTCGATGCTAGACCTACCTAAGGAAAGGTACAAAATTTACACATGTTAGGAACAAAGTATTCTACCTATACTTGCGTAACGAGAGTATAAAGTCGAAGTAAAATAGCGAATGATTAGAAAAATTGTCCGAAGAACCATACAAACTTCAAAGACGAACAGAAACAAAGATTGAAAATCCAACGCAGAATTGAAAATCCCACAATGAAATCAAAGAGTGAAAATACCCAAGAATCAAACAAAATATCTTAGCGAAATAGAATAAGAATAAAAATCTTATTCTAATTAGTGACATCGAAATTCATGAAATAATATACAAACAAAATACATAAAATAATATGGAAACAAAAATGGTACATGATCCAACACAATTATGTAAATTCAAAAAATAAGTCAGAAGTAGAAATAGAGGAGGAAAACATAATAACGAGATAAAACCGGACAGTAAAACAACACCGAATTATGACCAAACAAATAAAATAAACCGGTCAATTTTGTGATAATAATATAAACAAGTAAAGTGAACTTACTACTTGTTGAACATTAGTTACCATTACCAAGGAAGCAGCACCAGAGGTCCAGCTGTAACATAAGAAACGATTCGTAATTTAGCAAAAGCGTTGAATTTGTATCAAACGACAAAATAGAAGTGGGGAGAGCAATTTTAAATAGTTCTTACCAGTGGTCATCACGGTCCGGCACTGGTCAGTAGTGGTCAGTTGTCGGATCTGCACTGGTCAGCACTGGTCAGTAGTGGTCAGTTCTGGTCAGTTCTGGTCAGTCCTGGTCAGTCCTGGTCACTGCTGGTCCCCCCAGTGGTCAGCCCTCCACGAATAGCCTGACGTAGGCCCGCGAGACCCGTTCCCCCTGGATGCTCCAGGGGTACTGAAGAATTTGTCCAGCGGTAGTCTTCGTGTGGGGAAGTCGAAGAGTGGGGAGACAGTGTCAACGTGAAGAGTTAAGAACCGCTTGGTCTAGAGAACACTATTTCGACTGGTCCCACCTCTTGACCATTTCTGGATCTTCACTGGACCGCTGACCTTGATGTCAACCTCACTGTTGACCACCAGTGACCATAAGCTAGTCATTGTTGATCATAGACCCATTAAAGCTATTACGAAGATTAAAGCTTTCTTACGAGGATCCCCTTACAATTTGATGGATGATCATTTTAACATTTTGTTCCACTTTGGAAGAGTGTATCTCATGTTATAAGACACTCGTGGTGCTGCGATAGCGTTCATCCCACTAACGATAAGTATTCTTTACCTCGTTTATGTGTAGTAGGTATACATGGGTTGGAAAATAAAAATACCTGGGCAGTTGAGTGTGTGCGTAAATGCATGTGAGTTGCGGTGTACTTGTCAATGAGGTACATCCTTAGGTATTTTAATAATCTTGAAATTTTTAAATTATCTTAATCGATTGATTACTTTAATGAAATTAATCAATTAATAAAATTTCTGTAATTTCATTTTCTGTCTCACTTCCTCTTGTGTTCATTTCTAAATCTGTCGATAACGTTGCGAGTGACATGGAAATGGCAATGGGGCTCTAGAGCCCCAGAGAAACGGGCCGAAAAAATACATTAGGTGAAAGGTCTACTCGTATACCTTGTCTGTAATAATACTATTCGGGACTATGAATCAGGAGAGAAATTTGAAAAACAATAGACATACTGTAAATAGTTTATTAAGAAATGAAATAACGTGATATTACTCATTTTCTTGAGAACGTAATCTTGCACTGGCATTTGTCACACGTACGGAAAGTTGTTGAGCTCGTTCAACAATAGATTTGCGCTTTTTACTGCTTACACCATGAGCAATTTCAGCACAGAATTTTCGGTTTTGCATCATTAGAACTTCTAATTCCTGTAAACCCAGAGAAAACAAAAATTTAAATGTGAATAAAACAATTAAATTCTCCTTTTATAAATAATTATCTTCAGTTTAGATTGTTTTTATAAAATTTTATAAAACGCTCGGGACCGACCGCGGTCATTTCTGTGGGCATGGTTACTTCTCGGAATTCAACGGAGATAAGGAAAGAGGATGAGTGCGAGTGAGATACACTAGCTGGCACACGAAACCATATATGTGTATAATGTATCGATAATGACCGGCATCAAGTTACGCTCGACACGCTCGATATTTGAAGCCGCTTGGCTTCTATGAATTGGCGAAGATAACCGCTGTCATTTAAGTGGGCAAAAATAGGGTCACTTATGCGGGCACTGCTGTATACACATCATCCACAACTAAAGGATGAAAAACTTAATTGTTCTTACCTTGACATTATGTACCAAAACTTTCCTAAAACCAGTGGGTAGCATATGACGTGTTTTCTTATTACTTCCATAACCAATATTGGGCATCAAATATTGACCCTTGAAGCGTCTACGAACTCTGTTGTCAATACCTTTTGGTTTACGCCAGTTTCTCTGAAATATGGTTTTATAAAATTTATGTATGCACTTGCAATAACTTTAACGAAGAAGGTATTAAAACTGATAAACGACAATAAACGATATAGTAAATACCACACCTTTAGTTTGCTGTAACGGTCACTCTGATGCCGAATGAACTTTTTAGTTCTTTTCTTGACAATTGTCGGCCTATATACCGGTCGAATAACCATTTTGATTTTTGTATGATACTACAAAACTGGAACTGGAACTGAAATCACGAAAATAATGTAAATTAGTTTCATATTCATTTATGAGACAAGTTTATTGACAACTACACATTTCTATCGCACATTGTTTTATTTGTATAACTGTGATGTTATATTATTTCTAAAAAATATAAGTTATGTTGTTTCATTTTATTTCTTTAAATTAAGTTGTCGTGCGTATATTTTACACCACACAAACGATTTTTGTTAATAATACAGATTCTCCATCACATTACGTACCGTCTCTCGTTACGCACCAGGCAGAAAAGGTTATGTGAAACAAAATCACCAGGTTTGGTGTGTTTCTTAGACATGCCTGCCAGAGTGATGGCTAGGGGAACTCCGATATTCCTAGATATTACGAAAAATTTATTTCAGAACAATTAATATCTAATGGCTCATAATACATTGTTTAATATCTTATTATTATTTTTAATAACGTAAAGTAATATAACTGTTGCTGACATTTTTTCTTCTTGCATGTTGATAATATAGAATTATTAATAATTCTTAGAAACTCTAGACTCAAATATTGTTATACATTTTTTATCCCGAAAAAAACTAACACAAGTACATTATTCAAGCTGTAATAAATATTGTAATGTAAATTGAATAAAAATATGAAAAAATAAAAACAATGCAATTTCTAAAGAGTATCTAAAAATAGCGTTTCTAATAGATTCGTTTCTATTTCGTCATGAATAGCCAATGAAATATAACTAGAGGACATCTAGATACAACATACTGCTGCCCACACTGGTCTGCTCTATCTTTCTGTCAAACGAAAGCGTTCCTTGATGTATTTATATACCGAGTGAAAAGAGTAAATGAATATGTAAATGTGACGTGAAATGTCTTTACCGGGACTTTTCGGTTAAGATATTCGGAAAGATGTAACATATGCAGGTAAAAGATATTGATACGATGAAGTTTCCGTGCGATATGACATTTCCAACGTGTACGAAATTCAAAGCATTAACAGTTATACTTTTCCAAAGTACAGTATCATAGAGATTAAGTGTACCATGTTTACCGTAACTTGTTCCGCATGACTAGCAGAAATTGTGAATATTCTTTGCTTTTAATTTGTCGTGACTAATTGAAGATGTGCAAATTTTGAAAGACGACCACAGGATATGTTATACGCCTTACGATAATTATACTACACGTTTATACGCATTTTAATGCTTTTAATATATACAGTTTTAAAGTTAAAAAAAAATTTTAAATACCCCAATTTTATTTACAACGATATACTAAGATCGTTGAAAACAAGAACTGTATAAATTTAACAAAATATTTCTCATTGACAAAAAATTGTGTCAGATGTCTGGGTTTCGTTCGACACACTTTCCCCGTTATCGCGGTAATGCTTTTATTTTTCAAGAAAAAATGCATTGTTAAAGATATTAAAATTATTTTTACGTCTTCGTCTTTATTTCTTTTTTAATGATTTTCGTTTAGTCTTAATAAAATTCAGAATGAATGCAAAAAGTAAAATTTCACAAAAGACGTATGTATCTAGACAAACAAGAAGATAAAAATGTTTCTGTTAATCATATAAGTCATAACAAATCACAACATTTGTAAAAAATAATAGACATTAAACTAGAAATAATATACAATATTATTTTACCTATTTTTTCGTTCGATAATTCAATTTTTGTCTATTCTATTAACATTTCAATCTTATTCTTATTTACAGCATTATAAAGAGATACGACTGATTGGTACTATGTTTTAAAAAATGCCATCTGAGGTTAATGTTAACGATACAGCTTTTGGGAAAGAAAATGGAGGAGATGAATCTGAAGAACAATCCGTTGCATTATTAACAGTTAGCACATCAAATCAAGAATCTCCAGCTACGGTGAAACATGTGGAAACGAATGCTATAAGAAATAATAATAAAGCATTTACATCTGGTACCCAAGATGATTTTATAGAACAAACTGAGAATGCTTCCTTACCATTAAATACAAATTATATGCCAACTGAAAATGGTTTGCAAGCGGAAGCATCTTCTTGCGAAAGGGAAGTAACTGACAAAATAAGTAATACTAGTACATTAAACTCCCTTGAAGAACAAAACTCATGTCATAAATCAAAATGTAATAAAGAAAATGCAAATTTGAAAGCTGTTGCTTGTACGTCTGCATCAGTTGATGAAATTGAAGATAATAGCAGCATTTTGTGTGAATCAAATAATGAAATTACTCAAAACTCGAGTCAAAAGCTTACATCATTGTCTCATAAGAATTTAACAAGGAAAAAGTGCTTTTTAGCTAATGCTGAAAATAGTACTGGAAGGATAGCAAGTATTTCAGAACAATTACCTTTATCCTCCAGAAATATGATTAGGAAGAAACAGTTTTTTAGCAAAGATTTACAGTCAAATAGTACAGAATCACAGTATGAACAAAATACGAGAGACCAACATAATAATGACGATAATGCATTCAGTGATAATATTAGGGATTCTTGTATAAAGGATTGTAGTTTACCTTTGGAAAGTTTAGCTTCGTGTAGCTTCGATCGGTCACAGTTTCAAAGCACTTCAACAAACGAAGCACATAGTAATATCATCAATGAGCATAAACCGTTAAGTTTAGCAGAAAATAATAATAAGAGTATGTGTGAAAGTTTAAGTAAACTGAATGAAGCTGGTAGTTCGTTTTCACATGTATCTAAAAGTGTGCCAAAATCTCAAAACACTTTGGCAGACTTAGTGCATTGCAATGATATTACAAAAAAACCGTTTAAACTGCCAATTTTAGAAAATATACATGAAACTGCCAGTGCACGACAAATTGAATTTGAAGACAATGCTGTAGCACTTTTGGAACCATCCTCTACTAAACAAGTTCGCTTAGAAGAAGCCCAAGGTATAGAAATAGAACCACATCGTTCTTCAAATAGTAGTGATGCAAGTAATTCTGATACAGAATCACAGCAAGCAGTTCTAGGTCATAATGGGACCAAAAAGGTATAGTTAAATAATAGTGACAATAGTCAATTTAGCTCATTGTTGTTATTTTTTCATGTATTTATAATTAAATTATTTTCTATTAAATCAAACAACTTTGAATATTTAATATATTGAAATTAATGTATTATTTTCACACTTTTATGTATGCATGTGCAGTGTACTTTTAACTACAAAATTTTTAACAGATCAGTATTACACTCCTTCGAATGTATAAATTAAAATTCAGATCCAACAGTACTATGGCAATTGTACATACTAATTGCTTTCAACATGTATATTTATAAAGTATATTTCGCTTCAGAGGTCATGTGATACAAATGGTGTTGTAACAAAAGAAGGTGTGGAATATTATCAGTTGTGGCGGAGCACAGGGGGCTTTTCATCTCCTGAACGTTTATATGAAACATTATATCCAAGTCCTCCACCACTTCCACCACGGACAACGCACAAACTTTTACACAGAAGTAATGCTGGTCCACCAGAATTACCTAAAAGACATCTGCAAAAATACCCTGCACCCTTGCACCCTGAAGATTGTTTTGAATTTGAAATTGTAGATGTTGACGAAGCTTCTAATTCAAAGGTAATTTTATACAATATATGTATGTATTGCAGGAAACTGGTAAGACAGGTAATATATATGTTTACCTAAAATTTAACATCTTTCTTTAATTATGAATACAGTGAGTCCTCGAGTTACTCGGTTTCGTAGATATGCGGTTATGCTTTCACTTATGTTTTTGCATATATTTTGTATGCGTTTTCCTTATATTTATAATTAAACATCAATTAAAAATGAAAAATTGTAAATTTTCTATAAATTAACGAAGTATTAAATATGTAATATACTATTTTAGTCGCGGACGGCTGTTACAAAAAGTATAGCATTATTAAGTTCACCAAGAGCACATAGGCCTTTAGAAAGACCGGAAACCGGGTTAACAAATCAGCTAGAATGTCCACCAACGCCTACACATCGCCCAAAACCATTGCGTCCATTACCGATGTGCCAAACATCAAACGTACCATTGTCCTCCGAAGAACCCCTGCCTCCGTGTAAGATAACAAAACTGTATTCTAAAATTGTTCCACAAAGGAAAGAAATTTATATTATATTAATTGAATTATTATCGGCAGCATGGGAAGCAAGAATCGATAGTCATGGTCGAGTATTTTACATAGATCATATTAATCGTACTACAACTTGGCAGAGGCCCACATTAACAACGCGAAACACCGGTTGCGACTTACGAAGACAGCAATTAGATAGACGATATCAAAGCGTTCGTCGAACTATTTCTCGACCAGACAATATCGATCGTGAACCGACTAGCTCGCAGCACGCGAATGGAAATAACTTTACGAATGCCGAACGAGCAAATGAACGATCCGAAAGAAACGAATCCGAACCATTTGACATTAATACAAGTCCTCCAGTATTATTTTTAACGAGACCCGACTTCTTCACAGAATTACATACGAACGCGGAGGCAATGGAATTATATAATCGCAATCCCAGTCTAAAGCACATGATTAACAGGGTCAGAAGAGATACAGCAGTTTTTCCAAGATACGAACACAATAGGGATTTGGTTGCATTGATAAATTTCTTTGCTGATCCAGTTAAAGAGCTTCCAAGAGGCTACGAATCAAAGCTTGATAGAACAGGCAAAGTAAATATATTCAATTTTATATTACTTATATTATTGGAAAATGCTCCTTCCGAAAATGGAACATCGTTTAAACATATTAATGTAATTTCAGAGATTCTTTATTTGTCACGCTAGAAAAGCCACATCTTTCATTGACCCAAGATTGCCTACCGAAGCAGCACATGCACGAACGTTATTAGATGAAGCACCCATGCCACCGCCCAGACCACAACAATCAGCTATTACAACTACACCTGATATACCTGTTGCTTATAACGACAAAGTTGTTGCCTTTTTACGTCAACCAAATATAATGGATATATTAAAGGAAAGACACTCAGCACTTGGACAAAATATAGCGCTTCGAGAGAAAGTTAATACAATACGAATTGAAGGCAGTACCGCTTTACAACGATTAGGACATGATGTACCCTTAGCTCTATTGCTAAGGTATACAATATAATCATTTTTTTAATGCAATAAGGAATGCAGAAGTATTAATACATTGGTTTCATTATTGTAGCTTATTTGAACAAGAAATTATGTCGTACGTACCTGGAAACGTGGGTAGATCTCCACTAGGTAGTCCCCATGCTTCACCTGGCTTAACGAGAGCTTCTGCTAGAGCTCCAGCTCCATACAGAAGAGACTTTGAAGCTAAACTTAGAACGTTTTACAGGAAATTAGAAAGTAAAGGCTATGGGCAAGGTCCAGGGAAATTAAAGTAAGTTTACATTAATGTAATAAGCATAATGATATTAATATGTGGTGAGACATTTAAAATAGATCACTCGAATAACTAGCACCACCTCTAGTGATAGAAAAAATGCATGAGTTCGATATTTCTCGGTTTCAAATGTAGACAAAAAGTAAGCAAGTTGTTCAAGGTGGCCTATTTTACATGTCTCAACCTTATAAATTCACTTAAATTATATACTTTTGCATTTCTTGTTTTGCTTAGATTACATATTAGAAGAGAGCATCTTTTGGAAGACGCTTTTACTCGCATTATGGCTGCTTCAAAGAAAGATTTGCAGAAAGGCAAGTTGGTAGTTATGTTTGACCATGAAGAAGGTTTAGATTATGGTGGACCGTCTCGCGAATTTTTCTTTCATCTATCGCGTGAACTTTTTAATCCTTACTATGGATTGTTCGAATATTCTGCTAACGACACTTACACCGTACAAGTGTCGCCAATGTCAGCTTTCGTAGACAATTACCACGATTGGTTTAGATTCTCAGGCAGAGTTTTGGGTTTGGCTTTAGTTCATCAATACCTACTTGACGCTTTTTTCACGAGACCATTTTATAAAGCTCTTCTGAGAATACCAGCAAGCCTGAGCGATTTGGAAAGTTTAGATCAAGAATTTCATCAAAGTTTAATGTGGATTAAGGAGAAAGACATAAGCATAGAGCCATTAGAATTAACTTTCTCCGTTACGGAGGAACTCTTGGGTCGCGTGGCTGAACGCGAATTAAAACCGGGAGGTAGAAATATTGCTGTTACTGAGAAAAATAAAAAAGAATATCTTGAGAGAGTTGTACGCTGGCGACTTGAACGCGGCGTTGCGGAACAAACGGAATCTTTGGTCCGTGGATTTTATGAAGTTGTAGATCCACGATTAGTATCAGTTTTTGATGCACGAGAATTGGAATTAGTAATAGCTGGAGCAGCTGAAATTGATCTTAACGATTGGAGAACGCACACAGAATATAGGAGTGGTTATCACGATGCACATCCGGTAGTTGAATGGTTTTGGAGTAGTATAAGTCGATTTACTAATGAACAAAGATTGAGGCTATTGCAATTTGTTACTGGAACGTCAAGCATTCCATATGAAGGATTCGCAGCTTTACGTGGATCTACAGGACCACGAAAATTTTGCATTGAAAAATGGGGAAGGCCAAATAGTTTACCCAGGTATATAAGATTTTACTTTAACAGTTATATATGTAGAATAAAACTCTAATTTTCCGATGCTTCCACTAACATTATCATACAAACTCGTTTTGTTATTGAAACTACTTTGCTTGCCAAATAATACTATTTTTTAAACGAAGTATGTTTTCAGAGCTCATACATGCTTTAATCGCTTGGATCTTCCACCATATCCTACGCCTGAAATTTTGTATGAAAAGCTTTTATTGGCTGTAGAAGAAACAAATACCTTTGGAATAGAATAAAATGAATCGTTTACTTGATTACAGCAGATATAATAACGTAACAAGAACATTGTGCTTCGTATTATTTGAAGCATCTTTACGGATTTAAAGGTATATTGGTCATGTATTCTATTCTTCAGAAACTCGTAATTGGATTTTTAAGATTACTACAATCAAAACTGTATCAAAATGTAAATATCTAGAAGAAAAACAGTTGCGCATATTTTGAAAATTTTAAATATTGTATACATGTTGCTGTAATCTATTTATATTGAATCTAAACGATAATCCGCGCACTACACGTCTTGTATAGAAATAAGAGATTTAATACATTATGCAAAATATTTCGATACGAATATATACAATTACTTTTTCGTTCAAATTTCTATGATTATAGAGCTTGTTGAAAAATCATTATAGATAAAGTAGAGAAAAAAAAGTCAACTTTAAATTGATACAAAATACGAGACTTATTTAGCGTGATTTATACAAGAGCCTCTTTTCTTCACATTTTACAAAAATGCTCTTATAACTTTTTAATGAAAATTAAAAAAATGAACAATGCATTTCATAAAAATATATAGTGCAGTTATATTAGTAATTTATTCTATGGTCTATTTAGTTCATAGGTATGATGATCATTTCTAGTCTATATTTTTAAATATTAAATTCGCAGCTATTTTTCTAATGTTTCCAGACATTCCATGTCAATTTACTTAATAATGTCCTAATCAGTTTAACAGATCACACAAAGAACTAGGAAAAATGTTTATAAGACAAAGAAAGTTTTACTGCACATTTTGGAATATCTTTTCATAGGATATTATTATGTTTTATAAACGTTTCTCCGCAATATATGTTTTACATAATTTAACTCCAGGTCAAGTAGAAATTTGATTAAATGTTTGTAAAATGTCCAGAAAACCTGTCAATGAATACACAACGAAAGTATGGATAGCATATGAAGAATATAAAGTCAATGAAAGTAATAATAATGATAATAATTAAATTATTATTTAACTATTGATTTCGCGTTTAGTATTAATGTAGACACTTTGCAGAATTATATTTGGTGTGTAGAGCATGTTTTGCAATTTGTGTGTATACTATGTTAACACACGTAAAATATGTTAACGAGATACTGTAACATCATTATTCTACCTCTTAAAATTTAATCTTGCTTCAGCAATTCATTACGAGAAAAATTTTAATCTATTTAATTGTTTCTTATTCGTAAAAAGAAAAACATGTACGAAATATAAAATATGCGCAGGTTCCTGACAATGTGTGAGAAATAATAATAATGTCACTTTATTTATATTATCTCTAAATTACACCGAAGAATAACCATTTCACATCAAGAGAATATATTTGTTGAATATCTAACAAAATTTACATCAAAGAATTAAATGTATGTAATTATTGGCAAATTTAGCTGTTATTTATATTGTGTTCACAATATATAATTTTTACTTCAAAAAATTTCAAATTATGATCTTCATTCTACATGACGATAACGATAACGATATCGTTAAATAACAATAATAATATCAAAGTAGCGATAGTAACATTATTTATTAAATGAAAATACTAATATTATGTGATTGTTGAAAATAAGTTGCACTTTATATTGTCTGTAAACTAGTCATGTAGCATAGCAAAACGGTAGGATTTAGTATGTACTGTACATGATACAGGCATGTTAATCTTAGGTAACACAATATTTACAATGAACCATGACTGTGTGAGAACATTCTTTACTTTATTGTTAAAGAAAATAAAATGTGCCTCTTTTGTTATGTTACATTAAACATTGTTGTTTCCCACTTTTATTCGCCGAATTTCTTTTATTTAATTATAGAACAGCAACAATAATTATACTTTGTAAAAACGGTAAGATAAATCAGACAGAGTTCCATGTGGGGGAAAATCAGAAATTACAATAATACGTTAAACACAAAAATTTTTGTTCGAATTGTATTTTCTTTGATTATACGTTAATCCAAAATTATTTTTTTTTTTTTATATATATTACAACTTTATTATAGGAAAGACACGAAATCAAGCCAATGATTCATAATTCTGAAAAATGTACAAACTTCGTACAAGTTTCAAAGTCGCAAATAAGTTATGTCTTTTAAAAGATAGTAAAACTTTTTTCTTCCTTTTCCTTGCACGTATTTTCTAGTAATCCGTTCTATCCGTGATGATCCGAGTTATGTACAATATCAAAGAATTTATAAAATGTAAACAAATGCTGTGAAAATTAAAGTCACTTAAAACGCATTTTAATTAAAAAATTGTATGCTAAATATCTCATCTCCATATGGATGGGTAGTAAAAACTCTGTGAAATCAATAAATGTAAGGTTATGAAGGTCATTGCAGGACGTAAAAACAAAAATAAAGACAGTAAGACGACCCAATTGATACTTAAATTGGAATAAAATTTATAATCATAAATCATAATGTTTCCAAAATATTTTTCATTGTATTTATTGTGTACCAAATTTATTGCGGCTTCAAAAAATACATATTTTTAATATAAAAAACTGTTTACCTTTCGATAAACATAGTAGGTATTTTTTCACGAACTTGTTATTGCGTATTATATCGGTACAGAAATCGTATCCAGTGCGGCCAGATTTCGCATAATTGACTAACCGTCATTATCTTAAACAGTTCTGACTTTACATTTGAGGTTAAAAAATAATCTATTATTTGATCAGTAATAACAGATTATAATAATATTAAATTTTAGATTTTAATTTCTTAATTTCTAAAGTAATTAAAAATGAAAGGAATAAATTAAACTTAATTCCTAGACTGGAAAATCAAATGATTTGACGATTCTTAATGCAAAAGAATCATAATATTCTGAATCGACAAAATTATATTAGAAAATTTAGGTTGTGAAAAATTAAAGGCAGAAAACCATGAATTCGCTTCATATTTAACAGATAAAATTTGCAACAAATAAAATACATATACTTCGAGAAAATAGCATAAAATGAACGTGCATTGCCCTCTGGTAGAGTGATTGGAAATTAATTTGCAGCGATTTGGTATTCAAATGATAAGAATTTAAAGGCTAGGCAATTGTTCACTATTTCTACATATTAGACTATGAGTGTATACTTAAAACTTATCGAAATCGAAATGATTTTAGTTCCAAGTCTTTGCTTGATTATATTATCCTGTTGAAAGTCAAATTTGAGTTAGCTAAATTTAAAAATATTTGTTTAGAAAAAGTAGTTCCAAACAAAAGATAACGTTCTTATTCGATTCTCGAAAAGGAGTTTCAATGCTACATGTTTTCGCTAAAAAGGTAACTTGAAAGAAAGTGATATAAGAAACGACACCCACGCATGTTACAGCCCTGATAGCGTATGATATCCGTCGACAATGGTGTATCGAGTGCGCAAGCAAGCGAATCAAGACTAGCACGGTAGGACAGTCGGCGCACGCGCGCGCACGTTTACTTGGTTGCGTTTGCGTTAAACTTTGTCTAGACTCTCTCATCGATTGCTTTTTAGAAAACCAAGTATAAGCAAAATACTTCTTCCGGGTTTAGTTTGCACATTAGTAATGTATTAGGAAGTAAAATTGTCGCGAATAACCCATCGTCCATGTTTCTTGGCCGATTTACGAATAAGTACAGTCGCCGATTCTCACCTTTGCACGCGCAAATCAGCCTAGCCGCAAAATCATCGAGCAACGGCAGCCATCTTTGCTGGCTCCGAAACGGGTTGTGGTTTGTGACAGAGAGACGGTAGTGGTTTTTCATGCGGTTCACGCGACCATACCGTCGCCTATGCACTCTACGAAAATTCGGAAATCATTTTTAAGTGTGGCCAACCAGGAGAAGTAAGAAACTCGTGTCACGAATCCGGGCTACCAAAATATGGCAATGGAGACGCCGAGGGAGCGTGAGATTGCCGCGGAGGACAGTATTAAGGTAGTCTGTAGGTTTCGACCTTTAAACGACTCCGAGGAAAAAGCTGGCTCTAAGTTTATCGTCAAATTCCCTTCTGGCGGCGAAGAAAATTGCATCTCTATCGGGGTATGTTTTCTACACGTCATTGTCTTTTTTAGTTATCATGCTCGTTAACCGTCGAGCTTACGTATGATGTCACCGTGCTCAGCTGACAGCTGCTCTCGGTTCTCCTCTACATAGTGTCGTATCTGCGAACCGCATGCCACGCTTTTAACACCGGTTAATAACTTTTTTAAATGACATTGGATGACTCACATTTATTATTTGCGATAAAATCGATTTTGTTCTGCCTTCATCGTTCCTCGGTCCCATGAGTGATTTTCTTGCGTTGACGCAATGCTATTTAGATGGCTTAATTAAAATTCAACTTCGAAATGAATACACTTTCATACTATTGACAGTAGAATTTCTTTTTGAATCATGAAGATAGTAGATTGTTTTTTTCTTTTTTTTTTCTTTTGGTAAACCTATTCTCTGCATTTTAAAGTATCATTGTCGTGTTCGATCAAATGTAATTTTAATTTTTAAAAATATTTATTCAACTTTGAATTCGTTATATGTTAATTTAATCATTGAGTCACAAATTTTTTATAGTAGTGTGCCCATGCAATTTTTCTACATACTTTTGTATTATACGTTTTATCAGTTTTACTTTTTACGAAAATGTAAAAATAAAATGTACAGAGATTATTATCAAATAGTTTGAGTAATTAATTTCTTCCTAATTGATAATGAAGCATTAATTAATTGTCAATTTTATGTTTTAGCATCTTTAAATTTAGATAAAAATGCAATTTTCTAATTATTTATAGCTATTGTTAAAGGTGTTAATTAATGCTTATTGAAAATTATTAATAATAATATATATGTAATTTGTTATTTGTATGTAAAAATTAAAATTAGCTTAACTACTATTTTCAGTATTTAAACAAATATAATTTTTAAGTAAAATATCTATGAAATATAATGTCTTGTATGAAAGCCCTTTAATCTTCTTTGATGCTTAAAAAAGGTATTGCCATTGTTTCAAGAGGTTCACAAGACAAAGCATCAGTGAATAGAATTGTTTCCCTTTTTTCTATAGTCTTCCTAGTATCTAAACCAGATTTAAAGGAATATGTACATAATATATATATTTTCTTATGTAATTTACATTTAGTACCAATTGTTTCAGAATAAAAAGTTTCATTAAGATTAAGTATCATACTGCATCTTGTTTCAAATTTATAAATATTTATTAAGATAGAATTATAATATTTAGATCTATACATTGTTACAATATTATTTCAGGGAAAAGTATATCTTTTTGACAAAGTATTTAAACCAAATGCTACTCAAGACAAAGTATACAATGAAGCAGCTAGATCAATTGTCACAGATGTGTTGGCAGGATACAATGGCACTATTTTTGCATATGGTCAAACATCTTCAGGTAAATACAAATTTATATTAATTATTAATAAGAAACCCATGTATCTGTATACAATTATAATAGTTATCTTAAAAGAAAAAGTGTCTGATATTGCCTATAAAAGTTAAATAAGTTTTAGCCAAAGGAAAGTATCGAAATAGAAAATATTTGAGAAGTTTTTACTTAAGTGTATTATGTATAAATAGGAAAAACGCACACAATGGAAGGAGTTATTGGAGATAAAAATAAACAGGGTATTATTCCCAGGATTGTTAATGACATTTTCAATCACATCTATGCCATGGAAGAAAATTTGGAATTTCACATCAAGGTATCATATTTTGAAATTTATATGGATAAAATCAGGGATCTCCTTGATGGTAAGAATTTACTGTATACTATATTGATATGCAATAAAATTATGTCGTGTCATTGACACTCATAGTTCAATTTATCCGAGTTTATCATTACTCTTTTTGTATTTTCAGTGTCTAAAGTAAATTTAAGTGTACACGAAGATAAGAATCGGGTTCCATTTGTAAAAGGTGCAACAGAACGCTTTGTATCTAGTCCTGAAGAAGTGTTTGAAGTTATAGAGGAAGGAAAATCGAATAGGCATATTGCTGTAACTAATATGAATGAACACAGTTCGCGTTCTCATTCTGTATTCTTAATAAATGTGAAACAAGAAAACTTGGAAAATCAGAAGAAACTTTCTGGAAAATTATATCTTGTTGATTTGGCTGGTTCAGAGAAGGTCAGTTATGTATTTATTTAATTAAATTTTAATCTTGCTTTTATTTTTGTATATAAGTATATTGTATATAAGTTTCATGTTCACGTTATATTTTAGGTTTCTAAAACAGGAGCAGAAGGCACTCTGTTGGATGAAGCAAAAAATATTAATAAATCGTTATCAGCGCTTGGCAATGTAATTTCAGCTTTAGCTGATGGAAATAAAACTCACATTCCTTATCGTGATTCTAAGTTAACTCGAATTTTACAAGAATCTCTTGGTGGAAATGCTAGAACTACAATTATTATTTGTTGTTCACCAGCTAGTTTTAACGAGTCAGAAACAAAATCAACCTTAGATTTTGGTAATATAAAAATTCTATAATTTTTCATCGCAAACAGTACAAAGTTATCAAAACTTTATCTCATGTATTTTGTCAGGTAAACGTGCTAAGACTATCAAGAATGTTGTTTGTGTCAATGAGGAACTGACAGCCGAAGAATGGAAATCTCGCTATGAGAGAGAAAAAGAAAAGGCAGCTAGGTTGAAAGGAAAAGTTGAGAAATTGGAGGCTGAATTATCACGTTGGCGACAGGGTGAAACAGTTAATCCAGAGGAACAAGTCAATTTGGTTGAAGCGCCAGATGTTGTAACACCAATCAATATATCCATTGAAGGTGATTGTATAATTTGATTCATAAAAATAAATATATATTAAATTTTACTTATAATATATATTATTCTTAGGTAAACTCGATGATGGTCCAATGCCAGCTACTCCTGGTGGTAGTCTGATGGCTGGTTCCTTATCGAACGAAGAAAGGCAAAAACTAGAAGAGGAACGCGAAAGACTTTATCAACAATTGGATGACAAGGATGAAGAGATTAACCAACAATCACAATATGTTGAGAAGTTAAAAGAACAAATGGAAGAACAAGAGGAATTAATTGCCAGTGCAAGGCGAGATTATGAACATCTTCATAAAGAAATGCTCCGAATACAGCAAGAAAATGAATGTGCTAAGGAAGAAGTCAAAGAAGTTCTGCAAGCACTGGAAGAACTAGCAGTTAACTATGACCAAAAATCTCAAGAGGTACTTTTATCTTAATGATTAATTTACTGTACTATTTATGTTGAAAAATATGCAAATATTATTATACAATTACATGTTTGCACATACAGATTGAAGTGAAAAATAAAGAACATGAAGCTTTAGCAGAAGAACTTGTAGCAAAACAAACAACACTGAACATTACTACTTCCGAATTACAACAATTACGAGACATGTCCGCTCATCAAAGAAAACGGATTGCAGAAATGTTAGCAAACTTCTTGAAAGATTTGGCTGAAATTGGAGTTGCTATTGGCGGCGATGAAAATCTGAAGGTAAGTAAATCTTGTAAAACATATTTACGTAGATAAAATGTAGATATATTAAAAATATTATTTTTCATAGGTTACGCCGGAAAGCAATGGTAAACTCGAAGAAGAATTCACAGTAGCAAGACTTTTCATTAGCAAAATGAAATCAGAGGTGAAGAATTTAGTGCAGCGTTGCCAAGGATTAGAAAGTTTCCAAGTAGACTGTAACAAGAAAGTAAGTGTTCGATTTCGTATTCTTTTAATTCACAACGTTTCGTTTATACATTACAATACTTGTTCGTATATTTTAGGTTGCCGAATATGAAAAAGACTTGGCCGATTGTCGTTTACTAATATCGCAACATGAAGCTCGTACGCAGACATTAATAGAATCAATGAAAGTAGCAGAAGCACGAAAACGTGCATTGGAAGAGGATGTCGATGCTTTACACGAATATTGCGCTAAGCTAAAAGCTGCAGAACAAGTACAAGCTGTCACGAATAAAGAAAAAGCAGAGGAAAAGGAAGCAGCAACAAAGATGAGAGTGGCACTGGAAGAACAAATGGATCAGTTACGAGACGCTCATCAGAAACAGGTAAAATCACAACTATACTAAAATATGTGATTAATTTGTTAATGGCATTAAATTTTACCGTTAACTTTGAATAACATTTATAGGTCGCTGCACTCAGAGATGAATTATCTGAAAAGCAAGATTTAATTAATGAACTTAAACATTTGAATCAGAAATTCATGTTAGCTCACCAACAAATGCAAGCCGATTATGAACGACTGAATCAAGAAGAAGCCAATAAATCCATTAAACTACAAGAACTAATATTGCTTAACGAACGTCGGGAACAAGTATGTGTAAACTTGTTTACAAAATGCACTGGAATAATTGTAAAAAAAAATATCTTGTCTGCTATTGCTTGATTCTTTACAGGCTCGAAAAGATCTCAAAGGTCTAGAGGAAACAGTAGCCAAAGAACTTCAAACGTTGCACAATTTGCGCAAATTATTTGTTCAGGATCTTCAAACTAGAATAAAGAAAACTATGAATGCAGAAGATAATGAAGATGATGGTGGATCGCTTACGCAGAAACAAAAGATTTCGTTCCTGGAAAATAATTTAGATCAGCTTACTAAGGTATGTCTTTACTATAATATAAATTTTGTTTGTTTGGATGTTTTCTATATGTATATTTGTACACGTTAAACGCGAAAACTACTGGACCGATTTAGATAAAACTTTCACTGCTAGGTAGTTTATTCTTCCAGTTTGAACGTAGTTCATATAGAATTACTCTACCATGCCAAGACAGGAGAGTAAATGAAAATGTCGGCCAGGTATGCATATCTTTTTTTTTTACTATTTCTATATCGAAGGCGAAATGCTAGTTCCCAAGATAAGGTGTAAAGTGTAAAACAAAAAATATTGAGCATAAACTGTAAATTGCATTTCACATCGTCACTACCCTCCTAGCAGGGTACTAGATTTGAAACTCGACGAAGAGGGCTTTCTTTCGGGGATCTATCGATTGGTACGTAATTAGTTCAATTTGGTTTGAGGGTCGTTTATATATGTATACTTATTCGACTATGCTCTTTCATCGAAATCGGTATAGTAGTTTCTGAAATAATAAATTTTTATTAACCACTTACGCTGGAAATTGATCAGAAGCCGTGCGTGACAAATCAGTCCATATAATTTCACAGTAGATTATAACGTTCAAAAATATACATATATTTCTATTAAAACTGTATAAGGCACTATCTACACAAGCGAAGTAAAAGCTAATTTAATGTAATCATAAATAACGGTGTACAAAACTTAAGTGTTCAAACCTTATAGCTAAGTCTTAAAGTTTGAATCTTTAAATTTACATATAAAATTCAAGCCTCGAGCTAAAATATTCTAGCAATTATGGATTAAGCAGAGGTACGAGCTCTGAGAATCTGAAACATGAAATTTATTTCAATAACACTAATTATACATATTCGTTACGATCTGATATTTCTTCCAGACTGAATCTGATGCGAAATATGTGTTTCTGTTCCTAATAGGTTCACAAACAACTCGTGAGGGATAATGCTGATCTTCGTTGCGAGTTACCCAAGCTTGAGAAGAGATTGCGGGCTACAATGGAGCGTGTGAAAGCTCTCGAAACAGCATTGCGAGATGCGAAAGAAGGTGCAATGCGGGATCGTAAACGCTATCAGTTTGAGGTAGATAGAATCAAGGAAGCTGTGAGACAGAAGAGTCTGGCGCGTCGCGGACCTAGTGCACAGATTGCTAAGCCAATTAGAGCTGGTCAGCACCACATAACTAATGTTAACGTTCTTAGAACAGGAAATCGTGGTAAGTAGAGTTTTGTTCTGAAATAACCTACTCGCTCGGGACCGATCAGTTGCTTATTACCGATCAAGATCGTAATAACTTTGAATATACTTAGACTTTTCATTTGTATACAACTTTTTTTTTGTAGATGCACGAAATCGTGGGTTTGTTCAATTTTAAACGAAAGGAATAGATTATTAAAGGAATAGACATTTTAGAGTAAGTGGATCGTTTGATCTGTTTAATCTTTCGCCCATCAGTTTCACTAAACTAATGAGTGATAACAATTATTATATATATATATATATTGAGAAAAAATAATAATTATTGAAAAACGAACAAACCTCGCGACGACTTTTATTTATATATATATATGTATATCTTTTTTTATTTATTTAAAAAAAAAAAAAAAAAAAAATAATTTTTAATTAATCGATGTTTTCATGTTTTTATTCAGATATGGGTAACAACGTACAGTGATCGTGAGCATAATGCCAAACCCTTTACTTTCACAGCAAAAGAATGCAAGAACAAATTCTGCAATGAAATGAAAAGATTTTCAGAGACTCAAATTTGTAGTGGATACAAATAAATGTTACAATTATAATAGTAAGGGCAATAGACGTAATATATCCGCAAGGAGCACCGCCAGTTCTTTTTATTTGTCTCGATACAAGCATGTGCTTAGGTATATTCAAATAAGTCCATTAAGTTATGAAGTTAGTGCTGCATGTCCTATCAATTTGTAAATAATTAATTTTTATAAATTATTTAATTTAATATCATGCACGATAAATAAAGGTGAATGTCTATCAAATAATCACGCGAAGGCCTCTTGTAGAAAGTATTACAATTATTTCTATTGGAATTTTGTACTATTATATTCTATTTCAAATATTTGACCATCTCTAAAAAGGCACATTGATTCCACTTATCGTAAGATAATGAATAAATTTTTGGGTTTTATCAAATCTGCTACAGACATTAAAATTTGTGAACAAATGAGGCAGTACTATTTAAGATTTGGTAGGTATCGCTAATGTAAGATGCGATTGGACATGCGGCCTGGAGAAAATTGTAGAAATGATCGTGGCTTATAAGTATTTATAATTATAAGGATTCTCTCCATTGCTATTAACAAATTCGCGATGACAGATAACTCCAGACCTTCCTAGAAGGCTCGCTTAACCGAGAGTTAAGTTTGTTGGCTTTTCTAACAATTATTAAGGTCCAAGAACCAATGGCTTTACGAGAGAATGTTTTCAACAGAACAATTTCATCCCAACTTTCATTCATGTTTACTTTATTAATTATAGTCCAGTTTTCAGTGCATCGATCTTTATATAATCATCTAATTTAAATTAATTTATTATCGCTTATTCTTGTTTATATCAGAGGCTTTTATACTACATTTAAAGCTTGCAGCCCAACGAAATTGGTCTGTAGAAAAGTCTTTTGTCGTAGGTAAACAAATTAGTTTACGTTTCTTCGTTATTGAGCTTGTGCTCAGAAGTTACCTAAATGTATACTGTACGTCTAATTGTGAGCTATTGCACAGGTCTGCTTAAGTTCCTAAAACCTGTTGCAGGCCACCGATATTCGCTCACAATACATATTTCTTTGAGTACATCGTACACACAAGTGCATTTTTTTTAATAAACTCTGTTCTCTATCCATATTTGTCGATAATTAATGCTTTTCAATACGTACTTTTTACATACTTTTTGTAATTACTGTACTTATGGTTCTCATAGAAATTTGCGAGCCACACGAACTTGATGTATTGTCTAGAGCAGGAGAATTCTAAACGTTTATTAATGTAAGGCAAATGTTTCTGTAAACTGTGCGCAACAAAATACCTGTTTATTTGCGTATTACTGGAATCTTGTTACGCTCAGACATTTTATGGTATTTAGGAAACAAAAATTTACGGTTTCTTGATGAATCATTCTTTTTCTTTATGAATAGCAACGAAAGAAATCATGTTTCAATGTGAAGTCATTTTTGTCATTTTCCGTTTTATTAACTTTTGTGATATCGAGGGTGAAATTGTGTTTGCTAATATGCAAAGACAAGTGCGTGGTGCATAATGAATGCAATTATTATTGAAATATTCTTGTCAAATGTATGTAAATATAACCGTACCCCCCATTACATTAGTTTGGCAAATCAACAAAACAATCTACGCAAAATGCTCTACTCGTAAAAGGCTACATATATGTATTTATCGCAAAATACACGTAATATTAACGTTTTAATGCCTTAATGATCTTTAAAATATTATCATACAATAATGTATTTTTCATTCTACTGTGCAAATAAGGTAATAACGTATCTGCTGAATTTTGGATCATGGTTCAACAATTTTTTTTTCAACCTACTGAATCGTGAAGTAAAATATCAGCATAGCCAATTCTTTGATTGTGAGTTTACGGGCATCGACCATTTTTTCTTATGAAATATTTATTTTTATAGAGTATTATCAAGGCATTATTGACTCTTTCAATGTGGATAAACAAGCAAAGTTTAAGATACTTATCGACCATATAATGTATTTGTCTTATGATTAAAATATAGTAAAACGATGACAGTTATTCAAATAAATGAGTCCACAGCGTATTACGTATTAATATAATCTAAATTATTTATATTCTCTTCGACTGACGTATCTGTTTGTTTTGTTTTTGTAATTTATTCAATTCTGTAATTTCAATTTTGTAATTTAAAGAAACAGAACAGAGCTTAAAGTAATTTGATCAATTTTAATGTATTGAAAATTTCTCGAAAACTCAAACGTTCATTGAGAAAGTCCTTTTAATCGGAAGTTTCCGATATACAGGGTGGGGCAGAAACTATCAGCACCTCAGATATCTTGGAAACTATAAGTTTCACAGAAATGTTTGCTAAAGTAAATTGCACAGTACGAAGGGCGCTATTGGGTGGCGATAATAGTTTTTTTGCAGGTGGAGGTACTTCGGACATTTGAAGGTCACATCCATTTTTTTAAATGGATCGGTATGTTTTTGCTTCCGTATCACGATAGATGATCTTAAAACGAGTTCAACGACCTATTACACAAGGTCATTGAAGGTCATAGAAAGTAGAGAAAGGCGATAATACTTATGGTTTTGGTAGTAAATGAAACATACGTATTGTCAACAGTAGAGAACTGCGTAATGCTTACCGTTTACTTCACTGAGAATAAACACTGCTTGAAGGACACTTTAATAGTTTGCAGAGTAAGATAAACATCATAAGATTAGTATCGATAAATCGGTCAATCCGGCACGATGTATCCGTTTGAAGAGCAGGTTGATATGCTTCTTATTTATGGCGAATGCCAACAAAATTCTGTAAGGGCGAAAAACTTCTATGCTGAACGATATCCACATCGGTCTCAGCCTTCGCGTCAAACATTTAAAAATGTGTATGATAAACTTAGGCAAACCGGTAGTTTAAGTATTCGTAAAAGTGAACGCCAGAAACGAGTAACTAACAAATAAATGTAGATCGGTGTGCTTGCAAGTGTGTCTAGAAATTCTCATATTATTTTGCGACAAATTCAACGCGTATCTGGAATTAGTAGGAGAAGCGTACTTCGCATTTTGCACCGTCACAAATTTCATCCGTATCACGTTAGTCTTCACCAAGAATTGCATGGGAACGACTTCATGAATCGCGTTGAGTTTTGTCGATGGACTATACGTCAGATTCAAAACAATGAGCTTTTTTTTAATACCGTCTTATTTACTGATGAAGCAACATTCACAAATCACGGGAATGTTAATTTGCATAACATGCATTTATGGGCAGCGGAAAATCCACATTGGCTGCGACAGGTTGAACATCAAAAACAATGGTCTGTGAATGTATGGCGCGATATCATAGGTGATCAAATTATTGGACCTTATTTTATCAATGGAAATTTGAATGGCAACGTCTATGCTAATTTTATTAAGGATACATTGGGTCTTTTGCTAGAAGAGTTACCTTTATTTACACGACAAACCATGTGGTATCAACATGATGGATGCCCAGCACATTATTCATCGATTGCGCGAAGGGAACTCGATGAAAAATTTCGAATCCAATATCGTGGCCAGCTCGTTCACCAGACATAACATCTTTAGATTTCTTTCTGTCGGGAACACTGAAAGAGAAAGTGTACAAAGAAGTACCAATTACATCTCACGATATGCAACAGCGAATTATTGCAGCCTGTGCATCAATAAGTTCTGACGCTGTAAGACTTGCAAGTCAATCAATCGTAAAAAGAATCCAACGGTGCATTGACAGTGATGGTCATTATTTCGAACACCTACTATAAACATGTTTCATTTACTACCAAAACCATAAGTATTATCGCCTTTCTCTACTTTCTATGACCTTCAATGACCTTGTGTAATAGGTCGTTGAACTCGTTTTAAGATCCTCTATCGTGATACGGAAGCAAAAACATACCGATCCATTTAAAAAAATGGATGTGACCTTCAAATGTCCGAAGTACCTTCACATGCAAAAAACCTATTATCGCCACCCAATAGCGCCCTTCGTACTGTGCAATTTACTTTAGCAAATATTTCTGTGAAACTTATAGTTTCCAAGATATCTGAGGTGCTAATAGTTACTGCCCCACCCTGTATACATGAAAAAAAAGAGCAGTAAAAACATCAGAGTTATTATTTTCGTAATACATCAAGCATGTTTAAAATTATAATGAAAAAAGTTGTAATTGACACGTATTCACATAAAAAAAACAAGGATCACTGTTAAAGAGGAGGTTGGTCTATAATTGCTGTGGTTTTTTTTGTAAACTGTATGAAATATGCGAACGTGAAGGAAATAAATAAGTTGACAGATGTAGATATTCGTTTTATTGTTTTTGCAACATGCCGAAAATGCATTGTACTGAAAAAGTGTAACAAACGTATGTGGCTAATTTATATTTTGTTGCACCGGTTTTATTCAAGAAATTATTGCGTGTCTCATAAGTACACTCATCGACATCGAATTAGACTTCATATTGTATGAATTACAAGCATTAAGAAAATCTATTGCAATTTAATGATGTATAGCAAGATCTATTTGTATCAAAGTAGGTTTGCTATAAAAATGCAATTCAAATAATAAAAATTCTTTTTCATCGCAATGTTTTGTGTTCACGTTACAACAATATGTATATTCTTTCAAGTCCTTAATCAAATTCAGATCTACCTCATCTGAAGCAGAAAATAGAATGAAATGAAAGTTCGAAAAATTTTCTTAGAATTAGATAATAGATTTGTATGCAAGGTCTAGAGACGCTGTAGCTGCAAGATACTATAGTTTATATATATTATATAAATATAAACATGCACTCTTATTTTACTAGAACTACTTTCAAAGAAATTTACTCTTATCATTCTTATTATTACTGATATTACTTGATTAATAAGATCACAATGCTTGCATTAAAAACAAAGCAAATGCATTACATTTTTATTCGTTTATAATACTATTTAAACCTTAAATAATAATTCTTGAATAGTATATTTATTTAATAATAAAATAATTTATATTATACACCTGCGTTTATTCAATATTCAAACTATACATAGTTCCAATTTTCCTTACCGATTTTACAATAGAAATCATGCAAATATATAAAGTAATAATTTACAGTTCACTGTGACAAGAAACTGAACATTTAGTTAAGAGTACTTAATTATTAAATTCATTAGCTTATTTTATTATTCTTTTAAAGATGGATGTAATGCATTGGAAATTGGAGCAACAATGTTCGGAAGGTACATTATCGTTCAAAGATTTGCGAGCAAAATTATTTCCTGCAAAGAATCGAAAACTCGATCGTGCACCAGTATTAAGCGAAGATAAATACACTTCAAAAACATTAGAAGGCAATTGGTTTGAGCGTAGAACAGTTTACATACCCCAAACTGTTGATTGGAAAAGTACATATGATACAGATTATAGACCTCATGTTAATGAAACTTGGAAAGAAAATCAAATTATGAAATGGGATAATAAACTTGATCTCGAGGTATAAAAATATCTTATTTATTAATATCTTGAGAATATAGTTTGAAGCAGATACAACAGATAAAAAGTGAACTGCATGTGCAATACCTGTAGATCATTGCACCTTTGTAATATACTTCAATATGACTTTAATGTAAGGGTGTGTCTCGAGAGAAATTACTGGGTCATAAAAAAGAATATTACAGCAACATGACAACAACTTACGATTTATCTTATAATATTTTACCAAAAGGTCTTAAAGGACCTAGGGTCAGATCATATCGTGCAAGGTACATATTATTTTTTTAATTAATAATAACTACACTTATGTTTTAACTACTGTGTTGATGCGTTTTATAAAAATTTATATTTTACATTTAAAGACAGCGAAAATGGATTCCTGAATTAGATCTGACAAAAAGTTATGGTAATTTGACACAATTTGGATTAAAGGATGCCTTGAAAGAAGAATTATATAAAAATTCGGAAGAAGGGATATCTAAGTGTCGATGGCAGACTACATATAGGGAAGAAATTGGCCAGCTAATGCAAGTAAAAATTGAACAAAATACCCGGTAAGTTATTATTTTAGAAAAATTTACTTACAAACTATTTTCAATTATCCTAATTATATGTATATATTAAAGTTCAATTTAGTTGTAATTTTTTAATACTTTAACCAAAAATAATATTTTTTAAAGATTCAACAAACGGATAGTGGATTTCAATGTGCCAGATCTTAAACACTTTGAACGTAATTCGTCAGATATTGAGCGCTGTTTACTTCCGTTTAAAGTTAAAAATTTGTAATCGAATTTAATATAGAACAGTGAAAACAGAAATTACATTCGGCATAAAAAATGGATTAACTTATAAACTGTAATAAAATTGAAATATATTAGATAAAGATATTACGATATACATTTTATTAAGTTGTTTCAACGTCGTGTGATATAATAGACATGTTATATATTTTTACAAATGTGCAGAGCACTTTAGACTCACAACTTACTCATGTATAAAATTGTTGAATGTAATGTGTATCTTAGATGCTATCTTCTTAATATTTACCTTAAATTGATTTAAAATCGCAATTAAATTATTAGTACAGTCTTATCATTGTGTACTTAAGAAAAACAATTCTTATATGGAAGCACGCAGATGTAGGTGTTAATAAAATTCAACTAGAAAAAAATTAAGCTGAATTTTAGTACAATTTTAAAGTAATTACAAAATATTTTGAAAATATGGTAACAATAATATTATTAAAATTTTTACTCTGACATTCTGTTTCACTTTATGATATTGCTAACTTGTACTTTTACCGCCTGCGGTCTTTTTAGTTATGAATTTGTTCGGTAATCAAAGAATGGAATTTTTGTAACGCTGTACTTAGTATTCATTAATTTTTTACATCTATATTGTATTAAAATATTCTGCATGTTAATGTGATAGGACGAAAGTTTTTAATATAATAATTGTGAAATGAATTAAAACTGTTATTATACGTGATCTTGGAATATATATACAATTAACTATATATTTTCTTAAAAAATTACAATGAAAATTTAATGTATTGAAATTGAAGTTATAATATTTTAAAAATGTCTTGTTTTATCTTCAAATGAGATAGTAGTACAAGACTGCAAATACAAAAATTCATACAAAAAATTAACAATCATTTTAATATTATTGTTTTAACAAGATTTATAATTTGTGTGTTAATATACTTTAATGAGTCATAAAAATCAAAAAAATGGTACAAGCCTTTCTCATTTGCAAACAAGCACTAATAAAATTAAATTGGTAAAACATGTAATGATTATTAATATGAAACGAACATAATTTTATGTTATTTCATTAATTCTTAATTCTTAAATTTGTTAGACTACGTACATATTTCACTAATGAACACACATTAAGAACATTTTCTTTATCACAAGATTGACAGTTTAGAATGTCACCCGAATTTTTTGTCATACCAGTACCTTTACTTTCCATTATTATTCCTTCAACTTAATGTTCGGTTTATTGTCTAAATTCGATCGATAATAAAAATACATATAAAAAAGGAAAGTAATATCTAGTTATGTTCACTTATGCTAATATATTAACAGACATCTATGATAACAACAGAAAAGTTTATACTGGCAGTATAATACCTGTTCATCAGATCGAAAAATTCTATTTCTTGTATTACTGCTCGTTAAAACAGTAATCACTGTAACTGATAATCAGTAACTAAAATACACATAAATGGCAAATCTAAACTAAGGATGAATGACGAAAAAAAGTGATTTATACCCTGTCTAACGTAACAAAGTAGTACATAATACTATTATATTTAATATAAGTGAACCACATAGAAGTGCTGATAACCAAACAGGACTTGTTATGATAGTGGTATGACTAGGAAACGTTTGCATTCCTGAGGAATTCTTGTTATCGCTGATATTTACATTCTGTCCTTGCAAACACTGATCCATAAAAAGGGAACCATTGGTTTGTAAATTCTGAGACAGTAATAATTTTTTCGGAGTACCGAGATTGGATGATGCGAATTTCATTGTGTGATTATTAATTGAATTCTTTAGTTCTGAGTATGGGAATTGCAGGCTTTGTTGACAGAAAGATCCAATAGGACTAATGTTAGCTTGTTTTGAGATATAATAAAATTGAGTTCCATCAGACGTAACCGAACATTGATCAAATTCATGCACAGATGGCTCTCTGGATGAAGCAAAATTAGAGCCTGTAGAACCGAAGCCAGAACTTTGGCTGGATGATCTAGATAATGATGGTGGGTCAATGCCATCTTGCCAATATCCACCGGCTACCCATGACGCTTGCGTAACTGACTTCAGTTTCGGTGGCGATAAAATATGTTTTTTACCAGACGTGTTGTTTAATTTTTTAAAAAGCTCGGAACTTTCTATACTGTACACTTTCTTTTCAAAAATCTTAGGTGTTTTAATTGTGCATTTCGGTTTATTTTCGCTCAAACACAATGTGCTTAATGTATTCAAACTATCATTTAGCGAATAGTTTTGAACCATACTGTTTTTGTATGGAGATATGGGATTGTAAAGTACACTATTATTATCGATAGATGCTGATAATAACTGTGATTCTTGATTTATACTGTAATATAAAAAAAAATACTTTCTGAAAATATTATTCCTTTATACTAGATATGTATAGAATTAGATTACTTACGGAGGACTTTGGAGTACTATAGATTTAGGAGTTACTGTATTTTCCATACAAAGAAGTTTATGGTTATTTACTGTATTTGGTGATGATTGGTTGGTAACTGTTTCACTTAAACTATTGGTAGTTTTAGTATCAAAATCGTATATATCGCTTGAGGTTGTCATATACGAATCAAATAATACTGTAGTATCTTTTGCGAAAGAATCAATTTTTTTAAATGACAAATTTTTATTTAGTGTGCTTTTACGAGATTTAGGCTTTATATTAATAAAGCCTATAATTAAAGCAAATAACATTATCTAAAACAAATATAATTGAAAATTAATAAATTTAATATGAATACATTTTACTTAATTTGTCTTACCACGTGGTACTGAGTAATGTATTCAAGAGAAAACCATCTATTCTGCAAGTCTGCTTTAATTAATTTCAAGTCTTTAAATGGTAAAAGTATAATAATGCAAATCCATAAAAATATAAGCAATATATCAGAACTTTTTTTTCTGGCAGAAGCTACCCAGCAAGCACAGAATTGAAAGAATAATCCTCCAATTGGCAAGAATATAAAATCCAAGTTATATGCTATCATAGAGCCTAATATCGTTGAAATTATTCTGAGTATTGGTTCAGAATATGTTGCATTCTATAAAGAATAAAAAAGTTACAGTGGAAAGTAATTCCATTAAATTCTATTACAAATTGTATTATACATACTTACATTTATAAGAACACGAAAAGGTTTATGCTTAAACAATAACATTTTATATTTAGCAAGCCATATTGCTTGCTTATGTAATGTATTATGTACTGTAATTTTACAATTTGCACACAATGGGTATTGTTGCTCTAAATTATCTTTAAATTGTTTCATCTCGTGGTCGTAATTCTTTTCATTCATAGGTGTATAGGTAGACAATTTTGATATTTTTAAACTTTCGTTTTGTATACATTGGTTACAAAGACCATTCTTTGCAATTTTATTGATTTTTGTATCCTGGCTGACTCTGCAGTATCTTTTGATTTCATTTGAGGAAATTTTGTATTGTTCTGGTATACTATACGCGTAATCGCCGTTCTAAAATTTGATATAAAAAAAAAAAGATAGAAATGATACTCCAAAATATACATGCAATCCTAGAAGATATTGCACAGATAGACTGTTTCAATTTTGTATCAAGATATTCCCATAACTTTAAAAATATTTAATAGATCAATTAATTTGACCTAGCAAAATAATTAAAATGCATTACATACATATTCTTAGTAATTAACATTTTTTATTGTATTTCTCATTACATGAACATATATCATTTGAATTACAATAAAACATCAATTATCCAAAATAATAAGGAGATAAATTTATTTCTAATTTTTCAAATAATTGATTTATGAAAATCAAAATTGCAAATATATAATAAATTAATTTTGAAAACTACATATCTATCGTGTGAAAGAGTACACAGTAAACATAATATAAAAAATAAATTAATATTTTTTTGATACAGCTGTTTTGTATTTTCTCTAAAGTAAATATTTGAACATTATTTATTATAAGCATTTGCTCATTTTAATGTAATGTCCAATACAGTTCTAATTTTAAATGAAGCATATAATTTAATTACTTGTGTATATCTTAATATTTATGAGATAAAAAACTGAATTCAGATACATTTTGTATTTGATAACCAGCCTTTGGATAATCAATGCTCTACTGTCATATGTTCTATTCAATTTTAACTGAAAATATAGATTTACCTTAGAAAAACCATTATATTGTTCACACTGTGGACATAACCACCAATTAAGCTGTTGCCGCCAAATCTTAGTGTCGTTATTACAAAACCAACAGTTTACTTTTACAGGCCATCTTAGTCTAAATGTAAATAAATATAACATAAGTATCATTATAACTAAGAAAATGGCAAAATGTACGGTTATCCTTACTTTAGTTTTTGCAAGACCGTGATGATAGTGACGATTATTAACAAAATAGTAGAAAATATTGGCATAAAATTGAATGGTAAATCGAATTCCATTTTTTACACGAATGAAATATAAAAAATTAGGGGTAGAGTTCATCTCCCGCCAAGCGGCTACGAGTGCCTTCACCTTAACCTATACGATCCAGAATTTGTGTAAAAACCATGTAGTCACGTGGCGTATTAAAGTTTCATGTTTCACTTTAACTACTATGCAATTTATATTAACTGTTAGAAAACACTGTTCATCACTCACGCTAAACTTTTATACAAATTTATAAAATAATTAAATCTTAGTATCATACATTTAATTTTCCATGCTGCCGCCTACTTTTGCCCCATAAATTTTGAAGCACTATCAACTACTATCAAATTAATCAAGTACCGTTACAAATCAGCCTTACCAACTTTGCTTGTCATAATGCAGTATTCTGTAATGTTTATAAGAAAAACTAAAAAAAAATAAAAATAAAAGTAAAATAATCGATTGCAAATAATATTTAATATTAAATATAAAGTAATTCGAATTGTTTTATAATTATTTTCATACCGGAATCTAATGTAAGTGAGACATTTTGGAACTAGTAATGGATAAAACAAAATAAAAGAATATTTACAAGGTATTATAAACACTAATGATGTAAATGTTACTCAAATAATATTAATACAAAGTATAATAATAATGCTAAATTATAATTATGATTGTAATATAATACTAAAATAATACAATAAAGGCCAAGTTACACTGAGCGAATTGGTATCAGACTTTATTGATTATATATAGATAAAAATTTAATATTGGTTTACAATAAATAAATGACCAAAAATTAATATACCTTTTCTATTTTTATAATTTTGATTAAATAATAATACGAAATTTATTACTATATAATTACATTTAACTGAAAAAAATACTTCATGTAAACAGTACCATACGTTACAAGAGGATCTCATGTACTCATGTACCGAGTACACTGTTCAATATATTATATTATGACGTTGTACGGAAGTCGAAGTTTTGGGTTGTATTAGTTAACTGTTGAAATTTCTGTCAAAACTGAATTTCATACTAAATAGAACAGAGTACGATTATTTATTATAGGACAATTATTATTAATCAAAATTCGAACTCTAGCAAACTTGAAATTCCAACTACCCACTTTCATAACCTTAATTATTCATTTTTTTCCCGTAGGGTACACTCTTAAGAAAACAAAGAAATATCTCTAAATATTTTAAAATGAACAAATACGTGAATCTTGCAAAAGTGAGCAGTAAATATGCCACTCGTATGAATCATTTGAGTAACCGAATCTTTGGTGAAGTAACTAGACCAACAAATTCAAAGTCCATGAAGGTTGTAAAATTATTCAGTGCGCTACCATTGCACAAAGATCCAAACATTATTAATTACTATCCACGGCATAAAGAAACTAATACGCTTATGGATCACCTTAGAAATTATGGCTTATTCAGAAATGAACATGAAGACTTTATAGAAGAGAAACAACGATTAAGAGAATTACGTGGCAAAAAGAAATGGGTTCCTCCACCGTTTAGAAAATAATATACTTATATAATGCAAAATATCATGTATTCTATGTAACATGTGTTTTATACAATATATGTGTATGCATTTAAAGATAAAACATTACGTGTAAATAATAGTACCAAAGAAATAGTAAAATATAAAACAAGAAACATTCATTTTTAGAATATGTAATAACACTAGAATAGGAAGCTGTTATATCTTCGTAATTGAAAGGCAATAAAAATTCAAAATGATTTTATTCTGTGGATTCGTCTTTGTTGATTTCTGTTATAGTTTAATCAGAATTTTAATATCACACAATAATGATTCATTTTGATAGCTGAGTCTTTCATGCTTATTTGAACCATCTACAATGTAATTCTCAATTTCCTTTCAACCAATCTCTTCGTATCTGTAAATATTACTACTTGGTTCTTTTAATATATTTGTGTAAGGTATATTGTGATAACCATGTGAGAAAGATACATTTCTATTGTTAAAATCATCTAAAATTGATAGACATAATTTATTCGAAAAACGAGACTTGTTGGTACTTTCTATGGATATATCTTCTGACCAATAATTTATTTGTAAAATATTAGTGTTATTCTGTGAACTATTAGGTATATCAATGTTGCCTCTAAATTTATAATTTTTTCCTCTTGCTTTTTTATTGCCTTCCTTGTCTTCTGTTTCCTTGAATATTAAGTTGTGTAATCACATCCTTAAATAAAAGTCATATACTTAAATTTAATTGCTAATTAATATACTGATCAACAGTAAATATATATTCTTTATGTAAGCAATCCCTTGAAATCCTACACATATTCAAGAAAAAAATTCGAGTAGGCGTTGAAATTTTTCGGGGAAATTAAAAAGTTTCTAATCGTTCTAAAAAAATTATTTTCATTTGCGGGAGGTAATTGCATTCATTTTTGGTGAATAGACATACCCCCGAAATCTTGCGCATTTTCGAGAAAAAAATTCAGTACGGTCGGAACTTTGAATGTTAATAACTGTTTAACGAAGCCTTCATCAACAAATTGGTATTTTTGATTTTCGTCTTATTTTGGCCTCTAGAATCCCCCATTAAAATTTTTCCCAGGGGTGGCCGAACACCCTGTATATGTTTATATGAGTCGGATCGTAAAAATACCTGGGAAGTTGAGATTCGAAATTGTGCCATTGACGCGATTACGGACTTCAGCTGTTCAAGATCAAGAAGGAAAGGCTCGCTGTGGCCTTCTTTCTCGATTTCCCGAAGTTGTGCGAATTGCCGAGCTCATGTAACATGGCTCCCACGTAGAATATGTCGACTTTCCCCACCACTCCGTTAAACGCTAAGGAAGTTCGTCGTTACTAGTGCCGCCGTCGATGCATTCAATTATGCCAAATCTGGCCACACTGTATAGGACATAGGAGTCGGTGACAAGCAATTCTTATGATAGAAGTGGATATAACTGCTGAGTTTTGAATTTTACTTTGCGTTTTATTTTATAAGTAAATGGCAATATAAACAAAAAGTAATTACTGTTTACGATTGTTTATAAACAGTGAGTGCAAAAATGACGCTCACAAATAAGGTAAGTATGACTAACCTAACTCGATATAACATTTTAATGATATTTTTAAATTTTACAAATACTTTAGATGGAAATAGACGAGAAGACTGCGAAAGGAGAAGGTTTTAAACCGTATTATATTACTAAAATTGAAGAGCTGCAGTTAATTGTAGCAGAAAAGAGTCAGAATTTAAGGAGGTTACAGGCACAACGTAATGAGCTCAATGCAAAAGGTATGTTTTGTTTCCATTTTTATTCATATATTCATAGTTTTCTATGATCAATAAATTTTATATATATATTTTGTACTAAAAATGTTATATTTATCTTTAGTACGCATGTTACGTGAAGAATTGCAACTTCTTCAAGAACAAGGATCATATGTTGGAGAAGTTGTGAAACCAATGGATAAAAAGAAAGTTTTGGTTAAAGTACATCCAGAGGGTAAATTTGTTGTGGATATAGACAAGAATATTGATATTAAAGATGTAACACCAAATTCAAGAGTTGCATTGCGTAATGAAAGTTACACTCTGCATAAAATTTTACCAAACAAAGTTGACCCTCTTGTTTCTCTTATGATGGTCGAGAAAGTACCAGATTCTACATATGAAATGGTTGGTGGCTTAGATAAACAAATTAAGGAAATTAAGGAGGTGATAGAATTACCAGTTAAACATCCTGAATTGTTTGATGCACTTGGAATTGCTCAACCTAAAGGAGTTCTTTTATATGGACCACCAGGTAAAGAAATAATAAAAAAAACTACTGTTTTATTTGTTATCAGGAAAAATGATTACCTTATCAATGAATTTGAATTATAAATTTTTAGGCACAGGGAAAACTTTATTGGCAAGAGCTGTTGCTCATCACACAGAATGTACCTTTATTCGTGTTTCTGGTTCTGAATTAGTACAAAAGTTTATTGGTGAAGGTTCACGAATGGTTCGTGAACTTTTTGTAATGGCAAGAGAACATGCACCATCCATAATATTTATGGATGAAATAGATTCAATTGGAAGTTCTCGTATTGAATCTGGATCTGGAGGAGATAGCGAAGTATGTTTCCTATTTTAGATTTTAAAATTTGATTCTTTTTTATTTAAACTTAATAAACATTATAATTAGGTTCAACGAACTATGCTTGAATTACTCAACCAATTGGATGGTTTTGAAGCAACAAAAAATATAAAAGTTATTATGGCAACAAACAGAATTGATATATTGGATCCTGCTCTACTAAGACCGGGACGTATTGACCGTAAAATTGAATTTCCTCCTCCAAATGAGGAAGCGCGTCTCGATATTTTGAAGATTCACTCGAGAAAAATGAATTTAACTCGTGGTATTAATTTAAGAAAAATTGCAGAACTTATGCCTGGTGCATCAGGTGCAGAAGTTAAGGTACGTAATGTTACTTTTACACAAATAATGAAGCACTTTATGAACATTACAATTGTTCATTCATCTATTTATTTTTCTTACTTCTAGGGTGTGTGTACAGAAGCTGGTATGTATGCTCTTAGAGAACGTCGAGTTCATGTTACTCAAGAAGATTTTGAAATGGCTGTAGCAAAAGTTATGCAAAAAGATTCAGAAAAGAATATGTCGATTAAGAAGTTATGGAAGTAATTTTATTGCACTCTATATTTCATTCTTTCTATATTATTTGCATTTTTTTGTAAAACCATTTGTGAACTCCATGTAACTTTGAATGAAATATATACGAAATAAAGATTATAGTTGTTAGGAAATTATTATTTAAAAATGTATTTACATAACAAAGTTTTGTTTCTCTTTGAATATTTTCGTTTTTGTATGTTCTTAGTAACCGCATATAGTTAGAAATATTTGATTCTTGTAAGAAAATCAATTTTAAAATAGTTTTTAAATTTATTTGCTAAAAAATCGATTTGTTGAGAATCGATAAATCATTTTTCTAGATAATTAGTAAGAGTTCATACAGTTGACAGCAGCAAATATGTGGTAACAATGTTTAACGAAAGATAAATAATTTTATATACACCGGGGGGAGTAGGGTTGCCAGCTTCTCATGTGAGAAGAACTTGAAATTTTTCCTTTAAAAGTACGAGTGGGAAAATGGGGGAATAGTACTTGCTGAACTTACTAGATTACTTAGTGGACAGCGTACGTAGCGTGAAAGTGATGACTTTTTGGTGGGGATGGCGGTACGTGTTTCAATTGTTGATCATTCTGTTCAAGTATTTATATATCTGAAAACAATTGAAGTATTCACATGATTTACTTGATTAAACACTCATATTATGATATCAAAGTACAAAACGAACTATGAAAACCTACTGATTCGTAATCCGTCTAATAATCCTATTGGCTAGCAAAGAAGCTATCGCAACGCATAAAATCTTTCAATTGGTCCCTTCACCCCGTGAACATACATATATACTTCCTAATTATTTTTCACGAACGTTCAATGAGAAGAACATAAAAGTTTCAATAAAAGTTATTTGATTTTATTGTAAAAAGATGAAAGTAATTTATGTAAAATTCGATAAAAACGAAAGAAAGGCGAAATACACAGCTTTGTGGGAGGCTGGACAAATCGAGGATCGATCGCGTCAAAATATCGATTTAAAAAATCGATATTCTAGAAACATTCAAACATCCTTGATATGGCTGCATGCGGTGTATGTTTCTTAGTTATTCTATTTTCTTAATTGTAATAGATTTTCAATAGGAAATACACCTGCTTATATTTCAAAATGGGTAGAAAAGGAAAGATTGGAAAACAACGAAAGGATAAATTTTATCAATTAGCAAAAGAAACAGGTAAGTAGAAATAATAGTTTGATTACAGACAATGTGATATTGTATTTAATGTATTACGTTTGATGGTCTCAAATATAATTTGTTAAAAAATATGGAATGAAGTGTTAAGTACTAAGTTTTATTTGTTTATAAACTTTTGTCTTTGTTACGCGTTACACATAAATAACATGTTTCATAGGTTATGTTTTATAGGTTATAGGTCACGTGCTGCTTTCAAGTTGATTCAGTTGAATCGAAAGTTTGAATTTTTACAAAAATCTCGGGTATGCATAGATTTATGTGCAGCTCCTGGTGGATGGATGCAAATCGCTCGGCAAAATATGCCAGTATCTTCCATTGTAATAGGAGTAGATTTGTATCCCATAAAACCAATTCCAGGATGTATTAGCCTGATAGAAGATATCACAACAGATAAATGTCGCGTTTCAATATCTCGCGAATTAAAGACTTGGAAAGCTGACGTGGTATTGAACGATGGAGCACCAAATATTGGTAAAAATTGGCTTCATGATGCATATCAACAAATTGTTTTAACTTTAGCTGCTCTTAAAATGGCAACATATTTTCTGAGACCTGGTGGATGGTTTGTTACCAAAGTTTTTCGATCAAAAGATTATCATGCATTAATGTGGGTTTTAAAACAATTATTTAGAAAGGTATATAATTTGATCATTACGATAATATAATTTTTGGAGTATTTTTCCGAATGGCATTGACACTCAGTATCTCTGAAATTATTAAATTTTCGAAGTTAAAATTTTATATTTGGTATCCATTCACTCACCCCTCTATTCCCTCCAAATTTTATGTCTGTCTGCTACAGGTGCCATTCGGAAGAACAGTTAATTTTTATTATATTTTGTGTTTTATTTAAGGTACATGCAACCAAACCTCAAGCATCGCGTTCAGAATCTGCTGAAATTTTCGTTGTCTGCCAGTATTATATTGCTCCTGACAAGTTAGATCCTAAATTTTTAGATCCAAAGTATGTTTTTTCAGAATTAGAGATAGAATCCACAAATAAATTAAACGTGTATTGTCCAGAAAAAAAGAAACAGAAAGCAGAGGGGTACCCAGAAAATGATTACACCTTGTATCATAAGTTATCCGTTAAAGATTTTATAGCGCATGAAAATGCTGTAGAAGCATTGCAGAATGCTTCTGAAATTGTTTTTGACGACGAAGTAATAGCAAATCACGAAAAGACAACTAAGGAAATAAAAGAATGTTGTAAAGATATTAAAGTATTAGGTAAAAAGGATTTACGACGTTTACTCAATTGGTGGAAAACATTGAAGGAATGCTTAAAAGAAGAAGAACCAGTAGCAGAAGGTGCAGAAAAAGTCAAAGAGTCAACAGAAATAGCACCTGTGAGTCAAGAAGAACTGGAGGATTTGGAAGATGAACAAATTATGAAACAAATTGAAGAGCTCAGAGCAGATGAAGCTAGAGACCTGAAGCGAAAGAGGAAAAAGGTTAATAAAGAAAGACAAAAGTTAAATGAACGTTTGAATTTAAAAATGGTACATAAGGGCAATGAAGGTCCCATATTGGAAGGAGATGATATGTTTAGTCTGAAAGAGATTAAAACGTATCAACAGTTACAAGACATAACAAATCAACAGCCTGACGTGGTTGCAGAAAGTGATGTAGATTCAGATAAAGAGCAAAGAAAACCGAAAAAAGTCAAGTATAATAAAGACGAAAATCATTTGGATAGCTCAGGGTTGTATTATAAAACTGGGAATAGTGACTCAGAAGATTCAAGCGAAGCGTCGGATAATGATTCAGATAGTGTAAAATCAGGTTTAGGTAGCTAAATACTGAAATATTATCTATATAAATTTTGCGTGAATATAAAAGACTCCTATATTTTTACGCAATTAATTTTTATTCTCAGGTTTGGACGAGTCCGATGATGAAGATAGAAATGAAATTCGGAAAAAGAGAAAGAAAAATGACGAGGATTCAGAAAATCCTTTGATAACTGATTTAGATCATAGGGACAAGAAAACTAAACGAATTCACAAGGCAGAATTATGGTTTGAAAAAGACATATTTAAGAATTTAGAAAATGAAAAAGATGAGGATCTTGAATTGGATAAAATGGTAGAAGAATATAGAAAAAAAGGTGGTCGTTTAATAGGGGAAGATAGTGAAAAAGAAAATAATGCAAGCATAGAAAAAGGTCAAGACGATGATAATGATGGCGATAGTAATAGTGAGGATACAAATTCTGATTATGACATGCAAGAAATGGTGACTTCAACTAAAAATGATAAAAAAAATAAGATTAATGATAAAAATGGGTTTGAAGTAGTTTCACAGACAAATGGTGAGTATATTGTAGCCTTTATATTAAATTATAAACTTATACTTCTCTTCAACTTTGGTCAGTTTCGATCCTGAACATCGGCCAATATCTAAGGCATTATTGTAATTGGAATACTACAAATACCGTCTTATAATGTATAGGTATAAAGCCAAAAAGAAAGAAACGTTTGTCGGAAGAGGATCTTGCATTAGGATCATTATTAATTCAAAGTAGGAAAACTCGAAGGGATCTGATAGATTCAGCTTGGAACAGATATGCGTTTAATGATGAAAAGTTACCAGATTGGTTTGTCCAAGACGAAGGAAAGCATATGAAGAAAGAAGCTCCCGTGCCTAAAGAGCTCGTTGATGAATACAAAAAACGGGTGGAAGATGTGAATGCTAGGCCAATTAAAAAAGTATTAGAGGCAAAAGCGAGAAAAAAACAACGAGCAATGCGAAAGTTGGATAAAGCAAAGAAAAAAATGGAAGTAATAATGGAGAACACAGATATCAGTGATAGAGAGAAGTCGAAACAAGTACAAGCGTAAGTACAATTTCCTGCATACCATTTTCTACGATGAATAGATATTAGATTTAGCTTTTTTTTTATGTATATTTGTTTACATTTTTATCGTAGATTGTACAAGAAAGCTAAAAAGGAAACGAAGAAAGAAGTTACTTATGTAGTGGCAAAGAAACATATGGCACAAAAGAAAGCAGCGAGACCTGCCGGTGTTAAAGGACGTTACAAAATGGTTGATCCCAGAATGAAAAAAGATTTACGTTCGGCAAAAGCAAAAGAAAAAACGAAAGGGCGGGGAAAGAAGAGTCGCGGCAGTAAACCACCTCGAGGAAAACCTAAGGCTCAGAAGGGAAAAAAATCAAAATAATTTGTTCCATATAAAAAATTTGAAGACCTTATATTATCATTAGAATAATACAAAATATAAAATACACAAGTATCTTTCAAATGCAGAGTGGACGTTACTTTGTAATGTCTTATAAGTGTATATGTATATAGTACGTTTTGTACATACATGTGTATAAAATTACACAAAGACCGAAATTCAAACTATTTTGTACATATATGCATTGTGAATTGAAATTTATGTATTCTTGAATACATGGTTCTTTGTTCTATTAATATTAAGTTCGTAATAACTTACATGTGTCAATAAATGGACTGAATTTTTGTAATGAGTTATTTTAACGATTTATGAAGCGATATGTGAGGTTCGTCGATATAACAATACCACCGCCCACCTGTTCAGCTATGCGAGTTCTGCCCCCTCTACCACGATCGACTCGACATACACAATCTCCCCTTTCCCCTAGACTTTACGATGTTAACAGCATCTTTGTCGGGTGTATTCCGTGCATCGAACATTCTGATGCAACCGTGGCCTGCGTAGCGTCGGGACGCTGCGGTCGATGTCAAGGACAAGGCCGATAGCATTTAGAAAGATCGTTCTACGACGATGTCGTTGCAATGAAAGTGGCGTCGATGAAACTTTTTGGCTCGTTGCTAAAAATCGCATCACCGGCTTCCGGCTTCGACGGTGACGTTGTTTCTAGAATTGCACATATGTACGTACTATCGATATGTTGCCACCGGTATTGGGTAAAATTTTATTCGAGCAATAGAGTCAGTAAAACGTCGAACGACATAATAAGGAGACAATTCACTTCGATAAATAATCGATCCAGGTTAACCAATGTTGATTTGATGAATATTTATTCCGGGATATTACACGTGGTTTGCGTAATTTAAAAAGCTAATTAATAATTGTTAGTTTAATCACTGTACCATTATTTTTAATTGTAATGGTGAACTTTTTCATATTAAATATATTTCATAGCTAAACTAGAGACTTTTTTGCTTCTTTTTGAACTTCGATATTTATCGATTAATCCTCTTCTTCCGTTACTTACGAAACACTAAAGTAGGATGCTTGAATCGTAGGTACGATGTGTAATAGAGGTTAGTAGAATTATTTAGATTTAACGGATTCAAAGTTGAAAGTGTAAGTAGTGTTACTATAAAGCTTATAACGTTATAGCTATGATCCATTTTGTATTCTGTTAATCAGCGTTTGGATAATCGTTCTACTGTACCCAATAAAATCAACGTAGAGTAATTCATTCGTGATGTTTCTTCAATCGAACAGTTACAATTTTTTCTCTATTACTCGCGGTTTTTCTGAAAGTAACCTAAAAATTGTCACCGAAAACTGAAATAATCTATTGTTTGAAAGTATTCACGAGCCCCTTAAATTGATTATTTTATTATTTATTCGTTATTTACTATCATTGGTCAAAACTTTGGATGCTTTTCTGTATATTTATATTTCGTTCTTTTGATCCGTTTTCCGATTTGTTCGCTCGCTATTCGTAAGTTTTTTTATCATCCAAACGTTTATTTTCTTAATTGGCAGGAAACACCGACGATGATGTAACTACGAGCGGTGACGACCCGTTGCAGCGGCCAATGTCAAGGTCGAGCCTAGTGATACTTACATATAGGTTTCGTAACACGATGAAATTGAATTTCGCCGCTACGAGAGAATGAACAGACTATCCAAATCGGCGGTGGGCTTCTGGATTTATATAAATTGGTAGTTTGTAACATTATTCGGGAAGGTGAAAAGAATCACGAAGCTGAATTTATTTGTCTTCGTTCAAGACAGAACGATCAAATCGTAGGATGGTACGTTGCTGGTCGAATCGTAAATAAATGAAATTGGTTTTACTCTCTTTAAGAAGAACGTAGTGGGCAGTGGCCTTGATTACTGGAGGAGAGGCCACATAGCTGGATTTGGAGCTGCCTGTGCCGGAAGATCTTTTCCCGGGTGTGTCGAAGCCATTTGACGAGTCCTTTAGCCACTCAACGCGAGATTTGGCGAGGCCAGCCGCGCCCCACCACCAAACCACGCGTATTGGGCAAAGGCGCGTTTTCACGCACGACATATTACAAGTTTGTATTGTATTCCTATATTTTTATTATGTTTGAAAAGATTTGAAAAATATTAACTTTAAGTTTATATTTCTTACATCTCTTCACTGGTTGGATTTCCTGCATAACTGAACAATTTGCGTTGATGTTTCATTACAACACGTTTCATTTGAATTTCAAATGCGATGTATTCGTTTCGCGTTTGTTTTTCTTCTGTTTCGAAAAGGCGATTTTAGAAAGTCATAATAGGTTTAATTTTAAAAGGATACCGGCAGATCCCGAGCGTAGTAATACCCACTTGTTCCAATTTGCTTGGCGCGAGCCAAGTTGCGTTGGGCGCCAAACACTTGTAGGTGCTGCAATCGACACTCATAAATCTTGACGCTCTAGCGCCGGTATTGACGAATTTTAGTTTGAAAATGTAATAATAGAATATAAATATAGTAATGGAAAAGGTTTGAAAAAAATGAACAAAAATATAAATATTATCAAATTTCTAGACCAGATTATCCTGTTAAAGATTCTTAATTACCACGATGAAATAACTTTTTGAATAATTTCAGGTCATTAATCTTCTTGAATCTACTACATTCCGGAAATATTAAACTTTAAAGGTGAACTTGCTTAATCTCAAAACCTTGAACCGGTCGGACAGCTCATAAGCCGAATTAAAATTATTACGAGAAATTGCGCCGGTAATATCCGCAATTAAGAAACAAGCGGTATCGCAAATGAACAACATAGTTATCGAAAACTTTATCTGGCAACAAACCTAATGATTCTTACTATACCTCACTCGTTAAAAAAAGAATAAATTATACACAATATACTATAGATATTGAACGTATATGTATGTTGCGCGATAAATAATTATAAATTGTTAGTTTCTTCGAATTAACAAATTTATGAAACAGTACGTATTTCTTTTAAATAAATTTATGTATAAAAAGTATAATTTATTTGGTAAATAAGAGATCTTGTTCTGCAATCTTTATGTTTACAGTACTGTTTTTCATAAGTAGTAACAATAAACAATTGACGCACGTTACATGGTCAATTTTACTGGCATAGGCATCTTTTATGAAAGACTGTCAGTGTGTCCGGGTATCTTTACGCGGTTGGCGCTTACGTCAAGGGCGACCTCGACTTTCCATCGTCTAATCTGTACGAGAATCGGTCGAGACAAGCATTTCGTTTCAATTATGCGCCGTCATATATAAGTCATAAGACCTTATAATCATTTTATGACTATGTTCAAAACATTACTTTGTCGATAGTAGTGTCATTAAGTCATTAATTTTCTTGAAATAAAATCTCATTCAGTGTATTGTCCAGTTGCGTCCACGTGATCTAGAACCATTTAGATTAAACATTCATTTATTTCCCAATAGTTTAACAGTATTATTACAGATTAACATTGTTTAAAGGTAACAGTTACGTCGAATAGTCTTATTATAATACAGTTGAACTGATCAATCCATTTAGCAAATTATTTTTTCTAGCATGCATGTAATTCAAAGTCATTTCTGTATGACCTACGTTATCACTACGATAGTATGGAAAATTTCATCTATTATTTTCATCAAAATGTATTTATTAGTCGCTAAACTATTTATAATCATGCTCTTAATTTCGTTCATCTGTTCGAGCAAATGTTTGTCAGGTAGTGGTACTTTCTTTATTTAATATGTTAAAGAGGACTGATTTTTGTAGATATTAAAACCGATCGATCACTATTACAGAAAAAGTTATGCTAAAAATTTTACAAATAATAGATAAATTGTTACAGAAATTAATTTAACTTTTCTTATTTTTAAGGGCATCTGTTGGCGTCCTCATAACATGGTGTCCAGAGGCACATGCTCTTTGCGCTCCTACTTTGTTACGATGGTAAAGTATTAATAATTAACATAATATTTCTTAAAATTTCAATGGTTGATCGCATTAAATCGACAAACTATAATAAAAATTTTATCGCGATAGTACTACCCACGTGTTCGTTCATATACCGAAGTTTTCCTCTCGCACAATCTTTACTATTATTTCCATGTAATCTTTAGTTGTAAAACCAAACAATAATCGAGGAACTGAGTAGACCAGAAGGGGACGTGATCGATAGTAAAAGTAACCCACGTGATTATATCGGAATGAACCAGAGACATATACTATAAGTATGACAGGAGAGAGATCTAGGCGTAGAAAAAGGGATAAAATGTTGGGAGGGGCCGTTGATATAACGAGACAAGGGCTGACGTGCGGTAATTGAGAATCGTTAACGCGTCCTCGAGGGAGATCGAGCGGCTGGATTTTGTCAGTTCCTCTTTTACTCTCCACCGTCGTTAACCATCAGCTCCTCTCCTTCTTTTCGTCCCGGCTTCCTGGTCACGGTGCTGGTGACCTTCAACCGTTCAGGAGTGGATGGACCTTGTTGGCCAGCGGGCTGAGGTATAAGGTCAAGGTTGCCGTTGTCGGTGTGCACGGGATATGCGACCTCCGGATGCATCGAGCGAGATGCGCGCGCAGCCGGCGCATGCGCGCCACTGACCAGCTTGTCGTACGTCGCAGCACATCGTGCAAGCCATTGCCAAGGTCTTCGCTGGTCACGGGCAAACCGTTATAAGTAGCGATGGGCACAATCCAAAACGTAATCTAAACAAACAACTACCGTAACGTATACAGCGATGCAGTTTACTCCCTCCTATCCATGAGATTTTGCAGATCAAAATCGATAAATCTAGACCTAACCTAGATCTCACCCAGACGAGTCTGTATTCAAATCAGGTAAATAAATTGATTCGTTGATTTTGATTAAACAAACCAAATAGAACAAATGCATTAAATGATAAAAATTAAAGTCATACAAAACTCGTTGCTTTGTTGGAAATATTATGCATTTTTCAATAATGATTTGATATAGCATAAGCAGTATTTTGAGTTTACGCTCAAAATGGCCGTCCATAACGGCCGAGAAGAAACCACATACACAGATCGAAATGTGTATACTTTATTTGTACTTTTTATAAATTTGGTACGCGTGATGTAAATGCAGTCGAATTAAACGTTTAGTGCACTTTATTTTAGACTGTGTATCAAAAATAAATACGGTGTAACCTAATTGTAAGTCTTCGTGTGCAAATTTATCTTATAGCATTTGAGGGTAGTTAATTTTCGAAGTGTCAAATATAAAAACGTAATTATCACTGGGAATGCATTCCAGCTTACTATTTTATGGTTCTTGAACATAAGTCGTACAATTCATTATTATTTACGCGCAGTATTTTCAGAGATGAAAGTACCACGGTTTATGAAAATTAAACGGTTGTACTAATTATACAAATTTTTATGGTTATTTTGTTAAACTTTGTCTCAAATGGTTGTCGCGATTAACCGATGGTACAATTAACTGAAATTCATTGTATTTTCACTGATCAACAGACGGACTAAACTCCGGAAGCAATATTAAATTGAAGAAATATTAAATTAAAGCTTACAAAACGCAATAAAGATAAATCTTGTAAAACATTTCATATCATATACGTAGAACAATGCATTACGAACACATAGATTATTAAAATTAGGTTTGGGTTAGATTATACAACTCGAGGAAAAGAAATTTTTAGGTTAGGTTAAGAAACTTTTAGGTTTTTATCTACTAACTCTGAATTTGGCAATAAAGTTTTTTTATTGCATTAGGTTTTCTAGAGATAAAGACTATTTTACTATTTTCTGTGTTCTATGTAATGAAACAATTTGAAATCATTTTTTCATTATTGTACGTGACTTCTAATTACTTTTTTACAATTTTTTTTTAAGGTACTTGAATCTTCAATACAGGAACATGCGGGTATTAGTCCCATCGCTACTTTTAAGTTGCCGGTCGAGACTGATGCGAGGTCGTCGACGATTGTTTCTGGATAAGCTGTACTATTAACGTCTGCCCCCACCGAACAACTGTTTGCCGCCTACGCTGTGGTATGGTAAGATGAATTTCATCGGATTATTGAAAAAATAGCGATATTAATTAATACAAAAAAGTCATGATTCGTAAATTTAATGGCTTCGCATAACACGATTAAAATAGCCTTTCGTTAGTGTTGTGCATGTCATTGTATTTAATTGGGTTTTGAAATACCCTCAGAGTTAAACATTTGGTCTTCATCTATAAGTTACCTTCACGAATTATCAGTCTTTTACAAGTTTTCTCGCGAAGTGGAATCCACCTCCATCTCTGGGCAATATTAGTTTGAGGATACTACGATCTCTTTTCTGATGTAACCTACTTATATCCTTGCTATAGAATGTATTTTCCAATGCATTCGCTGCTGGAGTACCTATCAGGGGAATTTACACAAATCTCGCGTCAATAGAGTGCTAGATATTGTACTCGGTTCTTTATTCTATAGAAAACTGGAATGAAGGAATATTGATGCTGTATTGGCGTGCTCGTATAACTTAATCTGATGATCTGATTGCAGCTTGGAGCTATTATAACACTCAACAATATTCGACCATTGCGTAAGCTCTGTTTGTTGATTTCTACGCGACGCAACGTAAAGATCTTTTCCGTTTATAAGAAACTTTTGCCACAAGTACTATTTACGGAATATAAAAAACGAAGTCTAAAAGTATTTTCGTTAGTCCATCGTTAATAAGATATTAGGAAATGTTAAATGTCTTAATAATTAACTTCTTAGTAAAAACTATTCATACAATTAAAAGAAATCAAATCAAAAACTATTAATTGCGTCATTGTTTTTAACAATATAACTCACATTTTACGTTTATCAGAGAGCATAACATTTGCAGTTAACTCTCAGTAAAGTATTAATATTCTGAAACATTTAATAGGATATGTATTCGTTTTTGTGTTTGTTTTTTCAAAGTAAAATTACATTGCTTCGAGCATCATACCAATAAAACGCTACGAAATGTGACATTGTGACCTGCAAATAATAATTAATAGATAGCTCGGTAGAAACTTTCTTCGTAACTCGTGTTTGTTTTTTTTTCCTCTTAAATTATGGCTGGGAGATAGGTTCATAAAAGGAGCAAATGCGCGCAACGCGGCGCCTGCGTCACGACACCCGGTGTACATCCATGGCCAAGGTCTTCCCCGGTCACGGGCAACCCGTTATACGTGGCCGGGAGCCGACACTTGCTCGAGGTCGTTCATGATTGTCTTGTTCGTCCCAAGGCTCGAGAAAGGTTGATCTGGAGGTAAATCCACCTAGGGCATTATGGAAAGATACTAGGCTTATAAAGATAAGCGTTATTTTCATAGGTTGACAGTGATAGGTAGTAGTTGTCCTATGTACAAACAAATCATTTAAATAGGGAGTGTTGTCCATTTAGACGAACGTGTTCTGTGAACAATTTTAATTAATATTTCCATATACGAAGAGAAGTACATTCCATTTCTTTGTCCGTCATTAGTTTATATTGTTAATTTCCCCCCTAGTATACGAGGCAAGAATAATTAAATATTATTTTATAACAGAAATGTGACGTTGTTCTCAAACTAGTCTCTGTACTCGTTATTCATTAAAATTTTTAGATTTTTCGTGAAACGTAAGTTCTTTGGTTTCTAGTTTTCGATGCGAATATTATATGTTGAGATCCAATAATCAGTGACTGTTAGAAATCGAGTCGAGGTCGGGTCATTGTGTAACACCGAAGGATCTTGCTGCAGAGTAGTTTTTCTTCGGCTTATTGTCTTCAGCAGGTTATTAGTTTACCCTACGGAATTTCATTGAGTCATAATTATACCCACAATTCGCCAAACACAAACACATTTCAAATTGATGACTTATTTCGGAGTAAAGTAGATGTAATTTGCGATGCTAGGAAAGTTAACCCCACAATACAATACTATTGTTATTTACTTTATGGTCTATTAACAATCAGGGCATAAATATCTACGTTTTATAGGGATTGCAACTGAATCGGGGAATACAGTATAATATTCCAGGGTTAAAAATGTTCCGAGCATCGAAGCTATTCCACGAATTCTCGACACAGAAGCACCTTCAACAGGTGACAACGCTATTATTATATTTTTATCTTGCCCCTATCTCGTTGGACCGTGACCAATTTTTAATTCAATTCATCTCGGTCCCTAGATACGTGTTTTCATCGATGTTTTCGCGTAGGTCAGTTCTCGCTTTTGGCTGAGACCGTGAATGCGGTACATTTTAAATTCGGGATACTTTCCTTGTCCCATTTCCCGCTTTTTATTCATTCTGAGCAAATGGTATTCGGAGTACAATATTTAGTAAATACGGTGAATGGACGAGATTCATCAATTTATATATTTTGTTATCTGCTTTAAAAATTCAACATTACTGGTCAATCTAATACATTGTAATGTACGATAGGCTTAGGGAGGTTAAGTCTGTGTTAGTTTCCAAGGTACAGTTTTCCAGCTCGGAAACTTAGGGGTGGGAAACGAGAGAAACCTAACTTTGAAATTGAGGAGTAAACTCCCTGTGGTATCTTTAGATTTCCGGTTATTTTCCTCTCTTCTTGAAACGTATCTCCCGTATCCATACTTTCCCCGCGATGAAAGGGGGTTGGGAGTTGACGTTGGGCCATCGGAGGGTGGCAAGTTCAAGGTCGGTACGCCTGGGCCACGTCCGGGCATGCTAACCCAAATACGATTACGGTCTGAGGACAGTGGAGAGTCGAGACAACAAACTCGAGTTCTAGTTGGAGTATGCCGGGCCAATAGTACAAGGATCTAAGACCCAATTCTTCGTTCGAGCTTATACCGAGTGGATCCTCGAATAGGCACCAATCATACTCTTCTAAGAGGTGGTAACACCTATGAAAAAGAATACTCTTAGTTTTCACGTGTCGAAATGTACGTTTATAATTTTGTAATTATTGACTCCTTAGATCATCGCCATCTTTGAAAGAGTGTTTTGAGTGGTTTGAGTATTTTTTTCTTACCATTCAAGAATAGCAACCACGTCTGCGGATTTTATATTTTTTACCATGATCGAATAGCTCGCGTGGTGTACCAGAGGATATAATTGGATCGTCGATATCGCTAATGACGCAAGAGATCTTAATTGAATGGGCGAACTAGACTACTTTTCATAACAAGCAGGTCCATGAAGTATTCGTACGTCTTGACCTGGCCTTCTTACTTCAACGTCACCTTATTTTCGAATATTTATAAAGGACATTTTCGTTCTTTTTGCACCTTTTCGAGCGACTATTATTTACTGCCACGACTAGGAGGCAGCCTAACCTATTCCTTTAAATCTGATTTCATGCTTAATCGCGATTCATGCAATTGCATCATGCTTGCGGAAGAACAATTCTACGTAGTAGTGAACACTTCATGTCGATTACCTTGAACACCGAGTCCGTACATTGTGGATACAATTTCAATATTTTAACGTTATGATCTGCCATGACACGTTAGTATTATTTATATCGTGCCGAAATTTACAAATGATTAGTTGTTTCAGAGTTTATAACGATGAAAACAATAATTATTTAACTCGATTTGAAATCGAATAAAAGTTGGATGGATTGCGTGAAAATGAAAATTTGTTGCTGTTATCTTTTCACGTAATAGACAAATGATTGGTCAGTGCATGATAGTTGAAAAATACAAAATAATATCGTGGTTGCTAGAATAATAAGAACCTTGCAGACATGTTTCGAAGAAATATCTACCTTCTCTCAATGTAATAGCAAATTCCTGTGGATAATGGCTAACTTTTCTTCCGACGTTGATCCATAATGCAATAGCTTTTCGTTCTAATGAACCAATTTGTTTAGAAATGGTGAGCAAGAAAAGATTTATCGAACCGCATGTCGCGCGTTGTGCGAGGATGCAGGGCAATTCAAAAGGAATATTTTCCAAAATTAATTACTGGATAACTAAGTTCCGCGTAAAAATGTAAACTAATACATCGAATAATAGGAATAGGCGGAAAACATAGATTGTAAATTGGGGTTAGAACATTTGTACGACACTCTTTACTTCGTAACCTACCGTTTTATCGTTTTTTTTTTATTTAATAAATTCAACCTTTTGGCAACTATGCGTTTCGAGTTCATACACTCGCGTATGCATTTAGACGCGTGTCTATGTGGGAGGATGCAATGCGCCGCAAGTTGGCCGACATCGTCATTACGCTTAGTCACGAGGATTATCGCCTCGTAATAATGTCACCAGGACGTCTCATTACAAAACGCCCACCGAACATGCGATTCTCGGAAACAAGCGAATCAGACGAGCAAATATTTTTGTTTATCACTTCCTTGAATTTACCGGTTGCTCGTGGCTTGCTCCAGGTGCATCATCATCGATGTCATCACCGACACGTAATCATAATTAATGGTCTTACGTGTTCGTAATTACTTAATGAAAACGAAAAACCTCTCAACATTTTGCTCTATTCACGCGACCAATTCGATAACACAACAATTTAACGATTATTATTTGTAGCTTGTACATCCGATTAAAAAAATTACCCAGTTTGAACGTTAAGATTTAAATATTTTTAAAAATTATTTTGAGATTTACACTTTGCACCCGTTTGTTAAGATTTTAGTACCTAATAAAATAGATAGATGTACACGAGATCGAAACGTTTAAATTATTAACGAAGATATTTAACTACGCACTTGCATCGGGCAACGCCATTTTTTAAATCGACCTTACATAAACTTCCAGAAGCATCGAATTACACGAGTCACGTTAATGTCGTAAGATGCGACTCGTTATCGCATCAAAAACACGGGTTTAATGCTTCTCTTCGAACTGAGAAAAAAAAATTGTGGATTCTTTACTGTTTGAAATACCAAACGAGCAATTTTATGCTAATGCCGATTATTATCTAAAACGGAACACGGAAAAAGGTATCTTCGAGTGAGTTTCGTATTCGATCGATGCACAAAGCAAACAGTCGATTAAAGTTCCAAATGGGTAATCGGAAAATTGTGGTGTCCCTCGGGGAATAAACTTTAACTGCGGATTTCCTTACGGAAATTACCCCGTTCGCCCACCATCCGGCCGACGTTTTTCCGCGGAGCTGGAAAATCCATTCGCTCTCTTTTCCTATTTTCCGCGTGGGACGTGCATTGAAACGCGGTAACCTTGAACTTCATCCGACGTGCCTCCCACCCTTCCGCGCCACCCGTCATCGTTCCGTCCTCTCTTTTTGTATCGTATCTTCTTTTCCCTCTTGTCGTCGCTTTGTCTTCCTCTCTATAAACAACTTTTCCCTCTCTTATCGTTCTATCACATTCTTTTCTCTCTCTCTCTTTCTCTTCCGCCCTTTTCACTCAGCTCGTGTGATCCACTGACGTCACGGCTATCGACCCGAAATCCCGAGCTCGGGTACATCTATAAATACAGATTCTATTGCACGTGGAACGTTTGCACGTGTACATGCGTTCTCTCGATACGTCCTCCCATTTACGACTGAAACGGGTACGCACGACTCCCGTCCACCAAGCGTGAAACTTCCCTAAATCGTACCTTGGATGCTCCGTTATTCGCAGTACAACAGCGCAAGGGGTGATTTCTTACGAAATACACTGGACAAAAATAACAAAACAGTCAATTTTTAGCATCGGTAAAGAATGCAAAATTTCCGTTCGTCATATTTTTTTGTTCAACTTCGTTTGGGAATAGAATTATGGCCTGTTCAAGTTACTAAATCCACTCTGTATAAGAATCCATGTATCTCGGGATCGCTGTATCAAGAAACACTCCATTCGCGGAGACCGATAAAGTGCATCGAAACTCGGGAGTAATTTCTAAGATTGTACGTCAGAACTTCTTCCCTATACCGTACAAATCCGGAGCAATTTCGGCGATTGAAACTCGCGCGCAATCTTCCGGATTGCGTCCGATATTTGTTCATTTTCTTTTTCGTTGGGTCCTTGAAGCATCTGAAAAGAGGTTAATTCGTAATAAAGATATTTTGCGTACGGTTATTCTATGATCGTTGAATTAACACAATCACGATCTCCATTGCGTAACGATCGTTTTATCCAATTGCAGGTGGTTCATCGCGGCATCTTCAACCAGCCGACGACCAACGTTTCCGGGACAGTTTCTCCGTTGCGTTACGAGCGATTTTTGTTGACGCACGTAAAACCACGCGCTGTGTATTCATGCTCCAGCTCGACGTCATATACTCGTGACCTGCGAGCAGTGTATGTGTATAGTGCACGTAAATGTGATCTTATATACGTACCATGTCGGGACACATCAAGGGCACGACCACAGAAGCGAGGATTCACGATGGAAAATCACTATCGCGATGGCGGACAAGAAGCTCTCCGTGAAAATTAGGTAAGTAATCGCGCGTGCTCTTCAAAGTTACTAATCACATTCGGTAGAAGGCTGTTTGTCTTCTTTAGTTAGTTTTATCTTCTGTAAAAACGATGGAAACTTTTGCATACCCCCAACACATTGTTGCTTCATGAAATGTAAAAACATCCCCGATCTTGAAATTCTTTAACCGAAGGTTACGTATACGAGGTTTTATAACTCGTTCTTGTTCCTTTGTTTTATTGTTTGATCTACATAGGATACAGAACTGGTAAATTAATTATACATACGACCAGTTGCCAAAGCATTATTCTACGCACAGATAAATTACAACTCCTCGTGGATAGGCACAATTAAGTGGTAACTGTAACTGTTTATTCGCTATTATTGTAAAATATACGGTGTTCTCAGAATAGAGACCTAGCAGATTTAATTCTCCACGAATTACCCATGTATTAGGAAATTGTTTGCGCTGATATATTGTTATGCGTAAATCACAAAGGAGAAGAAGAGGGTTGCCAATAAAAAATCGAGATTTAAAGGATTCAAGAAATTATAAATAGAAATAAAAATATTGAAGTTTTGACAATTGTCAACGAATCAAAAAATCGCTTTGTATGAGAATGAAGTCTAAAACTTATAGTCAGCATGTTCGAGCGCGTGATAATACTAATGGTAATCGAGTAATTTTCCAGCAAATCGCGGCGATATCTGATCAAGTTATGTTTTCCTTTTTCCCCGCGTTTTATCCTGATAGTCTCAGGAAATTCCGATTTCAATTAGCATTGAAAGTGCTCCGGCGGACGTAGAATATGCTATGATGCATGGCGCGGGAGAACAAAGGAAGAATAACGAGCAACGGCGCTTCTGTTTGCGAAACGGGTGTCGTAGGAATGCAAAACTTCCGATCGTTCGCTAACAATGCTCGACGGAGAAAAGATGTGCGTCGATTAAAAAGAAAATCAACGATTAAAGGATATTATAGGATAAAGGATATATAGGTTTTTTAAATAAAAGTTCACCTGAACGAAACGCCAATTAATGTTTGTAACGATAAATGAACCAATTATCGACATAGTTTTGGATCTTTGCAGTTGAGCTGTAGGATTTTCCTTGCTTATATTAGAAAAGGGAACTGTTTAATTACGAAGACATAATACAATAATAATAAAAAGGCATCAGATTTAACTAAATGTTGGGTAAAAAGAAAATTGTCGACGATCGGACTCTCTTGTTGGCCGATCGTAACGCACGCAAGTCAGGTGGTAGAGCAATGCATGATGCATCCTTGACATCGACGGCCTTGTCAAGAATTTTTCTGCATTTGATTGTTGTTCCAAGCATGTTCCGCGAACTGCACTTTAGCAGATCTAGGAACGAAACATGCAAAGAGAGGGAGATGGAAACCGGAAAACCGAGGAAGATGAGGCGATAGCCTATCGAATGGTAGACGCGACCCGACCTTCGGAGAATCGTAGGATAGACAATAAGACAGATATAGTTGGTGGAACAAATATAGCGATCTCGTAAAAACTGCAGGATGCCAAGGCGGTGGCGATCTTGACTGCTGGGTGCCAGCAACTCAGGGCCAGCTTGGAGGGATCTTTTTCGAACTTTAGAACTTGAAGGGCTTGAGCGTTTCAAGGCAAGCAAACGTTGCGGGCAGTAAGCGTTAAATGGGATCTGGTAGCCAACAGATCGCCATCGTGTAAGGAAAAGCGTATTTAATCGTTTAAATCAAACAACGGTATCGCTTAATCCACTAACACGAATAGGGCAAATTTTATTTCCTACTGAGGAATACAAATTTTAGATTCACTCGTAAATTAGGATGTCTCCAGTGATTAAACTTGTAATCGTCGTAGATATCATATTTGTTATTTACTTTTTCTAGTCACGTGACATTTCTATCGAGTATGCTTTACGAGTAATGCTTGATGCGTTGAAATTATTGAAATTTGTTGTACTTTTATTATAAATACACAGACTGTCGAAACGAAAGCGAAGGACAGTACAAAGCCGGATATCGGAATCTTCGTACTATTTAGAGATCACGCGACAGATTATATCGAGTTTACATTTACGACTAAAAGATGTCACGATTAGTCCGATTCACAACGAAATTTGTTATTAATTCGCGTTTAATTCGAACAGAACGTACAGTTTCTAAAAACTATTTTTAGTTCGTCGGCCGGCCGACTGTTTGCCATTTCCGAAAGCGTCACAAAGGACCGTAGAACAGACCGGCAAACGTTTACGACCTCAACTTTTCTCTCATAATCGACTACACCTGAAACTGGGAAAACATTATGTCCTCCTCTTTTGACCGTTCGGAATTTACGACTCTTCGCGGACCGTTACGCCTTGAATATTTGCAAAGTTTCGGCCCTGAAATGTCGTAATGGATTTCGGGGGGAGGTCGAAGGGTAAGTGGAGATGATTTACGGCCACAGTTACTTCTTATTCTTTGTCGTATTTTCGCGCGTAAAACAAACTCTTCCGACGTAAAAATGAACATTTTCTTTTTAACGTCAAAGAAAAACCTTGAACTGCTATTTGTCGCGTCTATTCTAATGCACGAGAATCGTTCGAATCTTTTTCACTCTGAATCGTACCAAAGAGTTCGGATGATTTGCAACTTAAAACCGTTCGTGGATGTTGGGAACGGACGAATTCGCAGTTATTTTTAAACCTCTTACGTGTTTTGTTGCACTTAACACTGCAGAACGTAGATTATTGGAAATAGGGGTAGATCTATCGTGAAATTAATAAAATTTTAGCCTTCGGTCTTTGCGTAGAAAGAGTTCTTTGTCGATTTTTTAATGTAACTATTTGAACTTCAAAAACACAGGAGAAACTTTTTCTTTATCGTTTATCATTTTGCAATTTGTGGATTTCTTCGCGATCTAAGTAGGACATTTTATAAGAAAAGAAGGACATAGGAGTACACGTGTCATAAATCTATAGCATCGAGGAGAGAACTAATAGAAGGAAAGTAATAGGAAGATAAATATAGTTTCAGGGAAAGAAAGAGATATGCAGAAAGAATTATTGAATGTGTATATAAGTGCGTATAACGGACATTAAAAAAGAAACAAAAATGTAATCTACGATAATCTACGTTATACTGTACTTGTTCCCATTCAAGCAATTGTTTCGCTGAAAAGGTCTTGACTCCCAAATAATTTTTCCTCCCCGAAAACGGATGATTTACGAACGAGTCGTAAAAATTGCTCGAGCGTGGCCTTCGATGTTATATACCTGTAAACGAAAATCATGAAGTTCCGTTTGGAGCTGCAGGGTCTTCTAATGTTTCTCGATTGACATCAAACAGATTGCTTTATAACTGGCATGATTTTTCGAACAATAGCTCGTAAAATGTTCGATGACTCCAGGCTCGTGTCACGGTCGCTTCGCTGCTGATATTTTACAACGACAATGAGACTGTGTAAGATTTACTCTCCAATGTTTATTCAGCGAAACAGTTATATAAATAAGGTTTCATTCGTTCAACTTGAAATATCAAATAAGACACATTATTCTATTGGGGTGGGCAAAAAATTCCTGCTTAAATCTTAAAAGCACATTTGATAGTTAACATTTAACCGTATATTTTTGGGTACGCGCAAGTATCGGATAAAAAAAAGAATACGATCTCTGCGTTGAGCGGTACGTGAATCCTGAAATCGTTCTCGACCTCTGTTTCACACGTATATGCTCCTTCCTGGCGTTCAAATTGGTCGGCAGATATCGTTCTATTCAAGGTTAATCTGTTATGTACTTGTTATTAATAACCGTGGTCACTAGCGAAAGTCACGCCATGTCGTACCGGGATACCCTTGCACCGGAAATAGTCAGCTTTCTGAATGAACCGTCGTCATCCAGACCGATAGAACTTACGGAACTCCCACTGAAAACGTCTATTATTAAGCGTGACTTCAAGAAACTTGGTCGTTACTCGGAAAGCTGGCCAATTGTTATAACATTCGTTGCGCTTACTTTCGATAGCGCACCCAGAGTGGAGGATGCAAAAGAGCAATTCTGCAACCATTGCATTGTTTTTATATGTAACAAGACAAGAACAAACCCAACATAAGAATAGTTCATCGTGTTCAACAGTAAATCACAAATTACGTTGAGTTTCGTAGTTTGTTTAGATGGAAAATGTTATTTCTGTGAATTTACTTTTCACTGCGAAAATTATACTTTGTTTCTTTATAAAAAATTCTTGGTAAAAATTAGTAAGCAAGTTTAGTCGTTCGAATGAAATACACAACAATTGTATTGTCAGTACTATAGCTGCACCGATGTACCGATTTTATTCAAAATCTAATTTTTATATATTGTGGTAATTTCTATTTCCTTATAGGATCAGATAGTAAGCAGGACGTTCGGTTTTCGCGGGTTAGGTTCGTGATTCTCAGAGTGGGCCGGGTAAGCGAAGAAGTATGACGTGCTGTACCAATTATCAAAGTAGGTTCGATTTCCGTGTATGTACTGCAGATATTGTTAGAACAACGAAGTTACGTGCTCGTTTACTCAAGTGGTTGATGTGTACCGGTTTTAACGTGTAAGCACGTGTGTGTAAAACAGAGGCCAAAGTGCACCTATGCCCGCGATTTCAGGCTAAAAACGGAGCCAAGGATATCGAGACAATAAGCAGGGCTAGAGTAATTCAACTCTAATACTGTGCTGGTTCTTTGTTGACCAAGGACTGTCATCAATTCTAAAATTGTTCTTCCAGTTTATTCCACGGCTTCACACGCCAACAGTAAATACGTCATTGCAGTCTTTAACTTTTGGTTTATCAATGACTTCGAGAATACTTTTAGCGAATGTTAAAAAGTACAACGTACGTACGAAGTGTTGGAAAAAGCTGGTTCTGAGCTTGAGGAATGTACTAGTTGAACAACATACATTGAAAATCGGATCGGACTAGTTAAAATGATTTTTCTTTTTGATGCTTTGGTTCAAAGGAGCCTACGAGCCAATTATAGTACAGTTTCTACGAGATAAATTTTGTTCAAAATTGTCAATCTCTTATTATCTTAAATCCAAAACCAAGGATTTAAAACAATATTTGTTGAACTGTGTCGAATGGATATAGAAAAAAGCCGTTAGTATGTTGGTTACGTGATCATACAGTTGATAGAAATTGCTACTGGAAAGGCATACGAGAAAATAAAATACCTCATTTTATGGGTCAATGTTGTGTCGGTAATAAAAATAATTGTAAAAGTAATTGTAGATGTGGCGAGAATAGGGGATATATCGAGCGAGAGTTCTTCGCTGGCGAACACGTGCAATCACAATCGATCGGGAATTGCGACTGCAAGGAGAAACACAGGAAACGCGAGGAAAAACTTTTATCTCTGAAACTGTACGGCTCAGTGCACATGTTTATTAAGACTTACTTCTTTCAACGAGTCCTAGCAATCACCAAAGCTTGCACCATCAGTCTATTTTTATTCCGTATATCTTCTCAATTTCTTGATAGAATCGATCGTAATTGCTTTTAAGGTCAAATCCGTGGGACTTGCCTTCTCGCATTCATCTATTTACCTTCGGTCGTTTAAAATTACTTTTCCGCTTAAACGTCCTTGGTTAAGGCGAGGGTCTGCCAAGGTAATCCGAATGATTCGTCAAGGGTCATCTTCGTTTCAGAGAAAGCGTGACTTTCTAGAGATGTTTACGAAAGTCATAAGGCTCCAAGGGCAACTTCTCGAAACCGAGTTTTCACCGCACGGGCTGCTAAACAGACCTCTCTGCGGTTTCGTACCTAAATTTCGGATCGATGCATGCTGCGAACCAAGCCCGATTTCACGGTTTCCGGGAACATTTGTCGGGTGAAAACGGCTGGAAAAATTTTAGAAACGTTTCTCTCAGGAACGCGTTTCCGTCGACGTTCGTTTCCAATCGGTAACAGTTTCTTCGCGAATACTTTTTATTTGAAACAACCAGTACGAAGATCTCTTTCTATGCGTTAAAAATCAATTAAAAACCGAATTCAGGAGGAACTACGATTTTCGTACGCAGAAATTGTATTTCGTAGCGTTCGTCACGCGCTGGAAATCGACCGTTTTACGCTGGTCGTATAACGCAGTGTAATTGGATGAAATACAATTCGTCAGGTACCGACGGTCGTAAATCTCGGCCAGCTATAAACGGTCGATTCTTTTCACTTTCGTTGAGACGAGCGAGAAATGTGTGTCATGAGGTCATCGTGCCATTGGCCGTGTTCCACTTTCGAGTCTCCTTTCCCTTTTCGAGAGCGAACGACATCGCGTTTACACGGTGTTCGCGTTTCGAGAAAGGAAACCAATACAGAAGAAACAACTTCTTTTCCTTCCTACTTTTGCGTCACGCAGGATCGCAGGAAGTGGCTTACAACTGACTACGAAATATCCGCCATTTATGTCGGTTATTAAAAATTGTCGATTCAGTCATTTACACTTCCAGGTTGTTTTATCAATATGATTAATAGTTCGGTAAATGCATTGTTTTTTAATATTAACTATATACTTTTTCCCTTTGGAGCATTTTGAGTTACGTCAACTCTGTAGAGATGATATATGTACTTGATAGAGATATTTCTTTTTTTTATATTGCAAAATAGAATGTTCCATTACCATTCGAAGCGATCGTCAAAAAATGTGACGACGACTAGGACATTAACCATACCTGATAGTTGTGACTTATTATAGTCGTAACAATATTTTGAGAACGTCAGTATAACATCTGCATCCTGTTCATTACTGTTTTCAGTCGCAACGGTTTGAATACCATTGTACTTAAAATACGAACACAGGGAGAGATAAATCCCACAATAATCGAGCAGTCATTAATATCAGCCCACCTTTTCTGTGTACAATTCTTTTCTCTCGCATAGTTACATAAATTCATCTCAATGCAACGTCGCTAAACTGGTAATACAGGGTGTGTATTGTCACACTTTCTACCGTAATTACTCCATCGACCAGAAACCAGATTTATATTCTCGTTAGAATCACAATGCGAGTAGAGTGTCTCTGAAATAGTAAAGCGTAGGCATTCGGTGTTTGATCGACCTAAAAAGTACATTGTTCGAAAAATCGTAGCACCGTTCGGTAGGCGAGTATTTATTTATAGCGCGACGAAAATTATTAACAGTCGGATTGCGGAACCGGGCCACCTCTGACCCACGCTTTCAACTTTACCGAACTTTAGCAGATTTCTATTGTTATATTATAATACGCATGTTTATAAATTTACTGTTTATCGTAAATCAAGAGTTCGTTTGAAATTAGTTAATTATTCACGTCGCGACATGAATGAATTCTAGTTCGCTCTGTCTGGTTTTTTTAGGCGGAACAAGTACTTCGGGGTCAGTAAATGACTCGAAACTGGCGTAATCGGTAGCTGTTAATACTGGTCTACCTACTGGAAATAATAAATTCCACACGAGACACGCACCGCGTTATATAATATTAGTTTATGAACCCGTAATGACACCGTTACACGGAGACACGGTGGTACATATCCTAATGCAGTTATCGTACGTTCGAGACGTCGTAAATACGATCGCGGATGGACAGGAATCGTGTAATCGGACAGTCATTAATATCAGTCCACCTCCTCGATACAATTTCAAGCTCCGCCCGCCACGTTTATCCCGGAAACGGCTTTCACTTTCTCCCCCTCCGTTCTGCCAAGGTAACTTTCACTAACGAGGCTCGTGCGCGCACCTACGATCGCGGATCGAGAAAAATGAGAGGAAGAAAGAATCGGGTTTCTGGGTCGCCAGGGAGACAAAGAATTCCCGTCTTTTCTTTCCTCCGGATGACCTCGTGAACTTGTTTTGTACCTGCCTGAACGTCGTCTGCAAGGGAAGCACTCAACTTGTCCCCCTTCGATTCTAATCTGTCGGGTTTTCCATCGAGAACGATAAAACTTTCAGTCACCACGGCTGCCATATTTGTTTTTCGTTTTTTCGATCGAAAGCGTTCGAGTATCTGCAGAAACTCGCTACGTAAAAACGCAAATATTTGTAATAAATCTCTTATTACGAAGATCAGATTAGTTTAAATATTACATTTTTTCTAGCGTAGCAACTATTTGAATAGTGTACGAGGATTGAGGAGAGCAAAAGCCAACCCTCGATTCTATTAACCCTGTGGCGTCGTCTCCCATGCTCGCCACCAGAGGGGTCACGCTCTCACAAGCACTCGACCGACCTCTCGGTTGCTGTATATACATTCCAAAAATTATTTGGAATTAAATCGTACATCAAGGGGTTTAAGTGTGATAATTGTGGAACTAGCGTATATTATTTTACTCTCGTCGGAAAAGGTTGTGCACCGCTGGTGTAAGGGATGCCAGAGCTCGCGCGTGGAAATTGATATTTTAAATGGCGGGGGGAGAAGCGTGCAGCGTGTTTCCCAGGGTTGCACAGGTCCGTGGGCTCGACGAACGGTTGTAAAATCAAATATACTCCGCGTCACTGACAGACGTTCGCAATTATGGCCGGCAATCGAGGCCCGTGTCAATAATCGTAAATGCATAAACCCGTAAATGACGGGCACGAGGAGGCACGCGAGGGCCACGCTCTAGTCGGCCTCGCAAAAGCGGGAAACGTTCCGCGTCCCTTTCGGTCAGTTTGCGAAGAGACGTCAGTCAGTATCGATCGACGCGACCTTTGCTTCTTTCCTTTTTCGGGGTCTGACGTTTTTATGGCCGATAGAAACGTTCGCTTTTAAATTTCATTTTCGACCTGCGAGCACGACAGATGTTTCCGCCACCGACTCGGGGCATTAATGATATTCCTATTCTGACGTTTGTCGTGCGACGGTGAGACTCTTGCACGCGTTTAGTATCATAGTAGACGGTAGCTTGGTAGATGTATTATAGATATGATCATCGATTATCAAATTTTCATACCAACCAGCGATGTTAATCTTTATTTCAGGTTTGAAAAATTCTCTGATCGTGACGTCGTGACGCTCGCACTTATTTAAAAATTAATCGTGTCGATGGGAATGAAAAATTCGAAACAACGGAATTCTAAATTTGTACGCCACGCTCTCGACTGTAATAACCAAAACGTCGCTTTGATACATAGAGTGTATTTTGTCGCAGAAATGTAATCGGGTCGGTCGAATGAACTACGGTAGAAGACGCCTAAGCGAGCATAGTGGAGGTCGATGCTCGTGAAATACAAAGACTGTATTATGCGACGCCGGAGCTAGAGTCGAATCTAGCACGCGTATCAAGATGTATTATTCGGACTAATATCGGACGTATTATTCCGGCGGTTCGTGGCCTTCGTAAGGGATCGAACAGGGACATGGTAGCACGCTTCGAAGAGCTAAGTGGGTCACGACCCCGAAATATATACCACCGAACTGTCTACTCGCACGAGTTCTATAACACTCTGGTTTTAGGCCGTCTGCCTTTCGAGGTTAAAGGTCAACCGGCTTCTACGTCTCACAGAGAATATATTTATAGAGGTAGGATTGTTTCCTATCGGAACGATCTTTCGTCCACAAGGGATGTCTTCCAATTGGAATTTATTACATACACAGGGGGTGTCTTCGATCGGGACTTGAACAATAATTTTCGTTAAACTTAGAAAATTTGTATTATCAACTCAACGTTTCGCTCCGTGATTCGGATAGTTTTCGAGAGCGTTAAGTTTAAAGCAAGATGGCGGCCATGACAATCGAAAGTTCTATCGCTCTAATTAGAGAAACCATACGTCGTAGATGTTTATATTTATCATTGACAACGTCGTTGAGTATCGAGTTTCTGTAAAGAGCGAACACGTGGCGAGGATTTATCGATCATCCAAGACCACTCTGTCTCGCAACAGACAACAACAGTCGCCTTCCACGACCAAGTTCAATTCACTTTCTACATAGTTCCATAAATAGTTTTATGGTCGTTCTTCGCGCAAATGGGATTGATGCATGCCCCGGTGTCTCGTCAGCGAGGAAAACGATCCCTCGACCTTGTTTTCGATCGTCGAAAGTAGAATTCGTGCATGTCGCGGGACGAATTCCTTCGGGCACATTGTCTGCTCGCGAACAATGGTAGGGGAATAAGCTAAACGCGAAGTGGGTGAATAGGTCAGAGGAGCTACAGTAGAAGCGGAGCACATCGTCTTTCTCCTCGGGCAGAGAGGATCGCGAGACACGGGACTAAATCGAAAGTCGACGGCGTGTGTGGGAAAGCTTATGGAATGATACACTATTGAAATTCGTCGTCGATTGCTCGGTCGCTCGCTTTCGCCCGTGATACTTAACAGAATGTAAAAGTTTTCGTCATCGTTTCGACGGGTTCCTCTGAAAGGGCGTACGCGTCCGCTCGCGAACAGATTCGAACAGAATTCTAAAATTACTCATCGATTACTTACAGACGCGATGCTGAAAATAATTACTATATACGCCACTGTACAGGGTGATTTTACTAGGTCACCCCGTAAGAAACGATGGATCGATAGGGTGGATATGATCACGGTTTAACTTTGGTTAAATTCAAAGTTTTATCGAGAAAGTGTCAATGATACTTAGTGCTAGAATATTTGGTCCTAACAAGAAGTCGAGAAAGATTGATTTCCATCCATTTCTCTCCAAGTCGATTTCCAATTTTATTTATATATTTTCAGTGTTCTTTGAATCGTCCACTCTTCTTTTAATTGTTAAATGACTTTTTGTTGTACGTACCTTGGTCCGCTTAAGACTCTGTCAAGAGGTGCTGCCCTCTGGACGGCGTTCCCCGAGTGAGAAGTCGCGGTAGATCCCGATCCACGAGATCATTCGAACCAAGCAGCTGCATCGCGATCGCAGGAGGTTCGTCGATCGTACTCTCACTTTCTCTGCGATATTCCCGACGACCCGGTTTCAGGCGACACAGTTTGCTCCGTCAAACGAGAAAGTGAACGCAGTCCTCCTTCTTGTTTTCAGTCTCCTTTCCGCGGGAGAAATCCTTTTGCGTAGGTGAGACCGCCGCGAAAGCTTTTGTCCACGCGGTGCAACGCGGTAATAAGTGACTCAGGGAAATTATTACTTTAGAGAAACGACGGTGATAAATCTGTTTTAGCGACTTCCTAGTAAAACGATAGACCTCGTTACGGAGAAAGCTTAAGCCTCGGTTGCAAGCAGCTTTTCTCGCGTGGGTCTTTGCTGTGATATATTATTTGAATGCTGTGCACAGTCTGTTACTATCTCTTGTTACATTGCTGTCGGCTATCTCATACCACGCGAGTAAAATCGTTAATAATACATTCAGTAATGATATCTTCGGTATGCCAGCCAGCCACGCGTGTTAACCATCTATTAAATTATGTTTACCGATTGAAAACCTAACAAAACAATTCCATTTTCTAATAGAGGCATTTAGTACTGCTTTTCGTTACTGTATTTTCGTATTCTGACGCATCTTTTCTTGCGTTCTGATACAAGGTGCTTCGAGCGTAGAAAAGAGTAAACAAAAGACGAAGGGGATATGCTTAGTTATGGGTCAGAATTTGAAACACAAATTTCAAAGTGTAAAAATACGATTCCTCTGGGCAACAATACGCTGGCGTAAGCTGGTATTTTCAGCGGGATGACAAATGCAAAGACGGTCTGACGTCAGGGATCACAAAGGACGCTGCATTGTCACGGAGGTCGACGGTTCGTTCCGTCGTACGAGGAAAGCACGAAAGTCATAGAGGAAGTAGTTTATTAGGGAGGTCGCTGAAACAATGTGCATTCGATACGTGGTGCCTATATTTAGATTCTACCGAACGTTACAACAGAGAGGACGATCTCTAACGACAATTTATTTTGGAGCACGAACGTTAGGGTAAATTAAGTTTGCTAGATACGAACGAGCCTAAATCTTCTATTCGTTATTCGTGAATAATATTTTAAAAAATTTCTCGATGTACACCGTTCTTAAAGGGTTAAATCTGCATTGCCGAAGGGACATTGCTATATTTTAAACGCGGAAGACTCGCGCCGACAGGTTTTGTCGCACCGTTCAAATCGTGTCACCTGATTAATATAACGATGATAAATGTTTGTTTGATCAAATGACTCGTAAATAATATGACAACATTGCTCTACAAGCATAGTTAATTAATATTATTAATGTCATGTCTCGTTATGGATAGTTTATACCGTTCAATATTGTCGTTTTTATGTTACATCTATTTTATTTTTCCGTTTGCCCATAATTATTTGGGTCTTTGCTGAAGATGGTTCAAATCTGAGATAAGGACATTCAACATTATTATAATTGTGCTCGTGTAGCTATGCTGTCAAGTTATTTATTGTCTAATTGATACTATGTATCAGACACGTTTCCTTCGTTTCAACGAATGTACTTTCGTTCGGTGACGATAAAAAGTTGATATTTATTCTGTTCTCACATCGACACACGCTTCTGGAAACGCTCATAACACGCGCGTGTGAGATCATCCACACATTAAGCGTCTTTCCTACGTGAGTCAAGGTCGGTTTCCAAGGTTTATCGAAACGTTTCCTAGTTGATTACGTTCAATGGAACGTATTATGCATGTGCGTTCGACTAGATGTCAACTGATAGCTGGCTGTCCTTAAGCGCTTCAATTGGGCCCGTCAGTAATGCCAAATGCACGTAAACATACCTGACGTATCGTTTCGTAAACGTGTCTCTAATCGAATCGAACCAAAAATTCATGTCACTTTTGTCAAGCTAGTTGAATTTTATTTAATAAATTTAGATACGTACGGTAAATTATCTTACACTTAGCAACTGTTTTATCAAAACCTTTGTGTTCTATATGCATGCAGCAGAAACCACTGAATTTCCTGAATACTGTATTCAGTAGTAACCACTAGATGTCTTGAATACTGTATTCAGGAAATCCAGTGGTTAGTACTGAATAACTACTGGCAGATAGCAAAACGTGATAACTTGAAAAATTTCAATCGCATATTACATATCTCGTAAACGAAGAGAACCGTCTTATTTTGGCCACTAAAATCTCCCATTAAAATTTTTCCAGCGGTAGTCAAACACCCTGTATATTGTATGATACTGTTATGAAAGACTTTTGATTGAAAATTGAGTATGTCTGTCAATTCCAAGTTTGAATACCTATTCGTTGTCGCTTTGAACGCATAACGAGCTCCAAAAATGTAGTATTCGCAGCAAGAGAACCTACTAGAGTGATTTACAGAACAGAATAGTTAACAAAGTTGAGTGATATTAAGAATATTGTTTGCAAACAGTTTAGTAAAATCGGATTAAGAACTACCAGAGTACAAACGAGGCTATAACTTGGGAACAAGGTCAAATAGGGCATATGTTCGCTGGAACTTTTTTCATGGTGTCTGTGTCCCCAATTCGACGTTGAAGTGGGTCCCACGCGCCACGATATATCCTGGATAAAATTGACGGCAATAATCTTTCACTTAAAAATCTAAGAGTTTGCTTTCAAACTGCGAACAAATAGAATGTGATACGTTACTTTTGGTTCGGTCAGTTGGTCAGTCGGGATTAAATTCCAGATTTGCGAGGAATACACAATATTGACCTGAAGAGTCGCGTTGAACAAGTAAAATGCAATGGAATGCCCGCGCGTATGGATTGCAATGGTATACGGATGTGTAATGGCGACAAGGTCTACGGCTCGAGCCGTTGAACGAAACGCGTAGACAAAGGAGTCGCGATCAAGGCCTTCGTAGCACGTGTGTAACTGCCTTTGACGTTATGGGGAAACATAAATAAAGTCAGGGTCGAGTGACCGCGCGTCATCGTCCCTTCGTGGCACATTGCCGACCCGTTCCGCCCAATAAATGATGGTTATTTACTATCAGCCTCAAAGAAAGTTTTACAATACGGACAAACTTTCTGTAGAATATGGAGTCGAGCTGCTGCTATCGATTATTAACAAGTTATCGATATCTTAACGATATTATTGATAATTATGGATGATTCTTCTAGAGCCTCTAATATAGAGTATATTACGAGTGCCAAAGAGTAGGGTTCAGGACGTATACATGTGTTGATCAAAAAATTATATTAATGCATCGTAGATTTCTTGCTCGATGAATCATCGAAACCAATTTGACCTCTTATTGGTTCGGATAATCGACGTACTGCCATGTTCGTGAACCGATCAAACTTTCACGAAATGGACTCCGTTTCTCCGGCAATTAAACGTATCGGAGTAATTGGAATTAGAGTCGGCATCGCCTAATGGATAGGTTAGCAAAGTTTGCAGGGAGTTACGCGGCTAACTAGGACAAAGACAATTTGCAGCGTCGGAGGACATCTGCTCGTTTGTATAGACCGAAGGTCCTACGAGGCTTTTGTTGCACACAATGCCGTAGTTGTTCGGTTAGTTAGACGAAGGGGACAGACGCGCGATATTTGCTTTAGCCTTTGCGCTGCGATGATCGGCCGTGGATCGGGCCGTGCTATTAAGGTGATTGTTGCAGGTAGATAAACAGGTGTGGTAAGGCCGTGAGCGAGTCAAATCTTACATGGAAGTTGACCCCGATCGTTTTCATACGCCTTATTAATTATGTGCCTGAGATATTTATTCCCCGAAGAAAAACCAATCGATTGTTATCTCGATACCAAGTATTGTTTACAGCCTCGTTAAAAGCTCGAAGGTGTCGGGTGTTAATTACTGCTCCCTATACTTTGTTAGTTTCGTCGACAATGTTGTCAAAATATATATACGTTTTGGACGTATTTTAACTTCCAATTTGAGCTATGGATAATTTCTTTTCAACTTTTCCGAACCAACAGTGGCGAATTGAACACATATTCTTGGACTTCTTGCTTCGAGTAGCCAAAATTAAAACACCGTAAAAACTTAAGAGATTCAAGAAATACGAACAGAATTTCGTCCCTGCTCGGAAGCCACTGAATCAAATCATTCTCGTACTTTCAATGATTGGCACCTGTCGAACGCTATTATTAGTTAGAAGCTGCGAACGACAGCGACCGTCAAATAATTATCGGTGTATTGGTTTCGATATGTATACGTAAGGACGCCTTGGGCAAGGATTGTTCCCGGTTTCTCTTTGAGGCCACTTTTGCCCCAAGGACGCGTGCGTCGACCGATTAAGTCGGCGCAATTATCACACGGGGACCAGTTCCCGCTATTCCAGTTCTACTCTTCGTTACGTAATCCCGATTGTCGGATCGCATAAATATTCTCGCGGGATCCGTTATGCCGTTGCACGCGTGAATGAGCCAACGCAGCCTTTATGCAACGACCTTCTTCTGATTCCAAACCGCGCATTCACGACTGCATTCTTCCACGACGATTGCTCGGCTTCGAAGAGGAAACGGTGATTTCATCCACTGAAGTTGTCTTCTTTCACTCGGTTCTACAGCCCGCGGAAACGTTCGTCAAGATGCTTCCGATTTTTCTGTTCCACCCTGACGATTATCAAAATGACAATAGAAATTTATTAATGGTTACTGGTGTGTGCTATTGAGATTCGTTGTGAAATTTCTTGACACGTGACATGCATGAGTTGTGCCTGAAACACATGTGGTTTCAACAGAACGTGTGAAAGACATAATTCTGGGACGTTTGATGATGTCCAAAAATTATGACATCGATCGGCTGAACTAAGCATGAGTAGAAATAACGAGTAATGAACAGACACGTTATAAAATTTCGTTGTAGATTTTCGATTAACTTTTTTGTGCGGAATTTACCATATTTGTACATCTACTCATGCTTGTACTATCTATTACCGTATACGAAGAAAATCAATAGTTTTTATTTATATTTAAAGTTATGTAAAAACAAAATAAAGAAATTCTTCTAGAATTCGTTTTTGAGAAACACTAGACGCGAGGTACGACTTTGGTGCATTTTCTTTGTTGTACGAGTTACGTCTGAAAGATAAACGATCCGTCAATCGTTGCACAAAAACGTTCTTACGTAATTGTACTAATTGTTAATTGCGGTATTGGAAACCGCATTGCTGGTAATGTTTTGTTTAGGGTATATGGGTAGAAACAAAGGTGGCGTCGAGACGGTGAGTAACGTTAGTTCCAGTTTTTCGAGAGAAAAATCTCGATATAGGAATCAGGAGGTCGTGATGACGTGTTGCGAGTACCGCTATCCTCTCACCTCCGTGAGAGGTGTCCTTCATCGGCCTTGGAGTCTTGTCCGTTTTCTTCAATGACAGCCGTGAGTTAATTATTCATCCGTGATTGTTCTACATTTCTCTCGTTTCCATTTCCATTTCATTGCTTCGTTATCGGCGTCGATTCCCGGACTCTTTCGTCTACGATTTTGCGGCTCAGCTTCTTGCTCCATTTCTCGCTGAGTGACGTCTTACTTATTAACGCGTCGGACAAGAGCAAATCAGTTTAGATCCACCGTATCGTGAGTAATGTGCTACGAATACACAGTCAGCGAAAAGTGTATGTTTGAGTAACCTGTGGTCAGAACTGACCATGGTCTACATTCCCAATGACGTGCGCGATCTTGAAAATCGTTTCAGTGTAGCTCGAAGGAAAAAGGCGGATGCTTTTTGCGATTAGAAGTCATTTCTATTTTGTAATTGTTTCCATGTTGCAAAGTCGCGTTAGTTGCACATGGAATGGTACAATTGAAAAAATTTAGTAGAACGTCGCATAAACTATTAGAATTTAAGATGTTTTGGTTATCATGGTTAGGGGCCCTGAAAAATGTTCCTCGCAAAGGAGACAGTTTGTTACGTATGTTCAAGTTTGTTTGGCTAGAAATATAGGTTTACGATTAAGCAACATCGTCAAGGATATTTCAGTAATGTTTATCTCCATCTACATCTCGAAGGACACTGCATAGAGAATGACACGATCGATATCTTGGAATTGTGCTTCGTATTGTATGCAGTTTGCTATAACGGACCTCCAGCTAACAATCATGCTGACCTTTGTCACGTCACATTCTTTTCATCGTAATTGAAAGATATTTACTCGACAGTTCTCTATGGTGGATTTCGCGAGTATCACTTGGCATTGAAGGGTACAGTTGAAAAAGATCGTTTTCCCTTCGATTTTCATACAAATCTAGGGGGTTCTCAAATATTTTGTGCCATGGACTTTGAAAGTTTACTGTCATTCTTAAATGCAAACTTCGCGTATTAGTGGAACCACTTGATAGAAACTTGAAATTTACATGTTGAAAATTGGATTACACCATTGAATCGATGGAGTCGTGTGCATGTCCTTTTGACTCGTCAAAGTGTCAAGGATATCTTGACGATTAATTGCCTGCAACGTCCAGATTGTCGGCTTTAAGGAAGTGTTCACGACTCGTCTAGACGGAAATGTTGGTAAAAGGAAGGTATCTATCAACCGCAACGTCCTGTGTCGCATTACAAAACTTTCAGGGTCGTCGCGAACGTGAAAGAAAGCCATTATACTTGCCAGTTGCCGATCATAGTTACTCACATACTTTTAACGAAAGCATTTAATAACCGCTGTGTTTCTAAGCGAAGTAAAGTTTAATAAAAACGCCTTATAACGAGACATTTGATACTCACGAGTAGAACTTCCGTTTAAATTATCCTATTTATAACGATCACTTTGATATCTAGTAACTCCTTTCACTATTAACAATCGACACCTTGCTGTTGAATGCAACGAGATGCAAACATTTACCAGTGGAATATTTAAATAGCGCCGAAAGAACTGAATTTTTTCGCAAGTTTAACGATATTCTCGTAACTCTGAAAAATTTAAATAATTTCAGACATTTTTTTTTTGTATTCTTCAACACTCCAATTATTTACTATAGCAAAAGAAATTCAAACATCACACTTCCAGCGCGAATAGAAGGACGGATGTGTCAACGCGAATAAACATTTAACCGTTCTGTTGGATATTACATAATGAAATTTAAGGTTCAACAGTTTTTGCGAGTAAATATTAGGTTGCTGCATAAGTCCTTTACATTTGCGAAGTAAGAATTTTTGCCGTTTCTAGGAAGCTCGTGGTACAAATATTAACTACAGACAGCAAAGAAACTGATTGCAATGGTGTCGAATTCAGTTGACCACGCAAGGCCACCGAGAGATTAATTCTACCATTTTCTTCTCCACGTTTTCGCGCAAAACATTGGCCATGCTCTTTTTGTCTTTGGCTTGGTTTCTTAGCAATCTATCGCTAATCTTTTGTTTTATACGTTAAAAGTAACGAAAGAAGCCGGTCTTACATCTATCTAAGATACTTTACTACCAAACTCACTTTCTGCATTTCGTAATTATTTATACGACTCTGTATTTAAAACCTGTTAAGTAAAAATATTATGGACCGACACTTTTGATTCCACGTTGAAAGAGGGAAAGTACGGTGTCCCCGAATTCGCGAGCTGCAGGAAATTGCGGTTTTTAAACGCAATTGTCGTTCCCACCGTCGATGGGACTCGACACTGAATGGCCGTTGGTGAAATGCGACACAGGACATTGTGGCCATACTCGACAATGTTTACTCCTTGCATAAATGTAATTCTCACCGCCATTGTTTCGATCGAGTGTTTTCAGACTACATTGTAACTGATACTTTCATATTATTTCGGTATTTGAAAAAATGAAAGATGAGGGGCTACAGTCATTTCCTTAATCTGAAAAATTTTTATTCACTGCTCCAGAAATTGCTTTATAATTCTTATTCTTAAAGTGAGTGAAATTTTTTGGTACGAAACTTACTTTGCTTGGACGTTACAGATTCGTGTCCGTTTCAATTGAATCCACTCCTATTGATCGCGGGGGTTCAACAAACTCGTCGAGCCGGCGATAGGAAAATAAAAGAAGAGGAAGCTTTATCTCGGTGCTCAATTATCAGCGAGCGAGCGATTCGAAGTGATCTCGGTCACCCTTCAAGATCTGACCTGACCTCGGATCAGAATTGAACGTCGGGACTTAAAGCGCGCGAAGTAGTGCTGCAATCCTAACCAATCAGCGAACAAACAGACACGCCGGGAATAAAGGTGAGCCTAATTGGCGCAATTTATATTCAAACGAGGTCCACGTCCTTGACTGTTCATCGCGCGCCAGTAAAATTGATAACCGTTCACGTAAGGGTTCAGGGTACGTCCAGACTTGAGTCGAGCGCTGAACCGAGTCGCTTAAAATCACGTTTCTACGTGTGAAATATACACGTAAAATTTTTTTTAATATTATACAAATAATAGTCATACATTAAAAGCAAAATTTAATTAAATTCAGCGGCGATTCTAGAAGAGCTCAAAGGGAGGGGCTCGTGAAAAATCGTGAGAGAAATTCATTTTAGCGGATTCCGTCTGTTTTGTTCAGCGTAGAAACGCAATCTGGAAGATAATGGTTTAACCAACACTGAGAGTCTTTCTTGCTTGGTTTTCTATTCGCTCCCACGCTGGCTTTTATCGAAAGAATAGCAAGCATAGCTGGGAATGTGGCTTTAGGTGGTTCGGTCAGGTCTGTATGCGTCCTAACGCGGCGACAAATTCTGACGAGACATTCTCGGTTGTCGACGACGACGACGCGACGTCGGGGTCATTCTACGCCATTATCAGCCTTTTATTTTACTTTCGTCGCGGGGACGTTGCACCCTGAGGAAGGTCAGGCTGCGGCATCGCTGTTCTCTTCGCGAGGAAAACAAGCCTCGAAGAAACCGCGATCCATTATCGGAAATTTCAAACGCATACTTGGAATTGCTCAGCCGTGATCCCTCGTTGTGCAACCATTTTCATGGTTGTGGTAGATCGTTCGATGTTCAGGGTAACATCGGGACGAGCGGGGAATTTGGATTAAAATAAAAATTAAGAACACTGAGAGTAATACTTGCGCGTAAGGTCCTGCACTTTTCGTCGTCTTAATTTGTTTATTAGCACGATACGCGATTCAGGGTAAACAAATTACGCGGGCAGCAGACCGGAGAACGCTGTATCAGAAATTTGGCCTTGCTTGAGTCATGAGTTATAGTATCTAATTACAAATATCACCGTTAACGCCGCCTTTGTAGTTATCGCGTCAGCTATTATTGTCTCTTTATTCGACGCGTTCTGATAAGACACGGAGGGGTCACCCTGCGAGGCTATTAGCATTTATTTTGCACCTATCAGTAGGATATCGCCCCCTGAGAAAGGTCAGTCATGGACTTTGATCGAGTTCTCACAAAGAGGTGGTTAACATTGTTGATTGTAAACCGAAACAGCTTTATCTTTCTCTTTATTGTCGTATAAAGGCACCGTAGATATTCCGAGTACCGAATGATTTCATTTCGTTCAGTTTTGTTTACAGTGATATTGCACTTTCAGACTTGTACAGGGCGGTTAAAATAAATGTATTATACGTTTCTCGAAATCAAAATTTTATTTTTGCTGGACAGGCATACCATTTTAGTCAAATATTTGACAATGACCTTGTCTTGACGTCATTTTCATTCAAAAGAGACAAAGAGAACAACGTCTGATTATAGAAATGATTAAAGGAGTATGGTTAGGGAAGATTCGAGTTTGTCAATTTAAATTCGCTAAACTTATATCACCCGATGCTCGTTCAGACGTGAAATAAGTTTTGAAATTCATGGATATTCGGTTGTCATCTGCAGGCCGGTCATTTTAGTCAAATATTCGAAGATCTTGTTTTGACGTCATTTTCATTCAGAAGAGACAAAGAGACCAACGTCTGACTGTAGAAACGATTAAATAGAAAATAAAATTTATATACGATGGTGCAATTACTTGCCGCAGCTAACTATTGTTGGACAGTTAACAATTTATTAACTAACGAACTTAAAGTTTCATTCAGTTATCGCGTTATTTTTGGACGTTTGAAAAATGTCTGCTCGAGCATCCTTGTCTCGCGATTCGCTATGAAAGACGTTTTTCATCGCGGAAGGTGGAGAAGTTATAGCGCAGAAAATGGGATTACAGACGATGCCCCCAAATAGCTCACGGTACATTGTAAACTCAAAAACGGTCCAAGGTCCAAGTATCCGACATTCACCGACGCGTTTGATTATTTGAAAATGGTCGTCGTGTCGAGTAGCGCGTGGACGCACGATGAAGATGTCCTTCGACCGTGTTCTTTCAGCATTCCATGTACTCGTAAGTACACACGCACGTGTTTGTTCCGCGCATGCATGAACACGCGTTTATGTCTCCAACAATGATGGGATCGAGTTTAACGCGTACAGTGGACGAAATCTCTATAAGTACACTACTGTTTAAAATTTTTAAAATCAGGTGTTTCTATAATATATGAGAAATAATAAATAAGAAAGCAATACTAATTCGTTACTAAGACCGGATGTTCATTATGTATATTCTGGAATTGAATTCTGGCACTGCAAAAAATATTCGTGACTTGCTGTGTACGTGGGAACATGTAAGTAGCTCAGTTTACTTGTAAATAATAAACAGCTTTGATAACCTTTGGTATAGGGGCTTGCGTACAACACTCGTTTGCATTTGAGATTTGCTTCATTCAAACAGGGATAATTAAGAAATTGAGAAAGTCGACCGAAAATTAATAGAGATCATTACAAATTCTGTTAAGATGCTTGCCAATGGATAACCAATGCTATATTTTGATACCAACAGCCTGATTGTTTACCAAATGGTGGTCCTAAAATGTCTCCCACACGGACAGCCATGTTACTCCAAAGATATCTTTGAATAGTTGGCTTCAAAATATAAGTAAGCTAATTAAAAATGGTCGAACAAGAAATTTTCGATATTGATGACACTAATCCCATCATTGTCCTCCGGCGGTGACTAAGTTAATGGAAAGATTTCAACATTCAATTAAACGGACGAGCATTTAAATATTATCTGACATTGCTCGGACACGATAGTGGAATGTAAACAGCCATAGTTACACACCGAACGACGATAAGATTGATGGTTGGCACTTGGCGTCGATATCGCTGCGTAAATAGCATAGCGTAGCAGTTTTAGTTAACAGATAACAATAACAGTAACTGTACTTTCGCAAGCTAGTTTTTATTGAGTGTTTGAGACACTGAAATGACCGATATCTGTTTCATTAGCATTTTTATTTCTAAAGGGACCCCTGAAACATTGGTCCACGAAGTTCGTAGAATATTAGCAAATTTGGTCAAACAGTTCATCGACACAATTCCATCCATTTACAATGGAAATGTCGGACAGTTTCAATGAAATTTGGAGCAATGATATGTACATCTATATCTACAATGTAAGCGTGATGGTAATTTAACAAGAAAATTAACTGTGATAAAGTTATAGTTATATTAATTTTTTTGTAATTGACTAACCATCTATAGCTAAAAGGGGTATAAATTTAGTTGTAATCGTTGGAAGCCATTCCGAGGTTTCTCTCGTCGAGCGTCGTTGTCCGCTGAAGAGCAACGTACAACGTTCGCGTTTCGTCCTACAGGGTGTGCCCATTGCAATCCCCTCGACCTACTTTCGACCGTGTCTAGTGGAAATCGAAGAGGGTCAGGCTCGATGACAGGATATCCTGGGATCGTTATACGCGTCGCGAACGAGTGAGAACGTAATTTGCCGCAATATAATTTGCCGCCATTCGCGAGCGTTTGTAGCACCCGTTGTTAGGAGGAGTCAAGTTCACGGGTGAAAAAGACAATGGCCGGTTTCTTATCATATCGCACGGTCGATGCCACTGCATTGTTGTCCATTCGCGATAACAAATTCCCCGAATGTTCTCTTATAGCATACTTTCGAAAAAAACTTTACGTGAACATCCATTTGCGTCGGTTTGGCGCGATCGTTTAAAAAATTTGACAGTAAGTAAGACAGTAATTTTACAGAAATTGTATTGTTTTATATACTGATATTATATACGTATGTTAACAACATTAGCTTGTTTATAATAGTTGAAAATGAAACCTGGCAAAGAGCATTATCTTATTTTTCTTCAAATATACTTAAAAATGTGGGTGGTGCTATAGTTATAGCAGAGTAAAAACTAACTTCTAACATGAACCATGCGATTTTGAATGCATCGAAGTACCTGGTGTCAAAAGTCAACTCATCCAAATCTATGCAAATAAATTCACTTATTATCGAGTAACCTTTGTAATTTAGCAATTTTGAGGAAGTTGAAACGATATGCTTCTGTCATTCCTGGATGCAAGATGAAAGGTGCTATTAAATTGTTAGAGTCCTGACCATCCAATAACATCAACTGGCAGCTATTGTCTCGAATGAACAATAGAATGAGAATATTGTCAGAGCATAAAGGTTTTAACTCGAAAACGAGGTCCGACAGAATAATCGTTTATGAACCTCTTTCATTATTTTACTATTATTAAAAAAAAAAAAAATCGTTAAAGCCTGCGTTCAAAATAATAGTGTCGGCATTAACGAATTTATAATTAGTTGCAATTAACACTTTGACCGCCAGTACCCGTAAAGTTTTCTATAATAAGATATAATTAATTTCTCAAAATACGAGTCTCTCCACCTTCACCCTTACCGAAAGTACGAGTACCTAGAGAAAGAAATTCAGTACAGAGGAGGTTGATTGCACACCGTTACAGGTTAATCGAGCGATACTTGGTCGATATCTACGCGTCTACTTGTATAATGCATTTTCTCAGTGTCAAGGTAACGCGGTACCAAGCGCGTGAATAAGCTTACATTACACGGCGAAGTGTCTCGCTACCAGAAACGATTGACCTTACGATACCGAGAACTTTGGTACTCGTATTACGCGAATAATACGAACGTACACACGTAGATGCGTACCAGTTGGCTGTTCAATAAGATTCACGTGCACGTCGAACATGTGACTGGAGAAGCTTCGCGTTTCGTAAGCAAGTTATCGCGATGACCGCGTCTAGTATAGTCAACGAAGGCCCGATTTCAGCAAACGTAAAGAATAAATGGAAAAATGTTTACGTTTTGCATATCGAACGTATTAAACGTTTCTGTAGAATCGGAGACGAGGAATCGCCATCTTGGAAAACAGTAGAACTTTATCCGAAATAATTGATCGGTAAAAACCAAAGTACTATGATCCTACGTACGTTTCTAAAAATCTTTAATTATTTTTAATGTAAAAGTTCTTCGAATCGAGCCTCATTACACACGATAAATTAGCTTTTTTGAGTTAATCGTTTCTTTGTATTGCTTTTATCTATTTATTGTGATCGTTTTCTTTTTCTTTTTCGTACGGATAAGCTGATTAATTTATATCAGTCTTAATTCAAGCGTTAAGATTCCCTTATCGTCATTGTTTATTCTTGCATCAGATTAACGCGACGCGCATCCAGGCGCCAGTTTTTCATCTCGAGTTCTTTTTTTGCTCGTCTCAGATAAACGGTCACGTATATGCTCCTCGTTGAAAAACGTTAATCGCTGAGTAATGTATCTTTGTACACATGCGTCCGCAATTATGATTTCTGCGTAAATGTGTTGCGACGCGCCGTACTCGATGACTTTTTACTTTCTTCGTCGCCAATGTCAGTGAGACCTTGAGTTAGTCAACGATTAAAAGTTGATAGCGTCGATTCAGTTTCCTTGAATCAGAGACTGATTAACGAATTATTTTAACACTTTATTCTAACGATTTCATACAGTGTCGTTAATTCAAAAACTTTGTAAATAGATTGGTTCCATTTCCAATATTAATATTTGGAAAATATTATTACTCGATAGTTGATTTGGAATTCAATAGTTATTATTGGATGATGACACGACATTACATTGTTGTAATATTTTGGTCAAACTCACATTTGAATACAGCATTGTGTTAATCGGCAATTAAACGTCAGAAAGTTAAGAAGTTCAAAATGGGCCAGGAGTCCTGAATTGACGCGTTGTAATAAAGGTATCATTATCGTGTTGGGTACAAAAGGCCTTTCTACGCGAGCAATTGCAACGAGGATTGGATGTAATCAATTGTGTCAAGGTTATTAACAAAAATTAACAAAAACTTAGTTGGAAGCTGTGTAGATTAGAGTAGCCAGTGATCTTGCCTGACATTAATCCGACCGAAGACGCATGGGGGATCAATGGCGCGAAGAATTTACGACGATGAACGCCAATATTCGAATAATTCGAAAAAATTAATCGAGTCAGTGTCGAAACGTGTAAAATGTCGTGACAAAATACATGTGTTTGAATATTTCAACGACAAAACTGAAAAATGTTAAAGCGATGAGATGTACAAGTTGCATGACGGACAGCAGAAGGTAATAGAATAAAATGATACGTACATCGTTGATTATATTGCGTGTAAATATAAAAAAATAGTCGAAAGTCAATTCAGGAAAAATAATTAAATTTGGAAAATAATTCCAAGTTGAAATTTTGGGGTCTGTCAAATTCTACGTGATTAAAGGTTTGAAAGAAAATAGTTGTGCGTAAATCGGTAACAAAATGGATTTTTCAATTGTAATTTTCGACTTGCTATCTTTTCCGATGGATTTCATACTATTGTGCAATGAAAAAAAAGGTAAACGAATAAGCAACTCGCAAGGTTCGCGTGTCAAAAACAAGAACACGTTGTTTACCATCCTGTTTTCATCGAAATTGTCATTTCCTTGAATAATTCGTGCGCGAAGATAGACACGGTCACGTGTCCGCGTATCCTTGAACTTGGCGGCGCTGACGCACCAGCTCTTAACTCTATCGCGACTATTTGCGCGACACGGCTGATAACGCACGATTGTCATTCACGTGCCGTTTTTCTCTGTCCTTCAGCAACGAATCTATATTTTTCCGTTCAATCTCGGTATTACGCGCCAGTACGCGGCAAAAGTTACACAAGCCGAAACGCGGTAAACAAACGTGGCGCGCGGAACACGCAAAGGGACCAGTGAAATTTCGTCAAACATTTACACGGCTCGTAAGCTGCGTGTTTGGTAATGTTTATCGGTAACCTAGAAAATAGATAACACGAAACAAATGCAAATATGAAATATTACGCAAGGCCTTTGTTTTTGCATTATCTAGAACCGGACATCGCAAGGTAATCTTTAATGTCTCGGCCGCATAGCTTATAATCGACCGATGTTTTCGTAAAAACAATGTTTTATTCATCGTTAAGAGGAACGAATAGAACTGCGAAATAGAATAGATAATCTTCGAATTGTAATCCTTAATCTTCCGTGGCACGAGCAAGTTTCGTTAAAACGTTTTTGATCCCATGATTTTGAGTCTACTTAAGCGTACGAAGATAAGATAAAATATTCTAATTAAAAAAGAAGGAAATACTTTTCTCAGACAATTTACCGCTAAAAATTAAAAAATTCTTCGTCCTACAAAAATCAAAGAAAATTTGTCATATGGAAATGATAAACAAACGCGATTATTCTCGTGATATTACATTAATTAATGCCACGGAAACGCGTTCATTAATATACTGCAAAATTCCCTCTCCGCGTAAACATATTTGTTTGAAATTATTTGCGAAGGAATTGAACTTTCCGTAATTAAGATACGATTCTTAGTAGGACGCGCCAAAGCAATGAGAATTAATCAGATTACACGATCCACGAGGTGTAAATTTTGTACGCTCGGTGTATTCGCGATAATCTGCATTAATTAAACCTGTCCATCGATGGGGAATAACAATTTTGACGATTACTCAAATTAAACGAAGGTGCGAAGAGTAGATATCTGCGTGTTCCAAGGACGTGAAACGAAAATAAATAAAAGGTGGAATTGCACAATGTCGTTGAAGAATTAAGACGTCACACGTGTACTGTCCGCAACCCATTCAGACTTTATCGTAGTTACGTAGAACGCGAAACATCGAATTTTTGAGACTTTTTAATGAATTATTAATGCAATGTCATCAACTTTGTCAATTCATAAATTATTATTTACTTGACTCCACGGACAGTTAAAGTCTCAATCCAAATATTCGTAATGCAAGAAGTATACCTTTTACTTAGTAGTTTCGCGTGATTTTTTTATGAATAGAATTTTAGATAAACTTTCAAATATATTTATATTTCATTAGTCTTTATTTAACTTTAGCAAAATAACAACGATCGTCGTTAAATTAGTTCCCCTTCCGTATTTTTATGTACAGTTTATTTCTATACCGCGAGAACACTGTTATGCTGAAATGGCTCTCCAGGTAACGAGAGTCGCGTTAAGAAATCGTAAAGTCGTAGAAAAGATTCCGAATGAATACGCGGTACTCCCCCGACGAATTTCTTCGGCCTTGACCTCCGACCTGTCTCTCCCAACCACGTTTTTCTCGATCTTAATTCGAGTCCAGCTTTTATTCCCATTTCGTTTTTCTCCGCTAGACAGCATTGTATCGCGTCATGGCGAGCAAAAGACTTTCAGAATCAGAAACGCGGAAAATACCTTTGTACATACGTAATTCATCGGTATTTTTCGCTTGATTTATTCTCAAAGCATTTGGGAATTAAAGTAAAATTAATGCCATTGATTTCTTTCTAGTTTTCACGCACCTGGACGAACTTTCATCGTTTAACTAATTCCAGTGAATTTTTATTTAGGCGCGCGTTTCGCTTAACTTTATGTTATTATTAAAATTCTAGCGTTGAATCATCCAGAAGAATTTCTTTGTTACTTTACCGCAAGAAAATTGATGCGGTGGTTCCATTACCTAAAATTACGCCTGCGCCCTATTATTATCGTTGTCCCCAACGCCATCGTGAATCTGCCAGAAACAGATCGTATTTCAGCTGCTCCCCCACAACTTCCATTTCTGTTATATACTACACATCATCTTTTCGATTTGGAAATATTTTGCTCGAATTTCGGGGCAGATGCAATCTCGTCGGTTATTCCGATTTCTAAAAGAAATTTCTCTAGAATAAAATTTTATCGTAGAAAATGGATTGAAAAAATTTAGAATAACAAAAACAAATTCCATCATATTTAGTCTTTGAAACAAAAGATATACAGGGTGTTCGGCCACTCCTGGGAAAAATTTTAATGGGTGATTCCAGAGGCCAAAATAAGACGAAAATCAAGGATACTAATTTGTCTATTAAGGTTTCGTTAAAAAGTTATAGAAACATTTTCGACCACACGGTATATTTTCGGTAAAGAATTTTTTTTCTCGAAAGTACGTAGGATTTCGGGGGTATGTCTATTCACCAAAAATTATTGTAATTGACCCCCGCAACTGAAAATAATTTTTTTAGAACGATTTGAAAAATGTTGTTTTCGCCGAAAAATTTAGGCACCTACCTCCTGTCGATTTTTCTTAAAAATTCCTTTTTCATTTTTAGTATTTTTGTTTGACGCTCTACAGAAAAGTTGTCTAATACTTTTTTGTAGGTACCTATGGGCTCTACTTCAGAAAAAAGTTTCATTGAAATATATTCACTATTATAGGAGTTATGGCTGTTTGAAAATTGGATCATGTTTATGAGGTTTTTCTAACTTTACGGGGTCAAGGAACAACTTTTCGAATATTTTTAGAGTTTCTACATATTCTACATTAAAATACGCGTCGTTTGCCTTTTCAAACATTAAAATCGGCCAATCCGTTCATAAGTTATGACATTTTAAAGATTCGCATGAAACTTTAAGGAAGCATTTCTGGCCTCACATTAGATTTTTGTTTAGGAATTTTTTTCTCGAAAATGCGTTGGATTTCGGGGTATGTCTATTCACCACAAATGATTGTAATTCACTCCCGCAACCCAAAATAGTTTTTCCGTGAATGATTTGAAATTTTTTAATAACTTTTTAACGAAGCATCAATCAAGAAATTGATATTCTTGATTTTCGTCTTATTTTGGTCTCTAGAATCTCCCATTAAAATTTTTTCCAGGGGTAGCTGAACACCCTGCAATATCGAATCGAGTGAAATTATTTGTACAAACGAGAACCGTGTAATTGAAACGTTAGTCGAAAACGCTTGTGCTCGCATCTTTGGAGCAATCCATTTCACTTTCGTCATCGGTTCATTCCCAGTTTATTTTCCAGCTAACCGTGATTAATAAACCCTTCTGTCCCTTTCATGCCGGGGATTCCAGATTTCAATCTCTCGAACCCTCCTCGAACGACTACGCTGTCATTGTAGGCGACGAAAATGTTTCGTCCTTGGAAAGGAAGAAGTTGGAGCGTACAGGGCCACGCACGTGTTCTTGGGGTATTTGGAGGTCGTTCAGGAGTGAAAACGATGCTAGCCACCCTTCTCCGCTAGGCTGCCTTCTGGGGATATCTTCGTCCCTTTTCTGTTTACACGCGACGTCGCCACTCTTGCTCGTGCTTGGAAAACTCGAGACCTTGAATTTTCGGGACCTTGACTCTCTTTCCACGACTGTTTCTCCGTTTCCCCAGAGCCGTTTTACACCGAAACCAGCCCCTCGGATTCGTCTTAACGATTTAAACCAAGGCTGATCTCTGATTAAGCTTCGTTGCGCCCTGGAACCTTTCCCGGGGCTAATAAAATCGCGTAGCTCTCTGTTTCCGATTTTTTCGTCGCGAATCGGAACCCACCCTTCGTGCAAAAACACGCTCGAGAGCTGTTTAGTTCTCGTTACGAGGCAAATTGTACCTCCCACTCGAGTTTTCTTGTCACGTTACCGGCAATAAACACGGGGAAGAGTGTGTTCGATAATTTATTGCGAGGGTGGTCCCGTCGGGAATGTTTAGGGATGAACGCTGATGAAGATACATAGCGGCGTATTTTTAGAGGTAACATTTTCGAGGCAACATCTCCTCGTTCGCGAGGAAACTTTTCCTCTTTGAGACCGAGGGACGGTTCCGCTACTTTCTCCTTGTAAAGGTAAATAGTTTACAATCCACCCACGCGGAGGATGCTCCTCGGAGCTAACATTTCTGCGAATCGAGCTCTTAGATCTCCCACGATTTCGATAAGCTCGAACTCCTTTGAAACTACGTTTAGCAGAAAATGTTAAGTGTAAGAATCGTGGTATATTCTAATTTTATTATTTTAAAATGCTATTATAAAACTTAATTTCATGTTTTATTAATACTTAAAAAAAGCAACCAAAGGGCAAAGGAAAGACACTTTGTTTATTGTGGGTTCTCGTCGTGAACATTTATTAGACTCTATATAATTTTATTACCATATTCCTCCTTCGCTTTAATGATAATTTTGGCACTAAAGCTTTGGTAATCACGGATCATGTATTACTTTATTCATGACCACTGATTCTAGTGTGATATGAATGCGTTAAACTTTGAAACTCCCTTGACTTTTTTTTATTATTTTTATTGTTAGAATACTATCTATGTTTGCGAGTCAATAAAAATAACGAATAGTCTTGAGCCCCTCATTCCAATTATCTAAAACAAGTTTCTAGGGTTGAAACTTTCCCTTTGAGGTATATTAGATCCACTATAGTTTATAATGAACGTCTGAATATGACATACGAATTTGATGTGATATTTTTGTCAGTCCGCAACTCCCTTAAAACCGCCTACGTCAGTACGAATACCTCTAGCGGAACATATAGTTTAAATTCAAGAAGGGGAGCTGGCTGTCCAATAAATACATTTTCATAAATAGTATCATTACGTGTCCGTTTCACGTTTCATCGAGCATTTTACGTTGTCTAGTCGAAATTTACGTACTCTAACATTTTCAAACGTTCCTCATTAAAGAAGTCTGCGAAAAGATGACATTTGAGGAAGACTATCATAAACTTTCACATTTGGCTTTCGATTCGATTTCAAATATTTTTCCTGGTTCGCGAACTCTTGTTCCTTTCAACAGTACCAACCTTTCGCACAAATCGAATTACCGAACACCTCAAAAAGTCAGTTTAAACATAGAGATACGTCGAGTGAGTTTCTGTTATCGAAACAGTGAAATCGGTTTTTCCTAGAAAAGCGAATTTCAAACCACCCTGAACAAAATTTGAAAATTCTGTACAGTTTACATGCAACATATGTCCTTTTTCTAGGAAACTATACAATTATCGCTTACTCTTGAAGAGTAAGTGTAATTAAAATCTATTTGAACGATCAGTTTGTGTTTCAGCCACTTCGAGATCAAAGCTCCGTCCAAACCTCTCCACATGAAAACTGGCAGTGATTTGATTGCAAGATTGGAAGCAAAGGTGTGCCTCGACTCTAAGTAGGAAAGGAGTAACGTGGAAACGTGAGTGCATTTAAAAATTACTAAATAGAAAATTATGGTGCAAGAAGTTTCAAACAGTAACTCTTACTTTACACTTCTCGTGTACATATGTAAGCTTGTACAATGATAAGTTGAGAAGATCAAGTTTGGTACGTTTTCCATTTAGGTGTGATTCAATTAGTAGAACAAAAAATTAAGTGTACCCTTGCACACGGGTTGACATCGTGGCGAGGAAATGAAAAATTAAAAGGAAAGAACGTTGAACGTTAAAGGGGAAAGCTGCGACTGACATTGAACGCTCTTTTAATATTTCACGTTTTAATGAAACTCTTAATTATATACCTTGATGTTTGTACTATCTGGGGAAGCTCGAGGGTTTTCTTATTTAAACATTAAATTAGCCACTCTGTTCTATTCGACTATGGAAACAGATCTAGCATGCATGTTGACGAAGGAATAAGAGCTAATTAAGAGTGAAAGTCGATTATTAATCAAAACTCTGTCACTGGAAATCAGTTAAAAAGAAAATATATTTATCTAAATTTATTCGAAATAGCATTCTCAGACATTCTTATTCATATTTCTCAAAGTTTCGCGCAAACTTTACTTCAAATCTTTATAATTTGATCAATTTTTCGAATTTCAAGTAAAGACTGAACAAACACATGTTTAGGATTACAATCGTTTGAGAACCGAAGGAATTAAAAAAAAAAATGAATTGTTTTCTCAGAACAATCCCTTAAATCGGTAAGTCTCAGATCCGATTTCTCCGTTAACCGGAGACGCGTAAATAGCTGCCTGTTGCTATGGTTGTGGGGGTGGAAAGTGGCGGGTCGTTGCTAGCCGGGTTGTGCACCCCACTGCAAGCTGCATCGATCCGTCGTTCTAGCCGGTGCAACAACCCACGCGTACTGACCCCACACGTCCTTGTAGCTCGCGGAAGGACCGCTGGCACATGGTGTTTTTGAACCTCGACATTTTCCCTGCTGAAAACGCGATTGGCATCGATAAAGCTGACGCTGCTGATAAAGGCAATAGGACAGTTAATTCGTAGAATAAATTTATTTAACTTTCAGTGTGTCTATTTAACCCTCTGATACCTGTGGGGGACGAGTTGCTCGCTCAGAAACTCTTTTACTTCCGATTTAAGGAATACATTTAATAGCATCGTAATCGAGAAAAAATTTGAGAACATTTGTTTGACAAAGAAACACGAATATATTTCAAACGAAATTGTGGACAACAGAGTCATAAATAGATGGTTTAACCCTTTCGAACGTGACGGCAACATATGTGCACGTTATACTTTGTTCTCAAGTTATAGCCGTGTTTGTATTTCGGTAATTCTTAGTCGCAAACCGAAGTGGTATAACTGATTCGGCTGCACGATAGTATTTAGGCCAACGGCCATTGTGAGTATGGCACACTGTTGGAGAGCTTACGAGTAGAGGAATGTAAAATGTGTGGTCACAGCTACCGCAAATTCAGACAATATGTACGGTTTTCCAATAAGAGCGGCAGAACTTTTAATTGCCAAAGTCGCCATATTTGTTTCATTCCCGGCTAGGAATTACCCGGCTAGTGTAAACTAATTTCATTAATTTGTTTTTCAAGTATATTGAGATGCAACGAACTTGATTAATTATTATTTTTTGTCTACACGCCATCGATTCTACTAAGCTTTTTGCATACAATGCTCGGTAACTTGATATCTCTTAAGCTTGTTTACTCTTTTGTTTTAGAAATCAGTTCAGTTCGATTTCTTTTCACGAGCACTTGATGCTTCCGTAATTTCTTGCGTGTTTAAGTTAGTAACAAATAAATATTCAAACCAGGAAATGACAGACACTATTATTCGATGTAAATGCAGTTGAATTAAATATTTATTGTGCACTGTTTTAATCCGCGTATTAAGAGCGAATATGTAGTGTATAAATTAGGTATCTACATCACGGCGACCGCAGGCTTGGACCAAAAGTGGCCGTTTTGAGCAGTTTTTATAAAGGTAAGCAGCTGCACATACCGAATTACAAAAATGGCTGCAACTTGAGAACGCGTTTAAATAGGGCACAGGTTTATATGAACATTTTCCATTGTTTTTTGTATACTTATTAAACCATGATCGATCCTAATGTTACATCGTTTATTTTCAGTTTACCCAAAACTGAATAAAGATTCGAAAGGGTTAATTTCCTGTCTACCACGTGTCTTTGATATCAGATTTTTTTTATATTGTTTCCTGCTGTCGAATTTATCCCGGAAGTTGACACACTTTATTGAAATGATTCTTGTATATTATAATTAATTTTATGGAATTAATTCGCTCCAATATGCAAGTTGTTATTTCGAATTTATTCTCTTAATTAATTAATTAATTAATATTAATTATTAATTATTTTCGCATAGGAGTCAACAATTAAATACTATGTCGTTCAAATATTGACTTCATTTTCTTTTTTAAATTAAACGGTCCAAGGTGGCTATTTCCGCAAGGCAATTTTCTTTTAGAAACTTTCGTGATTAACTATTTTTACATTTTTTAACTGTAGAATTCGATAGAGTGACGCATTCTGAAATAAAAGTATTAAGATTTTTTTTTTTTGAAAAAGTAATATGTTTTATAAATATTGAACGAGACGTTGCAGAAGTTAATTTAATTCTGTTCGTTATTAAGGGCGTTTTCTCGACGCCCACATCGCACCTGCCTGATAACGGTCTTGTTTACAGTTCTGTTAGAGATAAATGCAGAATTAATTTCTGAAATTGTATAAATTGCATCGTTAAAAAAGTTGCATATTAATTGCTCGCGAGTTTATTTGAATTGTTTTTCAATATCGCCAGCGTGTTTCGAAATGCGGAAAAGAGTAAACAATATTGTACTCGGTAATAACATTGTTAAAACGTACGACGGGTCTGATGTGAAAATTTGTTTTTGGGATGCACTTAGTGGCACCGATGGTAGCGACTACGCGTGTGTAATTACATCGAGTGTTTGAGTATATTAACAGTGAATGTGCAATTAAGAAACATTGACAGTGAGAGAACAGCTGTTTTGGTCGTTCTGGTGGGGCTAAAGTTTGCTTTGATCAAATTTGACCTCTTGTTATCGAACATGCGAAACTTATATAACGAACTCCTGAATATGTCAAAGGTTATTCCGCGTGAACGTTGAAACAAGGATATGTGAGAACGATCAGGAAGTATTTATGTGGGCGTGTTAAATTTGATCGACAACATTTCACGACACTATTTAACCATCATCGCGTTTACATTTTGAGAAAATGGTCCTTAATTTATGTATTTTAGTGCCAATTATACACAAAAGAAAACAAACATTTTTTAATTAACGTTGTGATCTCTATGTGAATTTTTTTCAAAACATAATGGATCATATTAACGATACTTTCGTGTATTCTATGGAAACGTCATTTAATTTTTGTATCAATTTGATGTGAAGTTCAAAACTCGTAATTAATTCTTATTAAAATGTACAAAGATCGTGCCACTTGATATTATGTTAGACATTTTTAACGATGTTAGATGTGTTATACGACTTGAACAGGGCATTCGTTAATTGTTTTTATCAGAATTACTTGCAAACAGCATTTCGAATTCGATAAACACATGGTGCATATGTATTCACGTTTCTGGAGGACGGTATATTTCGATCGACTCGTTACCCTCGTTTCGCCGGAAGCTGAATATTAACCTCAATTAACACCGATATTCCTATGCCATGGCGCTTTGCCATGAATAATGTGCGGGTGACTAAGAATCCTTCTTCCTCTTTCTACCACTGATTCCTAAGTGATTTCATCGCGTCGACCCAGCGAGACCTCGAATTTGTATCGTACGTCATGCTGCTCCATTTACTCGTCGTTGGAACCAAATTAATCGAAACTTTGGTTATAATCGTAATGTTTCGATGCACATACGAATGTGTATTAATGCACGAATAAATAATCGTTGGGTTTAACACATAATAGCGAGTTTTTAGATTTTATTTAAGTAGCTTCGAGTCCAATCATTCTAGAAATTTGTCGACGTGGAATTGCTCCAAGTAAAATTCTCGAATTTTTATTTTTCACTTTGTCGTTTCCAGCATTGGTAACGACAACAGAAGACTTGGGAATTAATATTTAGCACTATCGATTTGCATCTCTTTACCTGTTGAAGGTTTTGTATAAATAACGTTGCTTGGTGACTATGCATTTATAACGCTGTTGCATGATTCTTGCCGATTGGAGAATAATACGAACACAACTGTAGAAACAGAGGTACGAAAGGGAATAAATATTTTTCGTAACTGTATAAAGTGTTTCCAAGTTAAACGATCAAACTGTATCAATACGAATAGAACTAAGAAAGAAATGTTGCATACTGGCCATTAATTACAACGATCGACATTTTGAAACAAAATATTAATAGTAAACGATTAATAGAAGTTATATGAATCATCTTCAGCGATCTCAATTAGCAAACAATGATCGCATGAGAAATTAGATAAGTATCTACAGCATGCTTGTTACTGTTTTGTTTGTGTTTGTTATGACTTTTAATAAAATAGTACTCGACCCATATTTACGTAACATTTTCTTCTTATTTCTATTCACGGGGTTGCATTAAACGCTTAGGAAAGTATAGAAAAATTAGAACCGAAGGTGGTGGATGTTACTTTTAAATACAACAACGACACGTGTTATCAAATCGCGACTGCAAAGTAAGGGGTTGAATTCATCGTTCCTCTTTAATATTTGTGCAATAAACACGTTAACGTGCACGTGTAAATTTACTCAGACTGATACGTATCGCGAATAACGTACGGCGTAATTATCGTTCGCTTCCCAAAATTGTGTACAATCGTGTCAACAAATTTCGCGTGAAAAATTTATCTTTCTTTCCAGCTGGGTAGCCACCCTTCGTTTTGCTTCTACGCGATGTTGTCCATTAGCACGCCCGCGTTCTGGACTACATGTGTGTGTCTCCTGGCTATATACATATAATATCGAAGTTTAGTCCAGCGAAGGCCTTGGCACCGTTTCACGTTGGTCAGGGTAGCGAGGTGAAACAGCGGCCAACAAGAATGCCGCGTAAGGTCTTACAATTAGTTAATAATTCTTGGTCGACCGTAATTTCGTATCAACACGAACACGGGCTGTTCGCTTAATTAAACGAACCGATCGAAACAAAAAGTGCTCGGTTACTTATCTACGGTTTCGAGAACACGTCCAAACTGAAATATTACGATCATTATTTTTATTCTTTTTATTCGCGCGTCAATTTTTATATACGGAATATTACCTAACGGTTGATTTCGCTCCAATAAGGGTTTTCCACGTTTTATTTTCCATCACTTTCCAGTTTAACCCTTCGACTACGGTCGATTTTGACGCGGAATACTTTGTCACGCCTTGAGAAACATACAGGTTGAACGCTCATAGTCGACTGTCTGACTGAGCGGTTTTAGTAGTTAACTTTGTTTTTATAATGCAAAATATATTTTCTTAAATGGTGTAGAACGCGTACTTGGACGTTCGTCATGTTTTATTTTGTTAGATTGAAATAGATTTAACGATTTCAGGACTTTTAATAGGTGAATTTCTTTTCTTACTTCTTTTAAGATTTATGCATTAATTATTATAGTTTCGCGATAAGTGTCTTTCACTTTTTCTTATTTCTGTTTTATTCTCTCCGCTGTGTCTAGACGTAGTAATGTAATGTCACGCATCGCGGGGTTGAGAAAGTGATGTTATAACACTAACCGGCGCGAAGTAGCGCGTCTAAAATTTCTACTTTCCGTTTCATTCTACAAACCGATTTGAACTGCTTGATACACTGAATTTTAAACGATTTTGCCAGGAGCAAAATCAAACTGCAAAATGTCTACAACGGGATCTCAAGTTCTAGGGACAAAATTGCAGAATTGATCGGTAATAAACGATTCCTGATTGTGTCGTAGCTCATTCTAAGTCGCTTTAAAGGGTATTCCATCCCCATAAAGTGCAACCTTGGCTGGGAATTACCGTTCAATGCGGTATAGCTTTTAGGTATATTCGCTGGCTGGCTGGAAGGGTTAATGGTTTAATTAATTTTGCGCCGCTTTCGCCCCGTAAGTCAATTAAGCACAGCACTTTCGTCTTCCTCGGTTAGAAGAGCTAAATGACGCCGGGCACGAAGAAACAGCTGGGACGAAAAATTCCACGTAACGTCAATCGAACGCGTAATGACGATTCGACACGCGCGAATTTCTAGTATTGTTCCTGGGTTCGTTGTCTCGGTAATGTCTTAACCCCAAAGATAAGTCAAAACGATCCTTTCTAACATTCATTTTTTCCGTCTATAATCTTCTTGATTAAAATAAGTAAAGTTAAAGTTGAAAGCAAGGCAATCGCTCATTTTTTGTGACGAGGCATTCGCGTTATCAGCGCAAAAAATGCTTGAAAACAGAGAGATATTTATATATGGAATGAAAATTATTATATTATCTCCCAAAGCTCGCGGACATCGCGAATAGCATCCTGTTCCACTAATATTAAATACAGAATTTGGCCAAATGTCCTCTTACTGGTATAGTTATCCTATAGCGTTGAAACAACGTTCTTAACTTCTATCGTTCCGCGAAATCTCCCTCGCTCGATAACACCAGTTGACAAATGAAAGGCAGCGGCGTACAACATTTGTGCTTTCGTTGCAAGATTCTGTCAACAGGTTTTATCTGGGTTCGTTCATCTCTTCGAGTGTGCATAAGGCGATACGACCGCATACTCTCTACATTAAATTTCACTCACCTTTCCAAACCATTTACATTAACTTTCAGCCGCCAAATGCCTCCAATTAATTACTGTCAGATACGGATCCATCATCACCGCCATCAGTATAAATACGTAATAAAACTTAAAGAATATGTACCGCGTTAATACCCTACAACCACCAAGTGGTTCTCTCTCTTCCTCGTGCATCCCCCTTTTTATCAGAGCACCTTTACATACGTTAAAAGTTTTGTTTAGATATGACTGTACGTTAAAAGTTCGAGTAACCGTTAAATACGGTTGCATAAATTTACAAAGTCACGTCTCGACAGGATTAGGATCAAACGTAATTATACGTACAAGTTGACGATACAAAATTTAGTCAGTGTTTTCTTATTCTACGTTATTTAGATTCCTATCTTATTTTTAGAAAGTATAAAGGCAGAAGTTTGTAGCGGAGGGACTTATTTATAACGTAGCGAGCCTTGTACATTTTACAAGGTGCAGATAACGAATATTTTTTCTCCCCAAAGCGTCACCTGTTTGCTTCGGATGACGATCATCTGGTATGCGAGAGATCGAATGGTTCGTTTCAAACGCGCGAAGGACGATTTCTCCTCCTTTCGTCACCCGAAAGAGTCTGAGCACAGAAAGTATCAGGACCTTGAAAAGGGGGTCGCACCTGCAACCGACTGTGGTCTTCAGGGTCTTTGGTGCTTTCCACCTGAGATAGACGAACTCGAATGTTCTTTAGCCGATTAACATAACGAGGCGGCTCTTGCGCAAGAATCTTTTATTTATCGTGGCTGTAAAAAGTTTTCGATGCTTTTAATAGGATTCGGAAAACCTAAACGCGATAATTCGATCGAGGCGGATGATACGTTTCATTTTTTAACTGAGTTTTAGAACACGTGGTGCCTTAATATCTTAGAACTTAAGAGAATTTTCGTTCCAGTCGAGGTGTAGTTTCAAACTTTTCGATAGTTCGCGCGTCCCTTTGTTTGCCAACGACGAATAAAGAGGCAAATCAGGTATTCCGTCGCAAATCAGAGTTCCTTTCATCCTGTAGCTATTTTTAGAAGATTTCGATCCGTAGGATTACACGTTTGAACCGAACAACGGGAAAGTAAGGCGGCTCGTGGCTGGTGGCACGTGGAGGGCTGCCTCCTTCGGCGCCGATGGAGAGGGCAAACTAGGACCCCGAAGTGTGAATACAACGTGTGGAATACATTCAATAAAAAATGGGCAGGTGGTTGGAACACGGACAACAGCGGTTGCCTCGTAACACCTGCCAGAGTAAAATACTTTTTATGAGGTATCAAACTCGTGCCTGACATCTTGCCTCCGCGGGATCTCGGTCATGATCGATCCACTTTATTACCCTGCGCGAAAACAAAAAGCAAAGTTCGGATAATTAAAGAAAACATTTTTATTCAACGGTATTATCGTGCATCGAAATCTACGAATACTTTGCATTCGCGCGGTGAGCGTGTTGAACCGAATCGAGCAGAAATTTATTGCATCAAGTTTCCGACTTTGTAAACAATTTTTATACATGATTGTCTTTCTATAAAGGTTTCTTTTAAACGAAATTTATCGTTTACGTAATAAAAATAGTAGGAATAGTAGAGTGTTTCAATCGTGTAAAAGTTTTTAGCGCAAAAAGGACTTTTTCACTTATAATTATAATAATATATTATATTTGAAGAGTTACTTTCCACTATCGGTAGAGTTTATATCCGTAGTGAATGTGAATAAAAGCTAGCGTCAAAAAACTGCTTGGCATTTGATCGAAAGCGTTAGAATTCTCGTTCATTGTATCCCTGCGTGAAATTAACAGGGTGGTATAATTCAGGTGAATCTGTTATTGACCTATTATTTATGGTCTGAAATTTCAATCAACGGGATATGTCCGATTTCTCGACCTGCGCGAATAATTGGGATCTGATAGTACTTGCAGTATATGCATAACGTGCACACAAGCGTATAATGTACGTTCATGTTCGTACAAGCTGAAGTGACCCGGTGCTCTTTCAACTACAACTACGTTATAACCCCATACAAGATTTATGACCTACATAACAATATAAATACGCTGCTACAAATCATCTGCCAACGCATCGATTATCGTGCCCCTACTATTTATTTTATCATAGATTTTATTCTACGGGCGATTCAAATCCGAATTTTAATTTTTCGAGCAGCTAATACGAACTTGTTCATCGTTGATGGAAATTTTTATCCGAAACTTTTTGCGCCAGATTGACGCGCAGGGAAAGGAAGCTTAAAATTTGATAACTTTTATTATCGAATTATCTAGAGATCGGCCGAATGTTTCAATCAAACCGTACATCATAGGTCCACTCGCGGCGCGTGTGACCTACATTGGGCCAGTAAAATGTGTTCCCGACAGTCATTTGCCAAACGCAGGATTCGGGGTGTCCGTCTGGCGTGACGACCCAGAAAATCGGCGTTGTTGCGTTGCCTGCCTGAAACACCTGGCCGCCTTCCTGGCGCTCGTGCGTTTTACGTGATCCTCGACAGTCGGCCAGGCCTTGACCAAATACGAGAATTATTAAAAATGAAACACTTAATCTGCCCCTGATAATAGCCGGCTGGCGCATCCGCTTCAGAAATTGTCTTTCCCTCGTCGATCCAATTATTCGTTTCCGTCGTAGGACTCGTCCTTTCCTTTGGTTAGCCTTCGTTCGCCTGTCGGAGTTCGTTTACTTCTTCGTTCGAACGATACGATGGCGTCGCGTCGGTTCATTTTCTTTACGAGACCAGTATTTATTTATTCATTTATAAAAAAAAAAACTTTCATTTACCTCTTTCTTGTATTTCGATCCTCCGTTTTCCCCAACGTTACTCGAAGTCACAGAAATTATTTCGTTATTTCATCTTATTATTCGAAGTAACGGGTATTTCAATTTAAAAATTATATAAATATAATCGAGACGTTTTCCTATATCGAAGTTTTATTTATAATTGTTTGTATACGGAATAGAATGGTGGTGATTTAATAGAATTTGTATTATCCCGAAACGAACAGACGACAGAAAATTGTATAATTAAAATTATTGTCTCGGTTATTATTTTTACCGGCTATGCTTCAAAGAACGCTTTAAAATTAACCATATGAAAATTAATTAAAGCCATACTTTCCGCTGTTATATAACTTTATATGTCATGCGTTAAGGTCAAATAACGATACCGTAGAAATTGTTCGATTGGACGACAGTTAATGTTGAAAAAATAAATTTGTGAATTCAGCTCGGTGGAAGAATATAACGAGCATTCAAACATATCAGGAGAAAGGCGCGTTATTGTTAAAACAATTCGTGGAACGCGAAATTTTCATTCATTTACGTATTCCAAGTGTGTCAAATCTTTTTTTTGCGCTAGGCACGATTTGCAGTTCGCTCTCACTAATGACCATTTCTCACTTGTTTCAAATTGTATAGTTCATTGAACGAAATCTTCCTGAACATTTGAACATAAGGAACCTTCGAATGCGATCGATGAAATGGTTCTCGAAACCCCTCAGGAATCGTACAGTTTATTAATCGAAAGTTTACCGATAATTTAAGTAGAGGACACCTTTAAGCGCGATCGATGAATGCTTCTCGAGTCTCGAGTTTGGATCTCCTTAAACTCCTCTCGTCTTTGAAACCGAGCAACGACCTCGAAACAGCAGGATCGTGGGGCAGGTGGTCGACCTGGAGTGTCCCGAAAAACGAGGATGGCCAATCGCTACTTTAATCGGTGCTATCGAGCTCGATCTGGTCCATACTTTCGCTTTCGACTCAACCAAAATCACTATCAAAAACTATGGAACCAATTGAAATAAAACATGACTGTCGACTCGGTTTCTATTAGAAATTCAAGGTTTATATCATACTTGACCTACAATGAAAAGTACCACTATAGTAAAGATGAAATAAAAAGAATTTTTTAAATAAAATTCACTAATAATTCAATTTCGATACGCGAACTGTTGTTTCTGTTTCTCAGGCTCCGAGTTCCATTCGGTAAGAAGATATCGATCGCTCGATCATACGTTCGTTGCAGACGTAACCCTCTCCACACTTTCGAACTCTTCTTCCTTTTTCGGCATTGGACCACCCGAAAGCGGTGCACCCATTCGGGTGGACGAGGGTAACTCGAGATTTTGAGATGCTCGTGCTGGTACCCAATGTCAGGGCTCTTCCGTTGCTCTTTGTTTCACAGAGGAAGCTTCGACGATCGCTGAAGAGGGAGGGTCCGCTCGAGACGTTCGGCTTCGTTCAGTCCTGCCAGCGTATCCTGCGGGATCCTCAATGCATTCTCCATCTTGTTTTGGACTTTTCTCTTTTACTTTCTCACCTGTCATGTACAACCCCTGGCAGAAAGTTTCCGATCACACACATTAATACAAATTTTCTATATCTTTCCGTATTGGCACTCTTATAGAAAATGCACATACAGCCCCATATCATAAGATTGTGGATACTTTGCTTTACGATTTAAACAATCTTCATTAAACTTTATGATCGGAAACTTTCTGCCAGCGGTTGTATTAACAGCAGAGGAAGTATCGCTTACGGTAAAAATTCGTCTCTATCTCGATTCTTGTTGCATTTCTCGATGATGTTTCTTAGTTACCCTAAGTACAACACCTTTGTGTTTTATTTTATATTCGTGGTTTATCAGAAATCTTCCAAAAGTTCGACGAGCAACCACTTTTCCGGCGGTGTTTTCACTTTGCTATAGAGTTCCTTATTAAAGTGTTCGTGACGCATCAACGAGGAAGCGATAAAGAAAATTGTAACCGGTTACACTTTCCAGGCCCCCCGTTATTTCTCGCGTCGACATACTTTTTCCTTGAATCTTGTGCATTTCCCTGAACGAGGTCTGAAGATCGAGGCCGATTCAAAGGTGACGCCGACGACTCTGTTTTGTATTCGGCGCGCGAAGCCAATTATTGGAAGAGCTTCCACGGTGTTCCTCGAGCTTCGACCTTGGACGAATGAATAGTCGATCGGAGCCTCCCTGGGGCAGATACGATTAGAACGTTTCAATGGCGTTGCTTCCCTCCCAGGCGAGAACCAATTTGCCGATGCCACATTCTGTGAAAGACAATGGCTTTGGTTTAAATTGGGATAAGCGATATCGCTCTGCTTGAAATCTGGTTCTTGATTCTCCCCCGCGTTTTATTTCAAGGCCACCGTCTCGGAACCGTTCGTGCCAATAGAAATATGTTTCCCTTTCCGAAGGATAAATGAATTTTCTTCGTCGACGATAGCTTGTTTAATTCGCACGGAAAGTTGCTACCGACGATTCGCTATCGCGTTTATGTTTGCGAAATTGACGATACGACGCGCTCGGTATAGCTTTTCCACGAACATTGAATATAGTTTGATGGAAACGTTCCGCGTGCTTGTCGGTGATAGCTGAATATTGAGAGCATCAATGTCTGTTTGAACATGCTTGAACGTGATTTAACCTACTTCGCCAACCGGCGTACGGAACACTCCTTTCCGCGTCTCTATTCCATTTAGCGAATTTTGATTGCCTCTTATTCTCCAATTAATATTGAGATTTATGCGTTACTCGCGCATCGTAAACAATTTAAAAGTGCCAATTGCGTGTGCTTTTCTTTATATCGCAGTCCGCGACAAAACTATAAGTTTATATAAACGTAAGCGCTCGCTTCTTCGATGCTTGACACGCCGTACCTTGTTGTTTACGTTACAACGATAACAAGAGGAACACGGCTCAGAGGTTGTATTTCTCGACAGTATTCTGCGAGACCTCTAAATATCAAGTCGTATTCTGGTTCCTGTACAAATTTAGATCGTCGTTATTTGAACGTGTTTTAACGTTTTGCAATTATTCGTAATATTACGGTGTCTAAGAACAATCGTCAGAAAATAAAGAAGTTTTCCACGAGCTGATAGTGAAGGTAATAGTTACAGTGATATTTCATTACTAATGGTAACCCATAATCGGAAGATTATCAAAGTGACGAATCATTTGCGACCATCATTCAAAAACAGATGGTTCTTTTGGGGTATCGTGGACTATAAACGGGAGATGTCTTCGCGTATCCGAGTCTCGATCTACCAATACCAAGAATTATAGCGGATAGCGGTTTAGCGGAGGAAGAGCTCGATAGAGTTAATTTTTCCCCAATCCGTTCCAAACCTCAGGTTTGATAGAGTTTCTAGTTTCCGGTCTCTTGATATGGCTGCTGAGGTTGGGCCGTCATGGTGGTAGTACGTAGCCTCCTATCGCGGGGCAAAGTTTCGACTTGTCGTGTCAGTTGCGGTTAATCAACTCGCGTATCGATCGACGTAGAGGGTAAGGTTTAGAAAGGACACCAATCAGTGTCGATGCATGGGGTTTATGCATATCTGTTCCTTTTACTCCATGTGCATGCATCGATCGAGTGTATTCCAATCTCAGATCTATAGAGGCCATCCTATAACTAGACAATAATAAGCAGGTTAAATGCACGAACATAAAACGTTGGACAAAGGACCCACTCGAGAAATTGACGGAGAATCTCTTGTACGGGAATTTGGCAGTTTCAAATAGATAGGACATATTTCGTAACTCTCACGTCAGTCGGTCAGTCATCCGACTCTATGTAACGTTTGTTTTTTAACGTAATCAAATCGTAAACTACGTTATTTACGCGTTACAAGACCCCGTGACTCCATCGTGCGAGCAACAAACATGGCGGCCATGACGATTGAAAGTTCCATCGTTGAGGAATCGTATTGGATTGTAACATAAGTTTGTCCCGTTCTGGTTGCTTGGTAGCGTAACATTGTTTATTCAACTTCACGCAGTCAAGTGAAAAGGCGTTGCATTTTTACATGACAACGCTAGACCACATGTTTCATTGGACACAATTGTGAAAAAATTATTGGAGTTTGGCTGGGTTGGTGCATTCACCATATAGTCCAGATCGAGATTTCCACTTATTCCGGACATTGCAGAATGCACTAAACGATAACAATTTTACGGATCTAAATATCTATAAAACGTTCTTGAATACATTTCTTGCAGAGAAGATCAACGAGTTTTACGAGAAAGGAATCCTTTAGCCGCCAGAAAGACGGCAAAAGGTCATTAATCAAAGTGGAAGATACGCGATTGATTAAACTTATGTGTAACTGAGGAAATAAATGATTATACAAAACTTAGGTTACAATCCAATATAAATAGATAAAAAATACAGGTACTATCGCAGAGGGTGTCAGTGAGACTGTGAATAGATAAGTTATTGGCATTTAAAATTGTTATGGGTGTAACACACCCAGTCGACCGCGGCTGGAGGGTTAAGGCCGCCACCCAACGACCCTCGCGTCGCGTCCATCGATCGCGGTGCACTCTCGGCTCTAGGGATCCCGGTATTTTCCATAATGAGGGCTTGTGTTTATTCTCGTCTAGATCAACAGGTTGGGCCGCCTCGGTGGCAAAGCAGGACGACGAGGCGCGGCTACGGCAGTCGGAAAAGGCCAGCGCGGTCTGGTCGTTGCGACCGACGGTGTCCCGCGAGCTGGGGAATGAAGGAGTAGGCAGGTCGTGCAAGGGCAAACCGACTCGAAGGAAGCGTACAGCGAAGGGGTTGCTCTGACGTCAGGATGACGCAATGCCGATGCAACCCCTCTCGCCTCTGCCCTACGACTGACATTGACACTGCTCGAGGCATCGATCTGTCCTCGAACGAGGTGAGAGTCGACCGACGAGGGTCGCCGCGACCGTTCCGCCAGCGTTGTTTGATCGGAGGTCATCAGAGTGATTTACCTCCACGGTTCTATTGGTCGTAACGCTATCGACCTCCTAGACGTAGCTCGCGGAGTCGATTACTATTAGATTTCAACGCTTCCCTATCGACAGCAAATGATTTTCGAATCTCTACAGCAGCGATTAACCTCTGGATATACAAAAGTCGATGTTTTAAGAAATCGTAGTTAGTAGAGGAAGTGCAGCTTATTTAGAATACCAATAATTTTTTTTTTTGGTATTGAATGTTGCGTAACCCTCTACATCTATATCTATATCTAAAATAGCAGCTGGTTTAGATTAAATATATACACAATGCTTCTCTAGAAATTCGAAAATAACCATCAAGGAGGAGATACGTAAAAAGAAAAGCGTTAATCGTGTAAATTTAATGAACGTAGTTTAGCAATCATTTCACTTTTGCCAATTCAAACTGCTTCTCTCATAATTTAATCAGGCGCGAAAGTCACAACATAGGTAAATATCAATTCTAAGTTTTGATAGTTATGTGCAGTGGTTACAGGTGCAACCAACAAGTTGATAGTACATTCAGAATCTAGCAGATAATATATTTATACAGTATCAACTTTTCTTTGTAGTTTACATGAAAATATATTTTCTGCTTTCCAACGAAGCCCAGGACCTAAATTTCTCGTTAAGATCGATCGTATCGAAGATTTCTGTCGGATTTAAAGTTGATGTTTATAGAATCGCATTTGAACTGTCAGTCATCGTTTTCTTTGTTCTCGTCGAGGACTCTTGAAATGTTTTGCTTCTCGCGATTCTATTGCGGGAACGCGATCGATTCGTTGACGATAATGACGAGAATATAAAATGACCGATTGTATTTAACACGTTACTGTCACGTCAATTTTCCCCGTCCATGCTTATCCTCGACCATTTTTCAAATTATAGCGTGACAAATAGAAATACTTAATAAATCAATAGCGTGTACTTGTTGATTTGCAACATTCGTAATGTCAGTGACGCTATTCCAAAGATTATAAACATTAATCACCGTTTTTCAAATTGCAACGTGACAAATAGAAATACGTAGTAGACTAATAGAGTATTTGTTACTTTGTGATATTCCTAATGTCAGTATTCAGCGACGCTATTCAAAAGTCTAGAAGTCACGTTGTTAAGTGACACGAAGAAGATTACAAGAAAAAGATTACATATCCCGTGTTATTCTATTTCGTTTAAATCTTAATTTAACAAGTTTCGATTCAATTATATTTTCCAGTTTTCGATTATCGAATGATACGAATATCTGCACGAGCAGATACGACACTCTACGATTTAAGTCCTTGGTTTGTATTATAGTTCAATGCTTTTCCTTCGGCGTGAAGTTAATTATATCGAGTTCAAGGCTCGTCTGCGCCACAACGCGTGCCGCTTTTGTTAACATTAGAAACACTGCTAATTTTATGTGCATTTCATTATGCAAATACTTTTCTCCGACTGTGCAATTTCCCTTGATACGTCGCACATACATTAGCAATCATTCTAGCCGAGACTTATCACTTATACTCGCGTCCGCTTTCCCCAAAACACAAACTCGAATTGCACGACGGAGATCTGGCAAAATTTTTATTACGTGAAAATATTCTCCACGAGGAACGGCCAATCTTAAATAATTAATTCTAATAGAATAATAAATCCGACAGTTGTATCAAAAAGAAATTCTTGCGCGTGACAAGATTCTCCTGGACTATTAATTAAAAATTAATGAACCAACTCGTTAATTTGGACCATAAAGTATGACAATATTTCATAATCGAGTTGCGTTTTCTACGTATTTATACATACGCTAACTTTAGTAATGTTACTCGTCGACGGAAATATGTCCGCTATAATTATGCAACCCAGATTTTACTATAGAATAATCGAGAAGGAACTATTAATGGACACCGATAATTCTAACGATCGGATAAGCAATTCTCTTGTTATTATCCTTTGTTGCTAGGCCGAACCTCCTATTTACGGATCGATTCCGAATGCGATTAATCAAACCCAGTGAAATTTTCATCGAATGGTAATAAATGGTAATAGAGGCGTTCAGGAAAAGACGGGAACAGAGGAAAGCCCCTTAGTTTCCTCTGAATCACGAGCGTCGTCGTTTTTCGCTGCAACTGCGCGATCGCGTTTGAAATGCAAATCCACGAGACACGACTACGCAGTTCACTTTCTTCTCGCGGCACTTTTCTTGAAGCAGCCGTTTCACTTGGCGATTTCTTGCGAATATAAAAGGAAAATACTGTTGAATTTTAGTCGCGTCTCGACCAAATATTTTTTTGTAATCGTAACTGGTCACGCAATACGTTACAACGATGCGCAGGTAACATTAAGAGACTTTTTAGATTTCTTTTAAGTTACGCTCGTGGATTCTTATTCGTCGTTCCAACGAGTGAACGTTCACGATACGGGGATGCAAAAGACGTTTCGAGGGGATGCAACGCACTGCATGGTAATCGCGAGCACGTGCCAAGGTCAAGAGGATGGGTTTAAGGTCAGAGGAGCGTCTCCTTTTCAAGGGTAGCGCGATGAAACTTACGAGATCGTGAGCAGACGCTGGTATTATAATAACATGGTGTATACATAGTTGTGCCGTGCTCTTTGCATTTAAACATTTCCAAGTTGATCCTCTTCGTAAAGAAAGTTATGATATTCGCGTCTCGCAAAATGTATGCTATCTTGACGACAATTTATTGGAAATTAAATTCCCAAAAATTTTTCTATTCCGAACGATACGCGATAGGAAGAATCGTCGTAAAATAATTGTTTCGTACTCTCGGGATATGTACTTTTAGAACTGTCACGCGAGTCTTCCTGTAAAGTGGATAAATTTCCCCCGGAATTGATCCGGAATCCCAGTTTCGATCAGAAGAAGACATCGGTATTTTTATATTAGATGCGTCACGCATAGACGCAGATACGGGTTTTTTTTTTATAACAATCCGCGTGGGCGTCGAGGCATAGGGAAACATTAATTTAGCTATTGATAACCACTCACGACCTTGGCCTTGCTCGCTACAGCAAACTGCTCACATTCAATCAAGATGATTCACATGTGCGCTCGAGCGGACTCGTGCCCCCTGATATTTTTAGAGACGGCCACGCTCGTCGTTGTATTTTTTGATCGAGCCTTTTGATCCGCTTGATAGAATCTGGCATAAAGTAAAGCCAATTCGTTAATAATATTTCACGAATATTAGTCTAGTCGCGCAAAGAAACAAAAGTTATATTTGCAATATCCTGGAATCATCCCATAATTATGATCTCTTAATCAAATTTTTAACTGCTTAATATACGAAAATACGTATAAACTTGTATCATTGTTGCTCCACGAAAGGAATATCGGAATAACTTGAATACGAAAGTCGACAAAGTCCGTCTGTTTAGAAAATTATACGAGCAAAGATATCCTACGGTTCACAAAAACGGAAATGTCGAGTTGTTTCTTGGTCGGTGACAAAGCGGTTCTTTCGCGTAGTATTATCGCGAAAACTTTCTTCGCAAGGACTTATGATAAAGAGGAGCAAAGGAAGCTTCGGAATTGTTTCGGTAACACAATGACTCCGAAGGGGCAATTAACATTAAGAATTTAACAGAAGTTTCTCAAGATTAAGTGCACGATCGTTCGGAGATGATGCTCTGGCTTTAAATGAAGATAAATATGCTAATTATAGTGACTGACGGGCGAAAATTTTCTAGCCGGAAAGTGAAATTGCAAGATCCATAGAAACGATTCTTAAGAAATTCACAAGGTGTACATACAATTCTTTACGCGTATATTTCTGAACAAATACGTTGTTTATTGTGGTTAAATATTTACAATTGCGTTTATTTTTAATTCATGATAGTGTTTCAATATTCTGCGGGACGTTATGTTGTAGCGATGGACTTTTGGGAGAAAATTGCATTGATCGTTATCGAATAATAGTGTATTGTAGCAGCTGTTAAAATAAGGCAATTTTAAGACGAGGCCCTCGCTGTAAAGTCTAAAGTCTAGTAAGAAACTGACGAGTGAAAATTGTATTTTTCTAACCGCGATGACGAGAAATCGTAAGATCCTTAAAAGCAAACGGCTCTTTGAAATGGCCGGGTGTATATTTCTAAAAATGGGCCGGCGAAAAGTATAAATTTCCGAGCAGACCGTCCGCGAAACGTTTAAGTAAACTCGGCTTGAAAATACGAAATAACACTCCCTGAAGATGGAAATACAGGGAAACGAGACATATGCGATTCATCTAGATGTTGATTCTCCAGAAATAGTGACGAAGGAGTACCGTAAATGCAGGATGCTGGTACGCGTCCATATAGCGAAGTGCCATTGAATGCTCGCGTGAACTGCAACGTTTCTCCACTATCCTTTTAAAACCCGCTTTTAGTTTGACATTGAAAGCCAAAGGGAGCAAGGAACCCTCGGATCGCGGATGACGCTTCGCAGCTGGCGACCGACAGTCGCGATCAAACTTCCTTCAATTTATCACACTCCGATTAAGTGTTCCTTTCGCGAGGACAGATGTCGCGATAACGACCATTAATATTCGAATAGCCGCTAAGGGGTATCGAATTTTTAAGCAGGTGACGTTTCGTATAACGAAAACTCAATCGACGAAATAAACAATTTTTGTTTCACCGACAATCAAAAACAGAATTCTTTGAAAGATATTTAGGGTTACTTTTCTTCTACGCAGAGAGAACATTTGAATCTATTAATTTAAAGAATTCATTTTTACATTGTACAGCTTAATACAGTGTTGGAACGATCGAGAACGTGTTGGGTTGTTCGGAAAGTAATTTCGTTTTTCGCCTTATATAAATATTTTATTGAATTATATACTGGTCCTTTTGGTCCAACACCTTTTGCCATCTTCCTGGTTACTATAGTAGTATGATTCCATGCTCATAAAATTTCTGATCTTTAAATGTAAATGTAAATGTTTACCGTTTAAGAAATTTTTTAAAGACTGGAACAAGTAATAATCCGATGATGCCAGATCTTGACTTCTGATTTTCCATGTTTGACGGGATACCAAAGAAATACAATTGCACGGAATGAAACAAAATTATTTACAAACAAGCTTCGAAGTGTCAGTTGTAAAAATATATAACGAATATACGCTTTAAAGTGAAGTTGGCTGTTTAAAAATACAATTAACGTTTCTGTTGGTAAGAAAATGAAACTACTTTCCAAACAACTCGATATAACTGGCATTCAGAGCGGAAGGGGTCGAGTATTGGATCAATTGATACTCGGATGTAAACGTTGAACTTGATCCCCACCCACTCGTCGCGGATTCGTAGGTAACCGTCCCGTCAATTCTCGAAGAATGCGTCGCTGGTTAACGAGCAACGTCCCCTTTGGTTATCCGACAATAAAAATAATTTGGCAATGAATGAGGGTAGACGGTGTTTAGGAGGGATCGACCGACGTAAGATATTTTTATTGGACGTCTGCAGTCTGGATGCACAGCCGGCCGTTCACCCGATGCACTCATTGCTCCGTGCCAATCCATATGGGATCCTTGCACTCGATTCCTCTTCGCGCGCTCCATCTTCTTCGGCTTCTCTGCACGCCCTCGCACTTCATAACACTCGTGCAGAAGCTCCGCGTCGCGTGACTCGAAGACCCGCTCTCGAGATATACATTTAGACAGAAGGCTGACATTGAAACCGAACGCAACCGTCGAGCACAAAAAGTTCCAAAGCCCTCAAACTCACACGCGTCGTCGAACGCGAGAAAAATTTTTGCTTTTTACGAAAGTATAACGAAAATAAAAAATCTAGTCACTTTTCTGCGTCAGTTTAACATTTGTATCGATAATTGTTTGCAAAGATCTTCGTAATATTTTTCATTTTGACGTACTATAGCGTGCTTCAGGTTTAGTATCAAAATTGTTTTCTTGAAGCATATAAAATGATATTTTATTACTTTGCTCTTCAGCCACTCGTAAGATGAATTTGATTTACAATAAGATAAATATGCTCTGCAAAAGGGTTAACTGTTACAAAACCCGTATACACGAAATACAGAACTCGACAAAAATAATTTTGTCGTATAAAAAATTGGAATTACACCGTCGTAGCCCAGGGTGCGTTATCGACTCGCGAATGGTTTGGTCCCATCGCTAGCGAGGAGCCAGTTACGCTGTTCTTCGCGTCTGATTTGTCGGTCCCGTTATTACCACTGTTACGACCACGATGATGACGGAGAAAATATTAGGTAGTTCGGGTTCGTCTCGAAACATTGAATCATCGTAGTCGTGCGTCTTACGCAACGGCGCGAAAATTACGGTCGCCGTTTAATTGCAACAGTCGGAAGAATTATAGACGTAGGCTCTACCCTTGTATCATTCGTAACGACGCGAAATTTTAATTTACCGCCGACAGCGGAACCGCGAATTATCTTAAACGGGGCGAATCCGACGGACGAGGCCTCGTTCTCTCCGTCTTGTTCTTTCGTTTTCCGTTTAAATTCGTCGTCGTTTTGCCTCGTACCGCGCGAGGCGAGCCGAAAATCTCTCCCCGGGTGGTTTCGAATTCCCCTGCCAAGTAATTCGTGTCCCGCTGTCACCCTGCGACTTCGCGCGCGATTTACGAACGCGACCGTAGTCAAACCGCGAACAACTTCGACGTTCTTCTTTTCTCTTTCTTGCGTGCGATCGCGCGTGATTTAGCTGTAACATTGTCGGGACGCTGGTAAACAGGGAGTTGGCAATAGTACAAATGTCGGTGGGGGCCAGTGGCAGGCGATATCGTTACTCTCGGTAATTCGTTTGTCGAAACGTTCGATAGCTGGAGGATCAGGCTCGAGGAAGGAAGAGGAGGTTAAAGATGGCCGATTCTGCCATCGACTGGAGATGAAACATTCATGTCGCATCTTTATGGGGATGTTTTAGTCTGGAACCTTCGGAAAATCGATTTCCGAAACTCGGAATTCAGATGTTTGCGAATAGTCAAGATGCATATGTATCGCCTCGTTTGAAGACGTTTATTTTGGAAAAAGGACTTACGAATAGATTCCAAAAGAAATTATACGATTTAGTTGCAGAAAGAATTTGGGACCCGTAGATTTGATATCTTTAATTTCGTTAAGAGGATGGGAGAATCGAACGATGTTATGTCCTGTTACCAACAAACAATTTGTACTAATTTTATTTTAGTTTGTCTTAAATATTGTGTATAAAACAGAGTGCTAATTTTTCTTTCGATTAGTTCTTATAACAGAGGCTCTGCTAATTTTATTCAAAATACTTCAGCGACTGATAATGCAAAGAAAAAGTTCCAACTACGAAAACCTAATACTTGGGGCATCTCGAATAACCACGAAAAACAAAAGTAAGCCCTTTTTCGAGGGGGTCCATATGTTTCCTAGCCTCCTTTCTGCTCAGATGCGTCGCGTCCACGTTCGAGGGAATGTATTCTTACTTAACTGCGTTTACTCAGTTCCATATGATGTTAATAAACGTTTGAAACCACCAGATTAACTAAGCGAGAAGAATAACTCTTAAGATAACATTTATGAAGTACCTGATGATTTTTGGGATTTTCCAACGAAACATTTCCAATAAAAGTTTTAACATTTTTGAAATTGTCAAAGTGTTCTAAGCGTACGATATTGAGGGAAGTATTCGATCAATTTCACCTCTGGCTAGGACCTAAATTGTCGCGATTGGTCACAAGTCATTGTATTCCAAAGTCAAAGTGTTACCGTTGACCCCAGTCTCTCCCCTAGGCCTGTGTCCGCCAATTAGAGATGTCAGTTTTCCGCAACAAAGGGAATTGCATTCCCAGATTCGTTTTTCGTCTCCGGAGGCATCCTCGAGGCGGAGGTATAGCTCCTTGTATCCCTCAATCACGTCAGCCTCGTTGCGTCGGTGATTTCGGCCAATTGGAGGGGATAACTGACGGCGGTCGGAGGTGGTGGGGGTCGAGAGGGCGGGTCGAGAGACGGTCAACCGTGGTACGGACAGACGAACGTACGGGGTACCGATAGGGATGCACCGACCTTGAAGGGATTTTTGCGTCTACCGTCGTACGTTCACCCCGTCAGCAGCGGAGCGAACGTACCCGCGTTCTGCTGTGCTGAGAAACGCGACTCCCTCTTCCTTGGCTCTTTGTCTCCCCTTTCCTTCTCGGCCCTTCACCCCTCTCCTGTCCACTACTTCTGTAGCCGGCCCTTTTTTTTATACCGTCCTCGTTCCAGGCTTACTCGAGACTCAAACTCGCTGGGAATCGGTCGCCTCACCCTCGGACATCCTCCCCTGGCGATCCACCAGGGGCGGAATTTTTCCACTGGCGTCTCAAAGTTGCACCAATTTTTATCCTAACCTTTTTACGTACACACCCATCGTTAATTCTGTCAATCATTTTAGCAAAATAACAGGAAAACAGTAGGAAGTGTACAAACTCGCGACGATAAAGTTGATCGGTAGTTTTTAATTTACTTGCATTGAGAAATTGAGTTGACGTTGATTATAAAAGAAAAATGTGAATAGTTTTTTAATGCTATTATAAACTTTGATTTTGGGTATCGTTCATTTTGCAAATATACGTTCTATGGGATTCAGGTCTCTTGGAAAAATTAAAATAATGACAATGCACGATCAGTTGAGTTATTTATTTTGAATCGTTAGATGTCGTAGCTTTCAAATTTCTTTCTGATGTGTTTATTAATATTTTAATTAGAATTGATCGTTGATTTATACGCGTGCATAGTCAGAAATATTTATGCATCGCGTTGGTGGCGCGTGGGTACCACGAGTCAGCCCTGGAGTGGCGATGCATCCTGTAGATTAGGCTTGCACGTACTCACACGCACGTGCGTGGCGTGTGCCTAATAGTGCGTGCATCGCTCTCTGTACAAAGTGGAGGTCGTGACCTTGATAGCAGCTGTAAAAGGGTCGGCGCTTAGGCTGTCGATTTACGTGATCGCGAGGCAACATCTGGAAAATTAATTACGCTGCGTTTAATTGACGATGCTTTTCGCGCGTTCTCGTATCGGTGTGTTCGTGGATTAAAATTGGACGAATTTTGGCTTATTAATTTCTTGAAGACGACGCATTTTTAACTACTAAAAGTATGCAGAATCGAAGGTTTGCTACCTTGTCTAACTTCCAACCAAAGACACTCCTATCAACAGGAAGACAAAGTTTATTTATTTTAAAAGAGTTCATTTTAAACAGAAGTTTATTTATTTTATTAAGCGTCCACTCTCTTTGAGAAACTTCGAATCTTATCTTCTAACAGATTGAAGCGCGAACGGGAAGATAACAAATACTCTTGACGCGTTCCTTTCGTTGTTCCTTTGTCAGTTGGCAGCGCGATATTGTAGCAAATTTAACTCGCGTACTAAGTTGCTGCAATTTCATGGGACGCGGAAGTACATACGATTGCTTCGAAACGGTCGAAAATGAAGCAATAGACTTGGAAACGTTGAAAATGCGTTGGAGGAACCAAAATGAAATTTATTAGATTACGGTGCGACTAATTTTTTCATGCGGTCGTTGACCGTCTCCGTATTTGCAAAATCGTTGAAAAAGGCACCGGGTGTGCCCTTGTTCGAAGTCTCGTCACTGATTCCAGAGGTCAGACTTAATTAGCGCGAGAAGCACGACGACCATTGTCGTTCAATTAATTGCCCGTCGGGCGGAGCCAGATAAACCCGCGGGCGTATACCCCCCAAGAGCTTCGAATCGCTTCATAATCGTCCGGCACGCGATAGGGAACGACGAACGGATCAAGGTCCTGCCGGTTAAAGAAACGAGATTGCTTCGAGAGCCGACTATTTTCAGTTTGCGAGCAACGTTCGCCGTTCTCAAACGATCCAAAGTAATTTTTACCGTTCGGTGTCTTTTTCGTCGGGATTTTCGTCTACTACGAGCGAGATCGATCGATCAGCGAATGTTTTTTGCTAATCGTTCCCACGATCGAGGAATTTTCTGACTCGTTAGGCAATTATCGTCGATTGCCTTTGCTGCCTTTCTTCGACGAATATTGAATCACGAAGAGTGGCCTGTAATTATCCCGAAATTGTTCCGATTCCGAAGGTCTTTCGGCAGATAGCGACCAAACGAACGAGCAGATAACAATGCCACGATGTAACATTTTCATCAATATTTAACGTATTCATTATCTACGATGAATTAGAAGTCGTGAATATGGAAGACCAATTGTAATAACTTCGTACATTTACGCGGGGAGATATTTGTATTATTTTCGATCTATCCGCCATGCGATTATTTAATATGGATCTCTCAGCGTTTTCTCATTAAATTATAAATTATGATTGTCTACATGTTTTTTCTTTTTTTATATTTTTCGCTACTTTGTTTTAATACCGCGTTATCTACATAGATATATGTAGCGCGACTTTTTGCTACGAAGGTAAAAAAAATTAATCCTCAAGGCGAGATGTTAAACAAAATAAATCTCGATAAGATTCATGAATTTCGACGAGGTTAAAGTAACCATTACCATGACAAACGTTAGGTTGTGTAGTTTTCAATTGTCTGAATACAAAATGTTGGCCTTGTAGGAAGCTTTATGGATATTAGACTGGCATAGACTATGTTTATCTCTTCGGCCTGAATTTTTTTCTTTAGAAAAATATTCCTCGCGTGTCCTCGCGTTATTTGGGATTCAATAAACATAATTAACAGCGATTGCTACTAATTACAATATTGTGTGAATAATAAACTTTAAAAGGCTTTTACGATAAAAATATTATTTACGAAGCCACGAAGATACAGAATGGAACGAAAGACGAAAAATTTAGGTCGACAATTCATCCATCGTACATTAGTTTTCCCTTATACTATGAAATATTAAAATATTGCCAAAGGATGCATTTAACGGTTAAGAGAGTATGCTTGTTCGCGCTATACTTTCTGAATATTGAAACTTTAAATGAAACGTGTGAAAAGCACTCCTGAAAATCGCGTCTTTCGAAGAGGCTGAACGTGTATCATCAGTGGCAGATGAATGTTGCCCTCGCTATTTTTCGAAGCCAAGAAACAAAGGGTTGAACGGTGGAATTAATTTCAATTGAAGCAGCAAGCTGCATAAGAAAACAACGACTGTTAACAGGCAATTAATAAAGCCACGGACAGAAAAAGAAATAAAGCTGGACGTGTGGGAACGAGATGGCACGACCTCGAAGGGCGCGGTCGAGTTCAGACTAGACTGAAGCTGCCCTTGTGCCTAACCGACCTTGAGACAGCCCGTTTCGCCATACCCTGACTCCACCGGCCCCATGCCACGGACGCATCCTCTCTTGCAACACAAAGACTGTCCTCACTGGGAGTCACCTTCGTCCCTACGAGGAATTTTGCAAATGGAATTTCGTCGTTTTGCGAGGACCGCGTCCTCTAGGAATCTTTCGGACAGGTGTCCAACCAACCCCCTTGTTCCTTTTGTAGACGCCAGTTTTAAGACGACGCCACTCGCTGGACCAATCGATACGCTATCTTGCGTGTTCGATTAATTTTTTATGAATTTTATAACTTTTTTTTTTTCATTTCTTTTCCACGTCGAAAGATGTCCTCAATATTTGTTCAAATTATAACGTGAAACATAGGAATATTCGATAATTCAACGGTGCATTTACTATTTTACAATATTCCAAATTACTTACAATTTTACGAGTATTAGGGTCCTTTCATTCTAAACAATATTACGTTCTAAGTTCAATGTGCCTTTAATCCTTTGATCCTTTTGTCACGCGTATTCTACTGTTGCTTTGTTCCAATTGTAAATAGTTAATTGGGTCGTTAACGAACAGATTTAACGTTGCAATTTGGTTTTTAATCTCCACAAATTTTACCCCTTAAAAATTCATCGGATACATTCGCGTGGTCGAAGCATTCTGCTTCGAAAAATATATTTCTTCCGCAAGCTGTTATTTCGAAAACTGTAAAATTAATAAATGCTCGTATCGTAGTGCTGAATTAATAATTACTGATACGTAAAAAAAAGTTACATGTTTCCGCCCGGGATCGAACCGGGGACCTTGTGCGTGTGAAGCACACGTGATAACCACTACACTACGGAAACGTTGTTGATGGACTTTCTTCTTACGAGTGAAATGTCATTAATATTGCTGAAATATATATCACAAGACGATTAAGGCTCGCGATTATCAAGAATTCGGAGAAACGAATCGAACATTGTAAAGAAAATAGATACTAGATATTTAATATCACGATATTTCTAATAAATAACAAATTAAGGGCTTTACGAGTATTTGTTTACAACTATATATTTCATCGAGTAGAATTGTTTACATTTACAAAGTTGTTCTATCCACTTTGATTAGTAAACACACGCCTATATAAAATTTGTACCATGACTTTAGCGAACCTTTTTCAAAAGCTGCGATCAGTCGATGCGCAATAATCACAAATTGATTTTTCGGGCCGACTGACGCGCAAAATACACGCTATTCAAATTTATTCAAATTTTTTCGTTTTCTCTTTCTGATTATGTTGTTTTGCACAAGCGATTTTTACGATTCGTTGGTCCCAGTTTCGCGGAAAAAGGTAGAATTCGGACATAAATAGAACTGACCTGCGCTATTCGAGTCCGATGCGTTCTCCTTTGTCCGTGACTCTTCGGGAACATCGGCATTATTCTTTGCAGAATATCGATCGATTGGTTTTTGTCGTCCATGGAACCGCGAGTCTCGGTTTATACGGAAAAATCGCGTACCCTCGAGCAGGATTTAAAATGTTTTCTTGGAACACTTTAAATTTCTAAAAGGAATGGGAAACCCGTACGAGTCGAAGCAATGGATCGACTCTCGGCTCGGAGAATTCGTTTTTCGTGTTTCTGTAATCGATTCTTTCGACGAAATTCCTCTCTCAAAAGAAAACAAAACCGCAAGTTAAACCTCTCAGCGTCGAAATAAAAATTCTATAGCTGCACCTAAATTTTTTACCCCATCCGTTGCTTACAATCGTTGCGCTACAGACGTTCTATGCAACGAAACCGCAATTCTTAGTCAACGGATCCGCTCCCCTCGCATTCTTCGATAAAAGAGTTAGTTAAAAGTCTCTGAAAATTCATGGTTTTGAAAAGGGGGTAGATTCTCTGTGGGTATGTGCCTCCGAGCTTCGTCACTGACTCAATTTTCGTATTTCTGAGAGTATTCGCGTGCCAACGAGCGGCTTTCGAATACAGGTAATCCGATTTGAATAAACGATTCTGCCATTACCTCGATCAGTGTACTTTCCGTATGCAGGTTCGAATTCGCAGCTGGCTCCTAATAACTATCGTGCAAATTACGAAGGAATCGATGGTTGCTTTAATGTCGAGCCAACGCGGCGATCGAGGGAATCTTCGAGTTACGTTTTCGAATTAAAATGGTCCGAAATTGCTACATTGTCGGATGGTTTTCGCGGATTGTTTGATTTTAGCATAATCGAAAGCCAGAGCGATTCTGGCTGGAATGAAAAGCTGCAGCGAGAGGTTGACGTTCTTGCAATAATAGAAAGCCGGTGTTCCCCCGACTGCACGCCAAACTCGTTGTTGCACCGGGTTGTCGCCGTAGACGCTGGCGAAACTTTTACTTTTACTAGGGAGAAAGTGCACTGTGTTGCTGCACCTATCGCGATTCCGCTTAGAATGCAACGTTCCGTATAATTCGAGCTAGTCTCGCGTTCCCGACGAACACACGTGCCGAGCGTGTAACACCTACCGCGCGTTAAAATCACCTATTTTTACTTTCCCGACTATTATTGGACACGATCGAAGTGTCGCTATACAACAAAATTTCGTTTCTTTACATTTCGTATATCGTTTCTAGAATCAAGCTATACAGCGCTGGACATAAGTATTGCACAGCATGGTTGTTTTGGTACAAATGCTTATAACTACCAAACAAATTGATTTGAAGGAAAAACTTTTTGACATATTCATTTATTATCTATTTTAGTTTATTACATAACAGAAGCAATACCATAAATATACTGATTCGCAAAACAATAACAACAATTTTTGGCCACTCATTATATTTTCGGTTAGGAATTTTTTTCTCGAAAGTGTGTAGGATTTCGGGGGTATATATATTCATCAAAAATGATTGTAACTGACCCATGCAACCAAAAATAATTTTTTTAGAACGATTTGAAATTTTTTAATTTCGCCAAAAAATTTCACACCTACTCGAATTTTTTTCTCGGAAGTCGGTAGGATTTCAGGGGTATATATATTCACCAAAAATAATTGTAACTGACCCATGCAACCAAAAATAATTTTTTTAGAACGATTTGAAATTTTTTAATTTCGCCAAAAAATTTCACACCTACTCGAATTTTTTTCTCGGAAGTGTGTAGGATTTCGGGGGTATGTCTATTCACCAAAAATAATTGTAATTGACCCCTGCAGTCGAAAATAATTTTTTTAGAACGATTTGAAATTTTTTAATTTCGCCAAAAAATTTCACACCTACTCGAATTTTTTTCTCGAAAGTGGGTAGGATTTCAGGGGTATGTCTATTCACCAAAAATAATTGTAATTGACCCCTACAGTCGAAAATAATTTTTTTAGAACGATTTGAAATTTTTTAATTTCGCCAAAAAATTTCACACCTACTCGAATTTTTTTCTCGGAAGTGGGTAGGATTTCGGGGGTATGTCTATTCACCAAAAATAATTGTAATTGACCCCTGCAGTCGAAAATAATTTTTTTAGAACGATTTGAAATTTTTTAATTTCGCCAAAAAATTTCACACCTACTCGAATTTTTTTCTCGGAAGTGTGTAGGATTTCGGGGGTATGTCTATTCACCAAAAATAATTGTAATTGAGCCCTACAGTCGAAAATAATTTTTTTAGAACGATTTGAAATACTTTTTTTTCGCCGAAAAATTTAGGCACCTACCCCCTGTCGATTTTTCTTAAAAATTCGATTTTCATTTTTGATAATTTTATTTGACACTACGGAAATGATGCCTAATACTCTTTTATAGAATACAAAACGGTTGTACGATATCACCAAACAGGATTCGTAAATCTGCTTTGGTACGTTGTTGATAGCGGTTCTTCTTAAAATTCATTTCTCATCTCCAGTTGATGCTTCGGTAAATGTTTGTATTGCGTGCGGGAAGAAACATACATCCTGTCACACGATCATTGAGATCCCGTAAGTTGGCGTGGAATCTATACTTTTTTCGAACTTTACCCTTGTGAGACTGAAAAGGACAAATGACCTAATACATAAATTAAAAAATATGCATATCGGTACTGAAACGATATATAAAAAACGTTTAGTCAGAACTCCGCTTCTAACGCGTCGACAGAAATCTTGATCGATCGTCCATTAATCAACGTGCACGGTCCCGATCTCTGAGTCACTTTCGGTTTGACGTTAATGAGTCTCCCGGAACGTTAACGGCATTGTACTTTTCCCATTTAAGGGGTGACACACTTTCCGCAGCCACGATCGCGTGAAATACGTACAACTTCACGGCGGTTCATTTCATTTCCTGGTTGGAGCAACGATCTGGCCGGTCGTTAGCCGCGGCACGTTGCATCGTGTACACTCTATTGCATATTGCATCGTCCGATTGTCTGGCTCGCAATCATACTGAAATATAGGAAAGCTGCGAATCAACCAGTCATCTCGTAACCGACGCCATTTTTATGGAGCAAAAGAGCCCCGTTAACGTTTCCTCGTACCGTCCTGGTCTTCGAACAAGGATGAAAGACGTCGTTGGACAGTGGACGTTACGAAATCTTTTCGTTCACGACCAAAGAGAAAATAACCAAAGCAAATAAACGGCTGAGTAAATTTGAACGATTTAAAATTCATAAATAACAACACGTCTATCGAAAAGAGCAAATTCAATGGCAACGCGTGCTTTCGAGCATCGATCTTGCACGAAATCGAAAGTTTTTCGTTTCTGAGACTCGGCAAGCTGATATACACGTTTAAATAGACGTGAATTTAATTTTACGGTGGCCCTTCAGCGCGGTTTATGCTTACTAATTGCTCACCACGCGTCCACGTCGAGACGGTATTTATCGTTTCGGCGCGCGTTAATCGCGGCTCGCTTCGTTGCGTCCAAAGATCGCGAAGGTTTTCTTCGCCGGAATCGGTCGATCTGTTTCCCCGGGGCGACGAGAAAATTGAATAGCGATAAGGTAGATGTAATATTTACGGTCAAGCCGGCGATCGATGCGACTCCGAATGACGCGGAATTCGATTTAATACGGGTTATAAATTGACACTCGGGCCGCATTTAATACGGGTCGATAATTCGATTTAGCGCGGGTCGTAAATTGGCAACCGGGCCGCCATTAAGCGAGACAGATCGGACAAACCTGCTGGAACGCGCGGCTAAAAACAATTGCTAGGTCACGGTATGAATGAAAATGATAAAAAATGAATGAAATATCGCGTTCCGAGGCAACAGGTCTTATAGCGGGGATTCTTGGTGTCCCTAGCATTTCGCGGATCGTGGTGAATTTTTTAACGAAGATACAAAGACGCGGGAAGCCACGCAAGATCCGCGTAGATGATCGTCGAGCAAGTGTAACGTGCAAGCGACGCGTCTCGTCGGTCTGGTCGCTTTCTTGTCGGCAGTTACGATCAAAGCGTCGGATTAGGTGAAATTCAGGTTATCCCGATGGCTTTTCACGCCGTGCTCCGATAGTCGTCGAGATCCAGGAAGATGAAGAGCGTCTAGATAGGCTCGGAGTTTCACAGGCTACTCTCTCCTGTTCGCTCGGGTCATCGGGTCACCCACGCCTCAATTACTCGAGTTCTATCGATGCAGACGGTGCCCCGTGGCGGTTGCGACACCTCGGCTTTACGATCGGCCCGGTTTTATAAAACTTCGCAGATGCCACTGGGTCAGAGCATCGTCGTCGCTCGTGCACTTTCTTCGGGACTCTTACTTTTCTTCGCGACGGCGACGGCACGGAGCGGCTCCTTGGATCAACGACATCGTGGATCCAGGAAGATGAGCGGCTAACTTTCTCCGCTCGAACGGGCCTGTAACGAGTTCGCTTCATTGTAACGGGCCCCTTTGTCCCGTAGAGAAATCAAACGTTTGTTTACCAACGATGATCGCCAACGATTTATAAGAACATCCCAAGTAACCGATATTTACGAATTTTTATCGAAGAAACTATTCTTAAAGTGTACTTTTACGAATTTTTCACAGTAAATGTGTCCATTCGGTCGAAATTACCAAATAAAATAATCAAATTTTGGCGTAATTTCTGGATTTTGGAAAAATTTTCTCGCTGTATGTATTTCGATCATTCGTGGAACCGTAACCTGGTCAGAGTTCATCACCTAAAATCCCTAATTCTTTTTTCAAGTTGTCTATCATAACTTTCTTTCGATTTTGTACAAGAAGTTTATTATTTCCTCTGTCTTGATACACTTGAATATGTCGTCTACATATAACTAATATGCAAGCGTACCGTACATTAGTGAACGCGATAACTCGAGAACGATTCGACCGAATTTAATGAAATTTGGTACACGTATTCTCGACCATAGTTTTAAAAAATATGAACAATTAAAGTTGAGTACCTCTTGATGCGCTGCAAGTACACATTACGGAAGTTGTAACAACAAAGCGAGACGATTGCGTGACTTGTAAATCGCAGCTGCTGCGATCTATTCTCGTTAAACGAAATGTTTATTTTTTTGCAATTTTATTGTGGGAACATCGTTAAAGATGCAGCGTGGCAATTATCGTACTTACGGAGGAAACGGAAAACAATCCGGCACCGGTGAACACACGATCGTGATTTGCTTATCGCACGAAACAGTATAAATTAGTTTTCACTTCATTGGTCAAAAGCGAAGAGAACGTCGAGGAATATTTTTTTAGTGGAAATTAATTCGAACGAGCATGGGATCGTTCTGTAAATTAAATCGTTCGCATGTTTAAAACTGTCGATGTACGGTCATCGAACGTAAGCCTTTGACGCTTGTTTGAATTACCTATGCTCGTGGTGTTATAAATTCGTCTTCGTTTTAATAGATTTATAAATCTCACCGAAAACCTTAGATTTAAAAACGTCGCGACGTCCCGTTATCGCGAGCAATCAAAAGTCGGTGGCTAATTTTGGTACGGATCTTTAAAATTACGCAATCGAGATAACGAGAAAATCGTGACATTTCTACGGTCTCTTTTAAAAACAGATTTAAATTTACACGGTAGCGTCGGTTCTCTTGCACACGTGCAACGTATCCGGTCGCGGGGAACAAAGTGTGCCCGTGAAAACAGTTTAACGTCGCGTTTCTTGCATCGACGAGACACATTGTACAGGATACCGAGAGACGCTGCCCGGTTTATAGTTTCTTAATTGCTCCATTTTATCGCGGAAGCAGTCCTCGTTTTGTTTTGTCGTGGAAGTTAACGAGGAAGATCAAAATCAGGTGTTGCGATCGAAGCCAGCGAGCAAATCGGCGAAAAAGTAGGGATTAATCGATTCGAAATGAATCACGAGGCAATTTCGAGAAAATAATTGTTGCCAGTTAATGGCGTCAAGGTCTCGCTAGTCGTAAATATGCGCAAGGCCGTGATACGTGAATTACAATTCTTATCAATTCTACGCACGGCAAGGTCATCACGTTTATTATCAACAGTTGTGTCGCTCCTAATATGCTTACGTACGTTCTTGCGGTTAAGAGACGAAAATATTTATCTGACGAACGGAGTCGGACTCCAATTCCTACCGTATTAATCCACGAAGATATGGATATTCATCGTCTCATGAGAGTATTCGTATCGACTAAGCCCTAAACTTTAAATGTATGGACAAGTAGGGGAGACCGGGGTCAGTAGTAACATGTTAAATAATTTAAGATCTATCGTATCGATTATCGCAAATTTTGAATCTACGATACTCGACGTTTTACTCGATAAACAAATATATCGAACGAAATGACTTTTCGACGTCGTAAAGTAGTAACTTCTTGGTGCGTTAAAATTGTGATATAAATATTCCTCCTGCAAGTAAGTACTTCTTCTTTCTCTTGATCTTTAGTCTGATACTTTTGAATGAAATATCGATCGTTAATTAGCACCTTTAAACGAGTTACTGCATTCCAAAGTGAAAGTGTTACTATTGACCCCGGTCTCCCCTACGCACAAAATTTGCCTAGCATCGTCTTAAATAAAGTTCATTTAGTATACACGGTACGTTGCTCCATATGGTTGAGAATAATTGCAGTGATATTAATGTACATACTAGATTATTAAATGATTAGAGTTCTGATCGCATAACGATGTTCGGGGAACGAAAAGGTCAAACGAGCCGCAAAATTTAATTGACCGTGTGTTTGGCGTGCCTGTTCTACAGCTTCTAATTAAAAATAATCGTAATTATAGTAATCCAGAATTCTAAAGATTCCAGTCGTGATAATTAATTTTAATTAAACGAAATTCGAGGATCATATGCCACGGTAGCCAACGAAATACACGAATCGTTTATAATATCAATTTTCAGTCCCACGAATGCAACATTCTTATCGTGAAAATTCATCAGTGTCAACTCATCGGATACGAGTAGCGTGTAATACCAGGCCAATGAATTTCATTATATCTAGAGCTGTCTACTCGTTATACTAAACTTGATATACGTTACGCAAAGTAATTGGGACATCGTCTTTTCAGACGATTTTGTTGCTTAGTAAAAAATGAAATAGTTTTGCACTTCCTTTGAATATCGATTACCCTTATATTTTCCAATATTTTGTTGCTTTTTTAATGCAGCAATTTAGAACGAAACGCCATTTTTAGAACACGAATCCTTTTACGCCATCTTGGATTGTACTAGGTTAGAATTCTTTGGGTATCCTAAACATTTATGAATTATTTCTAAAATCTTTTTAAAGTTACAGCTTATTTGATAAATACAGCTTTGCTAATTAATAGAATTAGAGGGTTGTGGCGGTAGTGTAATGGCAATAAAGATTGTTTAGGCGAACGATTAATAGTTTTTTGGGGCATTAGCCGGCGTCGGGCGTTGACGTAATCAGTCTCGCGAGCCAGGACGACAAATCGGGACAACTAGACGCGACCTACATATTGTTTCGACTGTGTTACACAACATGCAAACGAGCTCGAGGAGGGTCAACGTCCGCGTTTGTCGCCATGTTGTGAAAGCGGGAGCTGGTACCACGTGTACCACGTGAGCGTCGCGTAGCGTAGCGTCTCTGAAATTGTCTGACAGGTCTGACAGGGAGTGTCCATTGTCACTGTTTCGAGGTCGGACAATGAGCCGTCCAATTGGTAGGCAACGATCTATACAACGATCCGTTCAATGCCTCTGGGAACAACTCGTTCGTTACATTGGCAAAAACAATTTTTTTTTTATTCGTAACAACTTTTACTCGATGGCATTCTTCATTTTAGGATCCTTTTCAAAAAATAAACTTTTACAAGTAGGTATTTTAAATTAGATCAATTTTGAAAATTCGTTTTCCTGTGCACACTCACAACGCCCGTAGAACCGAGTAGTGTTATTAAATTTGAATTTGAATAATCGACGTTTCCAGTTTCGCAAGATAATTTTTCTTAAGCCTTTTCTATTAGGGATCAATCGGTTCTTTGTCCGTATCGGTTAATCTCATTTCCTGATTCAGTTTGCGTACGAAGGTTGTAAAACTACATTTAACTCCTTTGTGATTGCAATAAACAGGTGCTTCTGTATAGATCGAGTTGTGCATTCAAATGGACGCATAACGAAGAATTCCTGTGACTAACAGAGGTATATTTTACAACCGAAGTCTCGGTTAAATGGAACAAGGAATGCCAAGGAAAAGTTGCTCGCACAACAATATGTATTAATCTATTTTACATTCGTCGAACGTGAAAGTAATCTTCCTTAATCACGGACGAAAGAATTTCCTGGAACGAGAAAACCATTATTTTTTATTTAATTCCAACCGAGATAAATAATTATCTTCAGGTTTAGCTTATCTACGAGTGACACATGACCTAGGAGGAAATTTTCTTTACATTTTTAGCAGTAACGCGAAAATAACAGCGCGAAACTGTTGAAACTTGTACCGATGATAAATGCTATTGGGTAATTCCACGCGAAATCGGACATTGTGTGGAGTAAACTTTGTAAGTTGTTACAGACGTGTAAACGAGTGGTACCTCTTTTTTAAAAAGATTTCTCCAAGTTCTATTATATTATAATTTGAAATGCAAAAATTGGAGAAGGATATTGACCAAGTAGAGAAGAATATTTGTAAATATTTCTCGTTTGTGTTCGCGAACAGCACGTATTTGACTAATAACCTCCGACGAATTATTATGCAATATATTTTGAATAATAACAAAGATTCCCGCCGGTGACGCGAATAGATTCGTAGAACGCGCGTTGCTCGAACGCATAACATATTCTCTCGACACCTTAATGGTCTGCTGTCTGTCATCGAGCAGACGAGTAGCATGAATCGGGCGTAATTTGTTCCTCCTGGTCTCGGATTAACTTGGCAGAAAAGAACAAAGTACAAAACCTTCGCCGATAAAGCGTGTAATCTTCGGCCGTTCGAAAAAGAAATTGTTCGCTTTCGATGAAACGATTCGTTAATTTTCGTCTTGGCCGTGGATTTAACGGCAAATCGAGTTCAAGTATTCGAGATAAAAAGTAATTTGTTTGTCTCGCGTAAAAAGATATCTGTCTACGATCGACCGTGCGCCACTGTCGAAAGGCAACGGCGTTTCATTGGCAAATCTTTGGCGTGGGCTTCGGTTTCTCGTGCCAAACCTCAAAGTTAGGATAATTGCAATGTTTCGTGAATAATCGGGAAGCAATTCGTTTCGTACTTCGAAACTCGAAGGACCTTTCGATACGCGAGCACTTCCGTAAATTTCATCGACGACAGTCTTCTTGGTCCTTCCAACAACAAACTTCATTATTGGACTCGTCTACCGTGAATGGAATCCAATTAACTCCTTTCTGAGATAACGGAGAAAGCTGATTCTCGCGAAGCGTACAAATTTTCAATGATCGATGAGCGTATGCGAATCGTTCGATCGTTTTTCAAGAGTTTCACCGAGAAATAACGAATGAATAAACGCTTTATAATGACACGTCAATGACGATTTCATTTCCGCCTCCATTAAGACCACAATATACTTTCGATAAATGTTATTAGAATACGCGTATGTTGTCTGAGGCTGTTTCAGTAGTAAAACGAAGTCGAAAGTTACCCTTCTCCCGAGTGAAATCATAGTCCGTAATACTGATTAAATCGCTTTCAGTTGGCAGAGCACGCTATTGCTTTGCTCTGAGCGTCGAACGGTCGCGATTATTCGAATTTGTTGTTTTTGTTACCGTGAAAAGATAAATGACGTCTCGTATCAGAGCCGAATACGAGGCTCCGATACGAGGCTTTTCAGGCCAATAATTCCTACAATGTATGAAATTTACTTACCGTCTTAGTCCATCTGCCGATAAAAATTAATTTCAGCTTTTAAAGTTTGCAAATCAAATTTCAATCGCTCGGTAACATTTTGGAGTAGGAAGGAATATTTTCTGCGAATTTACAATGTTTCGAAGAATTACGAATATACGCACTTCTCAAGACGCTTAGTTTCGAAAGTACAGAAAATTCGAATCTCGTTTTTCCAGAGTCCAGAGATAATTTAATTTGATAAGAAAACATTGACAAGTGGAATATAGACTTTTTAAAAATATTTTTGTTACGTGTAATCGCTTTGTACGAATCCATTTGGTCGATGTGCCTTTCAGTCGGTAATTATTCTGGCATTGGTAATAAGACCACGTGTCAAGGACACGCATTAATTACGGTCACACGTGCTGGTTTTACGTTCTTTCATCGTTCTTGTATTCCATAATCAAATTGGAAACAGTTCGCCCACGACGTGGGGAGAAAGATGAAAAATAGAAGGCTGGTCTCTGTAGGACATGAAATTGACTTTAATTAGCTTTATGGGCCTTGCTCCAATTAATGAGGTTAACCACTTGACCCTTTGTTTCAAACTCTCTATTATTTTGTGCTACATTTACTTTCAAACGATTCTCTGCTTTCGATACCTCGCGATCGGTTCTCACATAAGTTTACATTACAATATTTGGTATCCAGACCGAGTACTCTGGCATTTTTGTACTAAACGATACATATTACGATACAACGTGTTCTATCGTAAGATAGAATTCTAAATCTTTCTTTTATTCATAAAAATCTGTTTATCGTACCGTAAGAGACTCCAACGTTGAATCGAAACGTATCAGAATTTATAGAAATTTCATTGTGCAGAATTCTAGATCTCCTAGATCTTCTAGATGGTTGGACAAAATCAGACGAATCAAATTCGAAACCGAGAAGGGTATTCGAATATTGTGGGCAACAAAAATCTACACGCTTGAATAGAAGATACACTAGAAAGTATTCAACTTTCTAAAAATTGCCATTTTTCTATAAAATTCTAATGGTACCCCGATTATCGATCAAGCGTGTAAGTATATTTATATGCTTAGGAAGAAATTTTGCGACATCACAAGAACGTTCGAAAGCATTTTTAAACGTAGGATCAGTTTTACGAAGTTTGCACGCGATTTCGAGCTGGAATCGCGTCGCGAGTGGTCGGTTCGAAGAAAAAGCGAGAGCCACGCGTCGTCGGGGCGTATTTGGGCTTTATTCGACGTATCTGAACGGCTGGTCGATCCTCGATCCTAATCTGTCTCGGGTAGCAGGCCACATTTTCCTACGAGTGTCGAGAGTGGCTGCAAACGAGGCCAATCTGGGTCGCTCGAGGGGCACGAGGAGCACCGAGCACGCTCTTTATATCGGACGAAAGTGGATCGTGATTATCCTCGAAGGAAGAATCCTTGCTGGTCGTGGAGATAGTCCACTCTCACTGTCGGACGTTCGCGCGGTGACTCGGTGAAAGTAAAGAGATTACTTTTGCCGGCGTCGCTTAGCCACCTCCGCGGTGCCAACTTCTTCGAGGCTGACGACGACTTCGCGATTCGTTGGAAACCGTCGACAATGCGCCGGATGAACTTTCATTCTGTCCCGGGGAACGACAAATTTCTCTCCTGGAGGGGGGGAAAAAGTTGACCGTACGGGGTCACCCAAATTGAGCGATACGAATAAGGTAATATTACGAACCAAGTAAGACGAAAGAACGACGTTTCTGGAGAAGAATACCAGTCTTTCCCATGATTTTCGAGCAATTCGAAGCTCAACCGCTAACTTACCTTTCTCTTTTAACCCTTAAGTGGACTCTCAATTTTAACTGAGTTATTTTACTTAATATTGTTTTTCACTAAATTGGTAAATGGAAATTCACTTTCTTTAAAGCATTTAAAAAATAACGAAGTAACGAAGGATTACATAAATTTTCAAATAATTACATTTACGTATATTACAGGATATTAATCTATACTTGCGGAGGGCCATAATCCACTTAAGGGTTAAAGTGTGTACATTACTAGACTGTGGATCTCTATGCAAATGGAAGCTTTGTCAAGAGTTGTCTCAATAATAATTTTGCATATTAAGTGTATTTGTGTAGTTTTATTGAAAATTTAACCATAAGTATTCGCAGTCTATATGTTACAATAATAACCCACAGTCGTTGATTACGGACAGCAATTTTTCCGCGACACTTTTATACGGTTTTATTAAAAGGGGGATTAAGGAATCGGCAGAGGCAATTACGCGAAGTCGAGAAAGTAAAGGGATAAAAAGAGGAAAGAATCGAAGGTGCGCGATCAAAGTTAACGTTGCGTGGAGAACCGGCGCTTTGGAAACCGACTAACTGTGGGAATAAAGGGAAATATGTTTTTACGACTTTGTACTCGGACGTAGCGAAAAGATCGAACTTTGCTCTTAAGCGTTTTATTCGAGAGGCGTACGTACGCGCGGCACGATTATCTTTAACTTTTATACTATTAGAATAACAAAAAAACTCTCGGGTTGTTTGCTCGGACGGTATTGGAGCGATTCCTTCCGTCTGTTTCCAAGCGTCGCCTTTCAATTTTATCGGCGACAGTAAAGGATTTCACGCGCGAATGAGCGAGAAATCGGCTGATCGTCCCCTGGAAACCTTCTCCATTTTCTACCCTCTTCATTCGCTGACAATGAGATAGCATCGTTCTTTGAACGTTCACTTTCCCTCCCTTTTCCACCCTTTTATTTCCTCGAGGACGTCTCAAATCCCGACAATGAACTTTCCTTCTTTCTCTCTGGATTATCGCGACTTCCTTTCGTCCCCTCGTTGAATTGCCGTCTTTGCTTTCGTTTGATAGCAAACGTTACGGCTAATAACATGGAATCCAAGAATTCAATGGCACTGGGGTTGCTTCTTTCAGAATTATCACCACTCTCCAAGTTTACTTTATTTACCGTTCTCGATGTCTCGAATTTCTTTCATTTAGATCACTTTAAATTATTACCGAAAAATGTTCGAGATTTAAAGGCTATTTAGACTGTTATAAAGATATCATAGAACGAAGACAGTTGCCTCTCTTGTCGCCCATTAAATTATAAATCACGTCTCTTCCTTTGAATCGCAAGAGACTTCTATTATATTCTCCATTAATTCATTCTACTTAAGTTTGCGTTGCTGTTTGCGTCTTTCATTTAGATAGAAATTAATTAATTTAGATAGAATTAATTAAAACAGCAAGATCGGTAAGAAACCAATTATAGTATTATTATTTGTTAATGCAAACAGAAGCAGAATTAAGATTCGTTTCAGTGTCAAAAATATTCTTTTCCAACCTTATACATACACCCAAACGTAATCGAGATAGCTTCTATGGCAAATAGCAAACAAGACGCTCGCACAGGTGTCTTTCTTGAGATTCTCTAATTATCTTGGCCAATAAATTCATTTCCCACGTGGGCGTGCAAGTGGATCAAGAACGATGTTTTAAGGTCCCCATTATATACAACATATTTTAAGTTAATACGACACAGGTTGCTCATTGAAATTTACAATATTCGCGTACCCCGATCGCGTTTAACCCTCCTCTCGAAATAGTTTTGTTCGAAGACAACAGGGGATTCAAATTGATACGAATTCGTGGCGTCCATCACGAGTACAGTGTTTCTCAACTTTTCAATAGAGAGCAGTTTTTATATTTCTTATATTCGAACGACTCGATTCCAAGACCAAATTGTACGATAACGGTATAAATTTAACGGACTCCTATAGCACAGTATTCACAACGTAATATTGGTTGAACAAAAATAGTTGCAAGAAACTTTTAAAAGTAATGTACACGAGAGAAACATTTTTTTTTCCCGTGGCACACGTGTTCGACAAGCTTTCTCGATACGAACGTGAACTCGAATTCCAATTCCTTCGAGAAAACAAGAACGACACTTCTCGGTAGCGAGCTTTTTATAAACAAACCGAAACTTGGAAACTGCTCCAAGGTTATACATCGTTAATTGGAGGTACTCGAACGGAGTTTCTTTTTCGAGATTCCCTCCGGGCGTCCGATTCGACCGCGTGCGATCGTTCTGAAAAGTCGACGCTTTTGTTCGTTCGATCGTTTCCACGAAACCGAGAAAAGAAGACAACGACGACGAGACACGCGGTGCGCGTATACTTTCTTTCACGAGTCCGATAAAGTTGTCAGAAACATCACCGCGTGTTTACAGTTAGCGATCGCGGGCAACAATAAAGCCGTATCGCGATGTCGAATTGTAGTCACGGATTCGGAGTTGGGGGCGTTAACGCGTCTCGTGGTCCGAAATTAGGCTGGTCGATATTTTCTGGACTTTCTCCGGCCGGTTGACGTTCGCTTTTTCTCGATTACGCTTTTTCTGTCGACGCTTTTTCACCGTCTGCTCTCGCGCGTGGTCATCGCGACGTTGTTGGCAACGGGCGCAGGCGTTCGCTGGTATCGTAAACCACCCACGAGAGGCCCATACTTTCGGGGAAATTACGTGGCCAGCACTCCGGCAAACAGGACAATCAAGTTCGTATGTTTACAGTCGACATCCAGCCGGCGATGATGCGGGGGGATCCAGGAGGGATGTCGTTTTGTACTCCGACGTCCACCGGGACGACGATCTTCGACTCCGTTTCTCCGGTGCTCCTTTATTTTTTAAACGCCTTTTTTTGGGGGATGCTGCGAACAGTGACTTTCTTATTGTTGGAATCCCAACACAATGCTCGTAGACTGCTATCGTATTAATAATTTAATATATTTTATCGCCGGTACGCGACAGGAATGATTCGATCGCGTACCGCTGTCCGCCATCATGAAAGGGGCCACAAGAGAAATTTTTACGCTTGGTTACTTATCATAGTGGTGATCCCTAGGTATTGTTATAGTTACGATTACATTGTAACCAAATTAAATTTTACCACGCTTGAATACCTCAGGAAAGTAACTGACTTACTCTTTCTTAATGGGGTACTTAGTGGTTTGATCTCGTGTTCGAATATCATTGAAATGTTTAGATTTAATTTTCCTTTATGGCTTCTATAACCCTCATAATCGTTTGTTCGTTCACGCAAATACCGCACATGGTTTGTGTAAATTGTGTAAATGTTCTTTACTTGGCATCTCCCTGTAACTATTCGCAATCAGTCTCATACTTCATATAACTCAATTTTGTGTTTCTGTTTATCTTTGTTAGAGATGTATGAAGAAACAAAATAGGTACAACGAGTAACTGCATCTTCGTCTAAGAATTAAAATTAACCATCTGTGGATAAATCAGGGTAATCGAAAAAAATGGACAATTGTTCGTCGACGAAAATGGCAACCACGGTGGGACCTTAAGGGAGGAAATCATTTGACCAGTGACTCCTACTCGGATAAAAAAATATGACCGTGGTCCCTTTTGTCTTTCGTTAAAATTTCACTTTCCGGGGTAGTGGTGACGTTTCGATGATTTGGTAGCATGGTGCGTCGGTTGGTTCTCTGTTGGATCGTTCTCTTCCCCGTTTCTGCGATGGCCGCAGCCCTCTTCAGCGGCGAACACTAAAAATATCGCGCGAAAATCACCTTCGAGCACCCGACCGACGGAACAATGAGCACCGTATTTATCCTACCCGTCTTATTATTATTGCCCGTTCGACCGTAGGAGGACCGTGAGCGGGCCGCTGAAGGGCACGCGTGGGCGTGGAATCGACGAAAAAGCTGCGTAAGCGGAGGAAGAGTGCGTGAGCAGTGGCCAGGCCGCGGTTCGGTGCGTGCACACGCGACTCGTGGCTGCTGTCTACGTGCAAATGTCAATGACGTCTAAAAATAGGCGGGACGACTCGAACCGTCTCCTCCAGATATACTGGAACGGTTGCTTGGCCACCAGTCACCGGGAGACGCTCTGGATACTATCGTCCCGACGACCTTGACACGGGCCAAGGGGATGCCCACCTAGACGCCACGATGACAGGATACACTTTTTTTTTCGCTAATTTCTGTGACGAAACTTGGCGAAAGACCCACCAGTCCAGAGGATGTGGCGAAATATAAAACTCGGAGCATCTACGAATCGGCTTAGAGGGAGTATTGCTGTCTAGACTGTCATTTATTCGGCCTTTTTTGTGATTTTTTTTTTAGCGATAGGTAGGCTATTTTGTTCTGAGATTTTGCAGACACATTTATCCATCTTATAACCATGTACGGTATTTTTTTCATAAAAAAATATTAAAAATTGTGGGAGTTATAATTTCTTGTCTAAATGCGTTTTGGTAAACTGACTTTGATTGACTTCAAATTTCGAGAGAATATTCAACAGACGCGACTTTATCGCTGGAACTAGGGATTTTTTAAAACATTGAGCTTTAGTATTACACACGACGACATTATTTTTTTAAAGTGATTATATAGGACAAAATACATAAGCGGAAAATTAAAGAAAAAGAATATGTTTGATCGAAGAAAAATCTCCGGGTGCAAAGGGTTAAAAAATTGCCATTCTTTCATTTATCGAGATTTTGACTTCGTAAAATTATTTATCGAAAATCAAAACGTCGCGACTCTGAAAGTAACAGTGTGCCCCGAAGTCTGCTGGACGAGAATAAGCGTTTTTTTTAAGTGACCTGCATACAAATTTATTCAAATTGTCGGTCCTCTAGGTGTTGATGCAACTTCTTCGTTAGATAACCACTAGACCTGCTAATAATTTCATAACCTTCACTCGATAATCTTGGCCTTTTCCTTGACCCAATTTGGAGTTTCGAACATCATGTTCGAGGAGCTCCGACGCGTCATCTTGTAATCTTTTAACAACTTTGCAGAGATCCCTTTGTTCTTCGTAATTTTGCACGGTTTGATTTATGCGACGTTGCGTATGGTCGATGTCTTCTCTTGCGTTTCGCTCTTTGTTTTCGTTTGTTTCGTAAATGCGGTTCGAATTTACAAGACGTTTTTAACACATTGGGCATCTTGTTCTTTTACCACTTTGACAGCCACGTCACCCACATACGGATGGCAGGATTTTCTACCACGGAACTGGAAAAATTAATCCCCAAGTTCAGATGTGGAGAGAAATAAATTTGGGTAGGATTTGTGTATTTTAGCAAGATTACAAAAATAGTTTCATTTGACAGTGAACGCGTTAATCTGATTTGTGGTATCTTTCTAGTCGTGACGTAAATGTTTATCCAATTCTCTCTCGACGACATTTCCATCTGTTTCCATGCAACGCGTGTTCAATTTTAGAATTTCATTTTTTTCCAGAAATAAATGAAAATTAAAATCATTTTGTTACATATAAATAAATTCGTGAACGTGGGCACGTTTATAATTTCGTTTCTGCGAGTTCTTAACAGGTTCTTGTAACTTTGAGACCAGGCTACTTCACATCAAGCTCTGATTGCGATGGAGTATTAAAAAGAAAGAGAAATTTACTGGATTTTTTTTTCAAACCGACATTCACGCGAGCGAAGCTGCGGTAAAAAGGTAGTTTGAAATAATTTAAAAAGTACACGTTTGTGCTAGTATCCTTGAGGTGGTTAACTCTTTTGCATCTGACATACATATGTGCTCCCCCTACCTAGCTTTCATTTAAATACCATGTCCTTCATCTTTAATCACTGTTTCTAACCTTTTACGTCTAATTTAATTACCAGTTTTGAGATTTAGGTTTCACTTTGTAAAAATTCGTATAACGATAGCTTGAGAGTAAAACTCTGTCGAGGACTAAAATGCGGTCTTTAACAATCTATCCTTTCAAACCATATATTAAATTCGCAAAATAGTGTCAAAATATAGTATTGGTAAAACCTTGGCTGCTCGTGGATTAAGACTAGGAACAGGACACTCGAAGCTTTCAGGTTCTCGAAACTTGGGTAAATAATAATTTGTACAGATAAATAAAAAATGAAGTGTCGATGATCCAATCTCTAGTTGGGACCTAAAACGTTAGAAGAATTGTATTTCAACGCGTTGACTGCCATGGTGGTCACTGATGACCGTCACTTTGAACTTCCAAGGTGTTGCAATATTGTTTACAAATATAAAAACGCTAATACTTGTAGTATTGTAAATAAAGCTACTTGCATCTGGCATGACAGTGCAAGTACGGTATGCATACAGTAATATTCGAGTGTAGGTTAGGTTATGGATAGGCAGACCTTGCTGGTCGTCGACAGGATTATTAGCCGTCGAAAGGAATGTCGTTAGCGTTAATGAGATACCTTTTTCTATTCGTGGAGGGTCATCGCGATTACTTAACAGGACGGAGATGTTGGTAAATATAACCTTCTCCGCTCGATCGGAGGTGGCTGTGCAAAGGGCGATAGCGCGGCTCTTTAAAAAGAGCGATTACAGAACAACGGATGAACCTTGACCCACCTATTGAAAACCACGACGATGAGGAATCGGATAAACCTTGACCTGTCTATCCGAACGCATGATTGTGCGGAGACGAATGGGGCTCGACGCTTACGGACAGACTATGAAAAAACCGTTCCATGTTTCCGCGTTTTGGAATCGTCCATTAAAACAATAGGATATCGATATGTGGGAGAACCGGACAATTACAGGACGATAATATCGTTCAATCGTCGATGTTATTTGGTAATGGGGGAAAAACAGGCAATGTTATTGCAGAATTATTTCGGTAGTAGTTCGAGTATTATTTCCTTTATTCCCGAGGAAACAAATTTTGTACCAATTTTGTTCTTTAAATTCGTGACATCAAAATCAAATGGAGTTTTAATGCAATTAAGTGGGACTTTGACTTTAGCGTAAGTGGAAACAGCGGGCAGTGGTCAGACATATCGGAGCAACTCGTGATCGATCGCGCGAGCGTCCGCCAAAACTTTTCAAATTTAATTATCTCAAAAACGAAGCCTCGAGCTAAAACATTTTTTCCTTGATTTTCGATTTGTTTTTTCACAATATTATTATTTGTTTCGTTGCTTTATACCGATTTCTAATATTGTTAAATTATAAATAAATCAGTATAGAAGGCATAAAATATTTTTCTAATGATTTAAAACAAACTTTAAATGTCAGGACCCAGGGGAACTCCCCCTATAACGATCGTGTCCATGATGACATTTTATTTTCGCCAAAGATACGAGCCAAGACGATTTTCGCGATATTGTATAAGGTACCAGCGACGCGACAAGGGTTAAGAATAAAGAAAATAAAGCGTACGACGCATTACCGCCGGGCTTTTGACCGGCAACAAGACTGCTCTTTAATTGAGATTCAACTCCTGGCACGGATAATCGAGTGAGTCAGCGCTTGCAGTTGCCTATCTGCCTCCCTTTCTGTCGGCTGGAATTCAAGCCTGACGAATCAATCGACGATGAAAGCGAGACGCATTCTCTCGATCGATCGAATCACGTCGGAAAATCGAACCACGGTGTCTTATCGTTTCTATTCGACGGTTAAAGGCTCCTCGTTAAAGACAAACGAAGCAATTTAGAGATCAAAACTTTCGAATTTCTACCACGAAATAAAACTACAAGCATATTAGATGCAAGGATATTTGATACAATCCTAGATTTCTTTCGTTATCAGTTCTAATTTGTTTGAAATATCTTTCTACGTGCATCTTTGTCAATTTATAAGGTTCGAGAAACCCTGCTAACTTAAAATTAAGCGGTAATTACTGCAAAATTCCGACCTCTGACTCTTTGTTGCGTCTAAATCGGCTTCTTGTCGCGTCTGGCTAAGCGCAAACTTCGACGTACACGCGTTCTGTTTATTTTATGACGAATGCATTTCTATATTTACGCTTCAATATCGTTTCGAATCTCTATAACTTCCTGCATGCCTACGTACGATGTTTCTTGTATTCGTCTTGGTTTCAATGGAATATGCAAATTCTACCTGTTTCTCTTGAAATCTGCACATAACTCTGACCTTAACAAAGTTTACTATGATTCGCAAACATCCTGTTCCACGACTCTGTCGCTTTTAGTCTTTCCTACTCGCGAATAATTTCATTTGTGATTTACGCTAATAAGTTTACGACAAAAGACACTACGGTAATTTGTAGAAAGTCGCTCGAATTGGGGACTGTGAATGTTAAAAGCAAAATTCTAACTCTGGTCGTGGGGTGTATATGGCCCACGCGACGCGAATGGAAAGTCACCGAAAATTGGTCCGACATGGAACGCGTTAAATCGAAATTTAACGAAAGAGTTCGTTAATTCGAAACAATGGTTCGCGTCTACAGCAAACGAAACGAGTTTCACGATCGTATGGTTGCGAGGTGGACGCACGATGTGCATAACCTTGGGGGCTCGAAATCAATGCGAGCAGCATTGTTCGCTGGATCCGCCTTCGTTCTCGAAATTATCAGGGCAGCAAACGTCAAACGGTTGATTTTAATTGGTGGAATAACGCGATAAACCGAGCACGCGCCCATCGCCAAGGAAGAATTTTAATTGCTCCTTGAGTTTCAGAGGTACGGCGAGGTCGACGGTCATTTAATCATTTTCTGTGTGCACGGACACCGTAATTTGTATCCGTTCGTTACTCTTTCGTTTTTAATTGCGTTCGAACGAGCTTCGTTAACCAAACGGAAGACTGGTGGATGAAATTTCTGGCGAAAATATTAACGAAAATAAAGTAATTTTTGTATTAAAAATTTAGTCAGAGGATGGTACTAATTTGTTAGAATCGTTGCGATAAATATGATTTCCTTGTAAATTACACATAATTTATAAACGATGTTCATCTTCAAGGATACTGGCTTATATACGTACGTTTAGTTTTTGTTTGAAATACTATGACATGAAGGTAACCACTACAATCGTGAATAAACATTCATAATTATAATTCTCAATGATATAACGCGATCGTCGCAAGATTGATAGATGTCACGGGTCATATCAGTTAAAGTTGTAATTAACTTTATACAAAGCAATCATCATCATTGGAAAAAAACGTACTCTTGCAATGGATCGTTACAAACAGATATTTTAGCGATTAGTGTAGCATCGAAGAGTATCGACTATAATCCTAAACTCATTCGATACATTTCCACTAAAATATCAATTTATATTTGATACGTTACGAAAGTATTGGTTTCGATTTGCAGGAGACTCGGAGCAGCAGATCGGATATTAGCGAAAAAGGAGAGGCACTCGGAAAGATTCCAAGGAGGCTCGGTGTATTAGTTTTCAATTAGCCAGAGAAAACGTTGAGTGGAATTGAATTATGGTTCCTTTCATCGAACTCTTTTTGTTGTCCTCGAAACGCGATAGAGGATTTTAAAGGGTGCCCGAGAGACCATAAAGACAGATTTATGTCTCTGTCCCCGAAGGACGGGGAGGAGAAAAAAGCGCCGTCGAGCGCATCAGCGATACGAAGAAAAAAGAAGGAAACGTCGAATTTTGGAATATGTATGCGCGGATAGAGCAAGGGCGAGCATATTAAACATTCTGGAATTCGTCATCCACAGAGCCGTCTTGTCTCGTCCCCTTCGCTCTTTTCGCGAACTCGTTGGTTCTCGATCGTTCGCAGACGAAGCACAGAAAAACACGGGGAAGTGGAAACAACTGAAAGCAATCGAAACAGTAAACAACAACGACAAGGTAAACTCGTTTGTAAATTTTTTTATTTACAATATTATTATCGCATCTCGAAGAATCCTCGAAGAAGCCTCGAGGTTCCTGATTTAACGAATTTCTTTTATTTCCTAGCCACGAAGGTCAACGTTGTACACTGTGCGTTACAACTTCAGCATTTTAAATGTACCATTCATTTTGTAGGATAGGATCTTTTCGATATATTTTTCAAGATTCATCCCAATAATTTCATTAGCGTACCATTATGATCTAAAATAAGTCTTCCTAATGCTGCCTTTGATTCTAAGTAGCACACAGTCAGTATAATCGTACGAAGAAGGATGTTTTCGCGATTGGCGACGCGTTAAGATTTTAACGTTTCAGAAATTGCAATCAACAAAGCAGTCGATTTTTCACAGGATTGAACCAGCTCGTACTGCCAGAACCGCGAGAAATCCGCCTCGAAGCAATCAGTTCGATCAGTCGGTACGCGAATTGTGTCGAATCCATGCGATTCGCGGCCGTAGTAATTAATCGTCTTCGAACGCTGATAAATTGCTCGCACGACCGATCGAAACGGTTCAGCGATATTTAATTCAGCGTTAAACCGCGCGTGCAATGAATAACGTCGAAGGACAAGCACGGATCCATTTACGCGGATGAACGTGTAATTCGGTTAGCGGCCATTTTGCCGCGTACTTTGACGACGAATCCTCGGCTTACTGGCGCGGTCCACTACCGTTACCGTGGCGCTATTGTTGAAAACAATTATACAAATTAGCCAGAAGGAGTACGAGCGCGATCCGGGGCAAGGTTGGCTATAACTGGAATTAGGCGAATCAACGAATTGCTCTCGTTAAATTGTCGTCGAGAATTTTTGTTTAGACACAGTCTCCGGCCTTTCCGCGTAGGACACGACAGAGACACGTACACCGACCACGATTAAGCTTTTCAACCGCCCCAGTTATGTCACACAGAGCCCTGAACGTCATTTTTGTAAATCAACTTAATTATTTATCCGGCACTTGGCAGGAAAGTTATAAGAAATACGCGTAAATTCTGGTTAGTTGGAAAATTGTCAGGTAATTTTTAATATTTCGAGAACAAGCAGGGACATTTTGTTCACTTATAATGTTATCGTATAATAACATTTTATAACCATAAACCACGACAGTTTTTCGTACAATTTGTATTAATGTGTATGATCGGAAACCCTCTGCCAAGGGTTTTAGTCTCGTGGAAGAGATCCAGTCTCGGTTTGAAATTGCAAGGAAATTGCAAAATCTCCCAAGGAACTGTCTCGAAACAAATAATACAATTCTAATGGCCAGTGCTGTTGTAAATCCTGTTATTGAAAGGAAATCTTCAGAAAATGGAAATTGTTTCCATATTCCCGGAAGGTTTCGCTGCAAATGAAACGATTGTCTCTGTTCGTGAAATAGTCCAATGAAATACTCGGTATCTTTAATTTTCTAAATTTTTTTAACACGACTGTTTTTAAAATCATAGAAATAAAAGAAATGCAAACGATGTCAAGTATCATCGGTCCGAGGATAAACTTTTACGTCAACGAGGAGAACAAACACTCCGGAGAGGTGTCGAAAAGTTACAAAACGGTGCTTACGTCGCGACGTAATATGGATTTACGTTCTGCTTAAAGATTTAGGCGGACGTATTACTCAATCCACCGTCGAAGGTGTTGAGCAACAGCCAAGCGACAAAGATGGGAGCTCGGAGGCTTCACGCGGCGACGGGGACTTGGTTTTTTCTTTTTCTCCTTCAGTTTTTCTTTTCTTCGCGTACGACCTTCCGGGCTTTTTGCCGAGCGTAAATACGTGCGTGGTCACGGAATGTAGATGCCAGTCTGTAAGGATCAAGGTTAGTCTCGACTTTCAGCCGCGTGTTTAACAGTTATCGCTCAGGTACTGTGGAAATCTCGTTATATCGGGAATTAACATTTAAATCCCGGCGGATCCGCGCCAACCACGTGTCTCCCCTTTCACGACAAGCCTTCCCGCGCGTTCTGCGCGCACATGCGCTTGCGCATCCGCGCAGAGTGAAAGTTGATTCCCATCAGTGACAGTGAATTATTCGTAAACTCGACTTTGTTGAAAAAATGCAAAAGAGTTAATAGTTAAAGTGACCTCGAAAACTTACAGGTTAGTCTCCTAGAAACATTTCAGCTTTTGCCTACGTTTTCTGGTATCGTTAGATTACTCTAAACGCGTTTACATAGTGAAAGTTAAGAGAGTTTAGTAGCGTTGTTTAGAGGTTAAGGTTACCATGATAAGATATTTCTTCTTTAAAGAAATTGACAGAAGTATTGTTCGATAGTTTCGAAGTTTAATCCGTTAATTTGTCTCAGCTATAAAGTTGTATCGATAAAAGGAAACGGGATGGGATAAGTGGAACAGTCTCGAACAGTGGAACGGCGAAAGGGGAATAGAAAAAAAAACCATGACTCGAACGTCCTCTGAATAGAAGCCAGTGGATCTTCGATTGTCCGACAGGAAATGTCGCGTGGCTGTCGTGAACTCTCAAGTTCGCCTCATTGCGATGGCATTCTTGTCCTCGCCGCTTGGTATTTGAAACGCAAATGGAACGGCCGCCTTTGCTCGGGTTAGACCGCCGCCACGGCTTTCTGTGTCAAGGATACGAACTTTCGGTCACAACGGAGTCAGTTCATCTTCGTCGTACTGGACCTAAATTCCCTCATTTGTCATCCGTCGCGCGAGACATTGTTTCCTCGGGCACTTTCATCATCCGGCATCATTTGGCCCTAATTCGGGTCGAACACGATCCGCTAAACAATCGCTATCGTTGGTGCATCGAATCAACGCGGCGGACGATCGGTTATTAATTATTCTAATAAAGTTATTCTTTTACGAAAACCTATCGAAGAATATTTAATTGGATTAATTGCTCGATGGGGCGCCTGATCGTTGCACGTTACGCGATTTTCCTCGATGAATGCCCAATTGATTTCAAAGACGCGACGAGCGTAACAATGAAACCAAATGTCCTTTCTGCGAAGAACGTTTAATAGTCACGTTCTTGTCGCCCGAAGAAGCCATTTAGACGATTTGTCAGCGACGCAATGATAGCTTTATTTTACGAACAGAGTTAGCGCTACTCTGCTTAGATAGAAGGTAACATTTAGAACGAACTTTGCTAGGTTTCTGCTCCTTGACTCGATAGCCGCAGTCCTTGTAACCGTAAGTGATAACTCGTTTCTCAATACAAATTTATCTTCGATGAAAAAGAAGCCTCCAGTACGGATAAATACAATGAAAAAAAAATTGTACGAAACAGTTGATTTGGGCAGGACTCATGGACCTAGTTATTTATTTATTTATTTATTTAAGGAAGGGGGTGACCACTTTAGCATATGGCGGATTGAGAGTCATAGCGGTGAAAGTCTAAATTCTTCAAAGTTTAGTTAACATTGGATTTGAAACCTTCAAGCTGTCTTCTATTTATCATAAAAATTGATTTACTTGTAAGTTCAGAAGCATTTCGAACCATAATGGTGTAAATCAATAAGTCAATCCGCCATATACGATTACAAAGAATGCTTTAATTTGTAAAAAACTGTAAACATGTGTAGGTCTAATGGACCTGGTTATATTTTTGTTGATTTATAGACTCAACCAGAACGAGACCCAGGAGCCCTTACATGCAACTGTACTTAGAGACGAGATGTGATATGCAGAAGGTTAAAAGGGTTGGTAATGCTAGGCCAAGGCTTCCTGGTGTGGCGCAGCCAGAGGGTAGATTCCCTGCTTATGTGATCTGTGGATTTTCGTGAGTACAGACCTCTGATACTTATTGTTTTCATCGAAGAACGTCTTTAAAATTGTCTAAGAAGTCGATTGTTCACTGTTATCGATTATGATATCACTGTCGTTTGAACGATGTCTTCTCTGGACCTTAAGCGCGCCGCGACAACCCTATAGACGGCTTTGCGTTGTGCCAGCAAACACCTGGAATTAGTGCACTCGACAAAGTAGTTCTCAATAGTCTAATGGAGTGCCGCTGTGGCTTATATTTGCGGCAAATTGCATTATCTAGTGACACACGCCACGATGACGCGAGACGGAATCGATAAATCGATTCTCCTAGATACCGAGAGGTAACCATCGATCGTCGTTGCTCGAATTACGTGACGTCAATCGACCGGGAACGTTTGGCGATGTCGTCGGGATACGAATCAGTCGATGGATACCGATCGCCTTCAAAATCGAGGATTTTAACAGACATCTGGTGGGTTGAGAGACATAGTGGTGTAAATCAGATTTCAGCTGTTTCGCATAAAATAATGTTTTACAGTCGTTGATTAAAAAGTCTCTAGATAAATATTAACGTTACAAAAACACATCTAAAAGTGTAGAAAATTGTTAAAAAACAAACACAGAGCAAAGATATTAACAAAAATTGCTATTGAAGTGAGTTTTCCATCCTTTCATTTTCATATAATCGCGTTACCATTGAGAGCTTTTATTAAAAAATTCAAGATCGTTCTTTTTGTTATGGCAACAATGCAGGACACGTACGTATCTACCGGAAAACAAACAGGCGCCAAAATAACTTGGCAATGCCTCTTTTTTCAACGACAGAACACTTTCCGTCTCGTAATATATTCACGGAACTATTACATTCGTTTCTGGCTATTCGGGATTCGAAATGCAAAACACATAAATTATTTTACGCAACGATCAAGGATTTACATTGACTTCTAATAATGATCGAGATCGACGTACGTTTTATAAATTGTAACGGCACGCGGCAAGTGTTTCGTTTAATTGGCATCGGAGATATGTTAATGAATATTTTTTCGATTCCTCCAATCACGAGCTGTGACAGAAAAGCAGACGGTGTTGCATATTTATTTGATACCGTATCGACTAATGGCTTATCATTCATGATATGCGCACGTTGGCGATGACACCGCGTCAACCGGGACAAACCAATTGAAAATTTGCGCGAATTTGTTCCGGATGGGCGGGAGAGATATCCCGGAATCGCTGAACGTGTGCCAGTTTCTGCGGGAAAACACATTTCGAGGGTCTATTAAAATTATCGCGCGATCATCGTTTGTTCCGAATTAGAATTTCATTCTTGAGAACGCTTCGTGGCTACGAAATGGACATGTTTACTTCTATTCTCCGTCTATTTACTTTGTGCCCTTTTTCTTCTTTTTCACCCTCTTAACGCATACGAAGAGGTTACACATTTCTAAGTTGTCTTAAATTGCCAAAAATTAAATAAATTACTAGATTTAGATTTAATAATTTAGCTTTCGATGTATCATCAAGGTATATTTGGTTTCTACGTATTGATTTCAATAATTTAGGTCTGGGGGATGAAGATCCCACGTGGTAGCTTACGTATTTAACACATTCTACGTCGGTTCCAACAAGCAAAATGGTGAATTATGGTGGATAAATCAAGTAGACGCGTGTAATTTTTAATTACTTATTTACGTGGTACACAAGAATTTGCATATATTTATTTCACAAATATCGTTTCACAGAAAACGCAAACGCTTTTCGTTAAACCCAAATATTTTCATCCGGTAATACGGCGTCATCGAGGAATTCAAAAGTTGACCATTTCGAAGGTTGCATGCTCGATGTCGTCCATGATCGAACGGTGCCCAAGCCGAAAATAATTAACTCTGGCAGTTAATGACGCACGCAGCCCAGCGTACACGCGCGTATGATATCGACCTGGCTAAATACTCCGATATTTGCATACGGAATTAATCTCTCGACGACGCAATGCACAGTGTCAAGAAACTTCCAAAGCCATTTCGATTCCTTCTAATACCGTAAACTTCATTCCGTAGAAACTTGTGTCATTAACGTTTAACAAGTGTTAACGGCGAACCTAACTAACTTTGTTAATTTCAATAACAGCAACGTCGTAAACTCTAACACGGTGGAACGTCGATTATCCGAAATAACATGGTGACAAATTCGTTTCGATAATCGGTCTATGAAAAGCAAGGTTGCGTACCGTTTTACGCAATAATAGGGGATAAAATAATTTTATTCGAAATCTATTTTCGTTCGAGCGTATAATTTTTATTAAAAAGTCGCGAAAAGAATTCGAGAATAATTTTGTAATGTGATTGAAAAAAGAAACTCAACGAGGTGGAGAGGGTGGCTAACAAAAAAATCGCAAAGTTTCGAGAATTCCACCGCTAGGAATTATAAACAGAAATGGAAATATTAAAGAAGATTGTTCAATATTTTAAATGAGATTAAAAGTCAGACAATAGATTTTTTAAGGAGGATTCGATCCCTCTAAACCATTTATATCGTGTACGACAGGTCGTACGTTAGAATTGACGAGTGTAAATCTCTGGTAATTATTGCTCGGTGGGAATCGATCGATCGTGATTTATCGAGGCAGCGTTTGCCCGTATTTAGGCGCTGATTAAACGTCGTCGGAATGATCGAATCGGTGAAGGATTGCGCGTTTCCGGCTCGAGACAAGAATGAAGGCTGTCCTTGATACCAGACTGCCAACAGAAACTACGAAACATAAGACTAAAATATTTCAGTATGCGGCGGACATGGATTGCACACAATTGACTGGGTGAATTATTGACCGTGTGCCAGACGGGCTTTGATATGTACAAAATCGCACGTGTTTGATATATTCGAGCCGATTCCAGCTTCTTCGAAGGTGGATGTATCGATAGATGTATACCAATCGCGTAATAGGTGACACGACTACTCGTAAAACGGAGTTTTTCACAATACCAACACTCGTCTTCCATTAGCGCGAAACAGAACACGTAATAGAAATTAACGAAACGAAACGATTTATAATTAATGCTACACCTTTTCGTCGCGGTGTCGTTATTACGTGTAAATTATCGTAAGAAATACTTTAGAACGTTGTAAAATTTCAATGGAAAAAATTCTACAACGAACAGGCCATTCGATGGAGTTTTTAAACCGTGCTCTTTACTTTCGCGCAAATAAAGAACAATATCGAGACCTTTGATTTTTACGAAGCTTTAAGTGGATTTATAGAACTATCGGTGATATAAAAAGAATCTTGTTGACCTTAAAAATTGTACCGGAATGAAACAAAAAAATCTCGTCGACCTTAGAAATTCTAGAGATTCGGCACGATCGAAGCAGGATGACTTCTCCTGTCTTCGAACGAAACAAAAAGACGGAGGATAGACTGAAAAAACCTGTTGGTATCGTAGAACAGATTTCGGATAAAAAGATTCGTTCGTATTTAATAGGAATTGTCAACGAAGTTGCATTAAATTTAATTTGAAAAATTGTTTCCTAAATAAAGTCGCTAAATAGAGTTACGTCTTTATAAAATGTTTTTAAATACAGAAAACGCGTGAAATAAAAACCGATTCGGTTAAACGAATCGAGTAATCGCGAGATGAACCAATTATAACCGGCCAAGTCTTGTATTACAGACCGATTAGGCGCAAGTCAGCTTCGACTAGCTCTAACAACACCTTCGCTCACGTTGCTTCTTTTCACGTAACCTTGCCGCCATTATCTAACCAGGAAACGTCCTATTGACTAATATTGTTTGCAATACCATTATTATGTCATCGCTGAGGTGGTCATCATTGCGCAACTCCGCTGTTATTCCTGATACCTGAACAATACGAGGACATGTTCCGAACATGATCCCTCAACGTTTTGCCTATTTCGGTGTCAGACTTCAAAAATGCTTCGAATTCGTACACTCGTATTGCAAAAGTGTCAAGAGAATCGCGAAGCATAGAACCGAGCGTTTCCCAGCAAACGTGACGAGCGAGTTTTTAAAAAATTTTATATAAAAAATTGCGAGCTTTTCGAAACATGTTTTAGAGCACAGGAAGATTCGAAACGATTATACCTGATCTCGTTAATAATTAAATAAAATTTGTTTCCTGCTCGTTTGCTATAATTAATATTGTTCGAAGAAAGTGTATCCTTGGGACGAGATGAACATGATCGAATCGTTTTGTATATAGCATTTATCGAAGAATACTGAGCAGGTCGTGACGGGCGTAACTATTTTGAGAAAGGTTAAAGTGTATCTGTCGATGGCTCAAGTTGTCGTTTAGTGGACTATTTTTTCGTCGGTACGTTCGCTAGATAGAGCTTAATTTATGGATACACGAATTTGGTATTGCTATACGATTGAGCAAAGTGTCGTAACCGAGGCTTTTCAGAGACTCCCGTATCCATTTAGAGGTCCTCCGTATATTAAAAAAACTCTTTCATCTAATAATATTTTTAACCACGCAGAGAGTAATATTTCTTTTGTCTCAGATTTGCCAGCTAAATTCTTCGGTGAGGCTTATTTAACAGATTTTGTTTTTGACGTAACACGATTAATCCTTTGAGTATTTTCTAATTACTCGCTAGTCTATTAGTACACAGTTAATTCGAACAGATTTTTCAAATAATTAGTGGTATCTGAGGTGAGATCTGTTAGATGAGTCTTGCTAATAAGTCCAACTAGTTGGCTATTACTCTTGGGGAGCAAGACTATTAATATTATCAAATCACAAATTTCTTAATTACCTTTTTTATGAACATTCGAAGCCCTTGTATCACTGGCCTACTAGGAGGGGGATTCTTTAATCTTCTTTTTGTTAGCCCCCTTAGTAGAATTTTATTTGAATAATAAATGACGAATAAAAAATCTGTATTGTTACCCAAGTGTAACATCTATTTAACATGATACATAATTTGATTGTACGATACAGATTGCGCTCTTTTAAACCAAAATCGCTCGAAATTGTTATTCTGATAAGAATTTTGCCCAGGTATTGTTACAAACTTCATAATAGTCGACGATATCCATACCAACAGGTATACGAGTTTATTAAAATAATATCGATCGGTTACCCTTCACCTTCCACGTGCGCAAACTTTTGAAGGTAGAACGACGTCCGACCGGTTAAGTTAATATCCAGGGTCCACCAACAAACATTTGTGATAACAATTTTCATACGCTTTATTACGCCTTTTACGGAGCCATGACCTAAATTCTAAAAACGGGTCGAAGAAAACGAAAATCGATCGATCTAAAAATGCATCGGTGACAAACTAGACAGCATTTAATCGGTCTAACCCAGACGCTAGGCGTCGTCATCCCAAGTCTCATCGCGTGTACATTTTTCGCTCATTAGTCTCAGAAGGTTGATTAGCGCGTGACGTGTAGGTCATTGCAGCCTACGCAACACGAGAAAATTGCTCGCGCTGTGACGATCGATCGTCGATGAGTTTCCTTTTAAAACTTGTAAAACACATGGAAACGTAACCTCGTACGAAACGAAAATCTATCCACTTTCGACTTATCCTTATTGCAACGAATTCGATAACAGTAATCTTTTTCACACTTTCCCCCGGAAATTGCACTCGAGCCAACGAATAGTTCACTCGCAGCTCGGACGTAATTCAGTTACACATTTTATCTAGATCTTGCTCGTTAAATAGATAGAAATCAGCGCACGGTCGGTTACTAGTTATCTAGCATTCGGTGTCAACTAATTTCGCCTTTCGAATTCATTCCGTATCGTTTGTAACTGCGAGTACTTATTATTTTCATTAATTTATCGTATAATTATTCGTTGATGCGTGCGAAGCAGATACAAAACTTGTTATTGGATGGATCTGAAAATTTTGAAAATATAATTTCCCGTAAACTGTCGTTTCTCTGCAAAAATATTATAATCAACGAGACAAATTCAGTCGAAAAAGGTTTATGTTGATGTTATCTATACCGATTTCTGCAAGGCATTTGATACAGTCAATACTTATATCCAAATTGCGAGCCCTGAGCATACGTTCGAACTTACTTGCTTGACTTTCGAGTTTCATCGCGAACAGAAAATAAATTGTTAAGTGTAATAAGGCTTACTCTAACGCTATATCTGTATATTCAGGTGTTCCCCAAGGTTCACACTTCGGACCCTTACTGTTTATTCTGTTCGTTAATTACATATCCGAAGCCTTTCGTTTCTGTAAATATGTATTGTATGCGGATTACTTAGAAATTTATCATTCTGTTAATCATTCCTCCTGCATGAACTCAACTCAGAATGACCTTACAAGATTAGAGGGGTGGTGTAAATCTAATAAATTATACCTTAATCTCAATAAATGCATACTTCGTATAATTCAATTTTGTATTTCCGTTTATCTTTGTTATGTAACTATCTTTTATACTTGCATCTCTCTCTGTATTCATGGGTATTTAACCCCGTGAATAAATAAATAAATAAAAAATTAAGAATATAGGAAATATTTTAGAATAATACTTCTGTTACATTTAATTTACATAACAAAGTATAAAAATTATATATCTATATCTCGTTGAAACTACCAAAAACTCATATTTTTCCAAAAATGAACCACTTAAAAAAAATAAATAGCTCACATATCGATCGTACAAGCAACCGGAATCATCTCGCTGCAAGTCCCCCCGTAGGTGCTCGATGTAGGGGAGACCGGAGTCAACAGTAATACTTGGACTTTGGAATGCGATAACTCAAAAAGTATTACACTTGGAATGAATTATCATAGATTCAAAATTTGCGACAATCGATACGATAGATCTGAAATTATTTAACACGTTACAGTTGCCCCGTGTTACTATTGACCCCGGGTCTCCCCCAAATCCCCGGTGGTTTCGTCGATTGTGTAGTAGCTATTCCGAGGAGAATTTTGAGTTTCGCGAATCGCGATGCCAAGAATGCGCTACGATCACGAGGATCGCCGTGACCCCGGCTGCACTTTCCGCAAGCGCAACCCCCCGGTGCGAGAAACGGCGAGCCTCACCTTCGCTCGCTGGCAATGCCAGCCAACGACCTTGGCCTTGCCCGAATAAGACGCGGCCTTGGCGACCGATCGATGCGACCACCAGCCGGTGCAACTGCAACGGGTCGACCAACGGGTGGGGGATGGAGGGGGATGGAGGGGGATGGAGGGGGAGGGGAGAGCGGATCGGAGCTCGTTCTCACGTGTTCCCCGTTTAGATGCATCGCGTGCGTCGTAACGCGACCGGGCATCTTCGCGCCGCGGCTCCCTTTCCCGGCCGACTCCTTCTTCGGAGACGGACGAGAGACGCGTCGGGACGCGGTTTTCGATGCTTTATGCAATTCCCAGCGCGACGTCCTGTGACTCAGCGGCGAGCCGCGAACGGATTGTTGCCACGCTGGCAGCGACAGCGCTTATTGGCGCTATACGTGACGGATAACGTTCATCCTTTTTCGCTGATTGCGTGTTCCGTTCGCACGGCGATCCGTAGACGTTTCGCGGCGCAAATGCAATTTTTCGCAACGTTAAAATTTAAAACGATCCGTTTTTCTCCAACGAAACGACATGCCTTGAAAGTTTCGAAATTTAAATGTATCCCACCTTTCGGGTGATCGAAAATAATCTGTAAACAACCGTGAAATTAGATGTTTTAATCGCTCTTTGTAGAATGTCAGAACGAAAGATTTTATTAGTTTCTTCTACGCGAATATACAGGGTGTTCGGCCAACCCTGGGAAAAAATTTAATGGGGGATTCTATAGGCCAAAATAAGACGAAAATCAAGAATAACAATTTCTTGACTGAGGCTTCGTTAAAAAGTTATTAACAATAAAATTCAAAAATTTCAAATCGTTCTGGAAAAATTATTTTCGGTTGCAAGAGTCGATTACAATCATTTTTGGTGAATAGACATACCCCCGAAATCCTACCCACTTTCGAGAAAAAAATTCGTGTATGTGCTGAAAGTTTTGGGTGAAAAAAAAGACTTTCGAATCGTCTTGGAAAAATTATTTTTAGTTGCAGGAGTCAATTGCAAGCATTTTTGGTGAATAGACATACCCCCGAAATCCTACCCACTTTCGAGAAAAAAATTCGTGTATGTGCTGAAAGTTTTGGGTGAAAAAAAAGATTTTCGAATCGTCTTGGAAAAATTGTTTTTAGTTGCAGGAGTCAATTGCAAGCATTTTTGGTGAATAGACATACCCTCGAAATCCTACTCAGTTTCGAGGAAAAAATTCAGTACGGGCGGAACTTTAAAGGTTAATAACTTTTTAACGAAATCTCCATCAACAAATTAGTATTCTTGATTTTCGTTTTATTTTGGCCTCTAGAATTTCTCATTAAAATTTTTCCCAGGGGTGGCCGAACACCTTGTATATTTTCATTACTTAATTGCGTGGTATGTCTTTTTTGGTCTATACAAAAGTAATGCAATGGTTGTAATAATTGTACCTTTTGGAAGGTTTTTAAACATATGCTCGAAGGTGCTAGTTTCAAAGATGTATCTATTTAATATAAATATTTATTAATATTATAACTATCCAAATATTAGCTCTACTTTCGACATTTAGCAAACACACAAATATCAATTTTATCAATTCGGATGCATAGCTCGTCGGTGTCGTCGTAAATATTGAGAGCATCTTCGTATATTACTTCATCCTCAAGAACTTTTGGGAACAAACAATTTCTGAATAATGAATTTATGGAGATTGAAATTTCCGGTTAACTCGGTAAACTATTCACTGCTCGAGACAGCTTTCCGTACCGACATTGTAGACCAAAGTGAGGCGCACAAGGATGTTCGGACACATTATTATAAGGAGTTATAAATTTAGAGATACCGTAATGAGCATATAAGATAAAACTTGAACCTGAACAAACATAATAAGTTGATGATACGGGGACGGGAACGGTAAACACGCGTACACGTGACAGCGGCCGGTGACGGCTAGCGTCGTTCGAGCATTAATACGTTGCAACAAACGTGTTTAATTCACAGTTATTTTGTTCTTGAAATATGTCTTTGAAAATAATATTGTTCTACTTGACACACCGGAATAAGAAAATTGTAATTAATTTCAGAAGTAAAGATAATTCTTGCGTATCTTAAAGATTCATATTTCAAAATCGTTCCCAATATAAAATCATAAACGATGACCAGTATTTGCTATAGAGAACAGCATTATAGGAAGGTTGTCGTACCTGTATCGAAAATAAACGAATCGTTTAAGGTGCCAATTGTGAACTACAGTGGCCCCCGCCCTGCACATCACCGATAGTACATACGCGATCTTTCGTCTCTTTTCTTTCATTGGCGTTGCTCAATCAGTCACATTCTTAATTTATACATTCGCGAGATTCGACTGGTTTATATTAAGTTGTTGCATATAAAATGGCCGATTTCACAAACGCGTAATACTTTTCACAATTTGATTACCGAAACCCGTTGCCAGATTTATCGCGTATCTATTTAAAGCACGAAGCTAAACACGATACGACATATATTTAGTCAATCGATTTAGTACAAAAAGACAGATCGCGAAGCAATGTTTAATAAAATAATTTCTGCTTTGAAAGAGAACACGAAATATCGATGTCGAAGTATTTAAAAATTCGTCAATTTTACCAAACGAAATCGTTCAAAATAGCTACTTCTGCAGAGAAGTTCCTTAACGGGGAGTTTCTTTGTTCCAAATTTTAGAAACTTGAATATACAGGGTGTTTAATACGCAAATTGTTTGCGCAAAAATAAATCGAAAAGTCCTTTACCATTTTACAATCTGAGGCTTCGTTTTCGAGATACGAGCATTTAAAATTTTTACGTGTCAGAACACGGACACGTGTTTCTTGTGTGTATAAGCGTTTATACGTGTGTCGTGCGATCAGCTGACTGTGATATAACCAACGCGTGCCAAACATTACGTTACCAAACTTTAACTGTTTATGTCTCGAATACGAAGCCTCCGATCGTAAGAATTTAGTATCAAATAAAAACGATTTTCTCTCGTCGAAAAACGTACATGGCTTCTATCTTAATTTTAATTCGTTACTGGAAGGGTATTAATGTCTCTAGGTGTAAATAACGTACGTTTTAAAGTTTTTAAGATTGCAACGAGTTTTCCTCCAAAGTCCCCGAACGTTTAAAATTGTTTTCTCGAGAAAAGGCGATAGAAATCTCGTTAAAAAAATTTCGAAAATTCTTGGACACGACTCAGTTCCAACGATGAATGAAGTTCGAGAAGAAGAGCATGCGCGACTACGTCTTCCATGCTGGAAGATCCGTGGCTTTAGTTAGCCGGATTGCATAACGTTGCGCGAGATACGAAACGAAGCGGCAGTTTTCATCTTTTGCATATGATCTGCTGTGTCATCGGTGGAAAATACTGCAGAAATCGAAAAGCCGCGAACGGCGCAAAATACGAAACGCGGACAGAAATCTGTGCAGATCCCGCGGAGGGGACATCGCTCGCTCAACGATTACCGCGCGTTTAAGACGTAACTCTAACTGCGAGCGTTTATCGAGAGTCAGCTTCGTGGTAGCGAAACGCTTTGTTCGATAAACTTGATAGTAATATCGCGATAATTGGCTGTTCGCGGTAGGACGACTCACGCACCGACGATACGGAGAATCTTTCAACTGAATCACGAAATAGGCAGCCCAATAAATTGTATTTTATCTGTGTACGTTAGATATGATATTTTACGGGTTGAGAGCCGTGCTAATGTAAGTCGAAATTCTTCAAATTTTAGTCAACACTGGATTTGAAACCTTCAAGGTGGCTTCTATTTATCATAAAAATTGTTTTACTTGTAAGTTTATACTTTGCCGGGAAATGGTGATACTTTTGTTTGTCACAAAGTTAGCAAAGCATTTTGAACCATAATGGTGCAAGTCCACCTTACGCCATTCATCTTGTCTCGTAAAGCATATCAAAGAGCTTAAAAAACTTGTGATCATCTATAGCGATGCATGCACGGACAAAATCGTAATTTCAATGTTGCTCTGTCGTTACAAATTTCTCAAAGATACTCTGTTTTTTTCAATTTTTTGTGATTTCTAAGTGATTTGGTACTGGCAGTCGACGTGTAAAAGTATACTGTTACATATTTTATCTGACATTCTGAGCACATTTTGAGACATCTGACGCTTAATTTTGAATACATCAGGTGTTCCATCGAGACGTTTGATGGGTCAATAAGTGTTTATTAATTCTCTTATAGAGAAGGCAAATCTTCAAAAATCTAGTCGAGTAAATTTTTTACAATTTTTATTAGAAATTACGAACGAGTTTGACCACTTTGGTAGTTTTAGTGTCAAAACTCTGCTTCTTTTTGCAACGCGAAATACAGAAGCTCGGAAAACGCTGGATCAAGCTGCCATGCGATCGAACAGACCTGAAACAAATGAAATTGCCGTGCACCTAACTGCAGAAATCGACGGGAACGGACAGAAAGTGAGTCAACCTCTGAGTCAACTCCCCGCGCATTAATACGATCGACCTCTGGCAACCTCTGAGTCAACCGCGGTTCGTTATATAATAAACTCTGTGAAACGTCGCGAGTTCCCGGCCAATCTCGCGAATTTATCCATTCGTCTACGTTCGTTCCCCGCGAGCACCTCGCTATCGAAAAGTCCAGGCAACGAACGGCCAAACAATCGCCAAGGTCTTCCCCTCAAGGTTCGCGAACGTTCCGTTTCGAACGCGTGGCCGGTGTCCATTGCGTAATTGCCAGTTCCATTACGGTCCACCCAATCGATAGGTACAAGATTTACAGTTAGGATGACGCAGTTCCCTGTTGGCGAGACAGATTACTCGCTCGTAATTCCCAGTTAAACGGCGCCTTCGCGGAACACGAACACGAACGAGCACGAGCACGAGCACGAGCACGAGCACGTCCACACGGAGATTGTCAGTGTGAACGTGCACGTAGAAGCGAGCATCTCTTTCCTCTCCGCCGCGGCTCGTGTAGGAAGGTTCCACGACAGCCGACGACGGGTGTCGGTGGCATAGAGTGCTCGACGTCGACGTCGTGCAAGGACAAGGCCACGTGGTCACGGGCAGCCGGGGCGGGCAAATAGATATATCGGCTAGCAGTCATGTTCTATCACTACCTCTGGTGCCTATAATCGGCACCGTTTACTACCGCTGACCTGTCCCGCGAGCCGCTGCACTATTCTCGAGCATCCTAACCGCTCCGGAGATGAGAACGACGAGCCACTGTCGTTTGCAAGGGTGAATCGCTGGACACTGGTTATTCTTGGATCTTTTTTTTTAACGTACGGACCGAAAGATGATCGTTTCGAGGCGATTGACAGGCGTCTTTGCGATCGATTTTCTCGTTGAAAGCGAATGGAATCGTTTTGGCAGGAATTTATTTCTGAGCGACTTTGGGATCAATTGTCGGATCGGTAAATAAATTTCGTTCAACAGACAGATTGAAACGTGGCTATTTCAATGTGAAATATTTTGAACGGTCTTAAAATTGTATTTTTACCAATTTTTAATTTGTTCGATAGATAGACAGTAACGTGGCTATTTTAATTCGAAATATTCTAAAGCGTATTGGTCCTAAAATTGTATTTTTACCAATTTTTAATTTGTTCGATAGATGGATTAGAACGTGGCTATTTTAATGCGAAATATGATAGACAGTATTGATCTTAAAATGGCATATTTACCGATTTTTAATTTTTTGATAGACAGATTTCCCATTTATTTTTCTGAAGATAGAAAAATATTAATAACCTTGTAAATCTTCTGATTGCATTAATATTTAACTTGAAAATAACTTTCGAGACTGTGCGAAGTTAACTGGCAATTTTAGTTCGGAAAATTTGCAATATTTTCTTTTATCTCTCTTGTAAAGTTGATATTTTTTTAGTCGTGTCATTTTTCTTCCCGTGGCGAATATTAATGTGTCTAAGAGTAATTGTTCATCGACCTAAAAAAAAACATCCACGCACCGGCACACGTGCGCGTTTCGACTTCCGATTGGAGGCGCATGATTGATGGCGCCTCCGACGCGTTCGGGTTATTACGGAAAAGTTTCGTTAAAGCCACCGTACGCATCGCAGAAAGGGAAACTAGAACAAGAAAAATTTATAGCTTCGTAATTCAATAATTACGTGCCGTTTGCATTAAAACATTTCACTTTTATTCTCATTGTCTCTCCCAAGAAACAGAACAAAATGCAAAAAAGTACAGTGTGGATAATTCCTCAACAGTTAATTTTGTTCTCCAATAACCAAATCGAATACATATACGTAGTAGAAATTCGTAGTATATGCATCGTCTCGAAATTAAAATTGCTCTGAAAATATACTACACAAAATATACGTGTACAGTAAACATTGTTCGTAAACAACATAAAAATGTTTATTCTTTCGGCTCTTATCGTTAACCTTTTATACCGAAGGGTACCATAACTCCAATGGTTGAATCGTTCGTGCAAATAAATTGTGCTCTATTACGAACATAATATTATAATCGAAATACAGTTAATTATATTGTTTTTACACGGTGCATGAGTTTAAGTTTAATGTATTTCTACGAAATCTTTGGAGGTTCCTGTCGAATTCTGACGTCTGTCTTTGTGTCTGACCCGTTCCCCTTGCGTCTGATCTTAACACATTTATTTCACTTACGTAGCAATTACACGGTCGTCGGTGAAGTTTAAATATTTGTCGCGCGGTCTGACGCAAAGGAACGATAATGTTGAGCGTAACACCGGTAGAACCGTTTTTCACCGGCGCACAATAGTAGTACACACTACACGTAAACGTTCTATACGTAATTCGAACACACGGTACTATAATAAAACATCCAAAAATATCTTGCGCGCAGGTAATCGATACTATCGTACCGCAACGATATACTATGTACTGTTCTACGAGAATACACTTAATTTATGTGTACTATGAAAAAAAAAATTGTTAAGCGATGCATATTCCGGTTATGTAACTAGTTAAATTTATCATCGTTTCTATTCCATTATAATAGGTACGAATCGAGCGTTCGTCGAAATCGTTTATTTGTCGACTCGGAGCTCTGTACGTTCTCCTTTAATTTTTCTAGGACGGCATATGCGACAGAAGCATATGTCGTAAAACGATATTAAAGCTTATCGCATCGCGTAATTTTTCGTCGTTAACCTCCAACGTTATTATTGGATATAGAGAAAATATTTAGAAGCTTCTCGAGTTCTTTTTTCTTTTTATATATTTCACTTCAATTACAATGGAACTGTTATTTGGTGTCATCTTCGAGAAAAGTGCCTTTTAAATATTGGATACTTGACAACGTTTCTCAATAAAATTTTGTTTACGTTATTCAAACGGTGCTAAAAGAGTCTCAAACGAATATCCCAAAGTAAAGAGCAGTTTCAATCGTTACGCATATACCATTTTCTACATCTACTAAATCTTCCGTAACTTTGTCCTTTTTGAGAATTTTACTTTAACACTTTAGGTGGTTATTCTTAAAAACTCCAAGCATTGAAAGGAAATAAAAAAAAAATTTGGATGTTTTCAATCCGTCAGCGGTTTTTCCCCTTAAAAAATTAGGATATCGAAAATGCACAAAAATTGTTTGTCGTACGTGTTACCAACCATTTACATCTTCGATACTAACCAGTTTAAGTCGAAGAATCCTATTGCAATAGAAGACTCCCACGTAGCGCGTGGTTTGTCTTACGTCGCCCTTCCCGCGCCTATTTCGTCCGCGTTCCAAGGACCCGGGCAAGGAACACGAAGATCGTACGCCGGCTGTCCTTGGAGAAGACGCACGTGTTCCCGTGCGACGTGGCGTGGCCTTGAAATTTGTACGGATCGACAAGTTTCGGCGCGCCGCCGCGCGGTCACCCGAGACGCCTCCATTACGAAGATAATCTCCGCTTACGGGAGCAGGAAAACCGCACGCGCGGACTCGCGATAATAATGCACGTTTTGCCCGGCCTCGTTACGTCACTGGAATCGTACGGTCCGATCATTAATCAACCGTTCAAATTTCGATTTTCGATCGTTCGTCCCCTCGGAGGTCAATTACGTCCAATATCTTTGATTCTTGTCGAGCTCCTCGAGATCCAACAAAATTCAAAATCCGTTTGAAATTGCATGCTATTTAATTTTGTTTAAATTTGTTCGTACGAGGAACGACCAGGAAAAAGAACCTCTTGACGTGCGATTTAATTTCAAATAATTTTTTTGAACGTATACTATTTCATTTTGTATAAATTTGTTTCACGAATACCTCGTGAATGTAAAAATGTGTGGATTTTAGTATATAGAACTTGACGACGCGAACTTGCGACAAGTCAAAGTCATCATTGTATAGCAAGGGGTTAAAGATTAATACATTTTTATGTAGGGTTATTGAATCCTCCAATTATTAGTTACGCGTGAAATATATACATTCTCGTCGATTCGAAGCTACCTTACGTGTCAAGATAGCGAATGTACGAACTGTATATTTTTTTAGATAAATTCGGTATTGTTCTGTAATTAAAAGGGGAACGTTTCGAACGAAATTTATTTGAGAATAGACAGAATTTAAATATTTTTAGAAAAATCTGTTAGCATTTACGAGATCCTTGGCGTGAATCACAGCATGAATTCTTCTTGGCATAGTTTGAATATACAGAGTGTCTCTGAAATACACGGTACTTCGGGAGGTTAAGCTGTGCACTGGAATATGTAAAAGGTATCGACGTAACTTGGTTTTCGAGTTATGGATAACCAAAAAGAATGGTCTCAGAATACGACTTAGAAATGTCTAATTTACGCGAGCCACCGAAAGTGATCGTCAGGTGCAGTTCTAGTGTTCGATGTAAAACCGAAAAACCTGGCGATGCAACATATTTACGAAAATCGTTGCAAAGAATGCGCGGCGATACGAAGAATTCTATTCTCAACTTGTTGAATTTTCATCGGAATACGCGTGCAAAGTTCTCCGAAGAAGTGGACGACTACGCGAAAGACCAAGGCGTACGGCCATATTGGAGGCCAGAAGTTTCGATAAATTTCAACTTCGATGAAGATGGCAATCGACGGCTATTTGTCGCGCGGGAAATTACGCTTTCCGGTTTACGCGTTGGCGCGTGTACGCGAGGTTTTTATCAGTCCCCACGATTTATCGCGAAATCGTAAAGATCGCGTGCGTTCGACGAAGGCTGAAAGTCGCGCATGAAAATGCGATAATGCGCTTTTTTACGACTTCGCGTCACGCTGTCGACACCGAACGCTACGCAAATACGTTCCTTTTTCTCTTTTTTCTACAATTAATTTTGTATCGTTCCTTTTTTTTACCCCCGAACGGGTTACCGTTGCTTTCGAGTCTGAAACGCCAGCACGTGTTCGCAACATTGTTGATTTAATTCTGGACCGTTCATATTTTATATCCATCCGAGTGTTATCCAGCGCTGTCGGATAGGTTGTTAATTATGTAATAGTTTAGATTACATTTTGCTCAGAGGTCGCGCACGGACCATAAAAAATGTTAAGAATTTCGATAATAAGTAATCGTGCAACTGCACTATCTGTGGAGAGAGAATCACATTTATTGATTGCTAATAATAACGTATTTTTTCCTTTGGAGGAGTACTTTTTACTTGTATACATCCACAAGTATGAATAATCTTCGATACCATATCAAAGGAATACTTTATTAAAATTACTGTATCGTGTACCCCATTGATAATCCACCTCGTTAAAATATTCAGCACTTTATTGGAAAGCTATTTCATTACAATTTCAGTTGGATGGTGTTTCAGGAAAATTCTTATCTAGACAAAAATTTCGACCAACAAATCACAGATAAACTATAAACCAATCAAGTTCTGTTTCGCGTTGAACGAACGAATGCTTATTCGAGTAACTGTTCGATCGAATAAGCAAACTGTTTATTGGAATAAAATTCTGGCAATCTCTGGCTATCGCTGAACGAGTACTGGATGGCCGTTTTGACTTTTTCCCGCGCGATCTCTGACGTTGTCGCGATTACATAAAGCGCCTCTGCCCTTGTCCTCTCAGAATGATCGATTGGTCTCGCATTTTCTGTCGGCGGATTACCGCGAACGCAGGCCTCTAAACGGATTCTTCGGCTGCCAGCCGGAAAGGAAGGTTATCTATCGTGTGTGCGCTGGTGCTATCGGCCGCTTATGATCGCGATATCAGCGTGATTCAGCGCAAGACGAGTTCAAGTACAGATGCGGAGGATCGTCAGATCTTAACCTCGAACAACTTCACGACCGTTTGATTCACAGATCTAATACCCATACGGTTTTAGGTATTTCTTTCCATGTTCTTCCTAAATTAATATCAACCCTCTTTCGAAACCTTTTTTTACTTTGAAACTAGTATTTCCTTCTTTTCATTTGTTTCATTGAGTTTTAAAGTCGCATCGTTTGATTATTGGTAACTACGCTATTTCTATTTCACACATTTCTCGAACAGAAGTTCGGATTTTCTTAGAAACATGGTTGTCTATTTTCTTTTTGCGACTGTGTGAAAGTGCGACTGTTACCGTTCGATGACTTCATCTTTTCATTGGCGCGAATTTCGTGGATTTGATTTGTCTGAGATATGGTTTCAACAAAATGGATCCATGTGTCACGATTCTGTTGAAACTATCAATTATTTATTTTGCAAAATGCAGCCAACAAGGTTTTGTTTATTTTAACAAACTATACTACTCTAAAATTATCAGAAGACATAAAATAAAAGTCATAGGACTGAAATAATCTTTACATTTAAATTCGATTTCTATGCTTAAATCTAATGAGGTTAATATGTAATTTGATTCTGGAATCGAGTCTACCAAAACGCTTCGTTCCTTTGAATCATTTTTTTTTTATATATCAAATTGAGAAAGAATTATTAATCTCATTGGAGAATACCATTCCGCGGAACCATCATCCACGGTCATTCGGACCTTGAGTTCGAGGCTGTTTGGACGCAGAGTCTGATGCTTTGATTTCGATTATTCGTCAGCGTATCGTGGTTTTTTGGACGTCGTGTTTATTATCATATTATTTCTTATTTCGGTGCTTTTGGCGTCGGATCTCAAGGATCCACGCACTCCTCTCTTTTCCGCGACGAAGCCTTTGTTTTCGTTCGCATTCTCGAATATTTTATCGTCTTCAAACGCTTCCACGAAACGAATTTGTTTACGAATATTCGATTACCAATTCGTGTAACCGTGCCATTTATATCCCCGTTCTCTTTTTTTACGGACAACGGCGCAGGAATAATGTTCATCTTTCGATTTTTCGAATCGTGACTTGTACGTCTAATTTTATCTACTTTTTATTTTTACCAGTCCCTTTATCGTTTTTTCCACTTTCCTTCCATGTCCAAGAAGCGTCCTTCTCCGTTAGATTAACGAACACATGAAAGTCCAGAAGTTCGATCGCGTTATCGCGATAAACGGCAGGCGTCGAGTATAGATCCGGATGATCGTTCGATCGTAACCTCGAATAACGCGATCGCGACCACGCGCGTGTCGGAATCGCTTCGTGAAAAGAGGGAGTTGATTGGATGGATCGGGAGCCACAATTCGATCGTTTTTGCAATCGATACTACGAGCAAAAAATTGCGTTCGATTACGTGCCGTTACAATAGAATACTACCAACGCTTATGGATAAGATATCGACAACTCGTCGACGTGGTTCGATGTACACTTAATATTTTTAAAATACAGAATTCAGTTGAAATTGTTCAGATTTGATATACAGGAGCGTCCTATGCAATAGTATAGAACTCTACACTATTCGACGCAGTTTTTCAATCACTGCAAGGAAGTATTAAGGCACTCGTAACCTAAACCTAATAGTTGTAAACTATTTTTCTGACATGGTACCCTGCAGTAAAAATACGATTGCACGTGTCATGTAATTTTTGCTTAGTTGTAGGCCTCGTGGAACCTGACCACAACGTTTCATTCGATATTACTTGCGATTGTCTGCTGTCTGGGTCTGATCTTTCAATCTCTACTTCTTGATATAATATTATTCGTCTGAACTTTTAAAGAAGCTTCTGTAACACCAATAGAAACGATAGACGCCTAAATAACAATGATGTAGACGTCACTAGAGGTTCAATCGTTGGCACCTGAAGTTACAAACATTTTTACGTATGTAAGCCTCGGTGGTTCCAAACAATTCTTTTATCATTTTATGGTAATCTTCTATTTTTCTGTACGTACGAATATCGATCATTGTCCGTACGTCCATGTATTAGTCCCCGTAACGTTCGCGTACCTTTTATACGAACGTCGCCAGTCCCGTTTCCTGGCTTACCGATAATCATCGACAGAAATTCTATGACGGATCCACGAATCGGATCTTTGTGCCCGTCAAGGCTATCGGGGCTATGGAATTTTCTTTTTTAACCTACGCCAGGATGTTATGTCAGCATTATGTATAGACACGGTGCGTACAGACCCGATGGTTCGATCTTTCCGACCAGAAATCACGTCGAAGGCCGTGCACACGACCGACACGACGAACGCCGGGTTTAAAACGAACAGAACCGTTCCGTTCGTCGTCCTTGCGACAGTTTTAGTTCGCGGGTAGTTTCGACGCGTGGAAGCCGCTCTTACAGCGTTACGGTTGCGCGGTTTAATCGCCCGATTCCTCGATGGCATGTGGCCACTGAGAGTTACGTAAGCGAAGACGCCACCCCGCTTTGCGTCATTGAACGTCACATCGGTGTAATTAATCGAGGAACTAATTCTTTGCCACAAAAAGAAAAGAAACTAAACGGGCGCTCGACGCACAGTGGGGTGTTTGACATACCTATTATAAAATTTGCTCGATCTTCGAACTCCCACAATTTCGTTAATATTCATTGAAATTTGACGACGAAAAAAGCATTTTAAAGTTTGAACTTTCTACTTTTGGATACTTTGGTAAAACGACGTAATTAGTAATTAGTATGAGTAATTATTACTATCACGTTGGACTTCCAACTGGTAGAATGGACATTGGTGGTGTGTACTCTACCAATTAGAAGACCCAATGTTCGTATAGCGACGTCTGTGATAGTTTGGTACACGTACATGCTTGATGTCTCTCGAAGTATTCATGAAAATGTACCAAACATATAAAAAAAATTTTTTAAAATGTATTAATTAACTCTTTCCTACGCTGATGATCTCAAATTCGATATAGTTTCACGGTGCGCTACTTTAAAAATGCGAGGGAGGACGACTCGTTTTACAAAATGGCCGAGAATCCCTTGAAACCACTTAGGAATACTCGAATCCATCGTCAGCGCAGCGTAACACTTTTCTTCGAGGTTATTCACGTTTTTATGATCGACGAGCTTAAGGTCGATGGGTCTCTTTGCTCGGAATGGTTTTAACACTCTAATCGAACCTTGGCCTGGTGTGGCAATGACCAGCAGTGTCAAACACGGTTCAAGGATCGTTACGAAAGCCGATAGGTTTCGACGACGATCCGAGGAAAATATTCATCGGGGATTCAGATTTCGAAGCGGTGATTTTCAAACTTGTTAGAAAGCGCCCTGAGAAGGATAGAAAATTTCCACGCCCGACGGAAGTGGTCTAAAGCGATAGAAAAAACTTTGCGAGCTTCGATAATTAATGCATTAATACGTTGATTGTCGCGGTGGTCACATTACAATGTATTCCAATATTATTTATAATGGAAGATCCCTAATTATAAATAACGCTCCTTTAATTTGCAATATTGTAAAATAACAAATTCACCACTGAATTATCGAATATCTCTATGTTTCACGTTATAATTTGAACAAATACCGAAGACATCTTTGGACATCGAAGTTCAAGTCATTCACATTTTTCTACGTTAAAATTCTACTGCAAGTCCTTCCTAAAATAAAGACTAAATCATTTACTTAGATTGAAATTTGACGAAATAAAGTATTCCACGAAACGACGTATACGAAGCTTCGTGAAAATCCTTGTTCCATGAAGAACTCAATTTATGTTTGTGCCTGTGGTTATCCACCGAAGTAAAATGAAACGTAAGTAGTTAAAAATTCGCAAAGTGGCGTAATCTTTGAGTCGTAGATAATATTGGCTCGCTAATTGTTCATTGGTACGCCTGTATCAAATATGTCGTACCCGTGACTCGCTTCTACTACTTACGATATCGCGTGGAGCGATTCAACCGTTTGAGGACACGGGCACTCGACGGGAGCGTGTGCTGTGCTAGCCGAAACGAAATACCAGGAATAATCGATTTCTAACGTATGATTAATTTATTCGTCGAATGGAATCGCATTGGCGCAAAAGGCGGAACACAGAGACCGAACGTAGCGTGACGTACGCGGTGCACAAATTGTTAATATTGTAAAAAAGTTATTCTGCAGTTTGAAAGGTCTTATAATACTAAACGTAACTTACAAAAATCAAATTAATTGGATAAACGTTCGTATGTTTAAAAAAATGCACCAAAAACTGGAATAAATATCAAGCATTATTTTCGACAACAAATTGGAAAATTCACTACTACCAGTATTTTAAGATATAACAAACTATGAATTTTAGACTCCAATCTTTTTACTTTCGTCCATTGCTCGTCGTTTGATCGAGTTTCGTTCGAAAGGACGTGTTGAGAGAATACAAGTAAACCGTATAATCAAAACGTTTACGATACGCGACTAAAAAATAAATTTGAAAAATCGAGGCAAATAGTGGGGACAGCGGACGTGGTAACGCGAGATTCGAAAAATCTTCTTCGGATTGTCGGACGCGTCCGGCGAACGCGAGAGACCCGTTCGACGAATCGAGAGGAGAAAAAAGGAACGCGGAGTAGCGAAGCGACCGGAGAGGAAACAAAACAGCGAACGCATTATTATTCGCGAATATAAAAGGAAGGCTGACGCGCGAGCGGGAGTCGCACTAATCGCTGGTAGTCCGACGCGACCGCAACCTCGGCGTCGTCCGATAACGAGGAAAGATTATGCCCAAGGACAAGGCCGCGCCGACTCTGGCAGCGTACGGAGCGATCGTTCGCGAGACATTGCGACGAAATCGCGAACGCGAGATACACACGTTCGCGTGCTACTCGCTTGCACGCGCCGTGACGTGTGCGCGTACGCGCGCGAGCGCGCTCGATGACCTTGCGACGTCGCCAGAACTTGTCAACAAGAACAAAGTGTCAGTCCCACCTGGGGATGTTCGATCCTCCCAAGAACATCGATTCTAACCTTAAACGATCAGAGGAGAATACATTCGCGAACACGTAGATTCGCCTTTTCCTCTTTCATCGTGTGCGTACGTTTTTGTTCGATTTTCCAAATCGTGTCAAGAAATCGACACACGTTGGCAACCGGGAACGAGATATCTCGTTTTCGAGCACGAGCACGATCGTTTTTCGGATAACAATATTTTTGTTTGCTTTCGAATATTATCAATCCCGTTGGAAATACTCATACCAAAATAAAATATTTTAAATATGTATTTATTTGACAAAATAGTAGCATATGAAACGAACCTATAAATCGAAGTTCGAAGAAAAAATATAACTTTTTCCAGAATTGATACTTTGAAACATCATTTCACAGTAATCCTGCTTAGTATAAGAACACAGGCAAGATTTTAGCTTAATCTATCCATTACTTCCTGAGTTCTATCCAAATGTGTGCCGCTACCTTGTTAAAACGTTACGAGCAGTCTCTAATTCGAACGTTTTATCAAGGAGTTACCATATGCCCATGAAAATCGATAGTATGTGCCCAGTCTCATCGTTCATCCAGGCTTTCCTTAATTCTGAGCGATCCTGATGGGCAAATCGATCTCTATAAATATTTATTTATAAACTAACATTCGTTTGCGTTTCACTAAAAGATTCATTGATAAACTTTGCTTAACTCTGCGTGACGCGTTCGTCGTTGGCGATAACGCGCGAACGGCTTTGAGTTTGATGTTGTTTTCGAGCGATTTTGCTCCGTAATCGATATTTCGGGCATAATGTTCGAATCGTTTTGTCCTTGAGGAAGATAGCGGAAAGAGGTATCTTTTTCAGCGCGCGATGATATTATTTTTACAGGTCGATGTTACCAGTGACTTTCAGACGGCTGTTTTTTAACCGATTTCGCGGATTGTTGTGAACTCCGATCGAAATATTCTCGACAGAATGTTTGCCTTTCTTCTCACCTTTTCTGTTATAAAAAAATGAGAGGAAACTTTCCAACATCTATGAGGAGATTTTTCAAATCGTTTTCTGTTTTTCCTGTTTATTCGTAGCTGATCGTAGCCAATATTTTAATTATGATGTTAATTTTGTATAAATATGTTCGTGCAAGGAATGGCCATGAAAAAGAATAAATTTGTTTTATGAATACTTCGTAAATGTAAATATGTGTTGATTTTAATGCATAAGACTTGTAACGAGTCAGACTCGTAATTGCACGTCAAGTGGTTAAACGATTCCAATTTTTGAGTAAATATTACCTCCTCTCGTAATTTTATTTGCCAATATTTCCAATGATTCTCCAATCAGTATTAACGTTGACTTTGTAATTAATTGATACGTACGTGCCATACTATAAGCCAGTGAAATATCTGTGAAAAGAACGAATAAACGTGGCACCGAAAGTCTCGTGGATTAGAAAGTATTGCACCACATCGATCAAGAAGCAAAATCACTTCGAACTTGAACTTTGACCCACAATTTAGGCAGGAACCGTTACGACAGATCGATACGCGATGCCCGCGGTGTTTGCGCGCTTTAAATGATTGCGACGTAGCGAAAAATGCGCGAACAACACGCTTTCTGACGTCACGCGTATTTACTGGCCAGTTATATTTCATTAAATGTTACAAAAACCGCCGTGCCGCTTATGCAATCGGGATAACGAAGATCTTCATCTTCCAATCGGTCGGCGCACAGAAACTGAAAAGAACATTACGCGAGCGTCGTAAATTAAAAGGACTCCCTCCAGAATCACGACAGTTACGTTCAAGGTCCTCGTCAGTTTTTTTACAACGAATATAGTATTTAAATTTGATAAATATAATGTAGTTTTTGTTGATATCTGCACGGACTTTTAAGTCGCGTTGGCAAAAAACTCCTGCGCGCATCCGAAGACTCATTTTTATGATCTGCTTAAAGAAACCAGATGCCCGCGAAACTTTTTTTTTCTCTAGATTGTTAAAGACCGCTTATAAAAGTCTCTTAATCGAGGTACAAGATTCTTTCAACTTATTTCTTGAAATATATATTTTTACGTTACAGAGACAAACGTTCTTTCACGTTCTTTTTATCAACTGTTCTCTAAAAAAAAAAAACAGCTACTCTACTAGCACGAACGAATTTAAAAATATTTAATTCGTAAAATAATCGAAGTAGTATTTTTCCTTTATAAATTCTCAAAGATATTCTTTGTTTCGTGAAATCTAAGTAGAATCCCTCGGTGTTTCGTCAGACTAGCGAATTTATCAGGGATCGGGCAAAATTTATTTATTTATTTAACGGTTTTAGCGTTAATCCAGATAAAAACGAATGAAAGGTAAATAGAATTTTTATCTGTATCTCGTTGAATAAAGGTTAGCGTTTTAATTGCAGGATGGTGTTATATTGTTTACCGAACGGATAAAAACTTATTTAAATAATTGCTCGATCGACCAGTTTGAATAAATTTCTCTACACTGTTTTTATTCGTCTATTATTCAACTCGTGTTGTTTTCTCTATATCTCGCGTGCACTATCCATGTATTCGTTTCGTTCATGATCAAAAATTAATTCTTCTTGCATGGTAAAATTTAATATCCAACAAGGAAACAATTTTTTCTCTTTCGCGTATTCTCGATTGGAACAAAGTGGAAAAAAGAATCCTTTACGTTATTTCTAATTTAATTTGGACAAACCAAAGCTCCTGAAAATGAAATTTTTAATATCTATTCTCTATTTATTATTTGCAAGACTGCTTCTAGATATTCTTTGTTTTTTAAGTACCACAATTTCAAACGAGGAACACGAGCCGTGTAAAAATGGAAATAAAAATTTTAATCGTTCCCACGAATCCCTGGTTACGCAAGCGCCGATCGAGACGTCGCCTTTTTCTTCCGAAAATCGAGCAGACCTTCGGGAATCGTACGCGGCCGGTTAGAAACAAGCTAATTTAGGGACTGGATATCCTCGAGCCTGTTTAATCATCGACTGACTACTAATCGGAATGGTCGGTCAGGTGAGTCATCGTTTTGCATTCGTTCCAGCGGTCAGGCCGAGGTGACCCTGCCCGAGGAAAGATCTCGCGAGGAATGACCCACGAAAAAAAGGCCGGAAGTCGAGCACGTAATCCGGTTGGGCACGCCAAGGTCTTCGAAAGAGTCTCGACGAGTCTCCTAACAGGCGCCAATTATCGCGGCGAACGGGGCCACGAGGCTGCTTTTACGAGCTTTTCGTCGCCCGAATCGACGAGCTTTCGAGAGCAACGCCCTCCCCGCGAAACTCGTCGAGTAAACGTTCAAAGTGTCATTTCGCTATCTGTCGTCCTAAAAATACTGGCCTATCGGTGGGTCGATCGGGAGCTTTCCGAGTAAACTCGTAATAAACTCATTATCGACGATCGCTATCGTCCGTTTGTTCTTACTTTGTTTACTGTATTCGTCTCCATAAATTTGGCCGATACTGCGCTCCTTAATTCGTAAAGCAAAGGTGACTCGTTAAGAAGAATCGTCGGGACGGGCCGTGGAAGCGCATCTGCTTCGTTAAACGCTCGAGGACTTTACGACGCGGATTCTTATCTCGTTAAACACGTTTAAACTTTACACACGAATTTCAGGGTCGATTTAATCGCGTGTAGCGATCTTGGTGCGCGAGGCGCGATACGGGGGCGACGTACACGCGCGGCCGAATATTCAATTTCGAGCATTCGTCATCGCTTTTAGCGCCCATGAAAAGGTCGTTCCCGCTCGCCTCGGCTTGTCTTTACGATCGTGACGATGATACCAGAACAGGAGGGGCGGGGGCAGGGAGGAAGGGGAAGGGGAATAACGCGACCTTGCGCGATTCCAACGATCCGACTAATAATAATACCAAATCGTTTTGCAAATACCGCAGCACGCGTCGCGGAGTTCCATCTCTTTTTCTTCTTCTTCTTCCTCTCCTTCCGCTTCTCTTCCGTCTGCTTCCTTTTGCGCCCGTTTCCCTCGACACCTCGTTTAAAAAAAAAAAAAAATATTAACATTCATCCTGCGTGTCGCGTGTTTTATTTAACCTTTCGATTAAATCTCGATTCGACCTCTTCCATATTTTATTCGTTCCTATCGGGTTTGCCCTGGCGATACGTTAAAGTTCACTTCCTTAGAGTTCCTTAAGCTAATTCGTAGTAATATACTTAATACGAGCGACACAATTCAAATTTCTGGTGCGGTTCGAAACACTCACCTGCACGTTTGCAAAATGGAGACTATTTTCTGTATAATATGCAGTGGGCGTAAAACCTTTGTAACCTTTATTTATTTATTTATCTATGTAACCAATTAACCTCTCTGTTGGTAAAAAACCAAACTACTTTCCGAACAACCCAATATTTCCCCTAATGAAACAATTTTTTTAAACTTATCTGTCATCCGTCACGTTATCTTCCATTTCAAATTTCATACGAATCGGTTTGAAACCTGTAAACGTAGAATCTTTCTCGCGAGAGTTTGCTTCCTAATTACTTACAAAATAAGAATTGAAATTAAATCGCGTGGCAGTTATCGTCGCTCGTTTGTTTATGGCTCGCGAGCGCGTGAATATTAAACATTAAGTAAATAATTTTATATTTCTACCCGTATCGATCGCGCGTCCTCGCGCGTCGTTATTCCGTGTCGAGACGTAAAACAAATATTTTCTGACTAATCATTATCTTTGGCCATGAAAGTGGCAACCAGTTGCTCCTCGTATTCCGTATTTCAGCCGCGTTCCGACGCTTCCAAAGTTCGCTGGTCCCGAAGAAAAGAAACCGTGCAAAGATCGACAATGTTATTTGCGCTCTTTGTATCCGCGGCCGCGTTATCCCTGCACTTTACGAACCTAACTCGCGCGCCCGTTCCATTCTCTTCTTCCTCGTCCGCGCGTTACCATCCGTTTCCACTTAACTCGCGCGTCAGAATTATTTTCTCGTCCGTTTGCTTATTTCACTCACCGCGTCCGTCGCTTGCTCTTTAGTCCCGTGTTTCTTTTTTCTTCCTCCTTTTGCTTCGAGCGTTTCTTTCTTACCCAGTACAATCCCTAACAAAAAGTCGATAGTTTTCCGTTCTCGAAACAAATTTGAATATTACAAATTTTTAAGTCAGGAGAAAGATTATCTTCGAATATCCTCTATAGAGGACACGATTCTCTTAACCCCTTAACGCTCATATCTTTCCAAGAATGATCAGGTTTACGTATAATTTGAAGGAAAACAAGTATTGTTATCCCTTAAACTGTTAAATTAAACAAATATCGTTTTTCAAAGCAGTCAGACTCGGGCATGAGCGTTAAGGGGTTAAGACCCGATTACTTCGTTTGGACCTTGAAAAAATTAACAAGTTTCCATTCGGGAAAGAAACGAGAACTCGAAGCTGATAAGGTCGAAATGTTAAAAACCTAATAAACATTCACGTTTAATTACAGTTCTGTTTGTCTCTGTTATCGTATCACGGGAAAACTGCCGAAGCAGTTGTGATGAAACTTAGAGCGTATCTAGAGAGTGGTCCGACTTAAAATCGGAGTTTCGTGGCATCGCGAAATTCTCGCTGGGAGGGGGGAGTTGTGGATGTCGTCGTACGTGGAATGTATAAACTTTCTTGAAAATTTCATTTAAAATTGATAGCAACGAAGATGTCAAAATAAAGGCCCTATTTATTCACGTCGATGTCGTATACGTACATTACGTTTTAATTATTGTTCTATGATGTGCAATGGTAATCGAAGGACGTAAACAAACAGTCGATCGTGTTTATCTGTGTTGATGAATACTATTAGTCCGTGGTATGACTGACCAAAGTGCGGCTTCATGAATTTATCGAAGCTTTCATAACGCAGCGTAAGAAAGCGGCGAAAGTTGATACGGTTATTATTTATGACGAATGCCGCTTAAAGTACGAGATAAGCAGAACGTTTGTACGTTGAAAGATTTTTTAGTCCTATCAGATTTGTCAATATGGACAACGATATCGACACTGATCGATTCGTTCAAACTATTTCTCAAAGTTTTATATTTCCATTTCTGATTTACCTGTAACTAATTTTAAAATATTCTAATAGATACTACGGGCCCTTCGAAATCAAGCATATCATTTTTGTCTATCACCAAAAACAAACGAGATTTGTTTAAAGTTTTGGTCCATTTCGGATCCAGCACACGAAACTACATGGTAAGCCACTCCCAATTCTCAAACACATTTTGGAACCCGTGTCTCGTCATTGATTAGTCATTCGATGAAACATGCTCAAATGTCACATTATCGTTCTGTTTCGAAGAACAAGTAAAATGAAACGTATCTCGATTCTCTCATTGAAACGTTCGACGAGCTTCGACGTGATCCGTTCGAAGACATGGATGGACAACGTCTGCACTTGGTGTGCTCGAAATCGCCAGAACTGGGTAAGAACCGTATCATCGCGAACGTAATACGAACTCTCGCGTGGCTTTTGAACAAAGTTTACGACGGAGACCGTAAAAATAGAATTGATAACGAGCGGTCGCAGCGAAACGTTGACGACATCCGTTTCGATCGCGGACAGGAACGGCCGTGCAGACGCTTTCCGCGAAGGAAACCGATAAACGCTGCCATCTCGATGCGAATCGTCGTCTCGAAACGCGTTCTGTCCCGTTATCAGCGATACCCCCCTTGTTCTAGGAAGCGAAATCGCTATCGCTGTCCTTGGAGAGCGAAACGCCCGACGCAACGGCACGTGTGCGTGGCGTCGCGAAAGCAACCAGAGAAAGACCAAGTACAACAGGAAGGCTGAACCGACGACGATCTCTATCTCGCGCTAAAACACCGTTTCTCGCCTTTCGTCTTAACGCGTTTACAGTCGCACGGTGTGCGAAAACGCTCGAAACGCGGACAAAATGAAGCGTTGGACTCCAACAGAATTGACAACACTTTATTTTCTCAAGAAACTCGTACAACTTGTATTAGGTCGACTAAATATTAGACTCTTTCTGAATATTCTTCGATATTGCAAGCTTTTATACAGGGTGTTCGGCCATAATAATAGCGTTAGTATTATTTTCCTGATCCTGTTTAATTTTGCGATGACGCGTGTGAAATATAACAAAGAACAATCAAACCATTATCCCCATTTGTTGAAAGATGTGATACCCAATTTGGATAACCCTATATTTCTCTAACATTTTTGTAATCGACTTTAAATTCGCGAGGTTAGCTCTCTATTACGCTCTAGAGCAAATCTACCGATTCGGAACGTCCATTGTACGCGAAATGCCGCAGAAGCTCGTCGTGGTTCTCAGAGGGACGTTATTGATAAACATTATTGCGTCCGTGACGTAACGCGTAGCTCGGTGCAACAGGTTAACGCAGTCCTTTACAGTTACGCGGCGCAGTTCGTTGCATCGTAACGGAACCACTGCTGTTCCGGAAACACCGCGAAGGATCCGCATCCGATCGCCATAATTGAATAACTACCTTCTGCCAGCGCGGCGAGAATGCTCGAAACACTGTTTCGTCTTCCGTGTTATCGAATGCTTTTGAAAGAGACGAAACACCGACAGCTGTACAATGCTGATTCGCGTTTAAACGAAACTTCAACCTGGTCAGATTTTTAACGATCGAGCTCCCTCACCCTGGCTTCGCCTCGAAACTTTACATATTCTACGAGAGTCGATAAGCGTTCGACACGATCCGCGATAACCGTGATAACGATAAGAGACACGTGCGTGTATTACAAGTTGTTGGATCTAATTTCTAATAATCTCTCCCATGCAGGAGAAAGATACGCGAACCGATCGAAACAAATATCAACGACCTCGGTTACCGCGAAGAAAAATCATTCGTACGTTAATAATATATTTATTATACCATACAAAGTTCAAGAATTCTTATAGCGTCGTTTTTCTAAAACATTTTTAAACGTCAGCTCCGATTACATTTGAAATTTCAAATCGTTCTAAAAAAATTATTTTTACCCAAAGGGGTTAATTACAATCATTTTTGAATAATATATTTATTGTACCGTACAAAGTTCAAGAATTCTTATACCGTCGTTTTTTTAAACATTTTTAAATGTCAGCTCTGATTACGTCTGTTTCGAGATACTGTACACCAGATAAACGATACATTTTTAAAAAGCTGGCAGACATTCTTCCTGATCGCGATGGTTAAATAACCGCGCGGTAAATTAGAAAATAATAAATGAAATTTTCTCACGAGCTCGACGAACGACAAGTATTTCAAACGGTGGTGGAAATTTTTAGCGTGTCGAACAAATGATTTCCGCGTACTCGAATCGTGTAACGTGACAATGTGGAGAAATTTATTTCTTTAATGGGAGTGTCAAATGCTTATGCTGCCGGAGGTACGCAGAACTATCGTTCGAATAATTTCTGCGGGTCGTCTGCATATTTATGAGGGCGCGATCGCGTGTAAACGTTTCCCACGTAAATCTCATTTCTTAATTGGCTCGCACTCGCAAGTTCTATTCCCACTGTACGAGGGCTCAGGTTATCTCATCGTCGGGATAAAAACGGTAACCTGTAAATCCATTGCATTGAAATTCCTACCGACAACTCGATCCAAACGTTTATTTTCCGAGCCAATAAAATGGAATTTCCAGCACACGCGATACTCGTTCTGTTTCTCGCATCTCGAGCGAAAGAAACAAAAATACTGGGTAGAACAAAAATAGGCAAATATTTATTTTTCAATTCGGTTGCCCATAGTTTCAGAAATCACGTTTTCGTTCGTTCGTTCGAGATACCGTTCGAGACTAATCATAATCGTAATTGTTACGAGACTTTAACGTTTAGCATATCTGATTACGATAAAACCGTTCGTTATTCGAACCTACACGTATCTTCTTTCCGTAACAGTTAAATTTTATTCCTACAACAATTCAATACGAAATGGAGTCAAAAAAATTACTGGTTATATCATGACTAATTAAAAAATCAGTCAAGCACTTTTGGAGAAATTTAACGAACCTCTTCTGAAAAACTTCATTTCGTCTCGGACCATTTAATCAGAAAAAAAGAAAGAAACGAAACTCGATATCTTCGCTGGCTTCCGAGAAAACAATTTGCAATAATTTATTTGGACGAAATGTGGTACGTACGATCGAAGTGGATCGCTTCGTTAAATATAAATTAAGAAAACATGTTTGTCGCGATGGTACTGTCGCGGAATTTCGTTTAATATCGTCCCTATTCGAGGGAATAAGTGAGTTCTAGATTTCGTGAAAACGGGTATCTGCGTATCGAGCGACCTTGAACTTCGCGTAGGTGACCCGGTGAGCCTCAACTCGGGCACCGAGAAGTCTTATCCGTTCTGCATATAAATTACGTTATTTTTGCCGCTTTCCGTCTGAGGTCGTCGTAAGACGATTACGCGGGACCCGGGGGAACGCGACGCGTCGCGGCGCGTCGCGACGCGTGCGGGCAGACGAACGTGAAAATAATTAATTTTATCGCGTATGACGAAGTTTACACGTGTACCTGCGACATGGACGCCTCGACCTTGAACTGGGGCCAGCCTATCATACACGGCTTCCGTTCTCGTTACTCTCTTTTCCGATAGTTTTGTAGGAATTTAATTTTCTATGGGAAATTTTAAAAATTACATAACTACGTACAGTGCTGGACTAATGCTTATAACTTCTAAACAAGTTGATTTGATGGAAAAACTTTTCGACATATTCATTTATTATCTATTTTAGTTTATTATACAGGGTGTTCGGCCACCCCTGAGAAAAATTTTAATGGGAGATTCTTGAGGTCAAAATAAGACGAAAATCAAGAATACTAATTTGTCGATGGAGGCTTCGTTAAAAAGTTATTAATGTTTAAAGTTCAGCTCGTACTGAATTTTTTTCTCGAAACTGAGTAGGATTTCGGGGGTAGGTCTATTCACCAAAAATGATTGTAATTGATCCCCGCAACCGAAAATAATTTTTCCAAAACGATTTGAAATTTTTTTTCTCCATCGAAAAATTTCACACCTTCTCGAATTTTTTTCTAGAAAGTGGGTAGGATTTCGGGGGTATGTCTGTTGACCAAAAATGCTTGTAATTGACCCCTGCAACTAAAAATAATTTTTTCAAGACGATTCGAAAGTCTTCTTTTCGCCGAAAAATTTCAGCACCTACCCGACTTTTTTTCTCGAAAGTGGGTAGGATTTCGGGGGTATATATAATGACCAAAAATGATTGTAATTGCCCACTGTAACTAAAAAACTTTCTTTGGTGGGGTGAGGAGGGTGAAATTAAATTAATGGTGAAAGTATACAATTATCTTTCTCGTCGAACATCTCGAGAAAGGTAAGAGATATCGGAAAAATTGTGTTTTACGATAACGAGACTTCGTGAAAATTACTGTTCTTTTTTAATCCATACTTTTTTAACGACCGTGTCCATTGGTTTCGTGAAATTGTCTGTTATTCGCATGGGAACAGTACTCGATTGTTCACGAGGTTAACGATCGAGTCTCGCGGAGGTGGTGTCGTCGAGGTAACTCCGAATTACATTTATTGGATCGTTTATTAGAATTTTCGTAGAAACTGGTATAGGTTTACCATGTATGTCCGGGATGACAATGTGACCCTGTGGTCTGGTGTACAAGACTGCCCGTTTCCCTGTTTGGGTCCGGTATTTAACTTAGGCCTCCTGAAGGAGTGGGAGGTAGAGTAGGAGAGCAGCCAAGGAATTCTGAGAAAGGGGGTGTTTGGGAAATCTGTTATCAGGAGGAGCCATCTTGGCGACACTAGGAATTTTGGAAAAAGGGGACGCTCGGAAAATCGGCGTATTGTTTAGAGGGTCTGAATGGACCCTCCTTGGAATGCACATTCCCTTATTGAATGGTCGGATTCCCAACTGGACCCATCTCGTTGGGTCCGGACAAGGGAAACCCATTCGTCTAGTGGGTGGTCGATTGGCGGTTATCGCGATAGTAGAAAGAGAGAGGATGTTGTACCGCAAACAACGGATGTATAAAGACACCCGATATTCGTAATCACCTGTCGGCCGCGTTATCGTCCGGTTGGTGTCGCAATTACCAAACTGAAGACTCGGTAACGTCGATATCGACTCGCCGGGTGTCCGATTTCGTGTTATTCCGAACGATCCCCCTGATACCGTGTGTCACCGACGATGATATCCGACTCGCGAGCACCGGTTGCGCGAATGCAACCATGCACGATCCTCCGATCGATCGGAAATTATTATCCTCGAATAAACGTTTCTTTTCATTGCATTATACATTTCTTCGAGTATCTATTGTTTTAATTCCATTGATAGAAATAAATACACCATAATTGTCGATGATTCTAGGAGGCCATATTGCTGGATGACCAACCTCCTTATCAATGTATACTCTGGCTCATCGCCTCTTAGTCGCCTAGATGACAAGCCCTTATGACCAAAGTCTAGCCTTGCTCATTTTGTCAACAAGGTTAGAGTTCACCTAGGTTCGTCATACCATGCCCCTTTCCTTTCTTTAGCTTTATTTTTGTATTTTTACATCGAAAAGTACGCTTACCAACAATTTACTAATTCAATATTTTCCAACCTTGCGATCGTTAGACAACCAAGCTTTCTTCCTATAATCTGTTACTCGATAACCTAGTCCCAACAGTTATTTATCTAAATCGTTGCTCGTCTCCGTCCATACTTTCTCTTCCAGAGTCTACATTCCTGCAAACTCTGCATTACTCATCTAGTTACCGAGGGCTAAGATCATCCTCCCTCCACTAAACAATCTTACATACATCATTGGGAACACTGTTCTTTTACTCTAAAACTACCGACGAGTCGCTGAATGTCTCTACACACACGGCACTCGTCACGATTTTCCATTTAACCTTTACCAGCGTGTTGCAATTCCGTTCGCAAGAAACTATTACCGAAATACATTTATATTGTTACGTATTTCTTGTACAGATTTCGACATAAGATATTTGTAGCTACGCGAAAGCTGCAAGGGATAGATAAAACGTGAGATTCAGTATTTATACTTCACATAAAATTGAATGTAAAAATCTTTTTACAATTTATAAAAACAGAAACAATGGGGGGAGGAAGAAAAAGCAATATAAGGGATGAATTTACGCGATGAGAAAAAGACCCAAAACCCAGCCTTCTTATTTCTTATTTCTCTCAGACGTAGAACTGTCCCCTTTTTAATTTTAGTATTGCTTTATTGATTCTTATATCCGGTTTAACAATTTCTTTTTCACTCTAATTTACATTGTACGTTGTTTCTTTCTACAGCCTCTTGTCTTAAACTAAATATCCACACACTGTCCCCTTCTGCTTTGCTTTTGTTCAATTTCATACACACTAAACAAGCTTCTCGAAGTATATATTTTCACTTCCTGTCTCTGTAGTCATACTTGGTTCCAGAAACCAAGTGTTTATTAGGGATTCGGATAAGAGTCGCTAAGACGAACAGCGACGTCATTTTCAATCTCTTCGACGGATGTTGAGACTACTTAGCCAGTGTAGAAATCTCGTACATTTCTCGTCTAATGAAAGAAAATACATAATAGATTAACCCTTTGTCATACAATAACGAGTCTGACTCGTGACAAGTTCTTTATGTCCAATTTCACAATCATGAGGCTACTCATTCGTTATCAAGATTTATATTAATTAAAATCAACGCATTTTTACATTCACGAGGTATTCGTAACACAAATCCATTCTGTTTCGCGGCCATTCCTTGTACGAACAAATTTAAACAAAATGAAATAGTATACGTTTGAAAAATTACATTAAATCGTACGTGGAAGGGGTTAATCGAAGTAGAATCATTCCCCCGCAACCTTACAATTCCAATTTATTCGTTTTCTGTTGCTTCGAGACGCAAGAAACTTGGGAACCGGATTATAGTTGGAAAGGAAATTCCCCATTTCCTATCGAAGGGTTAAGGAAGGCGTCCTCTGTGGCGATCGACGAACACGTGTCGTGCGTCGCGCGTGTCCAGAAGCGTCGCGGGGTCTAAGAAAGGATTGACCTCGATACTGGCCCCTGAGTAATCACGGCCGTCTCCTTCGGAACTTTTTCACTGGCGGTGCAGAGTGTTCTGGGAGCACGCCTCGTATACGAGGACGGGCTGTGTCAACGGCCTGGCCGCCATTCCGCGCAAGTGCGGGACGTTGGTCAGCCGCCGGCGCGGGCGTCGCGACGAGAGAGTGCCAGAGGTCGTTGCCTCTCGACAGCTTCTTCTTCGTGCCCCCTTCGTCCTCCCCTCCACCCCGAGCCAAGCTGAATAACGTATTGTTTCGAGTTCTTTCTTACACAGTGGCGCGTTTTAACCCCTTATGCTTGAACTTGACGACGCCCGAACTGTACGCGTCCTTGGCGGACGCAGGAAGTCCAGTTTTCCACGGTTGGTACCAGCCAGGTTTGAGCAAACTCTATTTGCAAGAATGTAAATCTCAGATTCGTAAAGTTCTAAGTTAAAATTCGTCGACGAACTTTTTTGGGAATAATATTTGACCAACTCTGGTACCACTTATTTTCAGGACATTTTTGTCGACCCTTTTGTGGACTATAGGGGTTGCTCCATACACTTTAATAGGCAAATATATGTTTCTTTTAACAGCCAAAACACAATCTTGGGCAAACATTTTTTCTTTTTTTTAATTCATGTTTTACGTCGCATCGACCGTCGGGCCATTAGCTTGTTTGCTTTTGTAGTGGATGCTATTTTTTTTTTAGATATTTCAAGATATTTTCTCTATGTTTCTTTGACATCAAGGCTATAGATGATGTTATCTTGTGTTTTTGTCTTTGGTATAGTAGATGGTTGGTCGTTATGATTTTGTTACATTGGTTACAGGTTGGTGGTTCGGTTTTTTTCATGAGCTTACTCGTCGCGATATCGTTGCACAAACTTCCGATGCTCGCGGGAATTTTCATCTCCATTTTCCTCCTATTATCGAGATTCTACGGTGCATTAAACATCGCGAAACGTCGACATCGTAGAGTAATTAAACTAGGTCAACGCAAAAAACGATATCAAGTTCTACTTTTACTAGCAACGATATCGAACTCGTCTCAACGGGGCACTGACAGAGTCCCCATTGAATATGTATTTGGTCCACTTCGATAGTGTTGGAATCTGGGGAAACGAAGCAAACAACAAGTCGTACAGTACCGACCTGATATATTTCAGTAACAATTTATCGCGATACCATCTGTCGTTCGGTAACAAATTATCGAATAGCAACTATAACTGTCGAGAGCGTTTTTCATAGCACGTTGCAGTACTCGAGGGTTGAAACTGCACGTCTCAGCAACCATGAGCGCCCTCCGCGTGGCTCGAGGCATAGGTTACTCGAGACTCTTTCGAGGAGTCTGTTTCCTTTGCCCAGTCCGCGTGGCTCTGTTTAGAAAGCGGTGAAATTAAACGCCGCCGAGACGAATAATACTGGAAACGTTTAATTAATCTGTGAAAAGCGACGGAAAAGAAGCGAGGCGATACGTTAACCAGGCCCGCGGCCGACGAGGAAGAGCGAAAGGGGCTGAAGAGAGTCGAGTGGAGGCGCCGTGGCAACGACCTCTGTTACTCTCGCGTTTTTCTCGACGAGCGAGTTACGTGGTTACCAAGACTTTTTCCTTGCGCCATTCCAATGCTCACCGATAATAACGCGAACGTGAGAATTGCGTCACCGACTCCCGCGCCAGCCACTGGACAACCACCTCTGTAAGCGCACTTGACGCGTTCACTGCCACCACCAAACCCCCCAATCCACGAAATACTTTGCTTTTAGACAATTGGACACTAGCCACGATTCGTTGTAGAATTTATTTTTACAGCCTCTGTAAAATTCTAGAGTCTCGTCTAGATTTATTTTCTTTCGAAAATTCGTCTCACCCATATTAGATCGATAGCAAATTTAAAAATCTGGTCCATGGAACGTGGTTTATAAACTATTCACGGAATAAGAAATGCTTTGTGATATTCTGTAAAATTGCGCGTAAAGATTTTACCCTATGGGTCCGAGCTTAGAGGAAACGCAAGTAGAAGGTTCACTCTAATTTAGCTTATCTTGCGAACGTAAGATCAATAATTTTCGAAATGAGTATTTCTATATATAAACAAAGTCTGAAATATCGCTCCAAAAAGAGTCCATGTGGCATAAATAACCTTGCTGTTGCTCCATGGCTCTCTACTCTCCAAGAAAGTATGTTATCGTCGGTCGTTTCCGGAGTAACACGGAACGGGAACATTTTGTATAGTAGATTGATAAGGAAATTGTAACAGTTGCTGATAATTACAACACGCTACGCGTCCCCAAGTGTTCCACTGGAACGAATACGAGCGTAAGTTTGTAGAAACGTCTGCTCCATAAAATTGGGGACGATCGTTTCGTAGAAACTATAATTACGTTCGACGCGATACTCTTATATCGGAGCAAGCAAAGTCGCTTAAATCGAAGCAAATAAAAGTTCTTCAACGTCTGCAATTATCAACACCTCGTAGAACAATAAATGTCCCACCAAATGCACAGTTACTTTCACTCCACATCGAGCAAATTAAAATGAAAATGTCTTGAACGCGATGGTTCTTCCGACATAAAAGTAACAAACGCGTTGCAAGACCTTGGAAACTTTTGCATACCCCTAATATAATAGTTAAATGGTACGGTCTCCGAACAATACGTGAGAACAAATGGTTACTTTCTAACATCTCGCGAACGAAAGAAAGGAGTGAAACTCGTTTCACCGTTGCATTTTTCCTTTCTTGCGTGGTTGGATTTGCACGTGAGGTGCTGGCCAATAATAGCAGGGAACAACCCGTGTAGCGAATACGGTCGAAAGGAGAGGAGCAGGAGATTCGTGAGCGCGATGGTTCGCTCTGGTGTCGTCGAAACGGCCGTTCGGAAGTAACGAGATACAAATAGAACCCCCTCGCGATTGCGGTAGTATGGAGCGAGCAGAGGTGACTGCCCCCGTATTAGGTCACATTTGCGCCTGCTCGAACACTGCTGCTCGCCGACGACGACGATTACGCCGCGTTCACAGAACCGTCGAACCTTTGACCCGTGACCACCGATCGCTGATCCGAATTAACTCACTCGCCGACACGTTCATCGATCGAGTTTCGGTTTCGAGGTTCCAAAAATCGATCGTTTCTTTGCCTGTTTAGTAGGTCATCCCCCAAGCAATGCTGTCCGTAATACTGGGTTTACGGAACGCGTCAATTTCATGGATTTCAGACTCCAAACTCGTTACGAAGATAAACATTATAGCAACTTATGGTTGGACTCGATCGAGGTAACATATATCTTGGCTAAAAGAAAAATTTAGTATGCGCGACGATGGAACGTTTCTATCGTGGAAATTGAAGATGAAACAATTCTTAAGCTTAGATATTAAAGAAAATAAATCTAGATAGGACTCTTGAATTTTAACGAGTCTATGAAAATAAGTTCAAAGTCTCGTTTTCGTGGACAATTTGAGGGGTTTGGTCTGGCAGTGAACGCGTTAAAGGAAAGTTGATTTCCATTTACCAATTTGGTAAACATCACCATTAAGTAAAATAATTGAATCGAGATTGAGAGTCCACTTAAGAATTAAAATTTCTCGAAAAGTTCGAAACGATAATTAACCACGCTGTTTTATAATATAATATCTGTTTAAAAATTCGGTAGGCCAAAAGTGCATGCGCGCGAGGCGTGCTCGTAAAGTACGTTCGCGAGTACGCCTAAAAATGTATCGAGACCAGTATGTTAAGCGCTCCATAGTGGCGGAGGAATCGCGGGGAGGGGGAGAACCCTCGAAGAGGAAATAGAGGACCATAGAGCGCGGTGAACGAACCGCCAACTCGTTTTCGAACGGCAGACCGTATAATTGCGAGTGCTCGTCGCGGTTCAATCGACAAATGGGTCTCGGCGGAAAAATCACGTGATATCTGAATCGTGTCGCGGACGACTTCCACGATATAGCCTCTTTACCTATCCGCGTTAATTGAAACCACAAGTGTATCGAGTGCCGCGCTGATCGCCTGAAAATTGACAGGGGCCCGGATACGTGCACGCAACGCGTGTTCCACTTACGCTCGACCCAATTCCGGAACGCGCCTGTGGCGTCCGCCATTTTCCAGGCGTCGTGATCTAGGATAAAAGACCCAATTACCGTCACCGTGGCGATCAAATAGCAATTGTTTTTCTTTTACTCGTCGATGGTATCGAGTTTTCTTCTTATTTGGTATTATTTGACTATAATTTGTCCTGCAAAACTAATAGTTTCGAATCCATCTCTCTTTATTCGCTCAGACCTGGTCCTCGTAAGTTATCATTTATTTCGATTTCTAGAAAATTCCATAACGACTATGTATATACGCAGGTTTCCATTCGAACGTTTATTTTACGTCGAAATATAGGAGATTTATATTCTAAATCTGTACTGTAATTTTGTTTGATGTTTACAATTTAATTTCAAAAGGATTGAATGTGGGTGACACCGAGACGACTTGGTCAGAAAATAAGTAGTCACGAAGAACAAAATGTAATTGGTATATGTTACAAATTTGAAATATAATTTTCTTTGTTAATTCTATAAAACTAACCTCATTTCTGGCATCAGACATTATCAAGCTACCAAATAAATCGTAAAAGGTTCTACGTAGCGACAGAGAATACATTTTACACTAGGTTGTTTCATAATTCCTTTAAAATGGAAGAGAAATTATTAGCAATCACTTGCTGTATAATTACGTCGTGACGCGACCCAATAAAATCGAAAAACAATTTTATTTTAAAAGACAACGTTCAATTTTTATTTGGTATCACCGCGGGATAAAAATAGCAAGAATTTTCTCGATGACCCAATAGATTTTACGTTTTATTTATTATTTTTCGACACGTGGCCAAGGCATACCGTGAGCTGGATGCGCGAAACTCGCGGAGCGCCTCGCTCGAAATCCGCGGACAATCCGTCGGTCGTTGCACCCTGAGGAACACGTACACATTCTCGTCGTTCGTTTGACGCCTGGCTGGCTCACTCTCTTTTTCTCTCTGTTCTCCTCTCTTCGCTTCGACGTTATCGCGAGAGATCCCCTCTCTCCGTTCTCTCGCCCCATCCCATGCGTTGTAATTATTTATTCTGTTGCCCATTTTTCCCCGCCGGTGTGAGCATTCTTAATCCGTCTAATTGCGCCATCCCCCGTCCGGCCACCCTCGAGCACCAAGAGCCTCGTAAATCCACCACTGACGCGAATTTACGTCCACGTGCTCGTTACCGGGTGAGTTCGACGTACGATTTTTCCACTTTTCGTCGGGGTCTCGCGATTTTGATACGGCGATGCACCAGCTTCCAGCACCAATTTCCCACAAATGCATAAACGTCCGTAGTCTACTTACCACTTAGATTTTAAACAGTCTGGACAATGAAATATTCGGAAATATAATTAACGAAAAATTCTCTGACTTGAAACGGATGAACAGTGTCTTCGACGCAAGTCATTACCTCCGAACTTTCGTTTCCATTTTCGCGAATAAACGGCCGGGAAGAATCGAGAATATTCCGACGCGATAAAATCCTTTTCGCGGCGTAAAAAGGTTGTGTCGCGGGGAAGAAAAAAGAAGAAAAAAGAAGAAAAAAAAAGGAAGCAAGAGTGAAAGAGTCGCGGAGTATGAACCAGATTCGCGGCGCGGCCCACTCGCGATTCTTTTTTTCCATAAAACGCGGAAGAGGAGGAGCACCGACAAGCGGTTTTAAGTCCAACGACGGGCTGCACGGATAAAATTCATAGAGAACTCTCACCGTGAAGCGTCGATGGATACCGAAGCGTATAGTTTACATCGCGGCGGTGCCGAGGGGTTCAACGACCGACACGGTTTCGCTCGCGTTCGAATCTGCGGGACCGACTTTACTCGGCCAACGAAACGTCGGGTCGCGATTACTCTCGCGATACTACGGCCTACGAGAAACTGCCATGCATCTATTAACCCTTTGACGTCCGAGCTGTTACGCCAGTGGTTCTTAACCTTTTACAGCTTGCTAACGGTTTGGAAAATCTTTGATGTTTAAAAGAAATCAAACAAGTATTCAATGGTCAGGATAGTTTGTGATTTAACCCTTAACTGGGGTCTACACGTCGATTAAAATTCATTTTATTCGTAATCGATATCGCGTTCTGTCATCCAACGAACTATATATTGGCTTTTATTTATTTCTTAACAGTATATTTTGGGATATAGAAGTCTTCCACGATATTGGTTATAGAGTTTTGTTCCAATTCAGTAATTCTGGACATTTTAGCTGTTGTAATCGACCGCAGTATATAGGACGGAATAGTTTTGCTAATTGGCCACAATTCACAGCACGAAACGCTTTGATGATCTTTACGAGGATGTAAATTTGGCTTGGGACATCTTTCAGGCTCCTCTTAAGAGTTGTAGCAGCTTAACACGGCTCGTTTTCGTTGAAGGCTGTCGTATAAAATCTATTTCTCATCCACGATTAATAAATGCTTTAAGAAACTGTCGTTCTCGAGCCGGGAGACGCACGTTTTCGAAAGAATTCTACAACAACGACAATTGTAGAAGAAATTCTACAATTCTCGAACAACGAGCGCGTTTGCCTAAAATTTTTGGAAATAGAATCCCCGTGACCTGCGATCCCGGCGCGAAACGGAGCACAAAAGCGAGCAGAGCTCTCCCGCCGCGAAGAACGTTTCGGGATGACGAAAATATACCAGTTAAGGAGCACGGTCAACGACCCCTGCTGGCTGCTTCCTATGTCGTGCGACGGAACGTCGTGATGTATTTCCGGGAACCGAGGCCGATTAATTAGGCGGCGGACCACTCCATAAATTAGGCCACCTTACCCTCGATAACTTTATTGCCTCGGCTTGTAAATCGAGTCGCGTCTCGTCGTTCGAATTAATCGTGATATCGATGCATCGTCTACCATTGAAAACTCAACGTTTACAATCGCAAACAGAATGATCGAAGAAAATTTTTCATTAGATCGAATTAATTTTTATAACTCCTCTCTGCCATAGTTCGCTAGTTCGACGGTAATAATTTATCGAAAACAATGCAGCACTATACTTCGAGCAGCTGTAAATGGGAAGTTTGACAAATTCTTCGAAATAAATTAAATACGATGTTGTATATATGTCGGTTATTCGGACATTTCGGATAGCCGGGTGCCGGATAATCGAAACTCTACTCTGTGTCGATGGTTATAGAGTTACGGGTTCCTCCATCCCTTTTCTCGCTTTTTCCAGTTCGAGGTCATGGGTGCCGCTTGACCTTGAATATTCCACGCCGAAACGATCGTCGCCGCACAGTCGCCATTGTTCGATTTCCACGAAGGCTCCCGTCGACATAAAAAGAACAATTTATTCCGTGCATTTTCGTTGTGGCATTAAAATATCGACACGATATCGCGTATGGTCGATAAAAAGGCGTTTTATACTCTACCGTTCGCGTAATCGTTATTTATTCGATAGCCTGCGTATGCAACAATTCTGATCTTATGTTCGGTATTTTAATTCAACGTATTAATCGCACACTGTGGAAACGCAAAAGCTGCCTTGGGTCGAGTCGACCCGAAAAAGGAACAACGCCCATCGACGTAATTTGCAGGGTCAGAAGGGCAACCATAGCGATCGAACCGATTCGAATTTTACGCGTACCGAAAAGGTTGCCTGCGCTGTTTGACGAGGTCTGTTGTGTTGTGAACGTGAAATGCAAATTGGCTTGCCCACTTTTGAGGTGCTCCGTGAGCTGGGTTCAACGCTCTCCTTTATTTATGCCGGGGTATAAAGAATACCACAGTTCGATACGCGCACATCGAAGACGAAGCATACTACTTTTCACTGTTGGTTTCAACGTTTCCCATGAACAGCGTTTCGTCGTAATCCGAGTACCCGAGGCGGTTGATTAAAAATTATATGGAACTTGTGCAGCTCGTTCTCCCCTCCTATCAATATCAACGGAGTTTTAGGATCGAAGTTCATAAAGTTGACAAATTTTTAAAGTTGGAAATCTTAAAATTAAATTTTAAATAAACCTATATTCTATAAATGAGACTTGAAAAGTTAAATATTTTGAAATTCCTCTGCAAACACACTTATATTAAATTCGAATCACGCAGGTCTTTTAAATATAATAAACATCGAAGAATAAATTAATTTTTGAAATTAATAATCAGATAAATGAACTCATCATAAATAAATTTCTTAATCGATCTCTATCAAAATTCCAAAGCAAAACGAATCCAGAGGAGAGAAACCAAAAATACACAAAATTGTTCTATTTAAGAGGGAAGGAATAAACTGCATTAGTCTATTTAAAAAATGCAACTGTCGGGGCTCAAAGTCGTAATACAAAATTAGAACATGAATTCTTCATTCGATCTCGCGAGCGACGCGAATTAAGAACTTAGCGCTAATTATATGCGACTGACAGATATCGACCAAGTCTCGATTTAGTTGTGCAGTTATCGAGGTTCATCGCCTCCTTATCGCTGAAACGTTTGCAGCTGGACGCCGCGAACCTTCGACTTTATCAATTTCACGTTCCATTTGACTCAAACGAAGTTCTAATTTCGAGCGGAGAAGAAATATGTGATGTTCGTCCGTTTATCGAAATTTATGTACAGAGTGAATCACCCGACGTGCTGGAAATTTGTTTCGACAAGAGTCACTATACTCTTTTAACAATATCTCTGCGCAACGAATAATTGAAGGTCGTCGAGTGGAATTAACTCTTCCGTTGTTATTGCGGTGTTCGCGAAAGGAAGTTAAAAACCTCAAACCTCAGACAAACAACAGGAATTAATCCCTCGACGCCCAGACTTCCTCTCCCGTTATCTTCTTTTATTCTTTTTGCAGTCAACAAGTCGCCGGGGGACCTTGAAAGAGATTTTCTCACATTTGTAGCCTTCTTCGTCGCGTAACGACCCAATTGGATTCAGGCCCGAAGAAACAGATGGCCAACATCGTTAAAATTATTTTATTTTCTCCGTGCCTCCGTATTTCTCATTACATCATCGTATGGTTCTTTATTTCAAAAGATATTCGACGTTACTCTGGTCACATTCATTTTTCTGTTTCTATTCATAATTTCCAAGGGTGAGATTTTCGAATTTTTAAAGTAGACTTTAGCAAGTAACGCGTTTGAAACCTGAGTCATCCAATTCTTGCAAAGTAATGTTTATTATATCCGATGTAAAGAGAGACCAAAGACAACTAGATTTGCAGTGTTACGCAAACAATGATAAATTACTTTCTACGCCAACTTTGCCTTCTTCTTGATCGCGTTACCCCCGAAGTGACACGCTCGCGATAGAGTCATTTTTTAAATGGCCGGTTTCGCGGTAAATTTTTAAGTGGCTTCCTAGTGCCGGAAGACCTGACAGAGTTCTAATCGACGAGTACATATTTACCTCGGTTCTCGGGTTGTGGCGATAATTAACAACGCGGAGATAATGTCGGGGGCGTAATTCTATCGGACGTTTCGCTAAAACGATAAGACTACGGCTCGAGTGGCTCCGGCTAAGGCGAGTTAAGCGACCCTGAAAGTTCAAGAACGCCCGGGTGAACGTCCGAGCTCCAACGATTTCGCCCTTCGCGGTTTACCGCTGCTCCATCTCGGATATCGGAAGGTGGGTCACCGACAGAAACATTAAATAAACTATATTTCGCCCTGCCACGCACGCATATTTATCGATGGTCGACACTGTTCCGCGAATAAATGCTCGAAACTGTTGCACGAATCAGCCCAGTATCCAAGCTTCGTTTTTTTAGAAAATCGACTGTGAAAATTTGTCGATGCATTTCCATATGCAATAGAGTACGACTCTAAGACGAGTAGAAACAGGGGATGCTGAACAGACATACTAGATCAACTCTTATTTAATCTTTTAAATTATTTATTTTAAAGACGAAGCCTCGAATGACAAAATTTTATCCTTGATTTTTGTTTTGTCGTTTGAATTAATGCTGTAAGTATAGCTCGACAATGCACAGCCATTTATTGGCTAAGATATAAGACATCAAATTTATTCTCTTCTACGAAAATTACATCATTCCACTAGTAGTTTTTTTGCGCAGATAAAATTAAAAAGTCGTCAAACGGAATAAGAAATCATGCCTGGAGCTGTATTTCGAGCGCCGTAGTTGGAAAACGAGTTTTTATCGATACTATTAGTATATTTCAAGCGCGACAGATGTCTAAGGGTTGCAATAAGGTATAGTTTTTAGACGAATTAGCGCATCAGGTGCACAGCACAGGTGTTACTTGATAGAGAACCTCGTAGCCTGCTTATAGGTAATATTTTCGTAAATTAGACACAAGGAGCAACTAAACAAAATTTCATTTGAACGAGACAAAAATAATAAACGATATAATCACCATTAAAACACAGGGTCTTATCTTTATATTAATACTACGTTAAAAAAGATTTACAGAATCGTTTTATCGTTTCTGAACCGCAACATTTTTGTTTCTGCGGAAAATTAAATTCCTCTTCTCTTCAGAAAATTTTTTTTCAAGACCCCACCAGGTTTTCTCTCCAAGGAACTGGGGATCTTCTTTTAAACTGCGACGTGAATTTAAAAAGGTTAAGAACCTCCGGGTTAACTACTTCCACGCCAAGTAATTCTCGGCAGCTGGTCCAAAGCAACGCAAGGTGTTCTTATTTCACTTTTTAAATATTTCAAGGCAGTTACGGAATTGTATTTAAAAGCTTTTTACATTCCTCCTTTCGTTTTACTCTTCATTATTTTAATCGGTACGCGCGGTTTCGCTTGTATCACTGTTGTGCCATTGCTGTATTAAATATGGAACCGGTGCATAAGTTTGGAACATTTCGCTTTTAATACTTTTTCGATCTTCCGATAATCCTTATTTGCATGAAATGATATTTTCGTAAGTACATTTAATTGAAACATTTATGGCGTACGTTATTAACGCGATTTAAATATTCGTTTAATGTTTTCTTTGTCACAGATGATACAGAAAATTGTTATTTAATTCACTTACGTGGAATGTAACTCTCTAAGTTTTGCAAAAACACGTTTCAGAATTTTTAAAATCCATTTTGCTCGAAATCAAATATAAAGTTTGAACGTTTAAAATAAAAATCGATCCGAAAACGCTGATCGAATCCGGAATGATCGTTCCCGGGGATGCGAGCGCCAGCGTGTATTTGTTTTTAATTTGTTTGGAAACACAGTGTTATCGCTAATTGCATGTTACGTGACGTCACGTTACTATGCCGATCAGCTGACGTTTCACGCGTCATTCATTTTCTGTTGAAACACGCTTTCGTGAACCTTGGAGCCGGAGAGTCGCGTGAGTTGTAAATGATGTAAGAATCGCGCGCAGAAAAAGTGCGCATATAATGATACAGAGCACAAAATCTTCCGATAGCGGAGATCAAAATATTCGGGCGACCAGCCTCAAGATATATGTGTCGATGATTATGAAAGTGGCTTGGGTCAATATTTCTTAATTTACTTTTTTTTTTTTTTTCTTTAATATTATTAGAACATAGCTATCGACAGAAAACAAGCGATAAATCCAATTTTTCATAATCGTCGACACACACACTTACATTACATCACGTGTCCTGAATATTTTCACGAGTTAGGATACTCGATGTCACGAGTTCACGTGATATGGAAATTCACTTCGAAGCGTTCGATCTTTTTAATTTATTCGAACGCTCATCAACTCGAATAACGACTATCTCGACAATTTCTCCAAACGATATTATTTAGATAATCGTCTGGGTGCAGATTTGCTCGAAATTATTCGAACAGGGGAAAATAAAAAAGGTTCGATAATTACGATTAGGATTCGAATCACGAAGCAACGACGCTCCGGCGTACAGAGCGTCGTTTCGAGACATTTTTTCTCCCGGTGACTGCGAGTCATCGCCCTTGATCTAACAGTAAGCCACGGACGCTCCATCGCACGAGGCTGTGGGACGAACGAACACTCGAAATTCGCGATATCATTATCCCGGTGTCGTTGTTCACGATAAAATCTGACCTACATGCGGTTCACTGAACCCACCGCGAACGTGTAATCTCTATTGTCGCGTCGTTCTTTCGACGTCCGATATTATCTAACGTTTTCGATACCAGCCGCTCTCGAGGACCTTTTTACGGTATGACGATCTCTTGCACTTCGACTTGCAACGCGACCTCGTTCAATTTATACCCCGTCCCTACGGGATCGATAATGCACCGGCATCGTCGAACCGTTTGTCGCACTGTTTTTCCAAAGCTTCCTACTTTCGGCAAACGACTAGGAAAATTTAACCACCGGAGTTTAGGAAACGATTCGACGGAGTAATTTTTCACTGCTGAATCAACATCAGACCACGAGCACGTCACTATGCTTTGGGACATTTTAAGGCAGGTCACGTGAAGGGACAACCCCTCAAATTGTCCGCGAAAACGATACTTTGTATTTAGACGATTGGAAACTAGTCATAATTAGATACAGAGCATATTTTTACATCGTTAAAATTCAAGATTACTTGAATTTCAACTTGTTAATATTACTTTAATGGAAGAAAATAATAACGTATAAAAGTCGCAAGAAATTTCAAAAGGCGTTAAATATAAAAAATAGTTAATTTTAACCTCTTGGTAGAGGTACGTAGCGTTAAAAATGGCATCGAGCATTGGCCAACGAGCGAATGCTAATAGATGCACGTGTAACCTCGTCGACGACGCGATAACTATGCCATTTCTGGAATCCCTGGGATGGTTCGTTCGCGGAGGACGAAACTGGAGCAACGACCTTCGAATTCGGCTCGGTCGACGGAGTTCGTGAACCCTGAAAAGAGCTGCCAGACCACGGGGATAGATGGTACAGTTATACTCTCTTCCTCCACCTGCTTCCTCCTTCTTTTTCCTCCATCTTGTTCTCTTTCCTATTCTCCTTCTTCGACCTTCCCTCCCTCCTCGCGACTGTCTCTCTCGCACATGCCCGTTTCCTCCTCCTTTAACAATGAGTTCGCGCGCGCCTGCACTCCCGCGCTCTTGCCCGTGGTAGAGGAAATACCGTATGGTCACCTCGTCACCGACGCGAAGAGGAAATCCCGCCGGTTCGACGACCTGGCAAAGGTGACTCCGATTGTCTGGAAACCGACGACTCACCGGGACGTTCGATCGATCCCCGGGAAAACTGCTTTCCTTTTCTTTTATTCTATCGTCGTCGCTCTGGCAAACGCTCCTCGAAAAATATGCAATCTGGCCATAATGCTCGACGAGTCGTGAATTTTTTTATCGCGGGTAAATTATTCGAAATCGAATAAAAAACAGTCGGTCCCTTTTTACTGTCTCTCTATGAAACATTCGAGATTCATCAATTTACTAAAACGTTTCTGGTAGACGGTTAAGGTTAAGTCTAACTTTTAGACTGGAAATAATAAATATCGGTGGGTCTCTTTACTTGAAACATTTGAAATTTTCCAATTCACTAAAAAGGTTCCTGATGGATAGTTACGGTCGAGTCTAACATATTAAACTAGAAATGATAAATATCAGTGAGTCTCTTTTCACTACGTCGGTGGTTGTAGCTTAATTTTTTAAAATTAACCCCAAACATTCGAAATTCCCCAATTCACTGAAACGTTCCCGATAGATCGTTAAGCTCGAGTCCAATTTTTAAACTGTAAATAATAAATAAATTTTGAAAGCAGAAATGATAAATACCAGTGAGTTTGCGTGTAGCCAAAGTACCTCCATCTTACATGATATTCCAATGTCTGTTCTAGGTTAAAAGCACTCGTCGGGCTCGGAGGCGAGCTTTTTATTAAACAAACAATCGTTGGTAGGAAAAACGCGACGCAAGTTTCTCGCGCTGGCAAACGGGAAGACGGAGGAGGTCATTGACCCGTCCGTGGTCAGCGAGGACGAGTACGGATCGATGATGGCGGCCGAAGAGCAGGGGCAGCAGAGAGGAAGAAGACGTTTACCGGTAATGACACGCGAAACTTCAGTAGTACACGGGAAACGCGTGGAATTCTTACGCAAAGAGGAGGCTCGAGGTAAGTCGGTCGCTGATTCAGACTAGTCGGGGCCACTCCGAGCTGATATCAACGGGTTTTAACGGGATCGTGAGTAATCGACTCTTGCCGTCAAGGTGCAGCCACGAATTGGAACCGAAACGAGACAGGAAATGCTCGGCCTTCCGACCGGTAGTTCGATACAAGCCAAGTCACGTGTTTATTCTGATACAACCACATATTCGCTTCTACTTTTCTTCTTTTTTTCTTTTTGTGTACCACAGTTAGGAAAATTTGAATAATCGCACGCGACGAGAATAGAAATTTCTTGCGCAGCAAAGTATAGAAAATTCGCACGACGCGATAATATTTTATTCGATATTCGAGGGCAAATTAAAAGGTGATTTTTCGTTGTCGTACGTGGTTGAATTTGATTTTTTAAAAATACAACATAATCTCGTTAAAAAAGAGGCTATTTGATAGTATTTAACATTTGCGTATCTTCGAATTTCTAACGTAATAATTGACGGTCCGAGAATACAGACAATGTTTCGAGACAGCAAAGTAATATATTAGCAATATTTACATGCACGATGTCAGTTGGTATTAGGTAATCAAATTACGTTTGCCAGGATTAATTCTACAAAGTAAATGCATTGCAATTACGCGGTTCAATGATTTACGATTACAACTGCGCTACAATTATGCGATAATTACAGTCCCCTTACTTTCTAGAGATAACAAATATGGCTAGTTTACGTTTTGACTATCGTTGGTATCTGCGAAAATTACAGAATCAGTTCTAGAATTCTTTCCAAGTTCGATACTTGGAGCAATAAAGTTGAATAAACCTGGATTATAAAATGAACAGAAACTAATGTTAAATATCGTTTAAAATTATTTTCCACCGTCTAAATGTCTCGTACAACGCTGGAACGAATTTAAGGCTGTCGCAAAAATACGCTTAAAAATGTCTGTCACGATACGGTTAGTTTTCGCGGTTCGTGTGCCAGCAACTTTCGAAAACGTGCTTTAATCCGAACGACACGATTCCATTATACGATCGTATTAACGCACACGACACATGTTTTCACTCTTCCGTTGCTTTCACTTTCGCGGACGCCGCGTAAAGATAACCAACAATCGGCCGATGACTTTTTATCAAGAAAGGAGAGACTGTTGTCGTCATTGAACTCGGCTCTTACGAGGCCAGTGCTAACGAACGGATAATTGAGCTTTTAATTGAACAAGTGCGCGCTGCCAACAGAGATTGGCAGAATTCTTATCTAAATTTGAATTTCGAACAATTCGTTAGCTATAAATAACAATTGCAATTATAGAATCGAATATTTTACAACCGTCAGGTTAACGTTTGTTCGTTTATCGCAACACTGAGAACGAGTCGCAGAGAAAACTGATCTGTTTATTAAACTTTATTATTTTAACCGGTGTGAAAATATCGAGGAAGAGGTTTTCTCAAAGCAGCGGAGCCATTTTTGTAAGCAACGAAGGATGATTTCTCGCGTTGAAACGCACAGTCGTTCGACAGCGCGGAAACAGTTTCTTCGATCGGTCGGAATAATCGAGGTTTCGCTGTAATTTAACTGCGAATTAGCAATTATTTACCGAGCGCTCGCCAACAACGCACGAGAGAAATAATAATACTAATTGGCTTCCATCGCGAGCGTGGAATCGATCGCGAGTGTGCACGAGTTATTTTAGACGATTGATATAAGTGCATACCCAAACGGAGTGGAATTGCATGTAATCACGGAAAACGAACGTCAAGAGCGGATCATTAATCGTGGAAAGCAGCGATTTTCCTTTCTATCTCTTTTGCTCGCGGCCGCGCCGGTCGACGACCTTTTTAACCCGGTAACCACTTGCTCGCGCTTTAACCGCGCTTTCTTTCGTGACGAGTTCCCATTTCACTCTCGCGCTTTTCCGTTCGTTTTCTCTCCGAATCTCGTCGCCCTTTCCTGCTACCCATTTGCGTGAATTATGGCGCTCCAACTGCACCGACACCATCGCGATTTTACTCGCGAACGTCCAGGAATGTCTGCCCGAATTTTCATACGAATCTTTAAAACGTCATAACTTCTGAACGGATTCGACGATTTTAATGTTCAAAAGAGCGAACTATGCGTATTTTGGTGGAGAATATGTACAAATCGCAAAAATATTCGAAAAGTTGGTCCTTGACCCCGCAAAATGAGAAAAATCCCATAAAAATGGTCCAATTTTCAAACAGCCATAACTCCTACAATAGTGAATATGTTTCAATGAAACTTTTTTCTGAAGCAGAGCTCATGGGTACCTACAAAAAAGTATTACACAACTTTTCTGTAGGGCGTCAAAGAAATCATTGTGCTCGTCAGAAAGCTGGCTGAGTATGGTCCAAAGATTTAAACAATAACACTTGTTATCACTAACGAACAACTTTTATATTCAACTATAAGGATTTCTCATGTTTTTACAAATTTCTTTACAATTTTATATTCAATATAATATAATTCAATTATACACGCTGGAATTGTTTGTTCTATGTTATTGAATTTCTATACTTATTTAAGTATTTAGTAACATTGAATATCGGATTAACGAGTTTACGCAGCGATTAAACGGAGCATTAGGTTTATGATTCGCAGCAGAACCGTACCATGTTGTTTAAAACTTCGATCGTAACATTTAATCTTGTATGTATTGAAGTTTTTATCTTTACAACTTCATTCTGGTTTACTCCGTTTATCGTTCCATATTGCACAAAGAATGCAGCCTTGAATAAAATCTTTGTTAAACACGACGATAATATTCGCTCGGTTTGTTGCTGAGCTTTAACATATAAATGAAATAACATATGAATTCTTAAATTGCTTTCGCGATCACTCGAAGTATTAAAAACAATACATCACGATATATTAAATCCTACAATTGAAGCACTACATATATAAAAATGCAAAAGGAATCGTACCTTTGCATTAGCAAAGTTGATTCGTAATATAATTCGAAATCTATTCTAAACTTAAGCTATCGATTAAAACTATTCTGTATCTTTGAAAGAACGTTAAACTTATTCTCGCGTTAATGTCTTCAAATTATCGGTTCAAAACCCAAAATAGGATATTTTCCTTTTCAAACGACCCCCGTAAACGGTGGTCAAACTAAGAGTATCGAACTAAAATTGTTCAACTTAAGAGTTGAAAAATCACGAGAAAAGTTAAAACAAGAAGATGGATGCCCCCCAAAACCTTAAAAATAAATAACCCTGAGATTTGTTTGGCTCGTTTAAAGCGAACCAGCTCACGATGCGATGGATCTTGTAAATCCTAACCGCGTGGAAACCCATTAATGGATCCCAAGGAGCTCGTCTCTTGTTTGCTCCGCGCGATAAACGGCGATAATCCACCTCGCGTTTCACGCGTTGGTTAATTCGCGAAAACACGCGGGCGTAGAAATAGGAGCACGCGCGACGTAAATGCGTAGAAAATCGATCGACCGATAATCCGGCGATAGAATGACCTCGTTCCTGGTCGGATCATCGGCCACACCGGGACCTCCTGCCGTCCTGTGTAGTTAAATATTTGATCTGCTAGACCAGCGATAACCCTTATCGCGGTTCACACGGTAGGCAAACGCGCGCGACGTGGCCAGGATAAGTATGCTCGAAAGGGTGGCGAAAGAGAGCCCCCAGAACAGGCATGTCAATCTTATTTTTACCCCCCTGGGGTCAATTTACTTTCCTTCCGTGTCACAGACCACGCGCTCGTTATTATTTTATAGCGTTAAAAATATTTTAAACGGGCATTTTCTAGTCACGCGAACACATCCATGAAACTTGGATTTCTCAGCAATTTTAAATAATAATTTCTGTGGAAACAGGCACATTAAACAGATAAAAAGTTTAGGGGGATTGCTCGAATCCTACATTACTCAAAGATTAGAAAATTTCAAACGATCACGAAAATCGGGGCCTTCAATTTTCTTCAACCCGTGGGTCGATCTCCGTCGAGTCGATCTCAAACGAGTTGTATAATTTATTTTATGATTATAATTGTTCGTCGTTATTGTATTGAACCCAATCTCAGACCTAACTCGATCTGTTATTCTTTTTACTGGGAAATTCTGACTCTCTGACACACTTTAAACGCGTCGAAACGAATGAGGTCGATACTAGTGCAAATAGTTGTTGTTAATGTTAAACTAGGCACACGCGTGTCCCGAAGCGTAATACGTGGTAACGTTTAATTTAGATCTAGGTTAGGTCTGGACTAGATCTGGGTTAGTACTTCGATACGTGAGCAAAGCGTAAACACAACCGAATGCCAAACACTACAAGCCCTTGTTGTACCATATTCCAATGAAGTATACTCGATTGATACGACTCTATCGAAGGCCACTTCATGGTCGTGTTGTGTATGGTTCGATTTGTCTTGATATCAGCTAGAATATACGAGCGATAAGAATGTGGAATTCCATACCTAAATGTTCTTTTACATGTTTGAATATCCATTTAGTTTTTGTCACATTATTTCATTGAACGGATTTTGGATTACGTACTACAGGGTGTTCGGCCACCCCTGGCAAAAATTTCAATGTGGGATTCTAGAGGCCAAAATAAGACGAAAATCAAGAATACCAATTTCTTGATGAAGACTTCGTTAAACAGTTATTAACGTTTAAAGTTCCGACCGTACTGAATTTTTTTCTTGAAAGTGGGTAGGATTTCGGGGATATGTCTATTCACCAAAAATGATTGTAATTGATCCCCACAGCTAACAATATTTTTTTCAGAACGATTTCAAATATTTTAATTTTGTCGAAAAATTTCACACCTTTTCGAATTTTTTTCTAGAATGTGGGCAGGATTTCGGAAGTATGTATATTCACCAAAAATGATTGTAATTGACCCCCGCAACCGAAAATAATTTTTCCAGAACGATTTGAAATATTTGAATTTAATTGTTAATAACTTTTTAACGAAACCTCCATCAACAAATTGGCATTCTTGATTTTCGTCTTATTTTGGCCTCTAGAATCCTCTATTAAAATTTTTCCCAGGGGTGGCCGAACACCCTGTATATGTCTAACTTCCAGTCGTATTTAAATATCAAAATACTCGTAATACTAACGAGACACTCTAGAATATAATATGACTTATACTTTGGGAAATATTTTTCGATTCGCATGATAACGCGAGAAACAACGATACTATATTACATAATGCAATATTGCATAATTCTCAAGTATACGTAGTTGTGGATATTTCAAAATATCTAAACATTTGTAAATCTCAAGTTCTAGGCCAGGGACAGCTTGGACAAACGCAATAGATAATTCTGACTATATATCACTGATTAAACTTAACTGCTATATACGTTGCACGATTTTCCTAGTAAGCTAATAAATTTAAGAAAATTTCATGCTTCGTTAACGTGCATCGACGGAGCAAAAAAAATTACTTACATATCGTGCTTGGTAGTAGTCGCGTTGGTCAGCACGTGCCGCCAGCCTTGAAACTCGATTTCCTCGAAAACAAACATATGAAAATATGTTTTTCCACGAGGAATTGCCACCTTGTCGGTCGAATTATAAATTCTTAGATCGTTATTCTATACATTGGCTGACCCATTACTCCATTACTGGCCAGTTTCTACGCGTCAGACCTCGACCTGTCAGTCGGGGGTCAATTGCATGCATCGATCGGCTCCGATCGATCTTCCTAGTTACCCGCAGAGTCGAGCAAATTTTATTCGCGATCGACAAATACAAATTTTGAATAAACTAATTTCCATCGATGTTTCGTTCGTACGAGCATTCGTAAATTGAAACGAACTCGTATCTTGAACTGACAATCCAGACGAGCAAATCCACCGAAGCTAATTTTAGAACGCTTAATTTTTATTTGTCAATCCGTGAATAAAAATTACCCAACTGTGATCACGAGTAGTCCCCAGGGCGAAGAAAACAACGAATCGGTACGCGAACGCGAGGTGAAAGACGTCCGGGTCCCCCTCCCACCGATAGGCGAGTTGCTCGTTACGGATTCGTCGAGCAGCGAGTCCCTCGTTCAACGGAAAGTGAGAGGAGAGAGAGAGAGAGACGCTCGCTTGACATTGCTCCTCGCTGATAATGAGTGTTTGCTCTTTGTCGGCTGAAGGCCTCTCACCCCCACCGCGCGTTCTGCCTCCCTCGACCGTTGACGAACCACGGAATCGGTCATCTATCGAAGCAGCGGAGACAATAATCCCCCGCTTTCGACGCGGAGTGACGGCCAAGGATGACGGGTCAAGGTACACGCGCGAGCTGCTCCGCTTCGTTCCGCGTCTTCCTCGTCCACCTCCCTGCGCTCTGAGAAATTCCGCGCGCGCGCGACCGCGACCGTGAAACGTATTCGCGATTCGATTGCCTCCCACCGGTACAGCAACGTCTCGAAAAGCTGCTCAAAGGTGTCTTTTCTTGTTTCAATTTTAAAATACGACGTTAGAAATGGGAGGTATTGGCTCTCGTTTTACTAAATACACCGTTCAACCCAATACATATTTGACCAAATACTCGTTTGACGAGTCGACAAAACCATATCAGGCCTCGCCTTAGACGCCGAGACATTCAGTGGTGACTCGAGGAGCGTACATATAGGAACGGAAGGGTTGGTCGAGCGCTTGCGAGAGGGACGAAAGCGTAGCCTTCTGATGGCGAGTACGGGAGGCGCCACCACAGAATAAAAATTGGTATCGTTGTAAATCTCTGATCTACCTAACACGTTTCATAGAAGAATTAGTTAAAAATATTGTACGGGACTGTAATAAAAACAAACCAAACAGTAGTTCTTAACCCTTAAGTGGATTATTAGGTGCAGGTTTAAACTAATAATTACTTAATATATGTCTACTAATCTTCCATTAGTTCACTATTTTTTACATGCTTTAAAGGAAAGTTGATTTCGATTTATCAATTTGTAAAAATCAACATCATGTAAAATAATTCAGTCGAGATTGAGAATCCACTTAAGGGTTAAGCGTGTCGACGTCTTCCATTTTCAAGCAACTCGATTGCCATCTTGCTACCGTTCGATCGAAATAAATATTTAGAATAAAACGACGTTAGTTTCGTTCGTTTTAACCGATCGAACGAAGAAAATAGATACAGCGACATTTTATTTTATCTTAGATGACCAATTACTGAAACAGTTATCCCGTTTGGATAAAAAGGATTAAGTTTCGATCACATTTCGGGAAATCTGTTTCATCGTGCATCGTGGCGGCCAGATGACTCGTGCCGTCTGATACACACGACCAGAAAAAAAAGGTGTCTTTACGACGTCAGCCAGAATACGCTCTTATCCCCGGCGGATCCGATGGATCGTAAACATCCGATTTTATTGGGTCTTGGAGCGACGAGTGGGCACTTCTTTCTCGCTTCGGAATGATTAGAGGGAGATGTATTCCTGCAAGGGGTCGACGGAAGGACGCTTTTTTTATAGCCTCGCGTGGCTGCTCGTTCCGCGGAGACGTTGATTCTTCTCTCGAGTTTTTCGGGAGGATCAATGGCGGCTCCGTGTCTGCCTCGTTCGTATGGCTCAACTTTTTTCCCAATAATGTAGGCTTTTCCAGTAAAAGCGACACCACTTTCAATCGCCACAGTCCCTGTGTTCGTTATTTATTTCTAGTGTCGCTTTACGAGTCGTTACGAAGAGATACAAATAAGTGTTTGCTCGATTTATGGTCAACAGCACTCACGATTTGGTGGCAAAATTCAACGTAATGTAAAAATTGAGAATATTGTCACTGTAAGATAAAGAGTGAATTTTGCGATCGTACTGACGATGGAATCAATCGTTCAGTAGGAAATAATCCACGTTATACTCGATATATCGAAATCCAACGTTACGCAAGCTTTGGCTGTGCGAATCGCTCCGATATTTAGGTGCCGCGGGAATTCAGCGAGAAAAAGTTAATGGGCAGTATCTCCATTAGCGGATCGCTGTTCAAACGCAACGAAGGTCTGCTTTTTAAAAGAATACTGACAGGTGATGGGAAATGGATCGTTTAGAATAACGTCTGACGCAAAAGATTCTGTACCAAAGAAAACATTGCACCGTTAAGTACTCCGCGAGCCTTGACAAAACCTTGTCAAAACACGAAACTCTCTTATTTTCAACAGGGGCGGTGTCAACTTCCATTCATGTTCATTTGATTGGTATTATTGAGTCAGCGCTTTTTTAAATTGCTATACAAAGAAGATAAATAGAACTGTATTCTCAAATTTTTTCAAATTTAAAAACTAAAAATTACATTGAAATTCATTCGGTTGTTTAGACTCAATCGTATTAATAGTATAAATATATAAACGCACGTCTATAAGCATCAATACTAATTCGGTGAATAGTTTGTCAACTGACCGCCATCCATGAGAAGAGGCCGCTAAAATCACCTCCGAATTTTCAGATCGGTATGGTAGTCGGATTGGACCACGAAAGTCCATAAGGTGAAAGATCTACTTGTATATAGTATAGCTCGTCTGTGGTATTATCCAGGGAATTCAATGGAGCGTCGACGCGGATTCCGTTAACGATAAAATCGATTTACACGCGTCGTTTCGAATCGCGCGACAAACAGTCGGTAGCCGTGAAATCAATAGAGCCACGGAGCCGATAGTATTTCGCGATAATATCGATCGCGTTATCGCCGTGACGTTTCGTCCTTGATCGTCGTCGACTTTCCTCTCTCCCGATCGACGCGCTGCAGATAAACAAAAGAGATCCCAGATTTCCGTCGTACGAGAAAAAAATGCTCTCGGAGCATGGTATTCCGGTGCGTTTTCGATTTGTTCTCGTCTCACCACGTGTCAGGTTGCAACGAGGGAGCGAAACAAACGCTATTTATACGCGATATCGCGGCGCCCGGGACACGTGGAACGCGAAAGGAAGAAATTTCCAGTATTCACAGAGAAAGTTTCCAGTACGTGGCAGTTCAATTTCAGCTCGTTCGATCCGCTTCTTACCCCCGGCGTTCGGGGTTGATTTACTCGATCCTTGGGGAGAAGCAATCGGACGTACGGTCTGCACCCTCTATTAACGTTCTTCCGGGTCGTATCGAGAACATTCTTGATTTTATTCGTCGCTCCACCCGCGCAATATGTGGCCCAATATCGAGCAACTTAAAATAACGGAGATAGACAAAATTCTTATCGAAGACTACTCGATGCCTACTGGGACTTTGTTTGATAAATATTATAATTTCAAGTAATATTTGTGTGTTAATCTTGAATTAATGATCTGCCTCGAAGAATCCTCTCGTAGCATCGACTTCGTTCTTTCTCGCAATACCGTTTCGATTCAAGGTTCCGATTAATCGAGCGGTTTCACTGATCCAGGTCGTAAAACGATCACGATTCGTTGGATCGAACGCACGACGAAGGTCCCCTTCGATCGTGCTTCGCACCCTTGGACGTTTCAACGACCTTACCTTCTTGGCTCTCCTGATACACTTTCCTGTAACCCTGATCGCGATATTCCATTCCGGCTTACCTCAACATTCTATCTGCTCGGTCTAGATAAGTCAAGTAAATCGAACGCCTTGCCCCTTATTGTCCTTGTCGATCGCGCTGCCCCCGATAAAATCGTCGCAAACGATACAGAGACTGTCTACACCGAAGTAAATATTTTTATTTCCTCTCTTTAAAAGTAATTTCCTACGGATGGATTTCAATTCCTTGAGCAATACGTTGTAAAAGTATTAAATCGTAACAGATTTCGCGTGGGCCTTACGCAAAATCCGGGGTCCACATCCACGGCTTCCGTCGTCTCCATATTCGTGGATATACAGAACGCTATGATGTATCTTTCGTACGTTGATAAAATTAAGATTCTGTAATATAAACGGCAGCTAACAAGTAAACAACTTTAGACAAGAACGTATGGCTTATGGAAATTTAAGTGTTATAAGTGATATTTAGGTCAGTGGTTTTTTATTCTATTCGATAGACTTTCGAACGACATGATTAAATGTTGCACATTATGGTTGACAAACTCAAGATGTCCTTTATGTTTTGATAAAAAAGAAAAATAGCAAAAAATTATCTCTTTATACCAAGCAACAATCGCTCCAGGGTAAGGGACGATTGCAACACTTTCTCTGTCTTCCATTTTTTCTAATAATTTGAGTATCACTTGGCATACGATAAAGTAACCGTGAGAATAAAATTTTTATTTCAAGTGTAATACTTTTTGAGTTATTGTATTCCAAAGTTAAGTTACGTGTAGTTAGAGACAGAGTGAGCGCCCGCCCAAGCAAAAGAAAAAACATACATACATACATTCCGATGTGAGATGTTGCGATTTGGGTAATAATTCGTCGATATATCAGTCGATAAACTAGGTTTCCATATAATATCCAACAGTGATTTCCCCTACTCGTGATAAAAGTCAAGAACGATCGGTTTGAATTTCTTCGATCTCGAGAAAAAAGGGAAAACGATGCAGCGCGAGAGGAACAAAAGAACCGCCTGGTGGGACGCTTATATACATACGATCTCTAAATCGGTATACATTACGTCGCAAACATCGGAGATATGCACGTCTGGAGTCTCTTTTGCGCAGATTGCGCGACGACACGCAGGAATCAGATTCGATCGGGTGTCAAGGTCACGTCGTCGCTTATTTTTACATCCAGATCTCGAGAACACGAGGACTCCCGCCATGGCGATAAGGTAAATCAGAGAAGAACCGTCTTCTGCCGTCCCGAGTGTCGCACGATTTGGCACGGATCGACTCCGTCGATCTTTTCTCCGTTCTCGATCGACGATTTCGGACGTTCGTCGAAACGAGTGACTCACGCTTTCCGCCTCGCGACTCTGTCTATCGTCATTTCCGACGCAAATTATTTTTAAACTATGCAAATTGTTTGTCGTATCAAAAATATTTTAATCGTAGAGTCGAGAAAAAATAAACTGTCGTGTTCCGTAGAAATTTGCGTAATCGTTTTTTAAACCAATATCCTTCCATTTATAAGAATAATCTTAAATGAGATGCACCAATGGTTCATATTTAAAAACATCGTTTACGTGCAGGTCGTTGTACCTCTATTTTAAAACTCTATTTAAAAAGTTGCAGATGTCGCGGTATTTCCGTTTCGTCCATCTACCTGCATTTTCGGATTCAGAGACGGGATCAGAATTAACCCGAAGCTCGTAATACACTTATTTCCGGGAGACACGCGACAATTTCCGGTACTTTTGTACCAAGATATTTCCGTGGAAATGATTCTGATATAATACCTACCGATGTCCATGTTAAAACGACGAATTTCGTTCGGGAAAAAATCGCGTAAAAATATGTCGGAATATTCGTCGCGTTGCTTCTGACGAGGAAAATATTAACTTGCTCGTTTTTCGGGATTGAAAATACAGGAATCTCCGTAACAACATACTGTTTTTCCCGTTTCCCGAGTATTCGACCAACCGTTTTACGAAGCAATTTCCATAACACGGAGTCGCGTACAATTTGCGTTAAAAGCAAGTTTCTATTGGGAGATCGTTGTCACGCACGCGATATGATTAGCGTGATCGAGGAAACAATTGCACCAGCCACGGTTCGGACAGCCGTGGCTAGCCGTGAATTTGTAATTGTAATTTCACGTAAGCACGCGGTACGGTTTACTTACTCCACGAAACATTACCATCACGGTGTTACGTAAAACGCGTAACTTCGGCTCCAGCGAAGAATTAGATCGTAAAATTACTTGCGTCATCGTGAATCACTTGAAAACTGTCTGACACGGATCGTCGGGAGAAATTGAATTGCTACGAAGAAAGTAGCTTACCGAGGAATTGGGAAATCAGTTATTGTTGATATTCCTTGCTAGACAGAAAATAAAAGATCGTGGAAGTAATTGCGAGAACCGGAAAGTTTCAGCCATTGTTTAATCGTCTTTAAATTTACGAAACTTATTAGCAAAAAAATTCGCTTGTAAATTGTCGATGATTTTATTATCGTGGCAATCGACGTGTTCAGGTGCTCAGAAATTATGGTTCGTAGAGTGAAATAAAGAATATATAATTTGGAGAAATCTTAATTTTATTGTACAATATTTATCTAGATAGAAATGTCGAACAACGAGCGAGAAATTTGTCTCTATCTTGAGTTTTAAGGAAGAAAAATTTTCTTGGCAATTTTTAATATTGCTGGCTAATTTTTGTTCGTGATATATTATTATGACTGGGGCAATGACGTCCGTCGCAACATCGTCGTTTCAATGATCGTGTAAACCGATCGTAAGCTTGCAGATTGTTTACGCAATCGAGGTCGTCGTTAACGGGTTTCATGCAGAAAACGTCATCTCCGTCGAGAACGTCATCGAGTAACAGGAATTCCTCCACGAGTGGTCACGATCAGAATTGTTATTTCGAGAGATTTGTATAAAACCTTAATACTAAGAATATAATGATAAGAATATGCAAACACGTGGAGAATATTCGAAGAAAGTGACGCGTTTAAATAATAAAAATCGAGGAACCATCTCGACGCGATGTAAAACATAATTAATAAGTAATACAGTAACGTTTCGAATCATTCTATGCACTTGTGCTATGTCTGATGAAAAAGTATATCATCTAAATTCATTTTTTCAAAAAATGGAGTACAAAGTCGACGTGGATGGCCAAGAAAATGGCGAAGGGATTTATTTCAATCGGGGGAATCTACGATAATGAACTCCATTTGTTGATTGATATCGAGCAAGAGAGTATCTGCCCCACCCAGGACAGATTTCCGGGAAGATGACGGAAGGCAGGTGTCATTAATTGGAGAAGGAACGCGGAAGACGCGTCGAACAGAAAGAAAATAAATGACAGGGACCTAAGAGGGTGGCATCTAATTGTCAGTATGACAAACACCCTTCATGAATTCTTCAGAGTATTCAGAAATTGGGAAGATAGGAGGAAGCATTTCAGATAAGGAAAACAGTCTCTATGAATTTTCCAGGGTATTCGGCAATTGATGAGAGTTAAAGGAGTAAACAAGTCTCAAAATAAGGTGAAAATCAAGAATATGTATTTCTTGGCTGAGGCTTCATTAAAAAGTTATTAACAAATTAAATTAAAAAATTTCAAATAGTTCTGGAAAAATTATTTTTGGTTGCAGGGGTCAATTATAAGCATTTTTGGTCAATAGACATACCCCCGAAATCCTATCCACTTTTGAGAAAAAAAATTCAGTACAGGCGGAACTTTAAACGTTAATAACTTTTTAACGAAGACTCTATCAACAAATTAGTATTCTTGATTTTCGTCTTATTTTGACCTCTAGAATCTCTCATTAAAATTTTTCCCAGGGGTGGCCGAACACTCTATAGATAGTAAAGATAGGGTTTGGTCATAGGTGGTAACTATTTAAAATTTTTCATAGTTTTCAAAAATTGAGCGACACAATCGAGTGACCAAATAAAATGAAAATACATTCGAAAGGGCCACGTGGATCAAGGTATTTCAGATATGGTGGAATGGTGACAACCAGCCGATATCAAGAAATAAAGAAAAGTGGAAATTTCTTTGTGAAATTTCATCCCCTTTCGTAGTGGATAAGTGAAAAAATATGGGGAAGCGGATGGCACAGGATGATACAATGCTATTGAAACGGAATAGAGAGGGTGGAATCGAGGAAGGAACCTTTCAAGGGTGCTGCAACAAATAAAGCTCCAAGCTGCCGTCACAAACTGCTCCTGAGAAACGAGCACGTAAAATAAATTATAATAATCCGACGATTTACGAGACGTACAACTGTCTGTAAGAAAATATATATGAAACATAATTAATTTTGTAGAATACATTCTATGATTAGTATATTTATCCTATTGCTATAATAGAATTTGTATGTGGTAAATATAAAATAGTTTTATAGCTTAATATAGAAATTAAAAAAATAATGGGAAGGGAAGAAGTATAGATTTCACTTTGCATAAAAGCGTTCGTTAATCCATGGAAAATTTTCCATAAACGTTATCGTAAACAAAACTGGTAAAGCCCCACTTTCAGTGTACTCTGTTCTTTCATAATTCACGAAATAGCTATAAAATCGTGTACCTGGATACTCTCAAACTGATACCCTGGATAAGGAATTCAAACATCGATTGCTAGCTATAATCTCAAGCTTTCGTTTCGTAAAGCGATGCTTTCCATATTGAAAGTATTAAAATACTAATTTGCCTGAGTCGCTCAATTAGTTTTAATCTTTTTAACGAAGCTACGAAAGCAAGTATACAATAATTTTCATCCTACCACGATCTTTAAGTTTCCAAATATCAATTATTTAAATTTAAATAATACGTGTCGAAGTAACATTACATTCCAACTTGAGTGTTCAATCAATTTTATCTTTGTTGAATACTATGATTTAGTTAAAGAATAACTTGATTTCTTTAAGAATAAAAGTATGTTACTATTGACCTCATGCCGTCTTAGAATCGCTCCAGAGTAAGGGATGGTTGTAACACTTTCTCTGTCATCCATTTTTTTCCTAATAACTTGAGTATTACTTAGCATACAACAAAGTAACCGTGATCGAATACTGTCGCATAATTAGCTAACATTTTCATACCAAAATTTTTATTTCAAGTGTAATACTTTTCGACTTATTGTTAAATAAATACAACAGAGTTTCGATCTAAGATATATTTAATTAAGGCGTAATAGTTTTACAAGACGAAAATGCTGTTCACAGTTTACACGGTTTTCTGCTAATTGAGCTTGAGGCTCGGAAAAAGCCGAGACGCTCAGGGGGTGCCATAAACGAGTGTCCTCAGGTAATACTGATCTTAGCAAGGGAAGGGACCGCACCATTGGATACAAATTTCCATTAAAAATACATACGGATGCAATGCTTATTCTCAACGTAAAGTCAAAGTGTTTATTGAGTCCGGTCTCCCCTACCCTGGTATCCCACAAAATCGCCGATGAAAAATAAAATCGTGAGTTCTAGATGAAAACATGGAAAGCAATTTCAGAGGTTGGCCTATTAATAGATGACTGGAATGGTTGTTACGTTACTGGCACGGTGAAGTTGACAGCACGTGAACTCCCCCGTTGAGGGTTTCGGCGTAGAGACAGGCGCGCGTGCCGCCGCGAGTAGGCGTAGGGTCGTAAATTCTCCCTTCGACGAGGGGTAAAAAGATCCGGGCGAGCTTGCCTTTTCGCGGGGATCGTGACCTTGCCACGTGGAGGCCTCCGGAGCTGGGTGGGAGGCCTCGAAGGACGAGGGAATGTTAACCCGGAAGAACGGCACGAGTCTAATAAAGGGGATCGTCGGCTTCAGGCACCCTTCGACCGCGCAGTTCCACGCGGTGAACGAAAAAAAAGAAGAAAAAATAATCCTAGAATCCATGATCTCGATCAGTCCTAGTCTCTCGACCATTATCAAACGAGAGTAAACAGCACGATTGGCTAGATAAGGGTATAATTAGTTCTACTCGAGTTCTGAAACGAAAAAGTTCCGAATAACGTCGATGTTACGAACAAAAAAAGAAAACGGATCTGATCGTTTTAGTTAAAATATCTCTTTCCTTTGATTCTTCGTAATTTTCATTTATTCCTATCTAGCAATGGTTATATACTTCCAGTTTGTTCGATTACTACCTTTAATTCATTTCTCCGTTGATTTATTAGTCTTAATTAATTATTTCTAAGGCGCTTTGATATTCTGTGGTGGAAACTCAGATACCAGTGACAGTTGAACAAGTTAATTGATCGAAATTCATTACAAAATATCAATATATTATTTCGAAGACAGTTCGATATCCGTAAAAGAAGACGACGAAATGTAAAATATACGTAAGGTCGATTATCATCATTTTCGAGTCAATCAATGACGAGTCCGAGAGAAATTTAAATAAAATTAGTATACGTCTGAAAAACCATACGTCAAGAGGTGAAATATTAAACATCGAGTTTGTCTCGTTCTACAGCTTCCGTAGACATCTTGCGACTTATTTATTTTTTCGTGTACTCCAAACGAAAGGGATTTCTCTTCGCTTTTTATGGATCACGACCTCGCGTGCATTAGAGAGAATTACAACAGGGATCAGTTGCTAACCCGCTGGATCGAATTTTGGTTAACGAGCAACATCCGCAATGTTTACCGAGTAGAATTAAGGGACGCATAGTCCTTTTCAACGACGAAGGTCGAGTCCAATGGTGAAAGCTGTCGAGGGTGCACGCCTCCTGAACCACACTGGAGGAATAACAAGAAAATTTCGAACAAAAACTGTTTCCAATTACTGGAAATTGCATCGACTTGCTAATAAGATCGAAAGAGCCTTAAGAAAGCTATTTGACGAAGTATTAATAATAACTCATTCTGCTGAAAAGAGGGAGGATTCGTGGTACAAATCACAATTAGGGAACAACGTTGAGAAAGTGTGAGCATCTCGGTATGAACCGACGTAGTAATCTCGTCACAGATTGTATCTCTCTTATTTGTTGTTAGAAATAGCACCAATGCCACGCGTAATCTTTTCTATCAGTCTTCACGTACTACTATAAACTTGGGCTGGGTGTGTGAATGAAGATAAACTATGCAGTTCCAACAGTTACATTTATATTCACCTGATTCGACTCGAGAATAGTTCGAAAGATCGTCGGTGTAATCGTGTGAATATGTCTGAAAATTATTTTACCACCGAGTTAATATCTGGTTATTGAACAAAATTTAATCCTTCGGTATAGTGGAACCGATTGAAATTGTAATCGTTTTATAATTCGATGAGACTCAAATTGACTAATTTTTCGACCGATTGACTCTTGTACCTTGATTACACGAACTATAAAAGATTTGTTTCCTAAAATCGAATCAAAATAAAAACATACATTTTAAATCGTGAAACTAAAATCAAAAAGTATCATGATATAAAATTAAAATGTAATAAAATTTTTATTTATCGTATGAATATGAGGTTGAATTGAAATTAGGTTGAAAAGCAGCCTTTGTGGACTCTTTTCTGAATATTATATAACGCCGTGCACACTGTGCAAACACGGACAATAGAAACGTTTAATAATAATTAAAATGATACAATTTTCGCAAAAATTTATTCCCAGATATTCTTTGACTTTTTCGTTGTTATAAATTTCGCAATATTCATCAGGAACAGAAAATAATTTTCAATTTCCTTTCGCGAGTATCAACGAAACGATTGCACGATCGTGAAATAATGTTGTTTCGATCGAAACATAATATTCGCGTCTCCCTCACCGATCCCATTAATCTATGCTTTCAGCGATATCTTACCCACGTGTAATATAAATAGGTATTTCGGTATCCCAGGCTATAGTTATGCAAATGAACGACCTTCGTCGAGTCTTTTCTGTCCAATAACGCGTCCTGTTTAATGTTTGTTCACGAGCGTGGTCCCTTTTGTCACCCTTTTCCTTCTGTTCCCTTTTCCCCGCCGTATATTGCTTTTCGTTTTGTGTCAATATCATTGTCAGGTTCTTAAAATGGAGTTTTAGCAACTTCGTACTAACTTACACTTTTAAACCGAATTTACATTCGCTTCGTAAAGTCGATGCTCATTAACTTTAATGGTATTGAAATTTATACTATATTATGCGTAAAATGTATTCATGTTAGACTAAATATCGTTTTTGGCCATGGGTGTTTACGTATCTGTTCGCCTATAAATTATTTATATATTTATTAAAAGGAATTGTTCTAACAATAAGAATTTGAATCGTATCCTTTACTAGCCAACGTTTATCGTTTATCTTCTATCTATTCTGGCTATGTTATTAATAATAACACTTTGTTATTGTTAGAATATAATCGATACAACCTTGCGAATTAAAGTTGTGTTTTAAGTTTTATCAATGGCCAATTTACCAAGAATTAACCAGGGCTGTATCGAGTATTTACAAATTTATCGATTCTCTATATTCAGAATTAAGTATCTAATAAGTAACCAAGCCACAGGATTAATCGAAATAAAATTGTGAATCGTTATATATTAACATTTGTTATATTCAGTGAGTAAAATATTTATCAAATCAATACGAACGATGTCCTTTTCATAGCGGGTGTTTCTCGACAAATATAAACTACCGTCGAACAGGAAGCGAAGCAAGAGTTGTCCGAAGAGAACGACGAAGCAAAAGCTGCGATTAATTCTTCGGAAATCACGGGAAAGTTATCTCATTTTAATCCGTGTCTTGGTAATTTGGCATTTGTTTTAAATCCATCGGAATACAAGGGGGCGCGTTGTTATCTGGGAATTATCACGGATTAACAGAGCATCGCGAGGCGTCGTGCTGTTATTGACGTATGTTCGCGCGAACAGATTATTGGATTTTCGAGGAACTTCGCGCTAGAGTGACTTATTCTAACGTTGCCTTTGGAATCGTAAGCCTAACAAATTCTGAAAAAATGAGTAATCATTTCTTTTGCTATTAAAAATGGTATTTGTCTCAATTTCTAGTATAAATTATGTTTATATTGTTGTGATGTTTTATCGATAACAAAATTGAGTAAATCTTGTTGTCTGTCTTGCATGTAAGCGTATATTTTCCAATTTACCACTCGGTTACAAAATGTAAAATATTTATTACCCGGCCTTTCTCGGGTGGACGTGGACGGAGTTTGGGAAAATCTAGCTAAAAAATTGTCTGTTCGTTTCTAAAAAGACATTTTTAATACCGCTATATATTTTTGTTAACAATATCGTATACTCGTTACTTCGCAATTTGATATTCTCATATTTCGTGTTTTCTTTCTATACTTAGCCCTAGAGAGTTCCGATTTAACATCATTATCGTGTATATCAGCACTGTCGCTAACTCTGTGTAACGTATGTAGCCTAATCTACGCGTGATTCGTCTTTTAGTCAATATTTTAGCGATTAAATCTGTATTCGTATCCGTAAATATCACGTCATTCGTGTCCTTCGAACCCTGTGTCATCTAGGTCTTCGGTGGCCTCCATTGAAATCTACTAAACTTTGCCTCGTTCTGTCCCCCCTTGTTGCTATTTTCAGAGTCCTTAAAAATCCATTCCGTTTCCCTCGGAATATCGCTCAAAGTTAAAAAAAAACCAGTCAGTCTTCGAACAAACGATAACCAACTGTTTATTGTACGCATTAGCGATCATTGTCCACGATAAATAGAAAATTGTTCGTCGCGTGGTAAGAATAACATCGCATTGTTCCAGTCAAGAAATGCATTTCATTTACAGACTTGCCAATAGAAATTGTGCAGAAACAGAAGTAGGACGCGCAGAATACTTTCTGCAACCAAGAAAGAAAGACACGATCAGACGATACATTGTCTCCGTGCGTTACAACAGCTTTAACGGAAACAAAACATCGTTTATGACTTTGCAAATATTAATCTATCAAAACTTTTCTACTCCATTTGGCTAATACTGGTTTCGTAATGAAATATGTGGCTAATTTGGAACACCACGATATTAAAAAATCGTGATTTTGCCATCTATCGATTACGACTGCCATTTGTTGCAATTAGCGTGCATATACCTGAACTCCAAAGCAACGTTCGTAAAAGAATATTGCAGAAAATATTGCAGTCTGAGTTTTTACAAGATGGTCCTTGACAGGTGTTCGTGACAGCGCTATCTCAGTAAATGTATTTCGACTTGGAACATCGTGTCGGTTAATCGGTTATTAGCTCGTACGCAAAGAGCGAGTCAGCTATGCGATTTTATGGGACGGTCGCGATTAATCGATGAACTATGGAATTGTGTACAATTGGGTCTTTAAATTTGACTGTTACCAGTCGATTTTATAAGAGTTCTGCAAGCAAGTGAAACATGTGTATGAAAAACGTATTCCATATTAGAGTAACTGACCCTACAGGCAGAATTCAATGCATCGCCAAAGAAGGAATTTTACAAATATCTGGAAAACTAAGGCCTTGCGGCGGTTATATGCGCAGGAAAATATCGTTCAGAATCTTATCTTCCACGACATATTTAAAAATCATCGAAATCGAAGTCGAGGCCCCAAAAGTAAATAATTAACGCGCGAGGGGTTAAATACGATAGCGTTCCGTTCAAGTGGCAGAGCGGGCTTTTCTTTCCATTGGTCAGAGAGAAAGGGGGAAAGGCACGAGGGGACAAAGTGCCGAGGCTCCGTGTCCCGTAGGAGACGCGGCGCGCACGGAACGGAAAGACCGGAGTCTCATTGAAGTCTACATCCGCCGCCTCGTTGTCTCGCGCGGTTGATAAGGGGGGAGGGTTTCTGTTACAAGGGGGGATGCTGCCCGCTCTCGAATGTGTCTGCGACCTCGCTCGGACCTTGAACGCGGCTCCTTAGCCGAGGCGTTGCGAGCGGAACGGCCGTTTTAAGGCCGATTCACACTTCGTCCCGTTTGTTTGCTCGACGCGTACCTTGCGGAGGGTTAACCACGAGCGTCAAAAAGAGGCCCACGTTTTTCCCTTCTTTCTCGGCCCGTTTCTCTCTGTTTGCCCAGCCCCGGGAATTTACTCTTTTTATTACGGGTCCTGTTTGTCGAGCTGACGAACTCCGTTCGCGGATATATTTATTTCTACTTAAATACGAAACTGGTACTTTGAACGTATGAAATACGTTAGCTTTGTATTAAATTCCTTTGTTTAGGATCGAGCACGTTCGAGCGAATCATCGAAAAGGAGGAACTTTCGGTGTCAAAGGCGAAACGAACAAAGTGCTTTGTCCGGTGGAGGAGCCGGTTAAGTGTGAATCGAGCTTTACGCGCATTCTGTGCTTCAAAGGGGAGGAGGAGGCCTGGATACTCATGGCCGTGGTGTGCGCGTCCGTGAGGGCGTCCTGGAGGCTAAATCCCAGTCTGGGAACAGAGATGCCAGAAAGGCACCGAAGGTGCTCTCTCACACTATGTCAGATCACGCGTACGTGAGCTCGTGGAGTTTCGGAAACCCGACAAAGGCAAAATGACGCATGCCCTCTTTCTCGATTCACCGAAGCTGCCCAAAGTAAGTAAGGACCGTCTCGTAGGAGTCGAGAGAGAAAGGCTCACACTTCCCTTCTCGCTCTTGAACAACTAATATCCGACCTCCCGTCAACAGGTCCTCACTGGCCTCTGCTGACCGCTGCTGACCACTCCTCTTACTTCTGACAACGTATAACGATTACTACTGACGTCTGCCTGCCTCCGCTGGACTCTGCTGACCGCTACTGACCACTTCTGATGCTTCCGACAACGTATAACGATTACTACTTGTTACTGCTTGCCCCTGCTGGACTCTACTTGCCTCTGCATGCCTCTGCTGGCCTCCGTTGGCCTCTGCTGACCGCTGCTGGCCACTGCTGACCACCGCTTATATTTCTGGCAACGTACAACGATTACTACTGGCTACTGCCACCCTCTGCTGACCACTGCCAGCATCTCCCGACCTAAGTTGGCCTCTGCCAACATTTCCCGACGTCAGCTGACCATCGCTGACCACTGCTGACCGTTGCTGACAACTTGTCACATAATGTAATATAATATAATATGTTTATATGTATTAAAGTTTTGTATAATGTAAATTTATGGCAATAAATGATATAATTTCAAAGAATTCTATGTTTTCTCATCATTTTTTACCTCTCTTTCCCTCTCCAAATTTCTGCGAATTCCTGGAAATAACGTCATTTCTAAGAAATCCTGAAAATTCTCGGAACCCTGAAACTTATCGGCGTCCCTGAAACTTACCGGCGTCCCTGAAACTTCTAGGAATCCCTGAAATTTCCAAGAAGTTTCAGGCAGCGGCTAAAATTCCGGCCTGAATTTTTCGGCCAAAAATTTAAAGAGCTGTTACGTAACATTACGTAATATTACGTAATATTACGTAATAGCTCTTCAAAATTTCTCCGGCCGGAATTTTTCGGCCGAAATTACGTAATATTACGTAACATTATGTAATATTACGTAATATTACGTAATAACCCTTTAAAATTTTTCGCGGCTGGAATTTTCCGGCAAAAATTACGTAATATTACGTAACATTATATAATATTACGTAATATTACGTAATAGCTCTTCAAAATTTCTCCGGCCGGAATTTTTCGGCAAGAATTACGTAATATTACGTAACATTATATAATATTACGTAATATTACGTAATAGCTCTTCAAAATTTCCCCGGCCGGAATTTTTCGGCAAGAATTACGTAATATTACGTAATATTACATAATGTTACGTAATATTACGTAATTTGAAATCGCGGGAAATTTGAAATCTTTCCGGGGAACTTAGAAAATTTTAAAAGATTAGGAGTGTCTTATAATTAAGGGGATGATTTCGATAGGAAAAGAAGGGTAAAAATGATGAGAACACATAGAATTCTTTGAAATTATATCATTTATTGCCATAGATTTACATTATACAACACTTTAATACATATAAACATATTATATTATATTACATCGTGTCACAATTTGTCAGCAACGGTCAGCAGTGGTCAGCGATGGTCAGCGATGGTCAGCGTTAGTCTGCGTTGGTCAGCGATGGTCAGCTGACGTCGGGAGATGATGGCAGAGGTCAGCAGAGGGTGGCAGGAGTCGTAGTAATCGTTGTACGTTGCCAGGAATATAAGCGGTGGTCAGCAGAGGCCAGCAGTGGCCAGCAGAGATCACCAGGGGCGAATAGTAGCAAGTAGTAAGCGTTATATGTTGTCGGAAGCATCAGAGGTGGTCAGCAGCGGTCAGCAGAGACGAGCAGAGGCATGCAGTGGGAAGCAGAGATCAGCAGGGGTGAACAGTAGCATGTAGTAATTGTTATACGATGTCAGAAGCGTCAGGGGTGGTCAGCAGTGTTCAGCAGAGGCCAGCAAAGGCATGCACAGACAAGCAGAAACCTAGAAAGGCAAGCAGAGACTTGTAGGGGCATGCAGTAGTAAGTATTAATCGTTGTACATTATCAGAAATACCTGCAGTGGTCAGTAGCGTTCGGCAGAGGCCAGGAAAGTTCAGTAGAGACAAGCACACGCTGACAGAGATCAGCAAAGACCAACAGAGGTTAGCAGAAGTCAGTAGTAATCGTTATAGGTTGTCAGAAATATAAGCGATGGTCAGCAGAGTCCAGCAGAGGCAAGCAGTAATCAGGAGCAGTCAGTAACAGTCGCTGTATGGTGTGAAAAGTTGTCGGGAGTTCTGTACTTTTGTCAGCACTGGTCGTCAGAGGTCATCAGAGGCAAATAGAAACCAGGAGTAATTTGCAGAGTTAGGTAATGAACTCTAGGAAAGGCAAGTAAAAATACCTGGCCAGTCGAGATTCCGAATCGTATGCCGTAGACGGGAGGTCGGATTTCAGTTGTTAAAAGCGAGAAGGCAAATGTAAGCCTTTCTTTCTGGACTCCCACGAGGCGGTCCGAAGTTACTTCGGGCAGCTTCGGAATAATCGAGAAAGAGGGCATGTGTCAGTTTGCCTTTGTCGACTTTCCGAAACTCCACGAGCTCACGTACGCGTGATCTTCCATGTGTGAGTAGGGCACCGGGTGGTGAATCTGGCATCTCTGTCTGGGAATGTAGTGCGTTTGCCCAAGGACAGCACACACGACCGAATGGCAGTCGAGGGTGGCCTCGAGTCGGGCGCGTCCGCTGGAACGATTCCTTTGAGAAGACAATGGCCGACATCGGGCCGGCCGATAATTGAATTCCGAGTATGAACGAGATTCGCGTGTCGTTTTATGTCGTGCGGCGGCTGTCGATCTCCGTGCGAGCCCCTAGTTGTTTCGATCCGGCGGTGCATCTGTCTGGAAAATGACAGATGCCGTACGATAATAGTCGGGTTCGTTAGGGCGCGATCCCGCGTATCAATAACCGTTACAATTGCCGGGGAAATGGCGACGATAACCGATCGCATATGGCGTATACCTCCGTCCCGGGGATTCTATAATTGCAACGGTGGCAATTAATCTTTCCCCTGGCTAGCACGTTCGTTTAATATTGGTCTCTGATGCATTGACTTTCTTCGTGCGGACGCACAGTGGGGTATTTACCCCGAAAAGTCAGACATAAGACGATTGTAAAAATTTCACGTATAAGCTACGATAATTTTGCTGCCTGAGGTAGTCGAGTATGGGAGGAACATTATATCAACATTCACGAACTGCTGTGCTTCGTCGAAAGTTAAGAGATTTTATGGCACACGTTTCTACCTTAGCCATTCTCCGAAACACTGTTCGCTTATTAGCAATTTTTACATTTTTCATACGCCTCTGAACGGGTATTACTTTTTCATCGTATGTATTTGTATATTTGTATTGACATACGCCTTTGAACGGGTATTACTTTTCCATCGTATGTATTTGTACATTTGTATTGACACATCCCCGAAATCCTAACCATTTTCGAAAAAAAAATTCTTCACCGAAAATATGTTTAAAAAATCATAATACTTAATAATAATAATTAAATTGGCAAAATTGGTAACACGATGTAGTTTTTATCCAGAACATTTTATTGCGAATTGTTTCTGTAAATAGTTCACATTTTGCGTTTTAGAGATTGCTCCGTATCGACGATCAATTTCCCTACGAGTCGAAAAATGTTGCACAAACATCTATTCGAAAGCCAAGCAACGGACGGGCAAACTAGTCCACAGCGCTTGAAACATGAATGTAAATCGGTGGACGCGTAAACATGTCCACAGCGCTGAAAGGTTAAACTGATATGTAGTTCACGTCGGTCGTCGATAACCGATACAGTTAAGTATAACCAAGTCGATGCAAAATCAATTGGCCGTTCAAGGTCTCTCCCCTCCATCGTGAATCCTGCTACGCGAACCTCATTTTGTTAAGATGAATTCCTTCATCGTTCAACGACGAAACAAACTCCACTGTTAGCAATGTTTCCCGCTGGATGCAGAGAACAGAGCTCATTCCACTTTCTCACACTATGCCAGATCACGCGTAAGTGACCTCGTAGAGTTCTCGGAGAGTCGACGAAGGCACATGCGATGCTCTTGTCTCATCTCATATAAAATCTCAAAAATGCGCAGAAAGATTTCAAATCAATTTTTGAGAAAGTGGAATGAGGTGTTCCAGGGCACCCGGGGCTCCGTCTGGCATCTCTGTCCTGGTAGTCTTTAACACATCGACTAGTGAGTGGCATAATCGTACACCGAGGAGTCAGAGAAATTAATCTTCGAGATTAGATGTTGGAGAAAATAAATCTACATGGAACTCTTGAATTTTAAGTTTCGTTCTCGCGAACAAATTTAGGGGTATGGTCTGGCAATCGACGCGTTAAATAGGAACAATCTAGACTCGGATGCGAAAACAGAAATCACGATAACAATCTAACGCATCGGAATAATTTCAGCGTACCGTCAAGATAATTCTGACGTTCGCTCCGCCTACGTTCAAATCTCCCAGCCCCAATTTTGCCTGGATGCGCATGGAAGCTTAATACCGAGATGCACCATATAATGCAACGGTAGCAGAGGAGCCAGTCGTGGGCGAGGGGAATCAAAGAGAGAAAGTTCACGATAGGAGACGAGAGGTGAGACAGGTTGCGTGGCAACCAACGCCCACGAAATGCCACGCGCCATCATCCGCTACACGAATTTTCTCCTGGTCGTTAAATAGTATCGCTTTGTTGGATTCTACGAACGCGAAGTAAGGCAACCCCTCGCGGGCCAATTATGCAACCGTGGATGCGCTTCTGCGTCGCACAATTCGCGTGATTCACCTGTTCCCAGCGTCGGTATTACGAAGCCCCTGTTACTCGTTCGGTTTCGAATATTTTTAATCGAGTTTCTCAAATTTACAATACTCTGTTCGGTGCGAAATATTTACGAGATGCGATCTTTAAACTTTTATACGAATTGGGAGAATAGGGTGTCATCGAGCATCTTGGTCAATTTAAAATCGTATTGAAATGGTCGGGGACATATCTTCAAATTCAAGTACTCAAGTATTTTTAACGCTTTGACTGCCACGTCATTCATACACGAGCGACAGAGGACTTTCAACTATGAAATTAGAAAAATTAATTCTCAAGTAGAGACATCGAGGGAAAAAATTTGGATAGGATTTATGAATTTTAACGAACGTACGTTTTCGTCTGGCAGTGAACGTGTTAAAAAGAGTCTTGTAAACGTCAGTTTGGACAATTGTACGGGATTTTAGAAATGTTTGTAAAAATTCTTTGTTAATTGACTTTGATTGCTACTTTAAACACTATTATGCTGCAATTAATTAACTTCCATGACTCATTTACTTGCGGTATTAATACGTAAGTTACCTTCACTACTTTCACGCGATTCGAATGAGAGGGTTGACTTTGCAATCCCGCGAATATGTGCAAATTCATTCGATTTCACTGCAATATCGTTTCTACAGATGTAGCGACTGTTCTTACAATTAAAAATATTTATTGTTTATTCTGATATCTAACGATAGTTTTTAATTGACCATCTCTAAGATCAAGATACACGTACAACGCTAAATCACTATCAAGTAAGTAAAGTAAATCTGACGATAGTTATTAATCGATCATTAAAAATGAATCTAAACGTTTCAACGCTATAACTATTTCTCCCAATACTTACCAATATTTCCAGAATATTTATCAATCTTCGTTAGACTGATTCTGCTGTACGCGCGTCGAGCTTTCGTTTCGTTTTCTTACGCGATGAAAATTGTTTTTCTATTATCGGGAAACAAAAAATCGTTTTCAGCGATTCGAAACTCGTTCATTAGCGAATCGAGTTTAAACCAATTTTAGAAATGCAATCGCCTCGCCGTGCTCGAGGAGCATGAAAGGACGACCCTGCAGCATTTCCTGGCTGCCTCGACTGTTAATCACAGGCAATGGAACTTTACCGAGAACCGATTACACGTTCTTTCACGCAATCTTCGCTCTGTTTAATTACACGCGTTAATCGAGTTTCTTTTTACTCGGTTACGTTCTTTATCTAACGAATCTCGAGACACCCTTCGCGAGGCGAACAACGAATCAATTAACTGCAACGACTTTTGTTTCCGTAGACAATGGGAGAGGCTGAATTCGTTCGACGGTTCCGAACGTTAACCACGACGCTTCGATCAATTTCTTTCCCCCCCGGTGCATTCCTTATTTTGCGCAAAACCAGTTTCCAGCACCACTTTCGATCGAACTTTCAATTTTTCTCGTTTCTTCCCTCGATAGCATCATTTACGACGCCTTTTCTCTGCTTCGACGCCGAAGATTAACTCTGGAGTCTGCGTAAAAAGAAGCAGATGATTTTCTAACTCTTGCTTTCGATTATAAAAAATTTCGATCTATCGATATTCAGAAAAAAATGATACCTTTCAAGATCGACGTATTTCCAATTTTCTTCGCTTCTTCGAGACGTTTACTTTCCAATATTATTTGTAGTAGATCGATGGGTATGTAGAAGATTACACTTCTTCGATCGGGGGGATGATCAGGAACGCATAAATAAGAGACATGTTGTATTTTCTGTATAATTCACCAGACAATGTTTATTCAGACGACCTCACAACTCCCAAGCGTACAAAATGACGTGCTCACTGGGCAATATGCGGGGCTGCGTGTTTGTATTCTTGCAATGTAATAGAGTACACTTTCGATATTTTGTTTTTCCATCAATATTATTACTTTTTTTTGTCTGCTTGTGTCCTCCTTCTTAATGGATAGAGAAATATATCATACTTTATGTATCGTTTACTATAATAATCATTATGTGTAGTTTATGCATAACAAGTATTACGAATATCAACGCTAGTTCGCTTGCGGGGCATCGGGGAGGGAGGGGGGCTTTTGGTTGGGGGATGTCCCGGGTGGATGAGCGACGGGAAAACTGGACGAATTACGGGTTCGAGGGGGAGGTGAGACAAAAGGACGTTTCTGTATTAGCTGATTGTGAACATCGGACTCCGGGGTACACGTATTATAAACACGTGCAACAACTTGGAAAGTTCGGGCTAATCTCTATCGGGGGATTGGCTAAATGGCGGAGGAACAGAGGGAACTTTGACTTGGCGGCTGGGGGACAGCAAGAAGGATTCTACACGGAGTCGGGAGCGATCAAACGAGTCGATGGAGAACGGTGATACACAGAGCGTAAAGGGAATGACTTTTTTTCCTCGAGTACAATAAATACACAGAGTGTTCCACTACAAGCTTTGTTCGGGATGTGTTTCCGACGGAGCTGCGCTCAAAGTAGCGAGACAACGGTTTTCTGGGTGCCCATTGAGCAATTCTGTTTACATATTTTTTTTTTCTTTTTCTTCGCCATCGCCCTACCGAGTTTTATCCTTTTTGTTCAGCCGTCGAACGGTGATTCTCGGCTCGCTGGGTTTCGCAATGCCACGCGTTTTCGTCCTCTTGTCGCGCGTGCGCATTCGTGTATGTGTGTGTGTGTGTGTGTGTGTGTGTGCGTGTGTGTGTGAGTTTGTTTCTCGTGTTCGGGGGGAGAGGGTGGGGGGGTCGTTACATATCTTTTTTTTTCATTTTTATCTTCACGGATTGTATTTTGCGTTTCTCTCCCGGCTGTACTACGGGGAGCGAAAAGGGGGGCGGGGCGGGCGTCTCAACAACACGTCGGCGGCGGCCCGCCGCGTTATCTTCGTTTCCTGTTTTCCTTTCTCTCGTTACCTCTTTCTCGCCGAGTGTATCTTTTCTCGTCAGCAAACCAAGACAAAAAAAAAACCAAAAAAAAAGAAGAAAAAAATCTCGTCCTCTCGCGCGGCTTCTACGACCTAGCCTTACGAATTTACTATTTACATTTCTGCGCCGTACGCTGATTCTAACGAAGTTGCACGCGACTCCTCTCTCTCTCTCAGTATCCTTTTCTCTCTTCATCGCCATCTTCGAAGCTCTTTCTCTTTCACTCGCACGCGCACGCTCTCTCACACACGTTGACTCTAGTCTCGTACTTTTGTTTTTTTTTTCTTTCTCTCTCTCATCCGTCACGCCACACGCGACGTGTGTGTTGTCGCGGTGTTTTGGCTAAAAAAAAAAACACACACACAAACACGGGGTCTCTGTGTCTCTAGGATACCTAAGGTTCTTTTTTCGCGACGCGAATCAGAATAAATCGGATAGACCGTGTTTTGGTTCTCGGGTCGTTCGCCCGAAGACGAGAAGCACGACACCGTGGGTTTCGTGATAAAAGGTACGGTTGATTGCAAACTCTCGGAGGCCGCGGCGGGCCGGGTCAGTCTCATTATTATTAAAATATCGCGATCGTTCTCGCTGGCTCTGACTCTTTGCTTTTCGTCCGAACGTATACGATCGAAAAGCCGGGTTTTTTTCTTTTTCGTCATTTTCGTACATATATATACAGTGTGTCCAGCCACCTCTGGGAAAAATTTTAATAGGAAATTCTATAGGCCAAAATGAGACGAAAATCAAGAATACCAATTTCTTGATTGAAAAGGTATTAATGTTTATAAAGTTCCGCCGGTACACAGCTGCTTGCGTGCGATAGTGGTTTTCACTCAGGATGAGAAACTACTTACTGACTCATCGACAGCCTTACAGTTTTCCGAGTGAGAAAAAATTGGTATTCTTGATTTTCGACTTATCTTGGTCTCTACAATCTCCCATTGAAATTTTTCCCAGAGGTGTCCGCACACTCTGTATATATATACGTTTTGTTTTTTCTCTCTGTAGCTCGTTTGCTGCGATTTTGCCCCGACTGACTTGCACAAGCACGCTCACGCGTTTTCCATTCGTTCTTGTTCCTGGTCGATCGTCACGCACACCCACTCGCACTCTCTCACTCGTGTTTTCTTTCCCTACGCGCACATACACAAGATGATAACTTTTACGATTATTATACCTTACACATGTTACAATAATATTAATTACTTTTTATTATATTCAATAATTATAGTAGAGTAAGATGATCGATGAATGAGGTGGAGACTGTACAGGATGCGCGATTTCCATGATTATCACATGTAGATAGATTATTAATTTCTGTAACATTCAATCTTTCTTGTCTTACTGTTTCCTCCTTGTTTACCCTTGATCGATAACGTTATCTTTCTAGATCGTCCAAACATCCCAGACGGATCTCCGGTAGACGTTATCGTCGATGCTCTGGTGGTAGATGGGTAATCGGGTAGGTAGATTCCTTTAGGTGAACAGGTAAATCCTACACGGCACTCATTTGCTCCCGGAACGGCACTTTCTCGTCTCAAGAGTCCCGTTCCCGTTCGATCCGTCCTTCGGTTTCACCACACCATTTTGGAGAACAGAAATATATTCTTCATAAATACGACACGGAGCGATGTCCGCGAAGGAGGTCTGGACGTTCGGTTTCCGCCACCTCCCACCGTCTCTCCGATAGTGTCTCGCGCAATTATCGATTAATAGTTTAAATTAATAAATTATTTGGTTTATCACGCGCTCAGAGCGTCCTGGCACTTTCATACTTGTTCCTTCTTCGAACGGAGTCCTCCCCCAACGCGCGGTTCGCGACACGCGGATCACGGACGTTACTCGCGCCGTACGGCGTCCCCGACGCGTCCCGTGGCGCGGAGATCGTTGCCAGCCTCGCGAGACCACTACGCCTCGAGAGACAGGGCTTTGCACGGTCCTACCAGTGGCCTCGGCGACGGGGACGGCGACTTCTTGGACAGATTCAACGGCTGTTGACTGTCGGCGATGTCCACCTGCAGCTCCATCATGTTGCTGGGGCAACCGGACAGCATCAAGGTCGCCGCCGCCGTACTCGAGGTGGGCCTTGGACTCGTGCTCGTACTACTCGTCGCCGCCGCGGACAGGTACCTGGGTGACGAGGCGGGCGAGTTCCCGAGCATGAGGTAGTCCGAGGAAGACTGCTGTTGTTGTTGCTGCTGCTGCTGCTGCTGCTGCTGTTGCTGTTGTTGCTGCCGGGCGCCGGTCGTCGTCGTGATCACGGACGTGGCCGGCCACCTGGTCGTCGAGTAGCTGCTGGTGGCGCACTGCAAGAGGCCCTGGGTCCCCTGGGGCGAGCGCGCGGTGATGGTGGTCGTCGAGGCGCACTGCTCCGCGGGGGATGGCGACACCGCCGGCGACCTGGGGCTGCCCTCGCCGCGCATTATATAATTGTGGATGATATCCGTGCGCTTCATCTGCTCGGCAGTCATCCGCGGACCCTCCATCAGGCTCCTGGCCAGGGTGGAGTGCGTGCTGCTCAGCAGACTGGCCGTCTGCGGGCACTGGGGTGCCATCTGGTTCGAGGGACTTCGAGCCGGCGGCGAGGTTAGGTGCAGATGCAGCTGGGATTGCGCGTGCTGCACGATCACGGCCGGCTCGGCCTCCGCGCTGTCCTTTTGACGCAGAGCGCGGAACTTTTTGTGAGGCTTGTAGGCCTCGTCCATTAGTGAGTTGGCGTCGTAGAGCGGCGGTGCTTGGAGCACCCGCTTCAGCACCGGCATGTCCTCGACTTCCTTGTCCTCCGAGCGGGGGCTCGAGCAGACGGAGGTCGGCGCGCTGCTGGCGCTGCTGCTCGCCGGCTTGTCCGGCTTCTCCGTACCCGACTCGATCCCGCTGTCGCTGGGCGAGTCCAGTTTACGGAACCGCGGACACTGGGGCGGCTGGGACGTCTTGGAGAGGGACGCGCGATGAAGCTCGTCGTCGCCGGAGCTCGTGCTGCCGGAATTCGCCCGTCGACGATGGGGACAGAGACCGCCGGCCAGAGTGGCGGCCAGTAGGGGCGCGCTCGTCGCGTGATGACCGCTAGGGGGAGCCACCAGGTGGTACTCGGTCAGGGAGGCGACCTCGCCGCTGCAGGTGCTCTCGGTGCTCGAAACGCTGCCCAACGGACTCTTTACGGCCTCGTCCAGGGTAACGTCCGACGCGGAGCCCCAGGACGCCGGTGGTTCCTCTTCCATCGGCCAATGCTGCTGTTGCTGCGGTTGCTGAGCGTTCATCGCGTGTTGCGTTTGCTGCTGCTGCTGCTGCTGCTGCTGCTGCTGTTGCTGCTGGGCTTGCATCTGCTGCTGTTGCTCGGTCATCTTGAAGGCCAGTAGCTTCTCCGAATGGAGGGTGTTCAGGGTCCTCAGGTCGGGTATCTTCTTCAGAAGCTCCCTCAAGATGTCCGGATGCTGCGGATGGTTCTGAGCCAGCACGGTCTGAAGAGCGTTTCGCAGCTTGTTGTGCATACGCTCGACCAGCTCGGTGTTGCGCAGCCCCGGCCTGTCCGCGGCGATCACCACCACCGAACAGAACAGACCCAGCTCGGCGTCCGACAGTCGCAGGGAGTTGACCCTCTCGGCGAAATCGAACATCGAGTCCATCAGGAATCTCGCGTTGCTGCTATTATGGATGGATTCCCGTTTGAGCACTTGTCCGTTCAGGCATATCATGCTGTTCGTCTGAGCGTCGAACATGCAGGCCAGTCGGACGAGCAGCACCTCGAACACGCCGGCCTTGAGCAGCGTGACCTGGTCGTCCTGAGCCAGCAGGCTGAATCCAGGAATGCGTTTCGCGAATTCCACCACGCCGCGGATCGCCGGCGAGAACCTCTTGGAGAAATCTTGGAGCAGCTCTTGCTGGCCAGTCAACGGTTGAGGGTTAGGGTTCAGGGGGCATGCCTGCAACAGAAGGAAGAGAGCGTCGCGTTGAGAACGAGTGGCGTCGAAGGTCGTCGACGTCGTCGTCTCGCAACTCGGCTTCCTCGTTTTGCGGCCTCTCGAGGACGACTAGTTCGATTTCCGTGTAAAACCGACGATTCTCCAAGGCCCGGTTCGCGCTGACGCAAGCGAGCGTAAAAATGAGCTTTCAAAATAACGCGACGGACGCGAGCAAAGAAATAAAGAAAAAAAAGAAAACGTGCAAATGTAAAATAAATACGCATCGTGTGCGATACTCACCAAGGTTGGCGGACACGCGGTGTAGTTAGGAGTCTCTCGAGCTCGTACGAGGATCGGAGCCACTTTGTCTCTGGTGAAATCGCATGTGTCGAGGTGGGCTTGCACAACGGTGGCTAAGAGCCGTTGCTCGTCCTCCAGCTCGGCGGCTACTGCCTTCTCTTGAGAACGGCTGTGGGAACTTTGCTGCATGGCAGCCAGAATCCTGGCCTTCTCGCGCTTGGGCACACGGCCGAATCGCACCGCTATAAGCAGAAACGGATGTCCGATGGTTAGACGGGAAGAGCAAGTTCGGTCAGTGGTAAGCAGAACGAAGGACGCGTCGATGAATAGTTAATGCGATCAATGGATGAATCATGCAACGGACACGGCGGCGTATCGCTCGGGGCGACCTTCGGGCACATCGGTACTCGCGTGCGTCGCTTCGATCCGTGGACGCGGAAAAAGAAGGCACGCGTCTCCACGGTCGTCGAGCACCTCCCGTTAAAACTTATCACCGCACCAGATACGCGCGGCCGTTCGTTCGTTCGGGCCAGGGAAAAAAAATCGAGAGGGGAAAGCGCACGACTTTCTCGCGCGAGAAATGAAAGTGCGGCTGGCTGGCTGGCCGGCCTCCTCGTGCTACGAATCCACCGATAGAAAGTCAACCGCGCGGCGTGAAGGGTGAAAAGGGAACGCGTGTCACGGAACACCACCGTAAAAAACGCGAACGAAGGGTTGCTTTATCCCCACTGGACACCTACGTGCATTATGATAGTTGACAACTCCGTTGAGGATTCCCTTCAGTATAGGTAACTCGTCTCCCATGACGGTCGAGGAAAACGCGCGATTCTTAACTGCGTCCCCCTGTGCGGTGCGTGTCTTCGAATCGAACTGCACAGCGCACGAAAACTATTTTCCCATAGGCACAATCACTACCGGTCGTCGTTGCCCGGAACCCCGTATGGCGCACCATACGCGACCGATCTCTCGTATCCCGGTCTGATTATTTTTTTTTTTTTTTTGTATTTATCTTCTCGCTCGGTGGTATCCTCGCAACGGATTTGCTTCTGTTTCACGGCTGACTCGTTGTCCCGCAAGTCACTCCAGATCGTATAGTGCGGCGTGCACAGCGCGCCGCCAGACACACGGCTGCTTCGCGAGTTCAAGAAAGGAGCGCGACAGTACGACGCGTGCAGACGCGAGACAGCATCACCGCCGACTGAGTGATGTTCCGCGGGTTGCGTTCAACAGCCCCTCCACTTATTCAGCCATCAACGACTCCCACCACCGGCCACGATTGTGGCCTTTGCCGAGCCTTTGGCCTTGAACTTGGTTTCAGCGACAGCCGCACGAGGCGTACCGCCGACCTATATATACTATATAGCGAGCGAATGTACGCGCCGAGCGTAGCGACCAGCGCGCACACAGGAAGAGAGGGTGTGCGTACCTGTGTGGAACTCTGCCGCGCGTGTGTGCGCGCGCTCGTCACTCTGTGTGTTCGTGCTTGAATACGACAGAGAAAAAGGAAAGAGACCGAGAACGAGCGAGCGAGCGAGCGAGCGAGAGAGAAAGAGAGATATGACAGAGATCTCGTTGCCAGAGGTGACTCTCCTGTGCGCAGATGCGAACTTCCTTTGCCGGGGGTAAGTTACCCTCGACGACCTTGAGCAACCCCTCGCTCTGGCTATTTGCTCTGTCACCAGCTGCCGTCGAACGACTTATCCGTTCACGGACGATCGATCTCTCCGTCGCCGGATATCGTGTTCTCTCTTTCGATGGGATTAACTCTGTCGACTGCACGGCATTCGATTCTTTGGTCGAGTGTGTGGTCTGGTTCATCGTAACGCGAGCCGCTCGAATCAAATACAAACGTTGCCGTTAAAGACATACTACTATACTTTGGGGTACATATCATCGAATCTCTGACTCTATTCTTCTAACACTAATATCCCTAGTTCAATCAGCTTAATCGACGATCGTAGACGGAACAAAGTGCAACCGTGACAGCAGGTTCCTCGCGGGTGTCCAGCCGCAAATTGCGTGGCGGCCAAGTCAGGCGCATCGGTTTGGCGGGACGGCTGGAGAGGAGCATGCGCCCGAGAGCCAGGTGGCTCGACGCGAGAAAGGGGAACCCTCGCGCAGAGGAGAGGCTCGCGGGGAACCGGAGTGGGGGCGCGAATGCGATCACGAAGGGAACGAAGTTCGCGAGGTCTCCGCACGTAGCGTAGCGCCACGCGACGGCGCGTTGTCGCTCCGTGCGCCCTGGTGGGGGAAACTTCTCGACGAGGAGATCGAGCGACACGGAGTGGGGGCGCGAGGGAGATGATCGCGACAGTGTACTCGGCTGGGAAAGGAGGGGGAGCGTGGAAGGAGATGGAAGGGTCACCGGGTACGTAGCGGCGAGTAGCGGTACTCTTTCTACGGACGTCGAGCCGCATGCAAGTCGAGCAATGCCCGACTATTGACCCCGTGGAGTCCACGTTGCCATCGTAGGGACTTGCTTCGCGAACTTTTACTATATTTGTCCGACCGAGACACGCTCGATTCTTAATTAATCGGCTCGTTATCTTTCGAATCCCGATGCCTGGTACAAGCAAACGTAACGGATACTTCAAATGTAACAAATTCGTTTTGTTTTCTTTTTTAATTTTTACAATTTTAATCGAAACAAAATCTTTGATGCAAGAATTCCGTTGAGAGGGAACGTATCGCGAAAAGAGCGACCAAGTAACATCGGAAGGAGTAACGCGTCGTATTAGGTCAGACGTTTTAGTCAGCCTCCGTAAGGTCGCGACTACGCGAAAAAGGCTCGACGCTGTCCACATTCTACTTGCTCGCAGCGTTACATTCCCCTTAACATAAGATATCTCTCTCTCTCTCTGTCTGTCTGCGATACGTTACGGCCGATTTAGCATCGCAAGTGGATAGGGACGTTTATAGATCAGACCGAAGTAGTCGCATCCAAGGCGAACATAGACCAGCCGATGCGGCCGGGTCGTTGACCCCGGGAGGTCCGCGCGTCGATCGAATCACCTCTCGCGGGTTTCGCGGCGAAAGAGGTCAACGGGAGGGATCGGGCGATGTTTCGAAAAGAAAGCAAGCTCGTCGAGGCCCGATCGGGGGATAATCGTGGCTGCTTTCTCAAACGGCGAACTGGCCACTTTCGCCCATTGCGACACTCTTGCCGTGTCGCGGGGAGCAGCGTTACGCAAACGGTCAATGACCTGGCACTCTAGATTTTAGAAACTACTCTTTCGGAGAAATGTGTTACACGACGATCGTGTGTCCCAGGGAAAGCGCGGCTACGCGGTGCGGTAATAAGTTTTTTGCACGACTTTGACTCCGCGCAGAAACGAGAGATGTAGCGTGAAAGGGAACGATGCACAGGAATTTCTCCCGACAGGGAGGTGGAAAATCGTGCTAAACGATCAGGCAAAGCGTAGAGCTCGCGAGAACGAATCTAGAAAGTACCATGCGTTTAAGTAAATACTTCTCGACTCTGATCAATGGATGACGTCGCATAACGTACTCTGACGAGCTCTCGACTGCGCCTCCGCGTAGGAGAGGAAATAGTAAACGTCGAAAAGACTCACCATCACGACTCATGCCGACGGCGATGCACTTCTTGAGGCGACAATACTGGCAACGGTTCCTGTTGATTCGCAGGATGCTGCACTGCTGGTTCTTGGTGCAAGGCCGATACTGAATCTTCTGCTGAATGCTCCGCCGGAAGAATCCCTGCGAATCACCAACGAAACCCTCGTCAGTCTGACCGTCACTGTCCGACGAGGACCCCGACGAGCAATTAGTCCCCGTGCGCGGGGTGGCCAGGTCACATTCGCACAAACACCCCATTAATTCACCTGGGCCAATTGTGCGTCGCGGTTGTCAATCACGGGGGGAATCGGGAAACGACGGTCGCGTGCCTCTCGCACGCCGCACTGGGCCTTTGGTTTCCGACCGATCGGTCCGGCGAAACGATTTCCGTGCGACGAACAACACGGGAAACGACGCTACTGATACGAAACGAACCTTGTCACAATTTCTCGAAGCTCACTGATAAAGTTGCACGCTCGCCCCGAACCATCAAACTCACCAACGAACCGACCGTAACTGTTCGTCGAGTCGAGAAACGCGAGTTTCGGCCAGAGGGGGGTAGAGGGAGGCAAAGAAGCGACCGTTTGTATCGGAGCTTGGCTGTGGACTGGCTCTTTCTAGCACAGAGAGCATAGAGCCTCGGCACATTGCCTCTGGCTCGACGAGGTGGGGGACACTCTGACCCAATTCCCGGACGTTCAACCGCAGTTCACCGCGTGAAAGTGAGAGTCCCCCTTGCGCGCACTGGCGCTCCGCGTCTCGCTCTCTCGCTCTGTCCGTCTCCGTTCCGCCGCCTGACCCGTTCGCGCGCGCTGGCAAACCCTCTGTATCGCGGTCTTCGTCGGGCGAACGGACCGCGCGACCATAGAGGCTCGCGCGCTTCGAGCGCTCTACTAACGGGTTCCTTCCCTCCTCTCCCCTGACGCGTTCTGCAAGGAACCACCCTCCCGGAGTGTCCCGCCCTACCCTCGCCTCCTATTCTCGATACCTCGACCCCTCTGACAGCCACGAATAAACGCGGGAAGCGGGAACCCCCCTTTCGCCACTTTCGTGCCACGGACCGACAGTTTTTTGGGGCTTGTTTGCTTTTCGAGAACGACGATTCCTCTTTACTGTTCCAGGTGAACGACCTCCGTCCTCGACGATGGTTGCTTAACCCGAATCGAGTGCCCGGAGTTCCATTTTCTCGCCTACTTCTACGCCCAAAAGTAAAGAAAAAGAACCAATCGATCGAACAAGACGAAACCATCGAATCCGTCTATCGTTAGGCGTACGTTTCGCGTCGGGTTTTTCACGCGGTAGCGCCACTAATTGAGAATGGCAAAGGAGGTAGGTCAGGGCGGAGGAACTTCCCGGCCCCGTATCGGTCAACGACCTCGCGGCTCGGTTACGTAACGAACGACGCGTGGAACGTCGTCGTTCGTGCCGTTCGTTCGTCGTCGTCGTGCTCGTCGTCGCGTATCTTCACCGCGATGTCAGCGGGCGCAGGCGCGCGTGTATGCACGTATGCGTACGGAATTGGCGACACTCGTCGTCAAGTGACTCTCTCGTGACGTCAGACACGCGACCTCGCCTACCTCAACTTCGTGCACAGCCCGAGACGAGAGAACGATGTACCGTTGCACCTCCGCGCCCGGCCTGTCAATCGGTGCACGCGTTCGATGCAAGTCAATGAACTGTCAGCGTTGCCAATGTTAAGCTCTCCTATCGCCGTCGTTTCCGTTTCTAATTCTTCCTACCCGCTACGGGGTTTCTTTTCAAAAACTGGAATAAAACTTTCAGTTCCGTAAATATATCTTGATTATGACTTTAAAGTACTTCAAATTCCAACAGCGAGCTACTGGAACTGGAGGTCAACGGAAAATATACGAAAGAAATAAGTTTACCTCTATTAAAATTGCTCGATCAACTATTCGCTGTTGATGTTTCAAATTAAGTAGCAATCTAGTCGCGTCTAAGGAAAGATTACGGAAACTGTACGAAAGAAATAAGTTTACCCGTATTAAAATTATTCGATAAACTTCGTTGCTGATGTTTTAAATCGAGTAGCGGTTTGGTCTCGTCTAAAGAAAGATCAGCCACCAACGACTCCACCGGGACGAATTATTAATTTTTTATTAATCCAGGTGCAATGGAATTCATCGGATAACGAACCGTATATTTTCGGTGGACTATTAATAATTTCGCGTCGACGAACCGTAATTAAAGATCGAAATCTTACGATGATTTTATTATCCCGTCTCTGGCTGCGATTATTTTCCGTTGCACGACGACTACCGTGAAAATCACGCAAGCCGCTAAATCACGGACGACAAATTGTTATCGGCCGCGAGCTGGTGTCGCGGATGCCCGGACGAGGCCAGCAACCCCTGTTGAACCCTTTGGTTGGCGGGAATCGGGCAGAGGTGGGACTAGCTGGGGGGGAGGGTGGGATTGTAGGAGAATGCGGTGCATCGATCTCTCAAACCGTGCATTCGCCCTGACGGGCCAGGGGGCGACCACCTTCGCGTGCTGCCTCGACTTACGTTCGCTGGCGCACGCGCCTCCATTGTGTCACATCCACGGAAAGTGCAAACGGATTGCTATCGAAGCCTACGATCCGCCGTGGGAATCGACGGTTCGCCGAAAAATATCGCCCGGAAAGAATGTTCGAGACCGTGGCGATAGATCCGATTCTACGAAGGCACGACAAACTCACGGACTCTATGATCGTCTGAATTGTAAAATCTATCGAAATAATTCGAATCTTTGTAGATACTTGAAATTTTACGGTGGTAATAATTTCCCATCGAAACTATGGTGAATACGTTTTACGTTTGGTAGAAAAAGATAAATCGAAACTCAAGAAAACATTTTTTCATTCGAGGCTTCGGAAAATTTGTCGGATACCCGCGCGATCGGAGTAACTCTGGTACGTCTGTCCACGACCCACTGTTTCTACTTACGCTGAACTCCAACTCGTACTCTGTTTCATGCATACTCGATGAGTCTTTATTCTTTATTTTCGATTTGTTATTTTATCTACCTCCTGTATGTGAAATAAGATTTTCATAACGATTGGCCTATCGAAAACCGTTGAAATTTCTTTCACCGATGGGTACGGTAGAGAGACAGAAAAGTTCAGCGAGTAACTGTGACTCGTATCGGGTCAGACGCGTTAATCAGCCTTCGTGCACCTTGTCTACATTCTACTTACTGATGGTGTCGCATTCCCCTTAAGCCCGGTCTTTCTCGAGTAGTTCTGGCGATCGATCCGAAAACGAGACCTTCCGGCGCGTCAAAATTTCGAGTCGTTGAACGCGGACGTCCGAATCGCGGGACGCTAGGCGATCGTCATCCCTTTTAACGCGCAGATTCCTCGCGTCCAACAACCCCGGGCACCGATACTTGCCGCGAGTCACGTTCACCGGTTCGCTTTTATTTTCCGCGAAAGGAGCGAGTTCGGCGACGGTGCGGGTTTCGCGTGCATGTGCATCGGTGCGCACCCACACACGGCGCAAACGTGTACACGAGAGCGCGTACAGAGATGTAGGTAAGGAGAGTGTGGGATATACACACGACGTGGTCGCGGGGCCAACGACCGGAGCGCGCGATTGCATCGATGGTGGGGGGTTGTCGAGTGGTCCGGAGGGGGCGGTAGGGGAAGGTGAATGTATCTGCTCCCACGGGCGTAGGGCGAGGGGAAGGGGAACGAAGACGGAATACGAACGAGCGAGAAGGAGAGCACAGGAGGCAACAAAGAAGGACCAAAAGGCGAAGAGCGAGAAAGAGAGGGATCCGTCGAGCAATACCAACGGGGGTTGAGGGAGGGAAACAAGAGGGAGAGGAGAGGACAGGACACGAAACGGAGTAACGGTGACGTACATAATGCGCGCGCCCGTCCCGGCGCATGCGCCCCGATAGCTCTACGCTCCGCTCGGGGGCATTAACCGCTCGCGCGTACTCGCTCGCTCCGACGCGCACCTACGACCCCAAGAATTCGCTGCTCGCTCTGCTCCCCGGACGCCGATGTATCGGTCAAGTCGATCGCCGAGGTCAGAGATGCTGATCGCCCGCGCCCGTTTCATCCACGCGACGCGCGAAAACCAGACACCCGGCCACCAATCTTATCTAGCTGCGAAAAACGAGCGACGACGAATTTTTATCGATATTTCGTAGGTAATTCTTTTACGCGAAATTTTACTATGCTTAAAACGATTGTACTTTCTTGTTTTTGGGAGCTTAGCTCTCACGTAATCGGGTGTACCAAATTAAATTACGTTTCACGTTGAATTTTTACTGTTTCGATAAAATTTTTGTTTTTTGGTAGCTCATTTTTTATGTAATCCGGTGTATCGAGTTAAATTAGGTTTCACGTTGAACTTGTAATGTTTGAATATAATTTTCAAAATACTTAAGGACGCGAGATTCTGGCAAACTGGCAAACTTGCATCATTAAAAACTTGAAAAATAGAGTTTATACAAAGTTGCACTCAGGAAAATGTGCATATGTTTCGGGGGGGATATTGTAAGATGCGAATAATCGTTTGAGATTCCAACGAAATCGTAATTTTTGAAATGCTAGAATATATAAAAATGCACAAAAAAACGAGAGTAAAGGATTCTGTAAGCGTCGAGAAGATTTCGAAAATGTACGATAAAACTGAACAAGTAACTGGGTAAATTCAATAGAAACGAGGAGAAGAAATGGTGCCGTTGGCCGACCAGCTTTAATACTCTCGTTTGACCTCGAACAGTTCGCTGCTCTATTCCCCGGGCATCGATACCAGGGAAGTCGACCGCCGAGGTCACCACTCGAACTATTTTCTATTTCCATCCATACTCGGCATCTCTTACGGATCTCTGATTAGATCTATTAACACCATGCCCGATAAGCGAGACAACGGTTATATGCGAGACGATTGAAAATAGTCGATGATATCGTTTTCCGTAAACTACCGCGCAAAAAATATACCATCAACGGAATTCCGACTTTGAAGGTTCGAGTCGATCGGGTTCACCATTATCCCGTAATTTGTAATAAATACGGTTCCCGGCGAGATCCCCTGGCGGGGTGATTAGATTCGAAACGGTGATTCGTCGGATCCCCCGAAGACGACTGAACACGACCCAGAGAGATGATCGTTTCACCCAGTTTCCCGAAAGCGGAGCGAACTCGACGGGCGAGCGATCATCCACGGAGCGGGGTGTCGTATTTCACGGGGTGGCTTTATCGGGGCGGCACAGAAGCGTGACGTTCGATTCCGCGCGGCGGGGGCAGAGCGTTATCTTGAAGCGCTCCCGCTCTGGCCGGCCGGAGATACCGCGTCGAGCGAACACCTACCACGATAATAAGCGGCTGACCCGATTCTAAAGTAGATGCACCGGGGTCAGTAACCCCAACCGAGCACCGAAATACCCGCGCAATCAAATGAAAATGAGATCACGACTCGTTACGACATCAAAAATGACGGTTAGCCGAGAGGGAGGCGGAGGAGGAGAGTCCGCGGCGATAGGGGAGGGAGGAGGAGGAGGTGAGAGACGCGGAGGATGCGACGGAGGTGGAGGAAGGAGCTAGAGGGAGCGGAGGACGGGGGAGGGAAGGGGTCTAACCCGCGGCGGAAGGGGCACCAGGAGGAGGAGGTAACGTCGTGTGACGTAACTGGCTCGGGGGTCGACGACCGGAGGGTTAATGCACCGGTCGCCTGGTTTCAACCCTCCGGAAAAAGAGTCGACGCGCACCTCCACCGTTGATTGTCCCGCCCGGGAGATTTAGAGAGAGGAACGTCGACGCGAAAATAAAGAGAAAAATACCTGTTTTTCGTTTCGTGGCACGATGCTCGCGCACGGTGTAACCCCGGCGCGGCGACGTGCTCCTCCGCCGAAATTTCAAGGGACCTAAACCGACGGTTTCGCGCGCGAATTTCGATCCAGAGAACGTTGACCCTGCTCGAACAGTCGACGAGATATACGAACGTTTCGAAAAGCCCACGATCGACGGAGATTCGGGAGGGATCCCCTTTCGTGAATCGAGCCGCTTATTTAAACGCGACCGGAATATGCCGTGGCTTTTATCGCGCCTTTATCGCGGCCACGCGATCCCGCCAACGAGAATCTCTCGTGCCGTAAAACTGAGCCCAGGTCAGTGACGCGTGCACGAAAAGTGTCGCGGGGGGCAACGCACCGACGAAATCCGGGCCACCGGTCGAGAGAACCTACTCCCTACGGTTCCCGCCATTTTCTACCTTACTCTTTCGAAGCAAAGTTAACCCGAGCGTCAAAAGTTGCAACGTTTACGGAGGACGCGGTATCGTAATTCCTTGAACCTGCGCGAGGGAACGAGGAAAAGTAGCTTGCGGCCGGTCGCGGGAGTCGCCATGGCGAAATAGTGCAACAGCAGCGCGACCGAGCGACCCAGTCTTAAAGATACCCAACACTCTTCCGCGTTCTCTTCCCTTTCCACGGTTGCCTCTTCCAGCACCATAAGACGGTCTCTACCGCTAGCGGCTAGGTCACTCGGCGACTACTCGTTCGGCATAGCGCCTGTTACGGCGCTGCGGCCATAAGTTACTGACCCAGTCAACTAGCCCGGGGCTGAGTGGGGGAGCCTAGACGGAAAACTCGTCGTTTGGTCTCTGTCCAGTTCCTTCTTTCGCGGAGGATCGTAAAATAGGACCAGCAAGTCGGGACACTTTCTCTTTCCCGCGGTCGGCCGTCATCATCTCTGCGGCTTTTCGGGGATCCCGCCGGTCCACTCTCTCTTTCTTTTCATCCTTCTTTCGAGAAACGACCGTCGGGTGCCCGAGAGACCGTTCTGGGGGAAAGTAATCGTCAAAACTCTACAATCGTGACCATCGTCCACCGATTCGTTTCGAGGAAGCGTCGAAAAGAAAGAGAGATCATCGAGTCTCGACGGTCGAGAAAGATCTGCGAACGGAGCGGCGATTCACAACATCTGGCAGCGCGGTTCCCCCTACCCTCGATCCCTCGTCGTAGTGGAGGTGGCAAAGCGGTCGGGAGTGGGGGCAACATTCTACCACTACTTCGAATTCGCGGCCTGCGGTGCCCCCCCCCTTGTGCGCCTCCTTGAAGTCGCACAATGACGATCACGAGGACGTTGGCCTTCGCGGGACGTAATTATCGGTCTCGAGGAAAACAATTTAAATTCGATTCGGAGACTTTGCGGGGATTTTTGCCGGCGATCGACGAATACGTTTAGCGAGAATTGGAGCAAATCGATCGTAAAGAATATTTATGGCGAGAGATTTATTTTCAACGGCGAGAGAATAGAAAAAGGAGGGAACCTGGACGCAGGAAGTCCAACGGACGGATGTGCAGTCTCTGTTACGCGTACCTGTGCAATTTCAAACGTCCCGTGGCGCGGCCACACGAAAACCACCGGACACAAAGCGAAAGGTCCGAGCGTCTACCTGTCCCGGACCCTTCTCACGCGTTTTCCCAATGTCCCGAAGTTTATCGCTCGTCAAACAATTCCGCCACATTCTACCTTTCCGCTACCTTTGCGTAACCGCCCGCGAGGCTATTGTCCCGGGATCGATCATCCTCCACGATTTCCACGAAAAATAAGCGAGCTGACCGTCGTATCCTGTTTCGTCCGATGCTTCTCATCGAAAACTACGAATTCTCGACGGTGTAAATATTCGCTAATTCGTAGCGCAAATACGCGCGTCCCCGGGCATATCAGCTGCGTCAGCGCTCGATAAAGATCGACGAAAGAAAAGGGACCTTGGCGAGATTTTTCGTCTACCGGGAGAGGCTGCTCGATCGAGGAGGTAACGTCAAGGATCAGTTGAAACGTCTCGCGATTTCCGTGTAGACAAGGTCGAGCCCGTGCTCGGTCGATAGCTTCTCCCCCGTAGCCTTGATCGCATCGTACATTCGTATTCAAGCTCCGTTCACTTCCTGGCCACATGGCGTCACGGTTCAACATTTTTCGATACCTTTCGTCGACGCGTCGTTCTTCTTCTCTAATTTCTCCGACGACCGCGCGAGGAAAAATATCGAAAACGTCGCGGTTATTCGTAACGCGACTCCGTGCATAGCAGTCGAGCAAGCAAGAATGAAAACAGGATCCGTCGAATGTTAAAACGGAGTCGCGTTCGAGCGGATATCGAGTGGCGAATTTCGACTCACCTTGCATCCCTCGCAGGAGTGTACCCCATAGTGAAAACCGGACGCCTTGTCCCCGCATACGCGACACAACACGGTGGTCCCGTCGAATTCTGCAACACAAGAGAGAAAAAAAAGAATTACACTTCACTTCGCGGCGGACCGCGAACGTGTTCGCTCTCCACGTGGCGGAGAGCGCGCGTCAGGGAGAAAGGTGGGAGAGAAAGAAGAACACTTTCTCCTCTCTCGCGGCGAGTTACAGCATCGCTGTGTTACAACTTTCTGCTTTCACTCGGCTGTCACGCAGCGCGATCGTTTTTCAGTTCGACGCGGGAATATCCCCCGGATCGCAATCGTAAATTTAATTCCCTCGAGAAACCAGTTTTCGATCGGTCGAGTCGTACCTATGTTTAATTCGGGCTCGGGTTTCGCCGACGAGACGGTGGAGTCCATGGTGGGCATGTTCGGGCTGAGATGATGAGGCAACTGGGCCACGTGATAAGCACCGGACATGCTCTGTGAGACGCAAGACATGCGCGACGCGGCAAACGCGCGTGAACCATGCGACGAGATGCTAGAGATCGGCGATTCCGGTGCCGGGGACGTAGCCGCTGTGGCCTGTGCACTGCTATCCGGCGTCAGAATCATGTTTAACGCGATCGTCGACGCTAACAAGGAATCCAGGATTTTCTACGATCTTTGATCTATCATCCACTTGGCACGGCACTGCACTGACTGCGAGTCGAGGACCGACATCGGTCCACCGTGTTCCCTTGGATCACTGGACTAAATCACAAACTCACTTGTTCACGTAAAATCGATAAATCCTTCTCTCTCTCTCTCTCTCTCGCTCGATCAGTCTGTACCGACTTAGTTGAGCACCAAAGGTTAACCACGTGATAACCGAGGAATTCGAATCACTGAACGGGAGTCGAGATCCTACCGAAGGCAAGGGCAGGTGCGTTCTGTGGCGACCGATGGACACCTCCTCCGTGTTATACGCGAGGACGACAACCGGGTGCACACGAGGCGCGAGAGAGGAAGGAACGAACGAAAGAGCGCGGATGGAAGGCAGAAGAGAGAGTGAAAGTAAGTGTTCGCTCGAGGGAGGTTCGCGTTGGTCTGGCTGGAGTTCGGCGCTGCCGAGTGTTGGTTACCTGGGGGCCGTGCAGCCCTTACTCGGAGCGACGCCGGTGGTGGGGAGGGATTGATGTGGCTGCCTGCTTGCCAGGCTGCCTCGACCATCTACAATGTCTACGCCCTGGCTACCTAGTATGTAGTAGAGGACACACAGCGCACCGGTGCGCTCTTACAGAGCCCCCCGAGAGAGTTCATCGTATTTTCAATGCTGGAGGTCACTGACAACCGGCTGCGGGCCCGGGCACTGGCGTCACGGGCCCAACCAATCGCGACGACGCTCACTGGGCCGCGTGCCGCCGCGATTGGCCCTCGCGTATCCCCACCGCTCGCGCGGACCTCTACCGGCCGGCTCTCCTTCCTCCCATCGGAGGAAGTTCATCGGCCGAAACCTTGACTGAATTACCCCGCAGCAGCGGCCAAGGCCATGCGCCCTCTCGCTCGAGCCAACCGCGAGACCGTAGCTTGTCGTTTCGCCTTCTGCCTTTCGTTCCTCTCCCTCTAACCTTGCCGGCTTCCTCCCGGCCTCTCTTCTGCCTCGTTCCTCTGTCTTTGTTCCCTCGGAGCGATCCTCTGCAACGCGACTCTGTCCCGTTCTCGCGGATTCCCCTTACGCTTCTGTTCTTCTTTCGTCTACATCCAATTGTCACACTCGTCGAACCTTCGATTTTGGGACCTTTCACGGGGGATGGCCAAAGAGGGTGAAAGGTGCTCCAACCCTTGTTTCGTACGTCGATTGGAATGTAATTTGTGCTAGATATTCGGTGGATATTGGCTGTGGTAGATGATCTTTTACTTTTGCACTGTGTGCAATAGGTTCGTTTTGCACGTATACAGAGAGTGGCCCCGCCATAATCGTCCTTGTTGCTTCAGAGATGGATAGATGGCGACGTTGCCAAAAATCGCGGATTTTCAACAATTTGTATGAAACGTATATGTGTATATGTCTTGACGTTGACGACAGAAAAGGCGTTCGGGGGTCCTCCGTGTCGGTGACTCTTTTGTTTATGATACGTAGACTTCGAGAGCAGAGAGACACTCTGGTCGAGAGAAGTCGCTTATGTCTTTTATGTATTTTGTGTCATATAAACATAGGAATAATAAATAATATAGTTGATATCGTTAAGTTTAATGTGTCCGAATTTTTTAATCTGACCACACGCCTGTAACCATCCTTGATATCCTTACAAATTCATATTTTTCCAATTAATTCGTCTCGAAATGGAAATATCGATTCGTTCGTGGCTACGCGAGTTGGTAAAGTTATTTTTACGTTCATTTTTATTATTTATTTGAGTCGTTTTGATTTTCGTATTGGACGAACAGAATTCATTTCGCTAACCTTGCAGATTTTATGTCCCCGTCCGTAGCAAATGCCACATTGAAACCACTCGGTGTCCTTGGGAACACTAGAGGTAGGCCATATTAGGCACACGCACACTCGGAGAAGAAAAACTCTAGTTTCATTAAGAAAAATGCTCGCACAGATTAAATTTCTCAAGCACGCCATTAATTACTGCTTGCGCGTTCGTAGAGTTTTCGGTCCTTCTACGACTTGCAATCACAGTATGTTTAAGATCTAATTCAATTAACGACACATTTTACTAGCCAACGCAACGGTAATTTAATTCCACTCTAGAGTGGAGTTTTAGAAACACCGAACTAAATAACCGACCACTGGATATATTCAAATAAAGGGTCGAGCTGTATACTTTCTTCGAGGAAAGAACAGTTTGCAAACTTTTCCTCCTAAAGAATGCTCGCGACGTACAATTTACCTTATATCGTAGCAATGCCCTTTTCATATGAAAGATTAAAATTTTCAACGGAGCGCAACAAGTATTTCTATAAAGAGTGCTCCACAAACTTTCGAGCGCTTGCAGAGGCTAACAATTCCGAAAACTTCTTCTTCGCTAAGAACACCTTTATCGAAGAATTTCTTGTCATTTTACAACTTTGTGCAAAATTCTAATCCAGTTAAAAATTTCGAGCAACGATGAACGTTTTATGGAATAAAAATTCCAATTTTAATCAGAGGTTAATATAAAAAAAATGTATAAATTCCTGTGGTTAGCTGTTGCTCGAATGTTCTTTGGTCACGCGAAATTCGATGGTGCCGATAACAACTCCGATTCGAAGGACGAATAGGCACGTGCATGCTCGCGGGCAGAAAACGTGATGGCAGTTCGATGAACTTGCCTGTCAGGCTTCTTCGGTTACGCGGTGTTCGCGCGAAACTGTCTCAAGATTTCGGATTGTGTTTGCCGTTTTCTTTAGCGTCCTCTGCTACTAGGCCACCGCTAGTGGAATTTTACGGCTGCAGGCGTATCGTTTTACCGCTGATCGAGTGACTCGAGAAACGATTTCTGTTCGCGCGGGAATACGCAACCTCCAGGGTCCGTCGATCAACGTTTACCAGAATACCAAGTAAAAAGAGTAAACGCACGGTTATTCTTTTCCGGAGTTTAGTTTCTAAATCTTTTAAGATTTATGGCAGACCGTGGACGGTGTGCTTAAAATAATTCTAGTCTATAAACGTGAAATTTGCTTCGAACGCCCCCGCGTCGTTTGCTCGTTACCGCCGAATCGTTTCTCGAGGATCAATAACGTCACGATTAATTGCTAGTCGTGTACTTCCGTGTGATTTATTGCGCTCGGATTGCTGGCTGCCTTCTGGTCCCATTGTGAGGTCCTCCTACGCGGGCTGGTGCGTCGCCGCCACCTGTCGGATCACGATCGCCTACGCGTTTTGTAACACACTTACCTTTGGAACTTTCCTTTCCCTCGAACGATGACATGCGACGAGACAAAGAGATCGGCCGATTCTGTACGAAATGGACAATTTTACATCCCTTGTATTAACTCTGTCATAAACGTATCGCAACAAATTAGATGTCATTCTTCGACTAGTCTCGATTCATTTTTCATTTTAATTTACGATTCATCGAACTGTGTATTTTTATTGTTCGTGGCATCCAAGGAGTTAATAAAAAAAAGAAAACAAATATCTCACGGAAGTCGAATGCAAGAAACATAATTTTTCAAATCGTACCCACCATGAATTTGCATACATAGGCGTGTTTAATAACAAAGTAGGGAGAGTCTTAAAAATGAACGTTTCGTACGCAACGAGCTAATGGAGGGTGAAAAAAAGCATCGTCGAGAAGAAAACTGCTCACGGTGGAGAGATTCCTCTTTCTGGATAACCCGTCCCGAGAGATGAAAAGGGGGAACACGAGTGTCTTCCGGGTGGAACCGGAAGTATCTCTCATTGTCGAGACGAAATCCTCCCGACGAGGGGAGATTGAGCGCGGAAACTCGATATTTTGCTGAAAAACCTCGAACGAGATCCTCCAGGAGGGAAAGGGTCGTCCACAATAAACTGGAAACCCAAACACGAGCCCCTTCTCAACCCTTGCCTGGTCGCAACCCTTTGGCCGAGGAACAGGCGCTCGCGAGAGGCCGGACTCGTAAACGTCGTCGTGCTTTTTTCCTCTCGTTTGGCCGGGCGTCGTCGGTTTATTGCTGCTTCATAAACGCATAAACGTAAACTTTCTCCGGTGTGTGTGCACAGGACCGAAGGTGTCCGACCAGCTTAACGGTCGTCGCGATGGCCGTGGTGTCACGAGACCAGCCTGGAAGTTAACGTCCGCCATCATCTACGCAATAATTTATTTTCATGATTTTATGGCAGCGCTATTACGAGCACTGACCCTGTCCCTCGCCTCCGGCCGTGTCGACCTTCTTCGTCGGTCGATTGCTTTTTTCTCTGTCCTCGCTCGTTTATTCCTTTGTCCTCGTGTCGGTGCGTCGAGCAGCTTTCAATTAGAATACACAACGGCGAGGCTAGGCTACTTTTGCCGATCGGCAACCGATTTTCGTTTCTGGAGCGCGCGTCAGCCGGTCGTAAATCGATCGAACCTAATTTTTCCGTGCGACAGGACGATCGTAAAACGATGGCAAAACGTTACGTTCGATTCTCCTAGGCTTCGTTTAATTTTTATACGAGCAAACAATGTCGAAACAATCTTTTTTTAAAAAAAGTGCATTACTATAGCACCACCCAAGTCACTTCTGCATAGAGTTAGGCAACTGAAAAAGCAATTCTCAGCTGCTGCGTAAGAATAGCACCAAACGGTAGGTGTGAAATATAATAGTAACAATGATACAATTGAGATATTTTTTAGACTTTATATAAGAGTGATATTTACATGAAAGTCATTATTTATCTCTGTAAGCTTATATAGTAAATTTTGTTGCATTACAACTCACAAGTCCGAAACATTAAAGTTTGTTATGCACCGCACTGTAGCGTTCACAGTGTTCTAAAAAAATGTTTACCAAAATTAAACCACAAAGAAAATAGATAATAAAAAATAAAATCGAGGACCAAATAATTGCATAAATCGTAAAGGTAAAGGATCGACCTGGTGCGAATCTGCAAGCAAAGTTGGACGGACCTCGAGTATAATGGCCGGCGACGACGGAGGTCAGACGAAGTCGTTTCCTTGAAATCGGCTAGCGACCTGCAGCGATACCCATTTATATGCAACGAATACACCGTGGCCCTCGCGTGGCATCTAATTTTAATCGAGCAAGTGTAAAGCGATCGCACGTGTCGGCATTATCGGACTCCGGACGAAGAATCCGGGGAAAACGTGCCGGAAGAAAAGCAGAGGGCTTCTGTCTCGACCCTGTGTGCCCAAAGATTAGCAACGATTCTTCTATCCTTCGTTCGCGAGAATCTTCCCAAACCATCAATTAGTCGGCTTCCCATATTAATCAAACGGATTCCTCCTTCGTTTAACATATACGTAGTCGTTATCAGAACTAATTGCAACGCGTATCGTCGGTTTCGCCATTGCAACCGTTATTGCTCGAGTAAATTAATTAAAATAATCACCGTAATTATCTGTCTCTCGCAGATTTGATCAGGCTAGAACGTTCGAAAGCAAAATAAGGAAACGTTCGACGACTCTTCACCGCGAACGTTTGAGGAATGGCTGCGTCAGATTCAACAATAAGGACATCGCGTCGAACGCGACTGCGTGCCGCATCGGCATAATCTATCGCGCTTCCTGAGAAATTTATACAAACGGCTATTCGCCCGCTGGTCGACGACCTCTAGCAGGAAAGAGTATTAGTGAATCGTCATCGTATCGCGTATCGTTTCTTCCACGAATTTCGAGGTTCGTCACATTTCCCTGCATCGCGCGCTGGTTATGTTAATCGAACGTTATGTTTGTTTCTTCGAAGGAATGCGGCTGGTAACGGTATAATTCGATTTTCAGCGAACGCATCGGACAATAGACAAAAATATAATGATTTTTATTTTCGCAAAAATTCTTTTATTTAAAATATTAGATTACTGACTGTTTCCAATTCCAGTATAATAAATTATTCGTTGTTTGCCAACGGAGCAAGGTCAGATAGATCGATCGTTATGCAGGTCACCGTCGTATCTCGATGAAACATTTTTGATCGTGTTATGGAACGCGGCGTAAAGAAAATGACCAATTAACAGCATCGCCGTAATTCGCTGGAAGCGAGATAAAGAAACTCCATCGGTGTTCGAGAGTGCTAGAACAATTCTAGCTCTACGCCCGCCTAAACTTTTTCCACCGAGCATCGTAATAGCGGAACCAGCGACGCGTGGAGAGGCGAAGATAAAAATGTAACGAGCCAGAGCATAATTAGAAGCTATTTTCACGCGGCAATGGAGGCTTCATTGTCTACCTTGCCGTGTCCTTGGCACTGAACGTCCGGTCGCCGACCGACGTTTTGCCTTCGTCGACAGCTTCCTAGATCGTCGACGCTTGGTAACTGGAGTGGCCACGTTCCGTCATATCGTTGACCTCGTGAAAAACATGTCGAACCGATCAAAAGAAACGCAACGTGAACCCTCTCCAACACTCCTTTCAATATATACAAAGACAACTCCTTATATCGAGCGTGGTTCGTTACTGATCAATTGGATTCTTCGGGTTCGAAAACTCTAACGAACGATTTGGTACGACTATTGTAATATTTTGTTACTGTTAACAATTAGTTTTCGTCGAAGTTGGAATGCAACGAAGACTGTGTTGCTTGACCTACTTGTTCTGCTGAATCTACGATATCTAAGTAATCTCTTAAGAAGCTGGGGGCCTAAAGTGTGGACCATGACATAATTTAATGACGCTAGTGCCTCGCGTTTCAAGTTTTTGGTACCCATAAAAACTCACGAGTTTCGACGGAGAACATAAACGTTACTGTGTGACTTCCCCAAGATCAAAGTTGAGGACCTGAAAGTGGATCGAAGTTGATGAAACAAATTATTTAAATATTATTTTGTTCTAACTGTGATATCGAACCACGAATTTTAATACTCGTTATCAAAGAAGACCGAGTTCAGGGTACAAATTTCTTCGAACGACGTTTACTTGGACCACAGGACGGGTTTTAAAAAACATCTGTAGCCTGGCCAGAGGAAGTATTTCAAGGCAGTCGCAACGACGGAGATGCCGTTGCATGTTGCAAACTTTATTATGGTTTATTATCGGTGCAATCGCGAGGTTGAACAGTTATTAGAGTTCGAGTCAAACGCGACGACCTGGCCGGGTTTGGTCGTTAGAGAGCCTATCTCTGATAACTTCCTGGTGTTTTCTCGACTATTAAGTGATCACATTGACGATTATGGCAGCGAGTACGGTAGCTGGTGTAGAATTATAGACGCGTATCTTCGCACTGTGCGATTATGCAATATCGTAATCTTACATAGTAGACGGATACGGTTTATCGGTTTTAGCAGGATAGCTGAAATTTTTTATTTGTTGGACAATTTTAGTTAAAGATTGCCTGTTCCGAATTTTGTTCGATCGCCTTGATGGGGGATTTCAAATTAAATCTTTAATCGTTTCCAGCGGCGAAAGTATTCTATGCCCTTTCCCGGTGATTTCAACGCCCAGAATTCTGCACAAGCGAGATCGAGGCGCTTCGACCGAACACATTTCATAATCTATTTCCTCCGTTGTTTCGTAATAGTATTCGACTTGAATTTCGATATACAGGGTGTTATCGAACTGGTGGTGCGAGCGGGAAGGGGGTGAATGAAAAAATAAGTCCGAAAAGTCAATGATTGAATTTATAAAAAACTTTCTGATGTTCTTCGAACATAAACGTAAGCGTGATCATATGCAAATGTACACGTATTCTACGAACACTTAATATCGATTCATCTAAAGAAAGAAATTTCAGGTTACGACGGTCTAAAATCAAATTTCAGTCTTGCAGACTATCGCGCGGTTTTGATCAGGCAGTGGATGCGTTAAGCAACGTCCTTGAGACCTAATCGATCGCGTCGAGGCTTGCAGGAGTCAACGACCAGTGGAATCCTCGAGGAACCATCGAACTAGGAGCTTCCCAATAGAAACGTTCCTCCGCCAATCCGTTAACGCGACGTATCGTGCGGTTCTTCGGAACGCAATTACAGATGGTGGTGGTGGCAGAGGGGTGGGTGGGGGGTCTGCGAGCCCCTAGCGGGGCCCCATTGTCCCGCGGTCCGTTCTTTCGTGAGAAAGAACGAAGAAAGATTACATATCGCGATAATAAGGTGGTAATCTCGGGAAGGTGCACAGAGGCGTGCAGAAAAGAGAACGGTGCCGCGATGTTCTTGCGGCCTGCGAGCGCACCCGCTGCGTTGCTGCTACCACCGTTGCTGTTGCTGGTGCTGGTGCTGCTGCAGGTTCAGTGACATCAACGCACGCATGTGCGTGACGCGACGTGCGCACCGTTATGCCCATAGCCTGCCCTATAGCGCCCACTGCGGAAGTATAACCATATACTTGCTGGCACGCCGTGTGCGCGACGATCGACGACCGATCTACCTGGACGATCGCTCGTTAGGCTCCCAGTTTTCATCGTTTAAGATCGAATCCGCGACCTCTGCGACCCCTGCGCTGGGAATCGTGCTTTATTCTCGAATCGATCATTCTTCAGACGGAATCGCTATCGTTGCGACGTTTCCGTGTATTATAGATTCCAGTATAGGAGATACTGGAGGTCAATAGTAACACTGACTTTGGAATACAATAACTCAAAAAATATTACACCTGAAATAAAAATTTTTGTATGAAAATGGTACCTAATTATGTGACAGTATTCGATCACGGTTACTTTATTATATGCCAAGTAATACTCAAGTTATTAGGAAAAAATGGAAGACTTCGATTATAGTATTGTATATCATATATGCAAAATTTGCGATAATCGGTACGATGGATCTTAAATTGTTAAAATTGCCCCGTGTTACTATTGACGTAATCGGTTTTAATGTGATTTCAAATATCAAGTGGAGCTATTTATTCTTGGCTTGGTTAATAACTCGCGTCGTGGAATATGTTATATTTGCTAGGGGGACTGAAAGCTGGAGAGAAATCGGAGGAAACCTGTTCTAAAATTTCATACGTTCGCTAGTTAAAGATATATTGAGATAATTTGTCGTACATGCGTGAATGGAGACTGAAATTTACTCGTCCTAATGGGTAATTTATGCGGGCTTGTTAATCATGCGATAGTAGACTACTCTATTGACTTCCATCTTTCCTATAACGAGGGATGGAATTATAATTTTACGATGAGATGGAGGTACTTACGATCAAAATGGAAAGGGCAAATATTTTCGAGATTTGAAACTCACGAATATTTTTTTTTAATACGATTATGTGCGTTCAAGGGTTCAAATGACCATAACCTCCGGATGATCTTCAGCATGGAAATTTGTATTGCCAGAACGTAACGATTTAAATGGATACCGGCGGATTATCTGTTCGGAACGTTACGTTCTGGCAATACAAATGTTCCCACTCAAGGTCATTTAAAGGTCGTGCTCCAGGTCTCCGTACCCAAGTGCACCGTTCATGGAAAAATAATACCTGCCCCAATTTGAACGTTGCAAAATACAAACCTGACCAAACAACTGCTTTTTTTCAAGATCGATTAGACTTTTCAACTCCCTTGTAAAGTTTGCATTGAATCTCAAAGAATATTTTAAATAAATCTTAAATAGAATTGAACGTCACAGAGAAGTTAAACAAACATATCCTCCATTTTAACACATATATGATATTATTCACCGAGGAGCTAAAGAATGTAATTTTCAAGATTACATGTTAAAGAAAATAAATCTGAATAGGTCTCTTGAACTACAACGAGGCTCTAAAACTAAGTTCTACGACATATTTCTTGTTTCCAATTGTCTAAAAACAAGGTTTCGTTTTCGTGGACAATTTGAGGGGTCTGGTCTGGCAGACAACGTGTTAATCTACTTCTTGGACTCCATAAGAGAGCAGAATTCCACTAAAACGTCCATCGATCGATCGATACAGCTACGTCGAACCTTAAAAATCTTCTTTCAGAATTTTGTTACGTAACAGACACGGGTTTTCGAAGCCAACGAAGGGGGGTAGCGGTTCGAAAGCGAGGCGAGAGCTCTCGATTTCGGAGCTCTCGATAATTTAATTCCGCGGGCAAACCGAGCGGCCGCGAGCTTACCGAACCCGTTCGGTGCCGTTGACACAGATTCCGGGGCCAGTGTGGTTCTCGGGCGAGATATGATCGGGGACACGCGTCGCATGAAAAGAATTACGCCAACGGAGTGCAGCGTGCATCCTAATGCGTGTGCAGCGGCCGCGAGCACGTTGCCCGGGCAGCTGCTCTTTCACGCCCACCGAAACCTTCCGTCTTCCTTCCTTTTTGACTCATCTTCCCCCCCCCCCCCCCCCCCTCCTCGTTCGCCTCTGTCGGATTTTTTTGCTTCCTTCGTCGCGCGGGCAATCGACTTCCTCGTGGTCGATTCGAGCCCCTTGGAAAAACGTTCCTTCTCGTTTCGATATCGTCGTTCTGTTGGATATTTCTGCTGTAGCGTACATTTGTACGCGGAGGTCTATCTGCTCGATCAATTTCACCCGTTAGACAATTTTCTTCGGCGGAAGATTCACCGCGAGAAATGCTCCTGGAGCCAGATTTAGGTTTAGAAGTTACATCTTTAAGAAGCAGAGACATCTTTGTCTCTCCAACTGTGTAACGAAATACAATTCTAAATATATTTTGCGGGTGCAATTGTTGCACTTTTAGAAACAGAGAATATCACAATCCGTCCCATTAGCGCGACTCGACCTGTAGAATTAGATCTAGAGGCTGATTTATAAATAGATCAGGTTCAGCAGTTTCATAAGGCTGTCAATTGAACTAGTTCTAGAAAAAATCGGGTACATCGGTCAATTAGCAATTAGATAACGTAGATCCAGAGATAGAACAGGTATCTCAGACCACTCATCCCTCGATTATAAGTTACGGCTAATCGTAGACGCTATTTCAATTGCTGTTTTTATTGCTGTCTCGCCTCTATATTCGTTCGCGACAAGCTGCATTTTCCCTTTCGCGTTCGTCCAGGGAAAATCGTTCGTTGGAGGATTCTTTGTATGATATTCGTCCAACATGTGCATATCAAAAATGTGATAAATATTGTTGTAATTAATATATTTCATTGAAATTTTCAGGAGTTATATTAGAATTTCTTTTCTTGCGTTGTCGGGGAAATTACTAGAAAAACACACGCTTGTCGTAAAACGAGAATACTCGTTTCCCGTCGGTAATGTGTTAACATTCTGAATCGCAAATATTCCACCGTTCATACGAGATGGTCAGTCGTCGGCTGTTGACAAGGTTTTGTAAGAGTCGTTCTCGATACTTTAAAGGAAGTAAACGTGTTTTCATCAATCGTATACCTTTCCCCGTAAACTCAGTTCGATCGTGTCGCGTTGTGGCCGCGATTGTACCCGTCGCTCTGTTGCAATATTTTCTTTCGTTTCGATAATCAAGTCTTTTTTTAGGTTCAAACATATACAACTTACTTTAATCGATCTAGAATTATTTTGTACAATCTTCGATAATTGTAAATTACCAGAGATCGAACACCGTCGTACAAATAACGTGTGATTTAAATCTTTTTTATTTCGATTCGATGGAACCATACGATAGGAGTTGAGTACGAAGCCCGATACGATGGCGAGGGTCGCGATTAAAATAATTTAGCGGTTGCTGGAAGCTGGCGGGGGTCAACGATTCGCGAATGGAGATCGCTGGAGCGACACAGGCCGCGACGAAAGAAAAACGGAAAAAGTAATTTCTCTGCTGGCGCCTCCCGTTGCGGGTCGGACGATGGACGACTTGCGCCGCGACCTGCAAACCGAGGCAAGGAGGCCGTTCGATCACCTTGTTGCACGCGTTGCACATGCATCTCCGACTAGTTTCTCCATTACAGTTTCATTTGGTAATGCATAGTCATGCGAGCGCCTCTGTACCGTGAAACTGGGCATAATTGAAATGGAACGGCCACGGTCGTTGCTCCAAATTTCACGGAACGGACGAACCAAAAATAATTCTCGTACGTATCGCGGAGAAAATTTTCTTTTCTCAAACTTACGTCACTTTCCTGCAAAACACCCAGTCAAAGTTCTCAACGCGAATCGTTAATAGCTTCGATTATTCGACGGCAACAGTCGTGGATATTTGTAAATAAAAGTTTATAGAAAATACAAATTCTAGTTCTATTCTGTTATAGCTCCCCTGCTCTATCAATTAATAATTTAAAAATAAAAACAACGCAGGAACACAATAGATACACATCTCGTTTCCTTAATTCATATACCATCGCTCGCATTAGCATTAGGTCGTCCCAAGAGTTTGTACCGTTCGATATTTTGAAATTGGCGAGGATAAAGTTTCTAATTTAATAGAAAAGAAGAGAAAATTTGTCAGTCCAGGGAACCCTTGAAATTTTAAACGTACTAACATCAAAGCTCAAAGTTTGGAATTCAAACTGGCTTTTCTTGATCGTGCTTGAATCCGATTGCATGAATATTTTAGTCAGCATATAATAAAACTGAACAGTTAACGTTTTAATGAGAAGCGTTCAACAACATTTTAATCAAAAATCAAACAAGTTTTATAACGATCTAATTTGGCTTTGCTAACCGAAGGGGAGAGAATTGTGAAACGAAAAGAGATTACTGCTTTTCATAAAATTCCACTATATGTTTAAAATGTTACCTTAAGCTGTAGTACAAAACTCGAACATACTCGACCTAATAGATAATCTGTGTCTGTCGATCTATTTCAGATTAACTATCTCTTGCAATTTTTTATCTTAAGCACTATGTGCAATTATACAGGGTGTTTGGCCACCCTTGGAAAAAATTTTAATAGAGGATTCTAGAGGCCAACATAAGACGAAAATCTAGAATACCAATTTGTTGATGGAGGCCTCGTTAAAAAGTTATTAAAAAATTAAATTAAAAAATTTCAAATCGTTCTGGAAAAATTATTTTCGGTTGCGGGGATCAATTGCAATCATTTTTGGTCATTATACATACCGCCGAAATCCTACCCACTTTCTAGAAAAAAATCGAGAAGGTGTGAAATTTTTCGACGGAAAAAGAAAAATTCCAAATCGTTTTAAAAAAATTATTTTCAGTTGCAGAAGACAAGTACAATCATTTTTGGTGAAAAGACATACCCCCGAAGTCCTGCCCTTTTTGGAGAAAAAAATTCAGTACAAGCGGAACTTTAAATATTAGTAACTATTTAACGAAGCCTCCACCAACAAATTGTTATTCTTGATTTTCGTCTTATTTTGGCCTCTAGAATCCCCCATTGAAATTTTTCCCAGGGTTGGCCGAACACCCTGTATGTAAATCGATGGGTTCGTTGCCCGTTAAATGAATAATAATTGAGCCATTGATGACGAGTGCTCGGTTGGACCAAGAAGAAGGCCGATCTTCGTTCCGGATTTTCACTTTCACGTTCCGTAGGATTCCCCGCCAGGAAAGACGAAACGCCGAAATTTGATCTCTCGATTCGCGTCGATTCAACAAGTACCGAGGAGCCGCGTGGCCGGTCTGCGTCGCGTTTTTCCTCGTTTTTCGCGATTAATCGACGGAAGAAAAAGCGGTTTACCGCGAACGTCGACGGTGGGAGGTGGAATGAAGCGTACTCGGCGCAATCGACTCGAAGTGGCGATGCGAAGCAGGCCACTTCGGGGCCGCGGCTAGTGGCACACGTTCCTTCTTCTCCGCTCTTTCTCGTGGTCCCCTTTTCTGCCGGTCGAGCATCCAGTACTAATCTCTTTTTGCGCCGTGTTTCGCAGGTATTCCAACAACACGACGCTTTCGTTGAAACGCTCCGGATAAGCTTGCCAGGGGAATCGAGCGTCCACTATTTATCTCCGACGATCGCCGCGCGTTTTCGACCTTGCGATCGAGAGTGGAATGGAAACTCGAGGAAAAGCAAGCTCGAGATACCGGACGGACGGTTGCAGCGGACCCGACCGGAGACTTTTAAGTAATCACTACTTGGATAATTGAATAGTTGGAAAAAGGGCGCACGTTACGAATGCTCCAATTCCTTTTTATCGCGGAACCGTGGTTTGCAGGATACGATTTCTAGTTAATCACTTTCTTCTCAGCGAAGCACTGATAAATGCTTTGCTTCTTGAAATGAAAAACGAGCTTCTTAATTAAAATCGATCGGCAACGATTATTTTTAATTTTATTTCGAGTCACGTCGTACAGTGGGGTATTTGACCCGAAAATCCAGACATGCCTATTATCAAACTTCCATAATTTCGTTAATATTGATACTTTATATTGGAATTGTAGGATTATGGGTAGAATTTCACTTTTATTAAATACGTAAAAGTATATCTTAGAGATCTGTTTTTGAACTGTGCAATTCACCCGCAGAAGAAAGGCAAGAGTGAAGCTAAAACTAAAACGAAACTGTAGACATAAACAGTCATCACTGGAGATGATTTTTGTAACATCGTGAGACGGTCAAATCCAACACTTTATACCAACGGGTGCCCAAGAGATAAAATCTTTTTATCTAGTTTATTTTATTTGTTTTCTTTTTTTCCGAGATTACCGACAGGAATCTTTCGTTTCGTTTCGAACAATACCTTCCAACCTCACAATGCGGTGCACAATTCTCTTTCAAATTGGTCCTGAAACGGTTCAGAAGCGGACATTGCTACACTAGCGAGCATTATCGTCGAAAATTCCATCCCCGGCAGTGTAACAAAGCCAATTCCGGATAATATATTATTGGTCGTATATTAGTCCTAATCCCACCGTGGTTTTCCACTTGAATTTCACGCCGTTCGTCGGTGGACATCGATCGTGTAACGGTTTCTCGCAGTGTTTCTTAACCTTCCCTTTTGGTAGACCTCCCTAAATAGAACTAAATTATTCCCTCTTCGATAATATTCTATCCTCGCGCAACTATTTTCCCGAACCTCGTCAATGTCCAATATTTGTTCAAACAATTTTTAAAAATATACATTCAAACGTTTTACATTTTCTACTAAATAATCCCCCCCACCCAAACAAAAATACATTTTTCCCGCAGAATAGAATCTTTTAAAAAATTCTTTTTTTTCGCCAAAAAATTTAGGCATCTTTCTGAATTTTTTTTCTCGGAAATACGTAGGATTTCGGGGTTATGTCTATTCACCAAAAATTATTGTAATCGACCCCTGCAACTGAAAATAATTTTTTTAGAACGATTCGAAATGTTTTAATTTTGTCGAAAATTTCCACATCTTCTCGAATTTTTTTCTCGAAAGTGGGTGGGATTTCAGGGGTATGTGTATCCACCAAAAATGCTTGTAATTCAACCCTGTAACCAAAAATAATTTTTTCAGAATGATTTGAAATTTTTTAATTTAATTTTTTGATAACTTTTTAATGAAGCCTTTTGCAGGGGTGGTCGTACACCCTGTATATTAAAATCAACACTTTTTTACATTCACGAGACAATCAGAAAATAAATTTATTCTTTTCCGTGGCCACAGCTCGTAAAGATTTTAAACAAAATGAAATAGTATACGTTTGAAAAATTACATTAAATCGTACGTCGAGGGGTTAAGAGGCACGTTTCGCAAAACAGATGTCACGACTGTCTCGTTGCAGAAATGATGTCAGTATCAAAAAGCAAGGGAACCTAGCAATCTTGATAGGAAGGCGTGTCAAGCACCTGCTACGACGAAACAAAGTGTACTAGCTTGGAAACTCTCGACGTCCAGACCGATGTTTACCCAACACTCTGTTGCTTATTTTCGCGTGTACCGCGCGTATCGAGAGCTTAGACCATCAATTTCGACCGCGTCCTTCTATTTTCCATGGTTTCACGTAATTTCTAACTCGAGGCTTTCATCGACCACGATCTGAGAAGCACTGGTTTATTGCGAATCACGGTCGACCGCGAGCCTCGTCCACGAAAAATCACCGGCCATTGTCGACGAATCGGGGCCCTGGGTCCCAGAATCGGACGTGTACAGGTACCTGCACGTCGGTCGGAACAGTAATGCGATTATAAGACGTTGTTTGTCAACGGTCGACGTGATTAGCCGACGTCTGTTTGCCTTCTACGGTAGGATTATCCAAAACAAACGCCTCGACGATGGACTTGGACCGGAAACGACGGGCCCCTTCGATCGAGACTACGATACCGTCGACATTGTCACTGGGGAGAGGTGGCTGACCGCGGTCTACGGAGATTTCAACGTAATTGGGAGACAATGGCGGACTCGTTACGTTGCGGGAATCCTCGTGGGCGTGGCGGTTCCCCGGGAAAGGGTTAAGAAGTCAATCGGTCACGGAAGACACGCTCGTAAATTCGTTGCTTACGGGGCCTCACGGCTTGACATTTCACGCCAAGTCAGCCTCCTTCTTGCTAGTCCTTCTCGAAACTCCAAAGTCCGGTGCTTCGGGGGCGGATACACGAACAATCGAGCGTGAATAATTACCAGACGAAAGCTGGCTACCGTTTTCGTTCGGTTCGGGGAAAGGTCAGGTTCCGAAATTTTACTTTCGCGCCAAAAGATTCGGGAATTTGTATGCGTTATAAACTACGTGTGTAAAAACGTGAGGAGCGTACACCGCAACAATTTTTGCTATTTTCCTTTTTTATCGAATAGGTTACAGTCTTTCCTCTAATTAGGGCATGTATTCGTATCATTACGTCAATTAAATTCAACATAAATTGCTAACAAGTAATATTTATGAGTACTGTAACCTAGTATTAATAGAATATTATAATGAGCGGATACGTGATTATAATCCACGCGTAGCCATTGATTTCCCGGTTATTTCGAATCGTTAAGCAATTCAACGGAGCACTATTATACGCGGAAGTAGTGAACGGCCTTGTATTTCGGCAACGACCGTCCCTAAGGTCGTTTAGGATCGTACGTGATGAATCGTTCGAAGCTACGGTCGATTTCACAGGCTCCTCGTCCTCGATTCTTCCCTTCGTCAAATCTATTTAGTACAAGCACAATGCCACGACTAATTATTATGCGTCGAGGTTACGTCGATGGTCACGTGTAATACTTTTAAAATTCAAAATATAGTGCCTTTCGACACGTTGGCTGCCAGACCAAACCCCTCAAATTGTCCACGAATACGAAACTTTATTTTTAGATAACTGGAAACTAGCATACCCATGAAAATTAATAAATTCTTTGGCAGCTGTTGTACATTTTCCTCCCAAACATATATGCGTAAACAAGGGATGAGAGTTACGAACTAACATTCTACACACGTTTGACGTTAAAAAAAATTCCCGTTAATTTTTTTTTTAAATTTTTCGCTCGCGTCACCCTCGTCGTATGGGTTGGGGCGTCCGTGTATCCGCATAATTTTCACCCCTCGTTACCATAAAAATGCCCAACAGAAGACAGTTTGAAGAGGAGGCGGGCGCGGAGGCCGATTTCCGCGTTGCTTTGATCCGATCCCGAGCAGCTCCTTCCGAGGCCGCGAAGAGGGGAAAAAAGTGGAAGGAAGAAGAGAGGAAAGAAGAGAGGCGATCTCCTCTGACGGTCATCGATCCCAGAACCGCGAGAAACCCTGAACGAAGCTCGGTCCTTGAGCCGAAGCCGGAGACAATGAACGCCGACCGAGTCACCGTCCTCGGAGCGTTGACCCAGAGAACGAGTCCGCGAACGATTAACGAGGCCTTTGCATAACCGGCCGCGGTCGATCGATCTTCGATCCGTGGAATCGTAATTCCCCCGTTCGTATACGTTTCTCAAACGTCATAGATGACGCTCGCACCGCTGGCTAAACCAGATCCCAAATCAAATAAAATATAACCACCCAACGAATTTCTTTCAAATTTTTTTTTTCGCATATTTCCCCCGTGAAACGAAACTAAAGACTGCATAATTTGTCATTTTCTTCTTTGAAAATATTTCTATTTTTAGTAGCAAAGATAACTCCAAGGTTGGGGCTCGAATTTGGAGTGTTTATAAATATGTTTGTGCGGGACTGGAGATTTTGTCATTTTTGTAGGGTTGTGGAACGTTCGTTGATTCAATTTGATGAATAAAAGTTGTTTTGTTCGTGATATTGTTACAATGAGATTTGCTTTCGTGTCTTGTAATATTGTTTCTATGTTTATAATTTTAATACTCGATCTATTAGTTTAGAGTCTTTTACTGACTCATAATGCTCGTAATATGGAATACTATATTAAATATATTTATATTTATATTTGAAGAAATAATCGAACTAACGCAAAGCTGATGCACTTACTTTATTATGTATAATATTAATCTTAGACTGCGATATTTTCTTGAATATATTTTACAAACGTTGCTTTGGAATTCGTGCATATGCACGCCAAATGATAGATGATAAAATCACGATTCTTTAGTATTCAAAATTAGAAACGTATTCCATATTAGGTCAACCGATTCTGTACAATGAATATATACGTTCGATCCACTTCATCCCTCACGCGTGCACATTCCTTTAGGTAACTTAATTATTAAATACTTCTCTCGTTCTATTTACTAGACCCTCGTGTTAGTTTATCCATTAGCTCGTTCGTCTTAATGTATTTATATTTTCTACCAATCCGTGTAAGGCGTTCCAAAAACGTGTAACGCGAAAATATTTTCACCCTGCAAACGAAACAGAAACGTTCGAACAGCGCAACAAAATAATGCCTCGTTGAAAAAGTGAAATACACCCGTGGTGCTTGGAACGTTTGAAAACGGAGAAGAAAAAAGCAAAAAACTATCGCTATAATTTAGTCCAGTTCGTAAACGCCCCTCCCCCAAAAATGGTACCAGGCGCGGAACTCGTAAAAATTGCATCTCTTGTCCAGGGACCGCATTCTCCCCTGATCTGCATCCCGAGGAACGAGACACCGAATCGTCTCGGGCGATCGCCCCGAAACGTCGTCGCCGGGGATCTTTCCCAAGCTGAAAAGCGTCACCCCCGGTGGCTGTCGAGGCGGCCAGACAGAAAGGGCGAGAACAGTCTCCCCAGTAGCGAAGGAAAACGAGATCCTCCGGCTGGCAGACGCGCGAGAAGAGGGCAGCTGGAGGTACCGGAGCGGACGAGCGTCGAGGGTAAGGTCGGTCACGGGTGTATCGCGGTTGCCAAGTCAAAATCGGTCCATGCAGAAAGCGGCTCTATGCCACGAAACGGGCCAAGAGGAGTATAGAACCTTCCAAGAGCTCGTCATCGGGGAGGGGTGGAAATAAAGCGCGAGAAAGAGAGAGAAAGAGAGAGAAAGAGAGAGAGAGAGAGTGGCGGGAGGGGGAGAGACGGCTTCCGCGAATGTTACGGGACTGCATAGCGACGTGGGAGTGTAGCGACTGCACCAGCGCGCGTCTTGCACCGACATGCACGCACGTGCACACGCGCCGATCTTGGGAGTGCGCCGACCCCTACCAGCATGGAAAACGGTCACTGACCTCCCTCCCCTCCCAGCCACCACCACCAACACCCTGGGAGCTCGCCGTCAGACGCGGCACCTGCGACGTCGCGCGAGGGTTGCCGGGGGTGGCGCGGAAAAATCGCGATTCTGCTGTCGTAACGCGTTAACGAGAGCCCCGGGATCCACGGATCCTACGATCACCCGCGATTCGATCGTTAACGCGTTTCGTGACGGATCGATCGTTAGGTTAATTCACGTTGTACCCCACGCTATCGAGCTTGAGGGGACCAGGCAGTCGGAAATTCTCATGTAAATGTTACAAAATTTAACCATTTGTATCAATTTTTTTTTAAGTAAATGTTAGATCTAACACTATAACTCGTTTCCGTAGTCTACTTAACTATCCTTTGGGAATACCAGAAACGAATCAGGTTGGAAGGCAGATATTTAGATCCTTTGACAAATTTTAATACCGTATTAATCGCCGAGGCTCGAGAAGAGTATCTCGATCGATAGTATTCCCAAATATAGTGCGTCGAAGAATTTTGAACGAAGGATTTCGGGTTCGGGCGCAGCGAATTTCGCGTGGCGGGCAAAGTCGGCGCAACACGCTGTTGCGCTACATGACTCTAATTGGTTGGTGGAGAAAGTCGCTCGGAAAAGTTGATTGTACGTTTTTTACCCTGTGTACTATATATAGCAACATGAGCGATCAATTGCCCTGTCATATATATTCGTTTCGTGTTCTGTTTTATTATTTCATTTCGAGGAGTTCGCAAATTGTAGAAAGTTCGATAGACAATTAGTACAGTAGACAATTTTATGATATTCAATATAAATAAAAACACTTCGTTGTCTCTTTCATGCACTAGTTTTACCTTATTCGGAATATGCATCTATTATACGGTCTCCTAGATTAAGTATGAGCAACAATTAGAAAGTACTCAGCATAAATTTTTAGCATATAAGGTTGGTCAATATGCGTTCTCTGGAATTTAAAAGAAAAAGCCAACAGAATTTTTAATCTAGCCAACTCGCCTGCCGATTTGAATTTGTTTAATTAATCCTCTGATAGTTTTAAGGAGGAGGTAATCAGATTGTTAGTGTCTTCGAATATTTAGTTATGAGCACTATACTCGTAGTCTCTTTTTGCGTACTTAAGTAGGTAGAGAACAATGTATATCCTATATAAGTTTATATGCAATTGTACTCCTTTTAAAGGATGTTCACCCGTTAAATAAATGATTTTAACAATTCTTTATACCCAAAACGAAAAATTTTTGAACGTTGCCTTTGATGTACATAAAAATTATCAAGATTATTTTAGTTCACGCATGGGGGATACGTAAAACTGCCGTTTCCGCGTCGAGCAGTTTATCTCCGTTTCCCAGAGACGCGCGCGCGGCAAACGATTCAGCGAACGGCGATAAAGTATCGCGGGGTTGTCAACCCGTGGAAGAGCTACGCGGCAACCGATCGACCGTTAGTTGTCAAATAACGCCAACTAATTTCTCGCGCGACGCCATTTTTCTAAGCCCCAACGCGCTCCGGTCGCATCGGTCCGCAGACGAAATTCGTTTTCGTCGCGAATCCGGCGCGTCAAGTTTACAACGTTGGTCCGTGCAACGTTTAACAATAACTTTAAGTTCATAAGTATTTGAATATAGAAACACGTCTCGTATTTGTATAATCCTCGAGACAAGACTTGTGTGAATTTCTTTTCCGTACTGTTAGTATGCACAGCAATGCGTAGCAATGTTAAAAAAATGAAAAATGACGGGCTATATGGTGGATATAATATTACAATTTATATAGCATTCAAAATCCTGATATCTTTGGTTCCTCTATGTAAATTATTTTATTTTATTGGCGAACAAAACCGTTGGATAAAAAAAATTCAACTACGTGACGTTCCTCTGCAAGAATTCCGATACGTTTTTTATCACGTCCCGGCAAACGAGGTCTCGTTAACGCGTTTGAAATCGATCCGATCGAGCTAGACTCGCGGACATTGTACGTCTGTTTTTACAGAAGTCGTACCGACGAGTACATGAATTCTGAATCCCAAAGAACGAGTACAAAATTGACAAAGTTACAGCAAACGCTACGTGACATTTTGTATTAATAAAGAATGAAACTTCATCGACGCGTTCAAAGAATAAAAGCACGGCGAGCAACCGTTGGGGAGTGGGGGAGGGGGCGAGTGGTCGAAAGGAGATCAAAGGAACAAAGGAGCCCATTTCCTCGATAGGTAACCCAGAGACCATTGGCCGCGTATTCCGAGGTGAATCGCGTTTCGCGCGTATCTTTGTAGGAATAGAGGCGAGGAAGAAGATGTAGATGCCCCGGTACACCCAACGTCGTCCTTCCCCCGCTTCTGTGAGGCGTTAGGTGGACGCGCTTTTCGCTTCCCGGTGAATACGAACGTTCGAGACGCGTCGTGGAATCGCGCGAACCCGCGAGAGGATCGCGGGAGCAGACGTCCAAGAGTGAGAAGAGAAACGAGAGGGGGGAGGACGCGGAGGAGGTGTAACAGGAGCGAAGAAGAAAGAGGGAGAAGAACGCGAAGAAAGAAGGCGACGGGGGAGAAGAAAGAAGGCGAGGGAGAAGAAAAAGAAGTGGAAGAAGACGAAGAAGAAGAAGTAAAAGAGGGGAACGCATCCTCGGGGCCGTCCTAACGGTAGGGCGGGTCACTGCACGCGGCTACGCGAATGCAACTCTTTGCAGTTGCACCGCGAGCGTCGGCCAAAGACTTCGGACTGCAGCGTCGCACCGGTGCAATGCCCTACCTAGGTGTAACGCTCTCGGCTACCCTTGCACATTCTCGCGTCCTGCCTCGTCTGGCTTCTTCCTCGGCCTCCTCTTCCTCTTTTTCGTTCCTCCACCCCTTCACCCCTCCAACCCTCCCCACCCCGCTGCTGCCGCTCTGTGTAACCGAGTCCTTGAACTCGCTCGCAGGGAGGGTGACGTCTGAGAGGAGGAAGAGACCTCTCTTCCTTCGGGGTTATTCTTTGCACCTGGTTGTCGCGCGCCGAGAATCCTCTGCAAAGGGCTTTGATCTCTCGCTGCAAGCTGCCCCTGTCTCCTCCCGTCTCTCTTCGTCTCGATTTTTCTCTTTTTTTTCACGACGCGTTCACGATTAAACTGAATTTTAAACTCGGAGCCTCACGAGCGTTCCAGACACTCTTCTAATTGAGTTGGCGGCTCCGATCACTCTTTATCTTCTTTCTTTTTAACAATTGGGCAAATTAGATTTTGTAGATCGTATACAATAATACGTACGATGAACGTTTGTCAAAAAATGGTGGTTTGAATGGTCAGACGCTATCGATCTATGGTGTCGATTGGCGATGGAGTCGCCATGGTACGCTATTCGAGGAAATGCAATGTGGTCAACGCACAAATCTATCTTGATCTACTTATATTTCTGCTTATTTTTCTTCTATAATAAATGGTAGTGCACGTATCGTGAGAATAAAAAATATTCGTCGTTGCGCGAAATGATATAAAAGCCGCGGTTGAAGCACGTACGTATGGATGTCATTCCGCGCGCGTCGATCGATTAAAAATAGACGAAACGCATTCCTAACAAGCATGCTCTATATTCTCCGCGTAAGGATTATCCGCAGTCGCGTACTATGGGGCTCGTAACGCTCTGGAAAAGGGCGATCGGAAAAGTGGTTCCCACAGGGGTGAACTGACGAAATATTGAAAGGCTAGTATGTAAAGAAATTATAATACAAATTATTATAATATACTACAATTGTTGAGTATCTGTTTGTTCCGTGGAGATTCTCGTGGGGATCGCCATCTATGATATGTGATTAACAGATATAGGTGGCAGTTCTTAGAAGCGTGCGTGATTTGGGTTTAACAACAAAAGATATACAAGAGCGAACAAACTGTAGGAATCTCTCTTCCTAAAATTAATTTCTACAAAAATATAAATATAAAGTGTTAATTACGGGTAAGGAGACATAGTCTTCACCTCTGCTATCGGTAAAACGAAGAGAGATACTTAGGTAAGTAGTAATAGTAAAAATGTAAAGTGGACAATGTGAATCAACGTAGACAGGAGCAAGTGAAAGAAAAGCTAGTCTAGGCATCGTTAAATTAACACGAACGTGAACGCTCTGGAAAAGTTCGGTCCGTGAAATCGCTGGTTGGTGGTCGACCTACAATCACGCGGTACGAAATTCGTCGTATTCCGCGACGGTGCACGGTGCGTAACAGTACTCCTACGTCTCTGCGCTTAGAACGCATGCACACGTTCACACGCTTGCGTAGCGAGAGGTTACGTGCGTGCGTAAGAGCATGAATGACATAACGATCGTAGAGTCGTCGGGCGTCGACCCTGGGCCAGTGCACTACCAGCGCATCAGCGTTCCCGCCAGGAGAGCCTTTCTTACCAAAGAGACGATAATACCGCCGCTTCCTACTTCTAACCTATCATCGTATCAAAAATATTCCTCCTCCTTCCGTAAGCTTACGCATACGCTAACACGAACTGGCTGCTTAACTCGTTCGAATATTTCTCGAAATTTTTCACGTCCTCGGGCTCGCGTTACCTTCTTGATTCATCGTTAGTTGCTTAACACGCTTCTGCATTAATTGTTAAACCTTTGCGGTTGTATTTATACTCGGGTGTCATATTGGTCGAAATTATTTGCCTAATTACGCTTAAATACAATTTGCGAAACATTACTTCGAATTCTGTGTAAGATATCGGTATGGCGAGAGCAGACGTACGACTGTCATTGGATAAGCAAAGAGATGGACGACTTTTCTTTAATCGCGAAGAATTCTTTGTCTGGAAATTTCAGACAGTTTGAGGCAGCTTGAGACACTTTTCTTCTGGTTTCCTTGCTAAAGAACTTGACCACAGAAACTCGGACAAATCTCTCGAAGACTCTCGAAACATGAAATCTGTCGTCGTCGAACAGAGACTCTGTCACCGCGTAGAAATAATATAACGTTAGCGACCACGTAGAAGACGAATTTCGCGTCTAGCAAGAGGCTCTTAAGAAATTCTGACAGTGAACCTGCATAACAGTACTCTCGCGTTTCTACGCTTACGCACGCTTGCGTAAGAGTATGAATGACAAAGTCGTCGACCCGGGTCACCGCGTCACCGCGTCACCGATACGTTCTCTTCTGAAAACGGCTCGTTGAAACGAACGTTGTTTTGACTCGATCGTTTCGGTATTCGTCGCGTTCCACCGTGGCGAGATGTTATCGACGGAATAATTAACCGCGGCGTTAATTATTTTTTCTCGACGCGATTACGAGACACGACCATCCACGTATTAGATCGATACGAAGCTTTTAACGCGATCGAGGTATTCGGCTTTTTCCTATTCGGGTTCAGCGTCGGTGTTAATTTTCAAGCAGCTAATCGCGCGCTAATTCCTCCCGGCGCTCGCGATCCTGACGGCTCGTTAATTAATACCTGAGCTTGATCCGCCCGGCGAGAAACTCGTCGGCTCGTTTTCGTTCGTTCGACCGTTTCTTCAGCGCCGGATCCGCCGGCTTTTGTTTTTCTGACCCACATCGCCGAAAGTTCGTTGCCCAAGTCCCGTGGCCCCCGAGTAGCTGCGCAGTTTTGCTAGGTGAACGATCTTCGGCGTCATTGACCATATCCTGTGTGTACGCTGATGTAACCTCTTTCGAGGACTCGTTGGCGCCACGTGTCGAACAAAATAAAATCCTACATTTTTCAAGACGATCCTTCGTCTCTCGAAATACGTGGATTAAACTGCACCCAATTTCGACACCGACAGGTTCGATTTATTTTACTAGTAAGATTGATGTTTTCTGAGATGTTAGTTAATCGTAATTACTATTTTAAACACGGCAATGCGATAAAATTACGATTAAAATTATATTTTTGTTTGCACTGTCGAGCACTCGTACATCGATTGTGTGGATGAAAATTGATTTTGTGATTGAATTGAAAAATAAAAAGCAGAGTCCTTGTATTCACAAAATGATACACATTAATTATGAATACTATTTAAATGTTAAAATTCGAGTTGCTATCGGACTTTGAACATCCCTATGTTGGCTATTTCTCAGAAATTTTCTTATTTAGTTTCGAAATAAAATTTCGACATCCATCTTTCTCTTCATAGAAAGTATATAATTGCTCCGTATTCGTCGATCAAGAAATCGACGGGGTATTTCCACTAGATAGAACGCCCGAAACCGTGAACAGCGTTTTCGGGAACCTTGGACTCCTTGAACCTAAACAGTACTTCCGAGGAATCTCGATTTGGAAGCGCCGATCACGAACAACGAACCGTGGGCTATTAATAGACGGCGGTTTAATTCACTGCTCCGGTTATAAATAAAAGGAAGCCCGGCGGGAGGGGCGCAGAGATTCTGCCAACTCTGGTTTCCGGCGTCTCGGCCCATTTAAAGAAGATTCGCGTCCAGAAATATTGAAAAAGAAGAAAATCCAGAATTTTCGTCGTTTCCCACCGTTGGTACGCGCGGCGGAAAAACCTGGCTCGGGGTCGCAGAAATAAACGGACGATCCAGAAATAGGCGACCAAGCGGATCTATAGAGGACGTTGAACAGGTTACTGAACCGCGATCCCAGGAATCCACTTGTTTTTTATTCGCTAAATCCGCTGGGGAGGTTCTCGCACCTACTCGTGGCGGCACGCAGCACGTGCGTGCGTATTGCGTGAGCGTAAACGGCCAACCGGCGTATCATCCTGTGCGTCACTCGGCCAATCGGACGAGCTAGATTAGTCAGGCTCTCGTTGCGCCGCTTCTGAGTCATCGGTCATCTTTCAGCCAGCATCTGACGCGACGAGGATTCCCCGACGTTTTCGACGGACTCTCGAACGCGCTCGGCCAATGACCCTGCGGGGGAACGCACGACTCGCGTCTCCGACAATCGACCCGGAGCGGACGGGGTTTGGTGAACCCTCCGCGGGACGCGAAGAAAGTGTTCCACCGTGGAAGGGAAAACGGTCGAACGTTGCCCCGATCTTGGACCTACGGCGGCGTTTGGAGACGAGAAATCGCTGGTTAATCGTTAATTCAAAATTTAAGAAAAGAAGTTGGTTCCTAGAGGAGCCATTTGTAGTTCGAGAACGATCCAGTCCCGAAAACTAGGACATGAGACGATTTTTAAAATTTGATGCAAACTACTATATTTTTGCTGCCCGAGATAGTTCAATGTGCGAGGAACATTGTATCTGTTAAGAATAACTGAAAATCATACCGATAAGGTAGTACGCGATCTACCTCTAGAATTAAAATTTAATTAAAAATTAAGGGTTAAATTTGATCCCTCGACGCGACCAGTGACATCGATTCGCTATTCGAGGTTTTGGGAATTACTCCAGCGAACGGTTCTCGACCGCAAGAGAGTTAAATTTCGAATTCCCCCGAGGAGCGATTCCCATGGCGAAAATCATCTCGTTCCCCGGGTGTCCCGTTCCAGACACCCTCCAGGAGGACGCCAATTAGTCGACGCATAGTCTCGGGCTCGCCTCTCGCCAAGTTCTCATCGTTCGAACGCGACAGCGGGGAAAACAAGACCAGTAGCGATTCCCTGTTCTCATGCTCGTTTATCTATTAATAAACGTGTCCTTAACTGTTCCACCGGGTGCCTAGCTGAAACGCCGGGGCGCGGAGAGTCACGAAGGGAATTTCTCATTAAAAACAAGCAAAACGACCGAGCAGGAAGAAGCGCGGAGGCGCTGGCGGGCGGGTGGCCGGGCGGATGGCGGTACGGGTCGAGGAAGGGGGAGGGAGCAGGCGTTCTCCGTTCGTCGCGAGATTAGCCAACCTGGAAGAGGGCCGATGCCAGTGAACTCGGTTGGCCGGTCACTAACCAGGTAACCCACACTAGCAACAACGTCAACGTGCTATGCAGCGCCGGCAGCAGGCATCGGGTACCACCACCAGCGCCAGCAACGGTTACTATAGGCGGCTATAGGCTTTTTCAGCGTTACTCGCGATGGTCCCCGGCGTGCACCACCATGGAACCTAGATGTATCCGCGGGTAATTGCGCGCGAGAGATTCCTACTTGGCCTCCACCGTTCGATACAGCCTTCTGCCCAACCGTCGCGCCCTTTCTTCCGGGAAAGATAGCGCAATAAGCCTTCCAACCCGCTCACAGGGCTCCGGAGGGCAATTAATGCTCCCAGGGCGCGAGGGATGCTCCGTCAACTGGACACCAAGACATCACGATTCACATTTTCGACGAGAGTGGATTTTTTTGTTGAAACAGACCTTTTGGACGAATCTTGAAACCGTTCGAAGGTCACCTCTTAGCTAATGGGAATACTATTAACCCTTTGCACTCTTTCGATCACTTACTACTAACTCAAGCACAATTTCTTACGAAATAAATAGTAAATACTTCAAAGCAAACATATCTTTTCTTTTTACATTTTTTGCTTATGTATTCTGCTCTATATAATCACTTTAAAACAATAATATCGTTTCTTTAACAAACGATTCCAACGACCTCGCCACGTTAGCTGTTGGACGAAACTGAACCTTTCAAAGTGTTTCTCCTCGTTCAAAGGTCGGCTCAAATGTTCGATATCAGCCCGACGTAAGGGAAATAAAGCAAAGGAGCACGGACAGCGAACGATCGTGGCGCAAAACGAAAAGTTCGCCACGGACACTCTTAACCCTGTTTCCCCCTACATGCACGGGATTCTAGCTCACGGCGTGGAACGTAATATTAACGGCCTGTTGGGATATGCTGATAACGGTTACGAGGAAAAACAAGAGAACGTCGATCCCTGTGCGTGTCTTCCACTCGATTATCCGGAACTTTCGATCGTGATTGCGAGAGCCGATAGCTACCAGCGTTTGGTGGCCCATTTACGACCATGAGGCTTTTCCTTCGTTCCACGTAGGACGAACCGGAGGAGTTTGTGCAGGCGAATATGATGGATGGCCACGACGACGAGGAAGCTTCGAGACGTCGTTACAGAGCGCAAGAGGAACCGCTATTCCGTACGGGCGTTCACGTACGATCCAACGCGTGACGAGGATGGCTCGTGAGCGAGAGGGAGAAACAGAAGGGAAGGTGGGGGCAATGCTCCAGCGGAGAAGTCACGTTTCGTCACCGAATTACCTAATGCCGCTGCCCGAATCGTGTCGTTGGGTCACCGATGTCGAACTCTAGCGACCGACCAACGGAAACTGGTCTTCGATACCTCTAGTCGCCATTTTTCGTCCAAACGATCGACGAAAGCGTATAATTCATTCTCGAGTAGAACATTGACTTTAAGATTCCTAAAATTAGACACCCTTTTCGTCGTCTCGAAACTAATACTTCACCAGAGTTCACTAAACTTTAAACGATCCTCGCAATGGGCCGATAAGAATTCTCTGCTGGAATCGCGCTACTTTAAAGCCGAAGTTTCGTAAATTTAGCGTGTTTCAAGTCACGATTCTGAAAATTTCATTACCGAAGTTTCGTGTAAACTTTCCGTCCCCCGGAAGCGACAGAAATTCTATAACATTAAAGGCAATTAAATTTCATGACTCTCGAGTAACAGAGCGACAATTTAGAATATTACGCGCACGTACGATTTGTTGTTCTCCCTTAACTTTCGCACGATAAAACGCTTGATCGCTAACCTCTTAACCTCTTAAGATTTTCCACCGTGAAACTAGAAAAATTAATTCTCAAGTTGAGACGCCGAGGAAAATAAATTTGGACAGGATTTGTGAATTTTAACAAGCTTGCAAAAATAAGGTCATGCAGTTTACACTGGTTTAAAAATCAAGATTTTAGTCTCGCAGAAAATTGCACGAACGCGTTAAAAGTCAAAAATATTTTCGTAAGGTGGTAGAAAATAAATTTCCGGACCGGAGTATACAAAGAAACGATTAACCCAGATCTTCGACCGACCATCGATAATTACAGAATTTAACAACTCTAACAAAGCGAAGATTAACAACTGAAATGTTTTATTCAATGATTTCGTTACGTGCGTAATCCTTTTCGAATTGATGAAATTTTAATCGGCGTCCAGTCCATTCAGAAAGATACACGCCTTTCGATTCGAGGCCCGTATCGGCTTATGATTCTCACTATCCAATTAATCTCCTCGGCCACTCGTAGAATTTTGTAAGTTCCTTTTCTAGCTCGTTAACGTCCCACAAACCTAATCTAGATTCAGCGCTAATGTTCAATGTAAACGTTCGCGTACGTGTCCCTCTAGCTATACCCCATCTGTTCCCAATCATCTTTTTCTGATCTCTGTCGTCCTACAATTAAGTTCCAAACTACGTTCCTGTCAAGTTTACTTCAAATTTAAACTAAATAGGGACAGACATTTTTCAGTTTAAAATCAAATTAAGCAAATTGAAAATTTCCACAATTAGACTAAACATTACCATTATACGGCTTCCTGAATTTTCTTCGAATTGTCCATGCCTACGATCGTCTAAAAAATTTGAATCAGCGGAAAATAATTTTTCCCCGACCGTGACAGCGAGTAATAATGATAATGGTGTACCGGGGCGGGTCCACCGAATATTTCCTGGTCGTGGCAGGAATTCGAGAACGTGTTCAGAAGTTCACGGTCACCTTGGAAAGCACCATGAAGGTGTATTACGAAACGGTGGCGTGGCTCGCGTGTGCACGGACCTTCTCCTCCATCGGACGAGGATGCAACGATACGTTTTCCAGGGCGAGAAAGAGGCGGACGGAGGCCTGGGCGCGTTGGTGGGGCCTGCAGTTTGTTGCCCGGTGACCGAGTTCATCGCCTCCTCGTTGCCGATGCCCCGAAATCGAGAATCTTCGAGAAGCGCCGTAGCCGCTCGACGAGACTCGCTTTTTCATCGAAAGCTGTCCGCGTCGAGGAAATCGAAAAAAAGAAAAGAAAAGAGCGGAGAAAAATAAGGAACCGATCGGGTCTGGGGGAGGGGTGGATGGAGGGAGGGGGAGGGGGGAGCACGCGTCGGGCAAGAATGCCCACGGAAGCAAAATGGGCGATCGCGAAGGCACACCGGCGTTACCATTTCGTAACGGTACACACAGCTGCGCCTTGCACTTGGCGCTTCGTGAACCACGGTGCATTTGGAAAATTCGAGATCAGAATGGCCGGCGTGTGCCATTCCTCCGCCACGCTACAATGACCGTTCCGGAAACTTATCCTCGCGAAGACCGCGTGGGTGGTCAGAGCTTCGCTTATTTGGCCGCACTGCGACCGGGTTAGCCTCGAACTAGTCGCGAACCGTCTTTAACCGAATTCTTTTACCGAACCTGTGGAAATCTGAAACGCCTGGAACGTTCATCCGGCGAGAATCCAAGTTTTCGTCCTGGGTAGCTCGTATTAGAAAAGTTCAGACGCTTCCGAGCATCGAGAATAACTCTGCGTAGTTACAGTTATGGACTATAAATTTATAGGCGATAACTTTGAGGAATCTGTCTCTACTGGGAACCGAGCATGAAACTTGTAATCCAACGTATTAACAATATAATGTATTTCAACGGTAGTTTCTAAGTATTACGCGGCTCGCGACGAGAGTTCTGAGACCTGATGGAGAGACGGCGCTAGGCGAGGCCATTTTCGAATAAGCTAATAAATTAATAAAGGAATCGTCGTCCTGTGTTCGAGGTTGGAAGAGGGTGTTAAAGATTACGATTAGTGTACTGTTTTAATATTACAAGTGTAACGTACAGAATTCTTATATAAATATAAGATTGTATATAATATAAGGCGACCTTAGTAACTAGGTAAAACGAGAAGTGATATTTGACAATTTTTTTACAGCATAAGGGTTTCATGGAACCTTTCGCCACTTTCCACATATATTCTCTAACATTTCAAGATACAAATATATTTTTTTCTTGGATGAAATAATAAATGTTACTCCTTATGTGCAGTCACATTTTGTTCATAACAGTCCTACGCGTCGTATGAACTAACATCCTTCGTAATAATAATTATTTAAACTATGTTTGCTGCATAATTTTTGTGTTCAGAGCCGTGCATCTTCGACAATTTTGCATTTTTTAAGGAGGACTTTAGTTCATAGGAAAATGTACACCGATCAACGCCATCGACATAAAGAATAACGTTAATAAACGTAACGAAAAACAAATATTTATATATCGAAATGTTAAAAAATATACGTGGACAGTGGTGAAAAGTTCCATCAAACTCTTATGCTGTGAAAAAAATTGTCAAGTATAGCTTCTCGTTTTACCATTTTACATGAGTCTCCCCACTTATTTGGTACACACACGTGCGCAAATTTGGCCAGTAAAAGGCGCTATTCGCAATAGAGAGGGAAGAATTTTTCTGGCCACCTCGAAATCGCTTGAATCGAACACGAAATGCACGGTTTAACGATCCATTCGCCAATCGTGCGTCCCGTTGGCGTCGAAGATTAAACGGCCATCAGACAACGACCGTGAACTCTCTTCTCCGCCTGGCCTTTACAATTTTTGTCTGTCAATCCTTGGACACGTCCGTCTTGCTAGTTAGCGATCGCTTAAGAGGAAGTCGATCTCGTCCAGAAAACGAGAAAAAATATTCTAAAGGCAATAACTGTCTTATTCCACTTCGATCCCATTAACGCCTACCTAGTAATTACACGCGTTCGAAGTAAATATTTCGACGTTGATTTTGCAACGATCCGAAACGATTTCTTTATCGAGAATTTAATTTTCGCGCAGCATTCGATCATTAACGATTTCTACATCGAGTACGGTCGGTTCGTTCGCGTGAATATTCAATATGGATATCATGCGATGGTTCTGCATAAATTCGATTTGTCGATTCTTTACGTTTATTCCGATTTACTGTGTAAATTTATTCCGTTGAACAGTTCCGTTCGATGAATGTTCCGTCCACCCTTTCACCCTCTATTACAAAATTAATTACATAAAAAAAGGATCCATCCTTTTACTCGACACGTTATGTCTCCGCGAACTTGAACTTCGTTTCGTTACGGGGGACGAAGAGGCTAAAATAAGAGCGTTGGACGCCCTGTTCCTCGATAAATTTCTTTAAATTGACGCTACCGTATTTTTCGCGCGTTGGATTATTTACATTTACGTACTCTGTCGATAGAGCGAGACAGATCGAGTGTCAGTGTCCTCGATGCCGTCACCGAGTAGGTGGTGAACTTCTTCGTGTCCCACCTTACGTCGCACGTACGTAAGAACACGTCATCCTTTCCACAACCTGCGTGTCGTTTACCGACTCGCTGCACGTTGCGCTCTTTGACTGCAACCAGCCACGATTGAATCACTGCTTAACAAAAACAGGTAAGTGCATCGACACCGCGATCAACGAGCTATCACGTTTACAATGTTGCTACGATTAAACGCGTTTTCCCCTCGAACCATCCATATTCCTGGATAAATACCAGATTTACTCACTGGAAGACCAAACATCGAAATCGTAACATTTTAATGTAAATAGCCAAGGACAAAGGTTTTTCTTTATATTAAAATTTTGGAAAATGTTTTATCGAACACGCTCGTTGAATTGCAACCCTCTCGTGTACGTTGTTTGAAATTTCACATACCCGGTTGGTTCTGGAGATTAAATTCCCTTTCGGTAAATACCAGCGTCACGATATTCGAGCGTATCGCGGCGGTGATCGAACAATATTAATATTAACAGGCGTTCGAGCCTGGACTCTCAGTCCGGGACATTAAGCAAATGATAATTACCATTCGGGTGTAACTCGACGTAATTTCCATGAATAACGAGCCCAGGCACGCGCGATCGCGATCAAATTTGAGCGAAACCATAACGAAACTACCTTTCATTATCGTGATCGATCGAAACTCCGAGGCAAACAATACGTAATTATTTATTATTACCACTTGCAACATTCGAAATACAAAAAACAAAAAGAATAAAAAGGTTCTTTACTTCCAATCCTATTAATATTCTTAAAATATTCGTATTTTTAAGCGAAGACGTAGACTCGGAAATATTAAAAAAAGAGGCTAGTTATTTTTCAATTTCCCAAAGAATTGTTTAAAAATCGTTATCAAGTACCAAACGAAAAAAAGAAAAACAGTAATCAAAAGAGAAATTAGTTCTCGGATATTGTTCTGGATGCAGTTCGATCGTTTCGTGGATTATTTTTCGCGGCTGGATCTTTCGTTATCTAGATCCCCGCTAGTTTCACGGGTTCACTGGACCCCGCAATGGGCAAGATAACTGAATCTGCATCCCACTTTTCACGGCGCGCCACGATACTCGAGTAACCGCATTTGGACGGTTGCATCCCAGGAAAGTTTCGAGCGAACACTATTTTAATGCTCGACCAGTCTTACCGGTCAACGAGAAATATGAACTGTATCGCTATAGTTCAGTGAACCGCGGCCGAATACTACTACGCGGCGTAGATCCCCGGTGCCTGGGTAAATCGCGATCGCGAGCAACGCAGCAACGTTTCCTCCCGTTGCAAACGCGATTTATGGCTGAGCGTTAACCGAGTCGAATATAATAATCGAATAAGTTATGGTCGGTCCATGGCTGCGCCCGTAAACCAAACGCGAGCCTAACGTTCCCGGTCGAAGAGACGCGAGTTGTGCGTGGCTTCGCGACTTATCTCGATCGCGATCGCCATTAACAACTGCAATTCGTTCTTTGCAACTCTCTAACTTGCTCTCTCTTCTTTTCCACGACGTCTCGGATGTGATCAAAGTTTCGGTTAGAAACGATTTTTTAAATCGTATAAATGTAAGTTGGATGGAGGGACAATTTTTTGGAACTTTCTGGCCACTACTAAACCTCGCAGAGACCATACGTTGAGTCATAGAGGGTTAATTTTGAATATAAGGTACTTTCAAAGGCGGAGTTTCCTTTTAATCTTGCAGAATTTTCTTGAGAAGTGAAATATCTTGCAATTTGCTAGACACGATACAACTTTTTAGAAGACAAATATAAATTAACTCAAAGGAGGTTAATTCTGAACACAAGTCTTAAACGCCTGAAAGTTTCCTACTAACGACTCACCCTTGCAGAAGTAAAATATAACTTCAGTCATAGGGGGTTAATCGTACCCACAGAGCACTTTCGCAAAATGGAGTTTCATAAGCATTACAAAACTTTAGTAGCAATCTAAATACATTACAATATTCTACCTACAACCTAACCTTGCAGAAGCCAAATATAAGATGACTCAAAGGGGGTAAATAGTGACTATGAAGTACTTCCACAAAATGGCGTTCCAATTTTCCGGTTTAATTCTACGCAACTTCCAGAGGAGCCTAAAATATCTCTGTTGTTTGTTACCCACGACCTAACCACGCCATCGACGGTTCCAAAAGCGTGCCTAACAGGCGCAACCGTAAGGCGTCGGTTCTGTATCGCGGGTCTGCGAGGACAATGCACGGGTTGAGTCGGTACAGCGTCGGTCAGTGGCCGTGTGCCTTGGACGGTTACGTATCACGTATTCACAACGCGAACTTCTCTTTGATCGGTCATCGGCACGACCCTCGGCCAGCAGCGTGCACACACGCAAAGTACTTGTCTCTAGGTGCACGCACGCGCGCTCGCGCGGGTAGTTAGAGGGAACAGGGAGAAGGGGGGAAAACGCCTGCACACGTTTGTCGACGGCACGCTTGTTCCCCGTGCATTAGACGATCATCGTTGTACCCGAGGAACGAAAACCCGACCAGGATCGCTATCCTGGCTATGGATGCTTGCCTGGATCGATGTCTGATCGATGGCGGCTCGATGAATCGTATCAGAGGCGAACGATCGGGGTCCACGAACGCGGATGGCACTCAACGATCTCTATCTACGGGTAGAGATTAATTTTAGAAACGATCGTCGTGTCTTCGAGGCGTCTGCCCCGGTAATTAGTCACGAGTCGACCGAAGTAGATCAGGGTCAAAAGTAACGAGTCGAATGTTCTTGGATCTATCATAGTAATTTATGGGACGAACAAATCGATCCTCTAGCAACGTTGTAACCCATGATGCAAATGAATATTTTCAGACTCGACAAGCTTCCTTTTTGGTTCGAGTAGTAAACGGAGGAAGCTGAATCGTGGACCTGCGGTGGAATTTCGGTGGACCTTTTTTCGAATCGTACAGTTCAGAAACCGATCTCTGAAATGGATCTTCGCGCTTGGAATAAAGATTAAATATCGAAGTTTGATTTAAATTTCTCCGTAGAAGGAATAGCCTCGAACAAGAATAGATTTACTTTACGAATACCTCGTGAATATAAAAATGTGTTGATTTTTAATACGTAAGACTCGATGACCAGTAGCCTCGCGATTGCGAAACTTGTCATCGAGAATTGCAACGAGTCAGACACGTTATTATACGACAAGGGGTTAATCATAGAATTCCAATACTTCCAACCCCGAAATGCAAAACCCGATGGATCGATACTATGGTCTACGATGGTAGTCGAATGCCAAGCATGGCGGAATGTAAATAAAGGAGCTCGGGCCCCCCGATTGGGAGTAACGTCCATTGCCGAAAGTAAGTTTCGTTCGAGTAAAAGTGAGGCGATAAACGCGTGGCCCGCGGAGCGAAAGATCGACCGGGGATCGCGTCCACGGTGCCCGCCGCATAGAACCGGAAACGGTAAACGGCTCCCCCATCGGCATTCTTCCGCGAGCGTAATTGTTCGTCCCATTACGTTTAACTGTGAAACGCTAGACCCCAATTGGGCCAATCGTACGGGCCACCGAACACGCAGAACAACGGGCCCGTCCTCGATAAGATCGAACAACCGGCGTCGTGCCCTGGCTCCGGTGGATCTTTCGTATCGCGGCTCGAAAGTGGTTCTACCGGGGACTACTTTCGTTCTTAGGGAAACGGATGAAAGAGATTTCGACCACGCGAACGGGGGATCCCAGCACCTGTCGAATCGTCTCTAGTTCCGACGATTAAATTCGGTATGGTCGTCGAAATCTCCGTATTAGTCGAGAACTATATACTGATACGTAAATAGTGGATAGACAAAATACAACGATGGTGCCACGTGCACTGTTCGGGCTCTCGGTTTCGAACTGAACAAGGGACGAACATTCGTCCTAAAATTTGTGTCGTGCGAGCTAATGGAATATATGAACAACATCGTATCAGTATTATTTTTTTGATTGCAGAAGACCCCCTTAAATATAAGGATCAGACCGTTTAAACAGGCATAACTGGACCGAGCAATACGTATACCTTCGTTAATTTTACGAGTCGACGATATGCTTTTGCACGCATATCGTCGTTTGGCGATTCAAGATAGAAGGCACCCTCGAACGGAACTTGTTCTGATCGTTCCGAAAGAAAAGGACAATCACCGTGACGAATTGCCATCTAGGCGTGTTCCAAGTTTCGCGTATATCGGGGCTGAGAAGCGCGACGCGTCGAGTGGCAACGATCGACGTGCTAAGCGCCAGAAGCAACAAAGCCAACGGCCGAGGCTAGGTGAATCGCAACGCGGCGAACCTCGGCCGCTCCAGATCCGTCGCTCTAAATTCATAAGTACCGACAGCGTAATCGAGTCCAATCCGTGGATCGAATGGCCGGTCGGCTCGCGTGCCTGGAGTTCTACAACGAGCGTGAAAGGGGAAGAAGGCGCGGCGCGGCACCGCGGTAAACGTGTAACAGAGACGAACGGGCTCGAAGGGGAATACCAGCCGCGAGGAGGAGTGGGGACGCGAGATTCCCCGCTGCTGGAAGGGGAGGGAGGTTAGTGAACGCAACTGGACGTCGGTCACTCACCTCCAACCATATTGCTCCACATTCACGGAAGATAAAGGAGCGGAGGGGCGCGGCGGGGCGGGAGGGTTCTCGATGGAGGGAGGCACAGAGTTATGCATCGGCTGCGAGTGACCCGACTTATGTAATTGCGCGAAATTTCACTCGTCGTCCCTCTCATCCCCCCCTTCGCGTACCGGGCAATTAGAAGCCCGATGTACCGGCGAGTTAATTATTCACGCGATGGGGATCGACGACGCGACGATATTAATCTCTGCGTTTCGGGGTTGAAGACGCTTACGCGATGATCGAAGGTAATCGACGATCTACCGAGCGGCGAATCTGGGTGAGATTTTAGATAGACGGATTTATTATCCGAGATGCTATCCTTCGAGGAGAAAAACTCGCGTATACTGTTATTATTTTAATTTTCTTTCTGTCTGAAAAAGACGATATCGGATCTTTTATGCGTCGACTGTTTAACTAGCCCCGGCTCTTTCATCCTACTTTTCCATCAGCGACGTCGTCGATGTTACGTTTAAAGCCGGCTGTACTTTACTTTCGCGCGCACCGCGTAATTACTCTCTGTTAGGATACGTACGCTTTAGTACAATTTACGTAACGCGAACGTAATAATTGTTAACGCACGATAGTACGACGTGGAAGACGATTCATAACTTTATGTACAGGGCGAGGCACGAATTAGTCCACAGAATTTTTCTGCCCCTTTCGATGGTCTGACGAAAAAATATTTCCTATAGGGACTAATCGGTATTTCACCGGCAAGAAATTGCAGCTGCTTGACCCTTTGCACTACGGAGGCTTTTCTTCGATCTACTACTAACTCAAACACACTTCTTACGAAATAGATAGTAAATATCCAAGTAAACGTATCTTTCTTTACAATCTTTGCTTATGTATTTTGCCCATATAATCACTTTAAAACAATACTATCGTTTCCTTAGAGGGTACAGCCGAGTGCAGAGAGTTAAATTTACGTTCATCTGTTTACGTCTAAATAATATTCTGGCAATTTTTTTTTCAATGTTATTCGAAAAGTCATCGTGTGGCAGGTCGTTGAACTCGTTTGGACATCGCCTAGAATACTATCAATTTGTTTTTAAATTTAAAAAGGAACTGAAAAATTGTACCCAATTCGTACCTCCCTCTGTATAGATATATAAACATTTGTCTTAGAACGCGCAGATTCTACGACCAAGTTGAACACCAGAAATGGGATTAGATTCAATGTTACAGTCGACACTTGCACTGCTCGATTCGCTGCGTCTCTATAAGCGGATAGCAAGTGGATCTAGGTCGATACGATTCTGGTCGAAATTTCGTTGTACGATCGTATTTCCATGGACGCGACGATCATCGTTGCGTACTCCGGGGCCTACGACCGGCGAGAGTGTCGCGAAACAATACACAATGTGTGCATTTCTCCGCGGAGAAAGTATTCGCGTGTATCTGGAAAAGTCAGTCGTCGTTGCGTGACGAATACACCCGTAATATCGGGAACGGGACTGTCTTTCGAGAAACCGTGTCCTTTGTTTCTTGGGGAGACGATTCTCCAGTACGCCATTTTCAAAATGGTCGTTCGATCGTGACACGACGCAACCCATTTACGATCCATTCGACTTCCAATTTTCCGCGACGATCGTTTCCTCTGTAACCCGAAATCGTCGACTGCGTCTTATATAAATTGGCCCAACTTTCTTCGCGCCACTTTGTCGTCGATTCGCGACGCAACGAATTTCGCAACTACCGTAACAAAAGTTCGCTCGACTTTCCATCGCGACTCCTATGAGCAGAATGAAGATCGACGCCGGAGAATAATGGCGCTTGAGGTCCGTTCGAAGTGGGTCCCCGGGGCACAGAGCTCGAACGGACCGTTTCGTTACATAACGACGAAAGTAGGCAACCATGAATTTGGTTATTCGGTCAGCGGCGCAGTCCGGGGACCGATCGACGCCGCCTCGGGCCCCCGGCGTCGACGACTGGTGTCGCGAAAGTCGTTAAAAATAAACGAAAGAAAGGCAACGACGACGGGATTTTCTTTTTATCGATCGAAACTGAGAAAGAGCGTTCTCGACGTTTCTCTTTTACGACCCACTTTCTTCGATCGCGGACCTATCATCTACGACTGTTAATCATCAAGGAAACGGGCTAAATAATTCGATTCAGGGGCACGGTGAAAATATATGCTTCGAATTTAAAAGTTACGAAACATTCTCGGAGTGTCGTTTAATGGTAATTCCGAAATTATTTCTTTTAGAACAAATACTAAATGTGAAACTTGAATTACCAATAAAACAGCTGGCAATTTGTTGTGTTGCTCATTGTTAGTATCAAAGTCTCAACGTCACCCACGAACGTTCGATTGTCGACCATCAAACTTAAGTCTCTCCGTAGAAGAAATTCAAATCGTATCTTAGGTATAACAGTTCGATCTAGCGATCTGAAAGTCAAATTACCCTGGAAATCAGGGCTTTCCAGGATCCAGCATCTCCGAGTTCCATCCGATAGCCACCCGTTATCTTCGCTCGATCGGAATCGCACCGCCTACGTGCAATTCGAGAGTATTTCGTGTCTGTACGAGACCAAATACTCACGGTATCGCGTACTGTACTATCGACCGTAGAATTCAAACTCCTCGCGATGAATTCCAATCGCGGAAATACCAGATTTGAGACTCGAATTCCTAGCACAACAGGACACGTCCGATTTTCATATACAGGGTGAGGCACGAATTAGCTTCCACGATTTTTCAATCCCTTTCGATGATCTGACAAAAAAATGTTAAATTTAAAAACTGATTTTCTATTTTATTAACTATTTTTGACGTTGAAAGAAAAATTGCCATGAATCGATTGCTAGAATATTTGAAATCAGACGCACTGAGACGTAAACATTGCGAATGTTTTATTAATAGCATAATATTTATTCGATTTCGGAACTTGACCCACAAAAGAATACAAGTATATACAACCCTTGAGTCTTGATATAGGTCTACGTTAGTTTTTCGAATATCAAAACATAAATTCGAATCTGAAAAGTAACCATAAATCGGATTTACGATGCAGGAAAATTCCCAAGCGAAGGGAGTTCCCAGGCTGGTCGTCGCGGGATCGAAAACCGCAGGATCGACGGCAAAACTCGCGATCCTCCGCGGTTCGAACGATCGTAACCGAACGATCCTAGACGCGAGGATCGTCGGAAACGGCTATCGAGGCGTTGAAACGCCCCGGTGGAGCCACTTTTCATTCTTCGCTCGTTCCTCGCGATGCACCGGCGCACCGCACGATGCGTCGGGGTTCGTTGAACCCGACCTGACCCTCGCTATATCGATGCTAATGCGGGACCACGCCAACGCAGGACGGGGACCAACGGTGGACGGCCTATTGGCCGGGACGGTTGCTCGTTACCGCAACCGGGCCGCACGCGGTGCCTCGATCGGCGTGTTTCAGGCCTAACTGCCCGGAAGGGACCGACTCGGACGCCATCCTTTCGTCGGAACGGGAATGGCCAAGGCTGTAAATCTGCGAACCGAAGTGGCACTCACCGCGTTGGCTAGAAACGAAGACGTTCGCTCGGGACGCCTCGAGATTACGGGGCCCGTCCCGGCTGGAATTTTAGAGACAGTTTGACCGGCGCGTTTGACAGTTTGACTGCCGCGGCGCGTTCCAGCTCGTGAGAAACTCACCGGCTGACCCACGCGCTGGCTACGGGGATCGATTCTTCTTCGGGGCGTGTACGGGTGTTCCGAGCTAACGGAATCTCGCCGGTGAAATATTTCGTTTCGCCGCGTTATTAAAACCGGGGAGGTCGTTGGTCAACCACCGGGGGCCCGTAACGACCGCGAGAAACTGTCTCGGGAAGCAAATTAATCGCGATTCGGAACGGAGGAATCCGTTGATAATTAGTTGTTGCTTGTCAATGGGTATACCCGTGCAGAATGCTGCGGAGAAACCTGATACCGGGCCCCTCGGGCTAGGAAAATCGTTTACGGATCTCGGGACTCTGCGCGATGGGAAAAATCTATTCCGCGCGGAGTATCTCTGAACGTATCGTTCTTTTTTAAGCTTTATTTTCAGCGTGTAACGATCTAGAAACGTAACTGAATCGAAGAGAAATTTATATCGCTGGAAACCAAATCAATTTAACGGTGTCATTAAAATGTTGAAAGTAGACGAGCTCGCAGTAAGATTTTAAAAAAGCAGAAACGAGCTGTCAGATATTTATTAATCAGCATAATCGGTCGTGTCTATTTCCATCGATTATCTGGGATGCGGTACTATGAAAAATATATGTATGCTCGAAAGACTAATTTTGGAAGTATTTTCCCCCCTGATATCGACAGCCGTGGACCAATGGCTGATCTTAGTTTCGGTCTGTCTATTAAAAGAACAATTTTTAAACATGGAAAATAGATACTCGGGGAACAATAAAAACAGTTATTGGTTTCGTATACGTTGCGTGGATCGTAACTAACTACTTCTTAGTATCAGCTTGGCTCGTGAACGATGGGAATCTAGATCGTATCTTTAAAACGTATATATTACTTAAGTGACTCGTATACTTTTATTTATTCGCGAACCTCCCGTATTTTATACGTTCCCAACGATGGGATCAACGTCCGTAGACCTAGTGCCGAACGTTTCAGATCTCAATTCAGAATTATTTCCTCCAGAATATCTAAACACGCAACACGGTCGTTTAGGGTCTTGTACGTATCGAAAGGATAAATCTGCGCCGGATAAAAAGGAGATTTATCCAGAAAATTTCCAGAAAGAAGACCACGTGACGTTATTTATCTAATCCGATGATAAACGAAGATTGTTAACTGTTTTCGAAAAGAATATTTCAAGTAATATACGGTACTACCGGGAACGTAAGATTAATTATATCGAAATACTAAAATTAGCTACAATTTTTTACAACACGCAACGCTCGCGTTCACTTAGATATCAGAAACGTATTTAAGTAATAATTTTATCAGATTCGTATCAAATTTACGTTAATTATCCACTTTCTATTCATCGCTTCCTGTATAAAAATGTATGGAGAATAAATAAATAAATTTCTTCGCGAACGTTTCAGGAGTAATTTATCGCCGAGTCGCGCGGTATTTCGATATTTTCGAAAGAATATAGGAATGTGTATCGCGAAGCGCAACGGTCCTCTGCAGTTCTCCCAGCGGCGTAGCGCGCTCGCCTCTAACGATGCATCGACCTCTCTCCGGTCGTGGCATGTGCATCGGCTAGTGCACCGACGGATCTACAGTTAGGCGAACCGAATTCGCGACAATGAACGAGGAAGTCAGCCGCGGCTCACCGTCCGACCTATTTTTAGGACCGCGAGCGTGCAGGCCCGCGTAAATTTAAATGGCCCACCTTCTCGTTCCTTCCGCGCTCCGAGCTGTGATTCATCGACTTTTTGGAGAACGGAAATCGATCCCCTATTTTCGCCCGCCCGGGTGAACGCCCTCCTTAAAATCACGCGCCAGCATCGAGCATTCCGACCGATGCACTTTGCTCTCCTTCGAATTCGAATTTATTTCACACACGTAGGCATCCTTCGAAAACGTGCTTTTTGATCTCTGCACGAGAACGAAGGTAATTAGATTCGAGTTTAAATTAGAAAATAACTCTTGTTGTAATTTATAAGATGAGACTTTTTTATTTGCGTTGGAAAGACGTTCTCAAAGTAATTAATTCAAAATATGTAAATATACCATATTCAATGACGATTTTCTGAAGAACGAATCCTCGAATGAAAAATTTTTATTTTCCATTTTCAATTTGTTATTTCACGTAGAATAAACCTGTAGAAGAGAAACGAGAACAAGAGAAATTTCAATATTATTACACCCCATAAATGTAACACGAAATAATCGATGAAATTAATATAAACTGAAACTATCTTTTAGAACCAGTCAACCGGTTTTGATACAAGATTCCTAATAATTCTGTTATCGATTTCTACGAAAATTTGTTTGCAAACGCATCGTGGTTTCTTCCCCTGTTCTCACGTTTCTAATTCGGTTTCGTCTCGTTCTCGTCGATTCAGCCCAGGCCAAGTAGCCGCGAGCGTTTCGATCGGCTTCGTTACGTGTCCGTTGCTCGGCGTGCTCTCGATTCCGATTAACCCGCTTCGATCGATCCAGCACGACCGGTGTTCGATCTCGCCGATCCCACCCACGCGATCTGCTCGACTTCTCCTTTAAAGGGCACCTGCCGCTGCGATGAAAGCGAGTTTACGCAGATAACGCGAACAATATCGAGCAGCCAGAGATCATTGTATGCAAATCGCCCGTTCCTTTTCCTAGACGGAATTTCGCAATGCCATTTTCCACGTGGAAAAACGCGGTTTAATTAGACCGCGATACGTCGATCGCGGATCAAGAATCTCATATTCCCTTCGCGATTAATATCAACGAAATGTTCGCGAGATAATTAAATTTATAAAACGCGTTCGTTCAACAACTTCGTACGCGTGTATGATAACACGATAAAAACAAAATTGAAGATAAATATTTAACTTGTTTATTAAATTTAGTCGATTCTAATATAACAGAAACAAATACGCAAAAAAGTTTAGTTTTTAAGTTGATCCTTAAGTAGACTCTCAATCTCAACTGAATTATTTTAGTGTTGATTTTTACCAAATTGGTAAATGGAAATAAACTTTTCTTTGGAGCATTTAACAAATAATGGACTAACAGAGTACGGTATTAGTTTAAACTTGTGGAGGGCCCCAATAATCCACTCAAGGGTTAAGTAAATATTCAACGTTCTTCTCGCGAAAATGTAACTTCGTCGTAGAAAATCATTTGTCCCCGAAGAAGTTGGGGGAGATCTGAATTTTCTTGGTCCACGAAAGTTTTTCCAGAGAGATCTCGGAGAGACTTTCTCGAGACTGCGGACAATGCTCGATCCGGTCGATCGTGTAAAGTCAAAGGCAATCGCTTTCGAGCATTCCGGGCGCCAAAGGAAACTTAAACGTAGCTATTACGTTCGAAGACGACTGCCGTAACGTCGTTAACTGAGGCCAAGAACGATCCAAAGTACAGGGCCACCATATTCTTCGACCTCGTTCGGTCATCGGCACCATGGACGCTTCGACGTTCCTTCGAATTTTTTCTGATACCAGGCGGAAGCTGTTACAATGTTTCTCGGCTCATTCGGCGCGACATTCATGTACTGAATAATCTATGAGACGAAACGTTGGGATCGAATTGTCCAATTACGTTCGTTGTAATTTTTCAAAATATTTCCCTTAATCTTATAATTTCTTCGAGTCTACGTTATGATTTATCATTAAAATTCACCCTTCTAAGGTAATTTATTACTATTATTACTAATAGCCGTCTCGTGTAATCTTCTTTGCAGCCAAACGTAATTGGGGTTGGAAAGGGTTAATTACTTCCAAACCACAGTCTTCGGCTAAGATCGCCATCAATCTCCGTTACCGACACTTTGATCGCGGGCAGCCCGAAATAACGAATATAAAACGACCAGGCAAGAGCACGCGTTTCATCTAGTCCTAATTGCGGCCTCCTAGACGCGGACTAGACGACCGAAGTCGACGTTTGAATATTCATTACGCCGTCAATGAAGCGTCGCCTGCACTTTGTCGTCACGCCCAGCTCTTATGACAATCGACGCTCCGTACACACCCCAACGCTTCATTACTTTCAGTCGATGAAGCCTTCGTCAAGACAATGCAGTCTGATGTTTTTATCCCGCGCTAAGTATCTATCGTTCCATTAATTCTAATTTATATTCGATTAACCCTGCAATATTATACATTCCGTTCCGACCGTACTGAATTTTTTTCTCGAAAATGCGCAGGATTTCGGGGGTATGTCTATTCACCAAAAATGATTGTAATCGACCCCTGCAACTGAAAATAATTTTTTTAGAACGATTCGAAATGTTTTAATTTTGTCGAAAAATTCCACATCTCGAATTTTTTTCTAGAAAGTGAGTAGGATTTCAGGGGTATGTCTATTCACCAAAAATGATTGTAATCGACCCCTGCAACTGAAAATAATTTTTTTAAAACGATTCGAAATGTTTTAATTTTGTCGAAAAATTCCACATCTTCTCGAATTTTTTTCTAGAAAGTGAGTAGGATTTCGGGGGTATGTCTATTCACCAAAAATGATTGTAATCGACCCCTGCAACTGAAAATAATTTTTTTAGAACGATTTGAAATATTTTTTTTTCGCCGAAAAATTTGTCCACCTACCCGATTTTTTTTCTCGAAAGTGAGTAGGATTTCGAATATATGTCTATTCACCAAAAATGATTGTAATCGACCCCTGCAACTGAAAATAATTTTTTTAGAACGATTCGAAATGTTTTAATTTTGTCGAAAAATTCCACATCTCGAATTTTTTTCTAGAAAGTGAGTAGGATTTCAGGGATATGTCTATTCACCAAAAATGATTGTAATTGACCCCCGGAACCGAAAATAATTTTTCCAGAACGATTTGAAATTTTTTAATTTAATTGTTAATAACTTTTTAACGAAGCCTTCATCAACAGATTGGTATTCTTGATTTGCTGTCCGTGAGCCTGGTTCGTGATATTCAGGTTTGGGCCAAAATCTCCGCCACAAATCAGACGTGTTAATGTACGGGGAGGGGTTAAAAGAATATCAACAGATTTCAATAACCCTAACACATTAAATATCCTTTTTAACGCTCTAATTCTTTGAAACCTTGAATATTGTTCCCCTATTAACATACCCACATAGACTTTTACACATGTTATGCAACTGTATTATATCAAAGGGTGTAGAAACCCGTAAATAAGTAAATTATTATGCACGTATGTCCCCGTTTCTAAGTTGCTTTTGAAAACGTTGAAATCGAAATAATTTGCGGCAGCTTGCAATGTTCGCGAGGGATTCAGATAGCAATAGACGACACACCCGCTAGAGAGGACGCGCGGGTCCCATACGAATCGTAACGAAACCATTCGACGGTCCTTCCGGTTCGAAAGACCTTGACCAGCGTTCACCTACGTTGGCCCGGTATTTTCGACGCGATACACGCTCTCGACGGTGAACAACAACCGGGTCCGTTGACCCGTCGTCGAACATGGCGTCGTTCATGGCGTCGCGGAGGCGCGCGAAATAATTTGCGAATGATTCTGCGAAGCGGACAACGACTTGGACTCGGTGGCACCGTTTCGGCGAATACTGATACGGGCGACGGAAAAGAGGTCGACGACCAACGCGTTCCGTTCAGGGTCTCTTATCGTCGATCTGCGTCGTAGGTCTCGTTCGCGTCGAAATTTTTGGGCCCCCAAACTGGACCCAACGAGTCACTAACCTCTCCTGGATCGACCAATCGAAATCACACGCAAACAACTCGAAATAATTCATTTCATATATAAGCTTCGCGTCTCGAATGGTTTGCTATAAACGTTAAACGAATCTAGTAAAAATATATCAAAATTTGTCGATTTCTTTAACGTATCTTTCGCGAATTTCAGAGGTCGGATTAACAATCTCTTGTAATCTTTTATTTTAAGCACTATGTACAATTACAGGGTAGTTTAAGTGTGTGTTTGTACAAGAGTTGTTTGGTAAAATGGGCTACATCATGTAGTACTAATTGTTTTTTTGTGGGTCAAGTGGTGGAGGAGATCTGAATTTGTTTCGGAAAGTCACAGCAGATAGACAAATCTAAAGAGGTGCTATACGATATTATTTTAAATTCAATAAACGTGAAATTAAATAATAAATGAATAAATTAACGATGGCTACAGTTGCTTCAATCCATTTATCAAAAACAGTATATCTCTATTTATAATATCTGGGAATAGAATTTTCATATTCTTTGCGATCTTGCTTTTTCGTAACAATATTCTTCGTCGCGATTCCGCGTCGTCCACGACATCGCGTTTTCACGATTGCTATAAATTAATTTCGAAGGACAATGGTCAAAATTATTCGTGCCATTCACGCTTCGTTTGGAATCGTTCCAAAACGTCGCTTCTGCTTCGCCAAAAATCCACGAGCAATTTAAAACCCTTGATTTCGAGACTCTGGATCCTGCGATTAATTGAATTTAGATTCGCGTCGGAAATTTTCCAAACTACGCCGCTAGAGAATCGAAGACCATTATCGCGTGTCTGACTCTGTACGGACTAACGTTACCGAGGAAGTTGGTTTAATTTCCGGTTATAAAGTAGACATTCCTGCGTGTTCAGTTTCTACGATTAGAGCTGCCAGGAATCAGCATTCTAATCAGGGGTTAGAGTGGGAATTGTCTCCTGTACAAATCGCGGATTCGCGTGTCAGAAGCGTACAGTGAAAAGACAAAAGCCAAGAACGATATTACTTGTTGGTGGAGTGGGCCCTCTTGAATCGTAATCCAACTTGTCGAAACAACGTTTGTGCGACGAACGATTAAAAAAAACAATTATTTAACCCTTTTGACTCTGAGTCTATTCTTCCGTGAAAGGCGTGTTCAGGATGACGCAGAGTTCATAGAACCACGGATGACACAGAGTCTACGATAACGAGTGACGCGGTTCGCGAGAAATCGCGCGTAGATTAGAGTACAACATCCACCCAAAACACTGACCTTGCGAGTCCTCCGCCCCCGCGCGTCATGATAGCTTCTAGCGGGCGTTCTGGCCGCGTTAGGCGAACTTCGACGTCTTTCGACGTGGGCCAGTCATTCACGAAGGCGGTTCCGACATTGACGAGGTTTGGGCCCCGTTCTACGACGACGAGAGGAAAGGGGGGTCCATCGATAGGAAGGAAGAAATGAAAAAAAAAAAAATGTCCTCGCCCGAAGGTGTCACTGACTCCCGTACGTAGGTGATCGACCTCCATAGTCCCCACCTTGCCACGCTCCGCTGAGAACCTCCGTCCCTTGCCTTCTCCTTTTCTTCCTCTTTCTCTGGTTGGCACTGTTGCCCCTCTTTCCTTCAGGCGTCTGTGAACGCGTGCGGCAGTGACGTAACGCCGGTTATTCAACCTGGTTGGCTGACCAGTGACGAAATGCCAATACCCACGCTCGGCTTCGCGAAAGTTCCTTTTTTGCCCGGATCGCCCGCCATTGTTCGCCTCGAGGATCCACGGACGCCCGGAAATCGACGACAACGCGTGTGCTCCTCGGTGGCTTTTCCGCGGTACGGGTCACGATAGAGGTCACCGAGTCACGTGGGTTCGGACAATTTTTGGATCACCCGATGGAAAGTACTCGCGAAACGTCCTTGCGCGATAAATCCGTCGGTACGTCGAGGAGGATTACCGATCTCGCCTCTACGCGTGGGTTTGTTCGGTTTTTTTCCTGAATTCGAATGAGATTTGGATCGGGGCAACCTCGATCGAAATGTTTGTTGCGTTTCACGATTTTCCATATGCAAATTTTTAGAGAGTCTACGAGTGACGTAACGAGACAGCTGAGTTTCAGTAATGGAGGAGAGAAAGTCGCGCGGCGTCGACCGCCGTCTAATTCGAATCTAACGCGACAGAGGGGGCCAGGAGGTAAGGGGGTCAGCCTAAATCTACGGGGGGACTTAGCCCGAGCAACGAAAGTGTTTACTGTTTACAGGCGTTACTTTCGGGCTTTGCCACCGCGTCCCCGTGGCCTCGATCGTGGACGTTAGAAACGGCGAGTTAGAAAGAGTTGGAGCTAAACTTCCGCGTCGAATCTTTTTTTCTTTACGATCTCCAGCTCTGGACTATCTTTGTTCGTTATTTGCTCGCTTGGATTAGATTCGATACCATTTTTATTAGGTATTTTCTGAAACTGCCATTTTTAATGCAAACTGAAGGTTCTTAATTAATCTACCAGCTTCGTATTAACTTTTGCTAAGTTTTCTGTATGAAACGATACTACCTAAATCGTACTCTCGCTCATTTTATTTTATTAATATGAATATTCAAAAATTTTTTATTCCTGCGCGCTGAGGTTTCCTGTGTCCATTAAATGGAATGTTGTATATTGTAATTTTTACATAGTGGCACCAATTCTGATACAGCATAACGACGTCTTCATAAAATAAATCATTTGTTATTTATAAAAAAAAATATCCTCATGCGATCGAAGGTACGCGTTACCAAAAAACATCGAGAGGACATCGTTTACGTGAAATTTTGTATTCGTTGAAAGCAAGTTGCGTTTATTATTCGTATCAAAATGTTTATTTGAATCAACAGTCCTCGCCAGAAAAGTATATATAATAAATTTTGAAAATTGTATTATTTCATCCTGAATATTACGTACAATGATATATTTAAAATTGATTCACAGCCTGTGCATAAGTTTCTCTAGCAATTAACTGTACAATTTATATTAAAAAAATGTCTTGATACGATCGAAGGTATATTCAGTCGAACAGAGTATCGAAATTAAATCTGGGAACACAGTGGTCCACGAACGACGAGTAAACGTCGAAGGTGCTCGAAGTAATACGATTTTACGAAGCCTTCGGAAAGACCAGTTACCACTCGTAATTAATTAATAGAGTACGCGAACGTTCGATATCCGTGCTCCGTTTTCGATGACTCAGAAACGAGTCCGGGGGCCATTATCGCCCGACCGGCGCTAATAACATCGCGAATCTAGTCCCGGCAATCATTTTCCAACGCTCGACGGTAGCCTTCCGCGATCTCGCTTAAGGATTCACCGTTACGCTAATCAACGGCAAAAAGCACCATCGCCAGAGGTCTAGCAGGGAACTCCACTCACACGGTTTCCCCCTCTGTAGCTGCCCGCCCCCTCTGTCCCGCGTTTCTCGCCTCCCAGCGGGACCCTGAGAGATCGTAAACAATTTTCGTCCATCTGCTTTGCGGAACCCAACACGCCTACGTCACACGAGTTACACGCGTCGCGACGTGGGCAGACCGTCGACGAGGAACGTTCGCGAAAATACCTCCATTTACTTCGACGAAACTCTGCAAGGCTTGTGAAGTAGTCGAAGAATGAGGATAAGTCAAATTTAATGAAGTATTTGTAAGGTCTTTAATTGGTTTCAGCGAAATATTGCAGGATATATATGGCGGGCATAAATTAAGAATACGTAATTTTGTGTAACTACGAAAAGAAGAGTCTAGAGGGTGAAACCACCTTTGATAGACTCGAAGGTAGACCCCCTTTATCAATTTTAATAATATGAACATAATTTTTCTTAGCTACAGTAACCCAAGCGTAAGGGATGCAACTACCCCTTTAAAATCATTCCTGAAGCGACAAGACCCCTAGATTTTAACAAAAATCTCTTGACTCGTGGAACGAACCTGCTTAAAGGATTTTATAATTCAATCGTACTGATTTTAAAATCGATCCTCGAAGCAATACTGCACCAGTGTTCCATCAGGTGCTAGATGTTCGACGGAAGAATTATTTCAGGGGGTAGTTTTATCCTTCAAATTTCAATTGCTATAATACTAGTAAAAACTAAATAACCCCTCAGTTTCGAGCGCTCTGCAGATCCACAGGTTTAATAAGTATCGAGAAGGGGGTTGTTTCTCGAACGTTCCTCCGGGTTTCGAGGGCTCCGAGGGCGACGCTCGGAAACCGGTCCCGTTTTCGCGAGGACGTTGCTCGTGCACGTGCTCGAGCACGAGGACACTGGGCTCCGGTAAAGCCAAGTGCGTTGACACGGAATGTCCTCCGCGGAGGGCAGGGATGAGAGGAGCCATAGGTCACTCACCGCGGCGTGTGCAGCGTGTCGCGTCTTCTGCTCTGTTGTACGCGTGCGCGCGCGCTACGGTCTCGCATCCTTGACGCGTACACCGGCAGGATCCTAACGGCATCGCGGTTCGGGCCACACGTGCCAGGACCATCCAGCAACCGATCGAACTTTTCGCAACTCGGTTGCGTCACCGACAGAATTTTTATGAGAGCTCGACCGACCCGACGTTTCTTTGCTCCCAACTATTTGCACGACACGAAATTTTCGACAGGTAGATTTCTCACGAGGACAAATCCTCTCGAAATCCTCGGTACCTGTTCCTCCACGATTTCGCGATTCGTCACTTTCCCTCTTGTTTAAACAAACCGTACCTTTTTCCCGGCGAAACTGCGTATATAAAAATGGCGGGAACTAGAGATGAATTGTTTTCCATTTGGCATTAAAGGGGGAAAATTTGTGATATAGAGGGAAATTTTCGTAGTATTTTCACCGTATTGTAATTATAGTTTGAGCAAAAGAAATATGTAAATTTCGAGTATCGTTTTTCCATCTTTTTCAAACTTTTCATTTCTATACGTTACGTGACGTTATCAGAATTTATTATCTAATAATATCCTCATGCTTTTGTAATACTCTTTACTTGAGGGGGGTAACCACTGTGACTGCTGAGGATAAAAGCAATTTTTCTAATCAATGTTGAACGTCTTCGAAAGTACTCTTTTTGAACTACTTCCTCTAAAAATTTCTAGTAAAAATATTAATTATTATAGACCGCCATGAGAGGCCTCCGAAAATTTGTTGGAAACGAACGTTTAATCGAAACTCTTTACTTTTGATATCCAATTTCTGTAAAAGATGTTCCGTCCACCTGATTCGAGCTCGTGTATAAATATTGAATATTCACAACCCGCGATTACGGACGCTTTTGAAAGCAAAAAATGATTTTAACGTTATTTCAACTTGTTTTCAGTTGTACACGTCTGTTCGTAAATCTTCGAGCTGACTGTGCATGACTCTATAATTTAGTCTTAATAACAGCGTATCCGAGCCTTGCCTTTCACACCGTTTCATGTACGTATTTTCTTTTGAATCGTGTAATAAAGTAGTCCGAACGGTGCGATGCGCGCGAAAGTCCAGACCGTGGAGATCGCTGCAAGTAGATTCGGACGGTGCGGTGTCAGACGTTATAATTGGCGTGTAAAGTCGGTCGCGAATACTGTCGCGGCAGATTTTGCTTGGAAGGATCGTAGGACCAACAAGAAAATCCCTAGGTTCGAATCTGACTGGCCAATGGGATTTTGCGTAACGAGAGATTAAACTGCTCCGGTCAGGGATTACGGTTTTGCGGTGAACGCGATTCACTTGGGATATTTAATGTTAACGTTTTCGTGATCGTTTATCTCCTGAAATGCAAACAAAGTTATCAAGCTGATTCCTTTTAACTGCCCCCGTTATTTACAGTGAGTTTTTTTTACTTTCGAATTAACGAAGAAAGTGTGTAATTGCAAGTACAGAGCCAAATGCAACGCTGTATTTTTACTTTTGTTTGAAAGTTCACAATTTTAAAGGGTTCTAAATCCTGTTTAAAATGGTAATCTATAAGTTTGCCGATCATAAATTCTAATTAAAATCTAAACAGCTGAGATTAAATAAACGTTACTGTGTATTAGACGTTTCGACGCCCACGCAGTATTAAATTGGAGCAAACGCGTTGGGTGGATATCCTGATATTGACTAAATAAAATACTCGCATAAATTCCACTGTAAATTGGTAATATCATCCCACGCGAAGCATCGATACAGAACGGCTGTTCCACGACGAGAACATTGCCGATCATAACTGGACACTATCTATTTCTATGAGTTCTATTTAATCCTCTACAATATCGTACGACTCCTAGATCACGCACCCGTATAATCCCCTTTACAAAGGCTCGGTTTCATCGTCTTATCAATGCACGGGCATTATGGCTCTAAATCAATACTATTACTTAACATTGCTCGCGTCAGGAAACGTTATTGCTACTAAAACTTACCTATCGATTCGTGCTTCGTCAATTTCTATCCAATTTTTTTCACGAGCCAAAACTAGTCTAGGTTATGAAAGTTCGAAGTATCCTGTATAATCGTTCGTTTCTTGGATCGATAAAGGGGAGAAACCACTGTGACGGATTGAAAAAATCGAAATCTTTTATCTCTCTTCGATGCTTGGAGCTTTAAAAATGACTCGATAAAATATTAAAGTAAAATTCGCAGATATGACAAAGTTACAGAAGATTTAGTAGATTACAAAAGACCTCTCACGCTGGATCCTATTATGGTTATAACAATTAATATTTTTATATGAAATTTTTACAAGAAGTAGTTCAAGAAACGTACTTTCAGAAAACGTTAAACATTGATCAGGAAAAGTTTCATAATTACGGGCAAAAAATTCTTGAAAACCGCCTTTATTTTCAACCGTCCCGCGTCGGTTCAACAGACCCTCAGGAACGGTCGTTTCGCGAATGTTTCTCGAGAAGACGAAAAAAAAGTCTCGAACCAAAAAGCAGATATCGCAAGAGTACGGATCGAGGGTAATCGCAGATTAAACGAAGTGATTCTCGCCACTCTGGAGACCGCGTATCGTCGTGTTTGTGGGTCAGCCGCGTCGATCAGCGTCTCGCCAAAACAACCGCGCCGAAAGCGAGCCGCGGAACGAAACCAGGAAACAGAGTCCGGCAAAGTGGAACGTAAACGAGTCGGGGGCAACGACCGGGGCTCCTCTCGTCACCGTCGACCTGAAATTTCATTAAGGGCGTCGAGCCATTGCGCAAGCGATTAGGATCGTCACGGTGTTTACCGACAAGCCGCGCGCCCGGTGAACGGGACGGAATTCTACCGATCGGTATGTCGGGCCCACGGAGCCAATGGAAAATTTCCAACGCGCCAAACGAACCTTCGACGTCGGTTCCCCTTTCGATACTTCCTCGGGAAGCCGTCGATGATCGAGGACCAAAGAAATCCCGACCGATCGAAGCGATCCCCGACGTCTCGCGGGCATACATATACAGTAGATCTGTACGAATTGAAACAAGACAGGTTCGAAGCTCGTTCGAATGGATGAACGATCGAAAATAATCCGGGTTTCGTAAGACGCTTCGATTCGACGCAAATAGCAAGGCCATCCGGGTTCGTAGCCGTCGACGTTTCGCTGAGAAAGAAGATGGACGCGATATCGGTTCGTCGACAGCAGTATTGTTAGCGCAGTTTATTGTGAAGTATCGTCGTATCATCCTGGTTCTAAAGCTGAGTCTTTTTTGATCGATTTTCCTTGAACTTGTGCCTCTGGATCGGACTTTGCCTGGACAGGAATCATTGTACTCCGATGTCTATCGGATATCCGTGCTTCCGTTTTTTATTATTCGTTTTGGAATAATAGTGGAATATTTAGTTGCTTTTATTAATCGCTGGGGTTCGTATTGTTTTGGGAAAAGTAACTTTCGACGAAACAATCGACAAGTTTCATTTCAGCTATTCTAGTTAGGACAAAGTATAGATTATCGGTACAATTTCTCTTTAAAAAGACACTAACGTTCCCTTCAACCGTTTCAAACATGCGACAAATATCGAAACTATCCTACCTTTGCACGAATTTCTTCGATACTCACAAATCTGATGACCTGCTATTATAGTCATGCATGAAATTCATAGGGTGTCCAACACGAAGTCTTCAAACTTACAATGATGATTTATAACCCATCACGGTTTGCATTAGCGAACAACAACCACAGTGGATGAAACTGTCCTACTAGGATACTCAAATTCCATTTTGAATTCTCCTTTGACCAAAGGACTTCTTGAATTAGAATAAATTAATCTTAAACTCGAGGAGTATATCCTGCGAAATACCTGTTAAAATTCGAACCTAGGAAAGTGACAAAATACTTAACGCGTGTACGTAGTAAATCGAACGTTGCACACGTTGATTTTAATTTATAAGGCTCGACGACGAGTGAGTGGCCTCATAATTGTGAAACTTGACACGAAGAACTTGCGACGAGTCAGACGCGTCAGTGTATGGAAAGGGGTTAAATCGATCGGGTGAAAACAGCGTGGAGAGGATCGTTGGACGCGTGGGCAGGCGAGGAGGAGCTTCGAAGGTCCCCCGAATGGTCCACGTAACATTCTGTCGCTGATATAAGCGAGCATAAGCGCCGTCTCTAACGCGTGAAAGTAAGAGCCGTCGATGTGCGCCGGCCTTGATTCGGCTTGGGGTTACCGTCCGACATCCAGGACGGCCGAGGCCCGTTTGACGTTGCTCAACAACACGCTGGATATCGTAAAAGCGGCCGCCTCGCGAGCCACCGTGACGAAATTCCTGTTACTGACTCTGTTAGCGCCAGCCTTCGGAACCTTTAGAAGGGGACTGGTCGATATTCCTGCCGATCGTACGCTTTCCTTTCTTTCTAGCTTCGCTGGTGACAGTTTTCGACATCCTTCGTGATCCTTTTCGCTCGCAACTCCATGCGAAAATGTCAGTCAACAATGGCCACGCAACCCGACGAACGAGTCAGGGCGTGAACAGCTTCGAGACGTCTTCGTTGGCCTCTGACAGCGGAGTTGTGTCACCTTGTAACAACTCCGGTACTTAAAACCCCAGATGAAAGTACCAGGTGTAATTTCATAGCTCCTAAAGCCGCGGTTGCATAGTCTTTTTCGAGCATGCAAAGTATTCATACGAAATCGGGGACAGCATAGACGGTGCCGTTTTGCAATCGAGTAATCAGTTGTATTTGGAACTCCAGGTGAAAGTACGAATCGCGATTCAACGACACGCTTCGATCGACTTACGATATCAACAGTTTTGGACATCTCGCTTGGTCCCCGGATGGTTCTCGTAATAAATGTGAATTACGATAGTACGAGATAGGTCGAGTTAGGGTGTGACTGGTTCCGTTTCAGCGATCCGGGTGAGAGTGCAAGATGCGATTGCTCAGCTTCCCGCCAAAGTTTCGACTTCCAGCGCTAAGATTTCGGTCAACTTCGAGGGGCAACATTGGAGAATGTTTCGAAGCGTGTTGTAATTATTCAGGAATGTGTTCCACCTGCGACCGCAAGTAGCCAGACCGCAATCTCTGGTAAAACATCGACGCGTTACAACGATTAGGAAACAGTGTACGAGTTATTCGATCGTGGATGATTCATTAACGCGACAGATAGATCCGTGACGAAGTTGATCGTGGATGGTGGGTGGAAAAAATAATGGGTCAGTCAAGGACCTACTTCGCGGCCGAGCTGGGTTTCTTTCGGTATAAATCTCTTACCCATCGAGTCTGCTTTCGCGAGAATCTAAAAGGCTTCCTACGTACGCGCACCAGATTTGATATCCTAAGCCCGCTTAAGATGTAAAGAAGACTCTGAAATTCCAATCCTCGATTTCGCCCGGGGAAACGTTTGCTCGGAAGCTACGGGAGACGATCCGTCCACTTGACCGAGAATCAGACCCCTCCGACCTCGCTGTTGTACAATAATCCATCGATCTATTTTTACGTTTACGTCCATATCATAATACGATAATATTTTATGTTGACCAAAAGGGATCGCTATCACTCTGCAACAGCACATTAACCTTTGTTTATATAAATAGCGATTTCTTAATAGGAATTGTTTGGACCACTCGATCAAGCATGTGTATGTATAGCGATATGACACGACAGATAAGATATCACGTTTCGTTAATAAACTCGTCGAAACAGTTCGAAGACTCTTTAGCTTTAGCTCGCTTGCTGAAACAGTGCAAAACAGATTGTCTAGGTACGCTAAAAATAAATAGAAAAGGTATTCCCAATATATGTATACATTGATAGATAGAAGGAATTTCGCGAATGTATGTACAGGAAAAAGTTGTTCAGAATCTTATTTCCTATAACATATTTCAGAATCATCAAAATCGAAGTTGAGTTGCCCTAAAGTAAATAATTACCACGTTAATTTCTATCCTCTACTGTTAACGAGCCTCGAAAAGTTTCGCAGTCTGGATAAAAAAATCTCGACCGAAGCAACCTGTACGGCCGTCGATAAGGCGCGAAGCGACCCACTGAGCGTTTCGCCCGTTACGAGAAACTACGATATGACATAACTCGCCGGGTTGAGTCACCGCGAGGCGAACGCCAAGGGAATTTCGAGGAGGGAGAGAAAGAAGACGCCGGGAAAGAAATGTCGCCGTGAAGACGACGAGGTCGGAGCTGCTTTCTCCGTGGAAGAGCAGCCGGGCAGCAGGTAGCGGCGATCGAGAGTAAAAGCGGCCAACGAGCGAGGAGGAGAGCCGAGGCGCGCGAGCGAGAAGACAACGTCAGGGAGAAAGGTGAAAGCACTCTCACCTCGACACGTAGCCACCGAGGATCTTTTCGGTTTTTATATCGTACTCCGGCGAGAATACGATTCGGACGGCGCCTCGGGGACTTCGTCCCAGTTATGTAGTCGCCCGGGCGTCCCGGCGCGATTCATCATCCCCGTCGAGGCTCCAGGATCGTCCACGCGCCGACACGCGACACATCTTCTATACTCCACGCTACCCTAACGCGTCCAATAGACATTCTATCGAGGACGAATTCGTCCATTTTTTGTTTCTTTCACGAGTTTAGAGTCGCATCAACAACAGGTGTTATTAGCGACTATTATTGGCCCGATTTATCTGACTTGGTTGGAAACTTGCGGGGGAAAATTTATAGGATTAGCGAGGGTGGTGTCGCGGTCTTCATAGATTGTCTAAAATTTCGATGGTTTTGCAGAATAATAATAGTATGTCCTGGTACGAGGGTAAAGTGGTCGCCTCGGTGATGCTGTCCATGATTTTCAGGCCTCTTCTGACTTGATCGTACTTCCTACAACCGAGGGTGATGTGGTTGATAGTTGAAGGTGTACTGCATGTTTCACAGAGCCTGAGTTGACTGTTATTAAGGAGATGCGAGTGTGTTAATTTGGTGTATCCAGTTCTGATTCGGGTTATCGCCACTTGCTGCTTTCTATTGGATTTTGTATTTGTTGGGCTCGCTTTATATTTCCTCCATGTGTGATTCCAGTCCTGTTTCCACAATGATTTAATGTGTAGGGTTGACCTTCCGCATACAGGGTCGTCGATCTTGGAACCAAAAGTTTGGTAGAATTCAAACTAAAAATGTTTCTGCGGATTCCTGATGTCCCTTGCGAGCCCATTCTCGTCTTGTTCATCGTCTAATGTCAATTTAGGTACCAATGCTCGAATCAGTACTATACAGTGCGATGCATAACTACTGCACCACCCAATTTCTTCGATGTTTCGGGCTTCTGAGTTGCAATGCAAGAAAATTGGCTATACAGGGTGTTCGGCCACCCCTGGGTAAAATTGTAATGGGAGATTCTAGAGGCCGAAATAAGAGGAAAATCAAGGATACTAATTTGTTGATCGAGGCTTCGATGAAACTCGTCTTAAGAATCATTACTATTAATAAATGTTCTGATTTTCTGACTTCTTTTGTAATCTTGTAATTTACGCACGACGAACTAAAACTGTTGCAAAAAGAGGAACCTGTAACGATGGTTTAGTTTGCAGCGTTCTGGATCGAAAACAGCTTTGGAGACGACTCCAGTCCGCCCGGGGCAAGCTGCCCTTCCGGTACACAGCCGAGGAGCTGTTAGGCGATCCGTTGACCTTCGAGTTCCGGGTCAGGATGCGAAATCCAGTCGCTCAACCTCGAGAAATAAAAGTTCCACGGTCCCGGAACGACTCGATTATCGGCGACTGTCGGAATTGCGTCATCGTTCGCGATGACTGCCGGTAATCGTAACGAGTCGCCGCGATCGAGTCCCGGAAATCGCGTCATTTCGGGCGCATTATGTGGGACGCGGAGCAGCGAGTCTTGAATAGCGGCGAAGGGATAAAGAGACCTCGATAGCGGGCGTAGACCCCGCGAGCGGTTGTTGTGTAGTCATAGAACAACGGCCCTGAGCCTTTGTGAAGCGTTGCGAAACACAAGAGGCAGGCTGCCGCTGGTGCACGCTCGTATCTATTATTACGTGATTTTTTTATTTTCGCCCAGGCTCAGGGCCGCGGCGAGTGTAGCCTTCCATCGGGATCAGGTGTCCGGCTCGCGCCCACACGCCTCAACGGCTCGATTAAAATGGGATTACGCGGCGAGAGGCGCAACGATATCTCGACGTTCGCCAACGGGACGACAAAAGGATCTACTGACATCCTGGAACGAGACTGGACGAGCAAAAAAGGCTCTTACCGCCGATCCAAAGTGCTGTACCATTGTTACCAGCACCACCGACCATGATGGATGACTCGAACTAATCCCGATGATTCGGAACACGATCGTTGGGTGGAATAATTCCCGAGATACAACGATGTTATTGAACCGTAGACTAAATTCTACAAATATCTTAACTGAATTGTTGATTGCTACCAAATTGCTAAAATGAAAATCAACTTTCCCTTAATGCATTTAAAAAATAGTGAACTATTTGGAGGATTACACAAATTTTCAAATAATTACATTGATATGTATTGAGCCTTTGACTACGGTCGATTTTGACGCAAGCCCAAGTCGTGTGCGGAAAACTCGTATTGCCAGAAAGCTACGTTTCCCAAATGTCGCGCATACGTATGTCGAAAAGACCGCAAGAGGAGAACTCCGACGGACAAAGAAGTAAACTAAATTTAAACGGCTTCCGAAATAACGGGGTTGTGTGTCGTAGCACCGACATTTAGTTTAGAAGATAATAGAAGCGGAGGAACGAATCGACAGTAATTGTCGCTCAACAGGACACGACGCTCTGCTCCTGACAGATAAATGCCTTTATGTAACGCTGCCGGAGCTCTAGTCTGGGTAAAGAGAAGTAAACCGTTGCGCAATGACCCCGTTGCGCGTTTCGGCCAGGCCGGTGTTGGGAAACCCATCGAGTCGTTAAAAATGTGGGCCATCGTTACGTTCGTTTACTACGAAAACAAGCCAATACGCGAACCGATGACCCATTTGCCTTCGACGATTCCAGGATATCGTCGTGGACTCCAGTCTCGCGACGACCGCTAGTCCGAGGAGTGGGGGGACCTTTTGGCATTGAAAAGCCACGTGTCGCTACGCGTAGTCAATTATGCCAAAATTATACACGGGAAGTCTTCTTAAGAACCCATCGCGACGAACGAATAATTCTTTAGCCTACGTCTCGCTTCCGCGTCTTGTGCCAATAACAAGATAACGAATCTCGTTTGAAAATGTATAGATAAAAATCTAGTTCTAGAGAAAATAATGGCCTGGACTTTATATTTTTAATAATTAAACAAACACTTGCAAACAATTGCAGTAGGTACAGAAACGGTGAACGTTCCTAGTGAAACAGGTATGTAAATATCACTTTAGATTTCGTCATCCTTCAAAGAAGAAAAAAGTAATTCTTATATACTTCGTTCGAGCCTCCATTTCTGCACTATTATGGCGACCAACGGTACCTTTACCTCGACAAAAATTCTCTGCTTCGATATTCCCAATCTATCCTATTCGTTAAAAAAGAAAAAGTTATTGCAGTAGCGAAACGACCTAACGCAAAGACCTAACCCAAATGGAAGAATCCCTCCGGGATTAATTCGAGGAGTCCGAGTAATCTCGGAACAAGTTTCCGTCGAGTCGGGAAAGTTCATTCCGGGGAATCCCGAGGAAGGCGTGGGACGCGACGTATCGCAGGCCGTTTTCCTGCGCAAAGGCGCTGAACTTGGGAAACACCGAGGTAGACGCGCCGAACAGTGAATCGTTGAACGCTCGCAGCGCCATCGGGCAACGGTTCGCGGAAGTTCGTCGACGGGTACGCATCGGTTCGCGAACGCTAGGTGGCAGGTTGGCTGACCGTGGCAGCGGGCAATGTCAATGTCAACGAGCACGTGAGCCCCGCTCGAGGAAAAATCGATACGCCTCAGTGTCAAAGCTTTTCCCGGCGAAAAGGGGGTAGCTGCATCCGCGAAACGATCCCGGGAATATCCGAGGGATCGTCGACGATGCGATAAAATGTTTATTTACATCCTCTTCGCTCCTTCGACCTTAAACGGCGCCTCGTTCAGCCTCCTCCGTGTTTCTTCGTCGACCTCGTCCGTGAACGTATTTTCCTTAACGGCGTGGTCGAAACGTGTACTATTTCGATAGGAATATTAATTAATTACCCCATAATGCTGGGCTAGCTACTCGCTAAAGAGTGAATTTCATTATTTTGTTCGATGAAAATAACCTCTCGACGGATCAGCGATCTCGAATTGCGCGTGAAATACTCACTGTCACACCCTTGTCGGCCCGGGTCGTTCCATACGCCTTTAAAGGTGGATAGGATCGAACGCCACGTAAATTCGAACAAAGTAACCCCAAAATCTGTATCAAAAGTTGCAACGTCGACTGAATCGTCTCCTTGTACTCGATGTACCCGTGTATTCGTTTGCATTTCCCAACGTCGCTCATTCTCGAGCGCCAGTCTGCGATCGTGTCGACGTATCCGGGGTTAAGGGACACAGAGAAACCATTGAAAGGAATTGAGAAACGAACCTTTGATGCGCTGTTGGTGGCTCTGGGTGTTTTCCGTCTCAGCTACCGCTATGGTGGCCTCGCAGACCTCTATGGGGTTCAGGCTTCCGACGTGCTCCATATTCCGATCGACGATCTCGCTTTCGACCGGATCATCGGACGCCACGAACGCTGACATACCCGCACTAATGACAACGCGTCGGACACTGTTGGCGCTAATGGTAGACAGCGCGTACTCGAGGGTTGATGTCCATGAATGGGGAGGAGGGGTCGTTCGGGGGTGAGCAGGCGGCTGTTTGCGCAAGCGCCGATATACCCACGCGATTCGGACTGTTCTAAGTGACCCTTCTCGGATGGATACGCGTTCTCTTTTGTGTCCGCTTCCTGCGTAGGACTGATGACGCACGGGCTCTGTTTACCCTACCATTTTTATGATCCGGGTTTCAGAAGAGGTGCAAATCGACGGAATTATTCTAATCTCCGCGGTACGTTCCCGGAGAGCTAATGGTTCAGAGACTCGATCCCGTCCGTCAATACGTTGCGAGGACTACGAGAGCTCAGAGTCCCTATACTCCGTCCAGACGGGCCGGAAGAAATTAAAGAAAAACTCATTTGCATTGTACGAACAAATTTATAATGTAACCTTATCATCGAAATTTAGTTTGAATCGAACTCAAGTAGAAATACTTGAAAAAGTGCTACGAATTTAGTATTTTTAGTGATGTATACGCCAATGTCAATTTAAACTTTGTTCGACAAAATTCGATATAGCTAATATGAAGAATTTGTTTTGCGAGACAGTAAATAAAATAATTGTTCAAAATTGGATGAAACGTCAACGCGACACCACAGTCGAAACTGCTGTATTTATTACTACTTTCGAACGAAACACAGGTTGAATATTATTACAAATGTGTTATTAATAACTACGTAAAATTATTTGCGGTCTGCCTCGTCGAACGAAGTATAGAGCCCCAGACTCTAGACGGTGTTTTACAAACTTTTCCACGTTAAAATTTACAATGGACGTCGTAAACTTTAACCTGGAACTTGACTTTGACACAAAGCCGCCTATTTATACGGCGAGCCAACCTGATTTTGCGTGAGATTCGCGTTAATCGTTTAATCTGCGATTAATATTCAAATTACTTACGGGGTCGCGGGGTCACGGCATAAAGATCACCATCGACTTACCTGCAACAGAAAAACATTACAGGTTGTTAACGGTTGTATGCTATGCGTTAACATGAAATACATTATTAATAAGCAATCGACGCGTGGAAATCGTCCCGCATTTACGAACGTTTGTCTAGCCTCCCCTTCGCACGTAAATACGTCACCTGTGTTATCGATATTTTTGTTTCGTTCGCCATTGTGCCACAGAGTATACTTTTATATTCGCGTATACGAGCGGGGCGGATGACGTTGATGCGACCAAGAATAGATTCCACGAGGAACGAAATTTAGCGACAATGTGTACCGCGTGGAATAATTAAGATCTCCGTAGACGACGAAAACAATAATATCGTAGCACGTTTCACCCCTCCGAAATTTCATTTTACCGGTTATTTCGGAAACAGTTCCAGCGAAGCAGTAAATAACAGTTGAAACGAAAGGCTTAAATTACTCGTCGTTTCCTCGTGAAATTCCACGCGAAATCATAAATATCTATTCGATTCTCCCAAGACATCGTAGCGAGTACCGCTTACCTGGCAATTTGAATTTTAAGCACCCCATTATGAAATTAAGTATACAGCTTCGAACGAGGGTTGCTCGTCGTTTACGAGGCTTAAACCTCGTTCGGTTACCTTTACTTCGCCCCTTTACTTGTACCTGACCCTTCCCCCGTACCAGGTAGTCGACGAACCCTTTCGTCGTTTATGTTTCCCGCGCGCACCCGCGATTCGAAGATCCCGCGTAAATCCGGCCGCTCGAAATTGGTCCTTCTGGTATCTATTAGACGATAACGTTATCGGGAGGAATTCGCGCCTCCCGATACCGACCCACGAGTCGCGAATTTCCTGTTGTACCGACTCGCGGGACGGGATTCGCGAAAGGACAGTGGCGCCTCGCGGCGGAGCGTGCCGCAACCATTTCGCGATTGTCGCTCGCGTGCAAACGCACCCGTACGTTTATGGATTTACACGTGCGTGCAATTATAGGGACCCTAGATTTTATTCTCCATCCCATGTCGTATCATAGTTGATATGAACTTTTATGGAATCGTAAAATTAATTTAGGGGCGTTCGTTGACCCGTGATGCAACCCGAAAGACATCATCTGGACCGCCAGTTTCGACGTTTCAGAAACGACACTGTATGCTTCAAGATCAGGGATCCCAATTACAGAACGAAAATAATGTCTCTAACGAAATTTCGTCACTTTTGTCTAGCGTCAAGCTGTGTGTGAAAGGAAGTCGGATCGCGTCAAGTCTCATAGAATTCTTGAGAAAGGAAATCAGTTGCAGAACTCTAGATTATAGGATTTCAGGGAACCCCTGTTACAAAACTGTTAAACCAGTTTACGCCGAATCATAGTTTCCGACTACCGTCACTTCCCTCTAACAACGATTTCCGTGCGAAAAGATGTTAACTCGAATCGAGTCAAGTTCCACGAAACGTTAAGAGGGGATAAGTACGCGTAGAGGCGAAATTAGGCTATTGGATATGTCCACAAAAAAAAAACATCTGCGAATCCCATAAAAATAGTCTGAGCGAATATTACTTGGAATTGTTTTTATTGGATTTCCAATTAGGCACACAGTAGTAGGTTAACACCAATGAAAGAATGTTTTCCTGAATGGTCTCTAAATTAGACACTAATGGGTTATGAAGTAGCTCTTATAGCAGTTCTTGCAGTAGTTCTTATAGTACTTAACTTTTTTCTTACTTGATAACTATTCATATCCAAACACTGTTATTTTATTACTGATTTTAATGGATGAATTTTAGTAAACCTATTATTTTGAGTATGGAAGGTTCAACTGTTCATAGTTCTTACACGATACAAAGAAACGTCTACTAAACAACGTCGACCCATACCTCCACGAGCCTCTACTCGTTAAACAGTTAAAGGGTCAAGAGTTCTTGATGCATGGAGCGAGGGTGACAAAACAAGGAAGGTTTAAAAAGAAGTGTTTCAATGAGCGAAACAGCTAAAACGACACCGAGAATGCTATTAACCCTATGTTTAAATTGTGTTTTCGAAGCGATAATCGGGATCGTGCGTAAATTGGGTCGCAGAGAATCAATCGCATCACATAAGATATGAAGGGCTGACTAATTGGGAAATTACGAAAGAAACGAGTCGTAGGACTTCCAGATCGAAGGGATTTCAAAGTACCTCGATTCTCAAGCACGCCTAAATAACCTGAAGAAAAAGGATTCTCCGCCATTAGTCATTAAATACCATTAACGATTTTAAGTCACACATTTTTCCTAGCTTTGATCAGACTGTTTTAAAATACTCCTCGTCCATAATTCTGGCTGGAAATCGATAACTGCATACTAAAATTGGTTCTTTTCGATTGCCTGTATTTAAAATTACAATGAATTTTGATCAACCGTTTTTACTCTAAAATAAAGTGTGTCGTTTCCTGTGCAATATTCATACGGTAAAAAATGAAATCATTGTGATATCATTAGGAGAAATATGAACTACAAAAACAGATTTACAATAAGAATAGAAACCTCGAGTTCCCGAGTAAAAATAAACCCGTTTAAACAATTTCTATGGATAAATAACGTTTCAAAGATCCTCTAGGATTTACAAACTTAACGATCTAAAGTAAAATGATCGTAGATGGTAAAAAATTGGACATTTTCGCGTCTAAATCGCCGTTTTCGAACACTGTGTGGCGTGTCGTTTGTCACGAGAAAGACCCGAGAAAGGTCTGGCTCTCCCAACGGGATCGACCGTCGATGGAAACGCAAAATAGCTGCGCTTGAGAGACACTGCGGCAATGTATTCTCGAATGGAATAGAATCGTGATACGCGCGTGTTGGTGCACCTTGGAAACTCATCTACCTACCGGGTCGTTGACCGGGCGCTAAGGAAAGTGGGACGAAGCAAACAGCACTCAGCGTTAATGCGCGAAGGCCTTGAGGGATCACTGACGCATGCGTCCGCGCGTAAAGATCGAGAAGGACCGCCATATTGGTGAGACGAAGATCACAGCGAACGGCAAAACCGAGAGAGAGACGATATATCGAACGCGTCCTTTCCCTACGAACACGCGAGCGCGAGGAAACTAGGAAAAATCACGAATCGCCGCTGACGAACGATCTCCTCTCTGCCCCTCTGTGAATTTCTTCGCTCTCGTTATCCTTTGAAGAATTTCTCTCGCGTCCATGAAAGTCCTTTACCACGAAAACGCCGCGAGTAAGTGGCCGTGCACGTTGGTTTTATTGCTCGACTATTTTTCGAACCAAATTTCACCTCCACGACTCTTCACCGGCCATTTTGGATCACGTTGAACGGGACTTGGAACTAAATAGCGAGAAAACGAGCAGATGTAAACATTCGAATCTTTTTTCGTAGTAAGTCTCGGTCGAACATTTTTGTAATCGTTTTGGTTCCACTACTACTGAAATTTTTAGATTTGTTTTATCAATAAAGTCGTTGTGAATTTTAAGCATCTTTGATTTAGAGCAGTGCTCTTCAAAACGAGGTTTTACAATTCGAAGAGGAACGAGAGAATAATTTCAATACTTTTTGCTACTCTTATAATTTTGCACCTGCTTAATTTGGGACCGAAAATCGATCTCTGTTCTTCGCGTGTACATGCTTGCTACGTTCAAACAGTATATATGATCAATTATGAGTTGTGTTCCGCATGTTTCACAATTGGGTGGGTTCGACCTTTCCGTGAAGTGATTATGTGTTACTCTTGTGTGGCCTATTACGAGTCACGCTCGTGCGTATTGTACTTTTCCACGATTATTAAACGGTTGAGGCTATCTGTGATTTCATCTGTACCTATTCGCTACTTTCGTGGATTTCGAAATTCAGTAAGGAATTTTTTTCTCGAAAGTACGTGAGACTTGGAGAGTATGTGTAATGACCAAAAATAATTTTCGTCTTATTTTGGCCTCTAGAATCCTCCATTAAAATTTTTCCCAGCACTGGCTGAACACCCTGCATAAAATGTTTTCCCTGAAAACACCTGTTTAATTCGTGAAGCCCGTGAACTCAGGAGGAATCCGTGAAGCGACACGTGGCCTTCTAACGTCGAAAGCTTCCCCCATTCGTGCCCTGACCCCTTAATAACAGAGTGCTAATCTTTTAATACAGACTGTATTAAACGGCGCGACAACCTCGATTTACGGATCGCGATTCTTTCTCTCGCCTCCACGCGTCTCCGACAATTCACTCTTTTGATAAACTTCGATCGACCGGGAGGCGAAAAGAAATCGTCCGTGGCCAGCTCCAAGACGATCGAGAGAAAAAAAAAGCACACCGCGTGGTTTCGTCACGAACGAATTTGTGTACGTTCGTTGGTTTACATAAGGCCTCGTGGCGCGTCAGTTTCCGCAATTCGCTCCGACCGATTTAACCGCGTTGACGTAACGACGTCAACGCACTTTTAATCTCCGCGGGGCTGAAATTTATCGCGCGCGACCTTAAAATCGAATCGGCGTACGTCGTGCGTCACGTTTCGCGATTAAAAGCTTCGCCCCGTTCGCTCTAATTCCGTACGATCGACTCCGAATGCCCCATTTCCTCGACAACGATTCGATCGTGTTTTCGCCGTAGATCCGATCCGAAAACTGGTCCGCGACCGCTGGGACGCGCCAAAGGGTTCTTCAAAAATGCACGCGGGAATTTTTAACGAGCTTCGTTCCGGTAACAATTTTCAATGTTTCTTTATAGCGAGTATCTGTTTGCATTTGCATATTCTGTGGAGATTCCCGTGGGGATCTATGGCGTACGATTAGCGGATAAGGTGGCAGCTCTTTGTAGCGTATGTGAATTGGATTTGGCAGTAAAGTATACAGGGTGTTCGGCCAACGCTGCGAAAAATTTTAATGAGGGATTCTAGAGGCTGAAATAAGACGAAAATCAAGAGTACCAATTTGTTGATGGTGGCTTCGTTAAGAAGTTATTAACGTTTAAAGTTCCGCCAATACTGAATTTTTTTCTCGAAAGTGGGTAAGATTTCGGGAGTATGTCTATTCACCGAAAATGATTATAATTGACCCCCGCAACCGAAAATAATTTTTCCAGAACGATTTGAAACTTTTCAATTTCGCCGAAAAATTTAGGCACCTACCCCCTGTCGATTTTTCTTAAAAATTCCTTTTTCACTTTTAGTAATTTTGTTTGACGCCCTACAGAAAAGTTGTTTAATACTTTTTTGTAGGTACCCATGAGCTCTACTTCAGAAAAAAGTTTCATTCAAATATATTCACAATTGTAGGAGTTATGGCTGTTTGAAAATTGGACCATTTTTATGGGGTTTTTCTCATTTTGCGGGGTCAAGGATCAACTTTTCGAATATTTTTATAATTGCTACATATTTTACATTAAAATACGCGGCGTTTGGCTTTTTGAACATTAAAATCGTCCAATCCGTTCAGAAGTTATGACATTTCTGGCCAGAAATTATATTTTCAGTCTCAGATTGTATATTATTATTATTATTCCCATTTAGTAAAAACCCAAAACATCACGACTCTGAAGGAAATTAAAAGGGACGATTAAAATTAAAAAGGACGATATATATTTAAAAAAGTATGCAACGACGCGTTACCCAGGTATGTTTCTAAATTTTTTACCCCCGAAGAGGGTTAAAACCAGCAGTTGACTGAAAGGATAACAAAGCTTTTACGCCTGGAAGCGAGTCGTCCTAAAATACCAAAGAACGTATTACTCCTTCGACCGTTGCTTATCTTTCATTCGTTATTCAACACTTCGTACCCAAATGAGAATTTTAGCCATCCGTCTGTTTGAGTTCGACTTGTTTCGAGAACAAAGTCTTGTCCAAACCTCTTTGCACGTAATTTAGGGGTCTCAATTTGATCGCAAGGGAGGCAATACTCTGCACAGTTTGTTCCGAAAGTACCCAAACTTCTTTGGCTCGCATATAACACGATATTTCGGGGGCCTGTTACTCTATCGATAGAAGAAACTTTCTTTGGCATCAGGACACGTGTTACGCCTCGTACGCGTCGAAGGTATCCTTTTCAATAAATCCTCGTAGCTACGGTTATTCCGACCCAGATACGAAGTGGATGCCATTAATCACGATGTCACAAGTGACAGTACTACTTTCTTGACGCTCATCGAGAAATTACGACGGGGCAAAAAGTTAAGCCATCGGTACGTGCCACTTTTTAGCTTCAAAAGGTGCCGTAGCGCCCGGCCAACCGTGGTATCCGTGTGATTTATCATACCACTCTACGACCATTTTTTATTTCTCGTACCGCAAGAAACGTAGTTCGACAGGATATCGAACATCCCAAAGCGGGACACGCGACTCGAAAGGGACATCCTGAAATCACAGACGAGGAACGAAAGAAAATTGCTATCAATATATTTTCAAAAATGTTTCTTCCAAGAGGGAAGCCTCTCAAAAAATTTGTAAGAAGTATCAGAGACGACTCGTGCACTCCTTTGGATGTGTTTTCGATAACCGGTGGTGAAAGTTAAAGTTGCTGGGCGAAACGGTGTTGTTTTGATCCGAGTTCGGAAACTTTTGGAACAGACCGTGTAAATTCGGTTGCGAAACCGGAAGTCGAACGGATCCGCGGCGGCAATCCAGGACGACGACGACACGGCGTGGCTGGTGATGTCAATCGGTGCGCCTCTCGGAAAGTGAAAGCACGAGACGACGTCGTGTTGTAAACTTCATGGTTACACGACGCCGCGGGCTACGTTTCGGTACGCTCTTTCTCGCTCTCTTCTCCACGACGTTCAAAAAATCTGACCCGAAAGACTAGGGTTCGCCAGACCCTGCAAATTCTGTTGCCCAACAACCACATCAAAAATCACTATCTAGATATACATCTCGAATAGACGACTATTTATCCGTTACTGGTTACAGAAAAATAATAAGAAAATTTTTATAAACAACACAGATTAACCAGCATGAGTAAATTAACGATGAAAATCTTTCGCCGAAAGATAATCATTTGCTCGAGAAAACATTGTTAATGAGAACATACTAACATCAAAACGAGAAGATATAAAATTAGGAAATTTAACGTTTAAATTGTGATTTATAATAGAAGAACTGATCTTTTAATATCGACCGTTATCAAGAGTTTCGTATAATCGACTATTAAAAATCAGTATTATTTGTCCGAGTCCTAATAAAATGGCGCCCAGAGGCATGTGCTCCTTTTGCCCCTGCACCTTGGCACGATCCTGGTCGTTCGTATCAAGAACACTTTCCTTGAATACAGAGCGCATACAAAATGGGTTTAAGGCTATACACAGAATACCTAGCATTTTCGAGCGAGTGCAGAACTGAATGCTAAGACGCGAGTAACGTGTGTCGAGGCACAAGGCGATTCGAGAAGTTTGTTGACTTAGTCTCCAAAGCATCACGTACGCAATACGCACCTTAGAATTTCATATTTTACTTACGAAAAACTATCCGGTAGACAAAGTCGCCTTTAATTACTCGTTTCTAGAGCAACATTATTTCGATTCGTTAAACAAATGGCTTTGATGCTATTTTTAATTTATTAGAAAGTGAATATGAGAAACATCAATGCCCTGCAAGTAGAATATTCGACGAAACAGGTTTAACTATCGAAAATTCTAGCAACGGAAGGAAAAAAACCAGATTGGTTCGCTTACATCTGCAGAAAGAGGAAGTCTAGCTTGATTTTCGTCTTATTTTGGCCTCTAGAGTCTGCCATTAAAATTTTTCCCAAGTGTTAGAGCAATTGACCCTATTAAAAATTGAAAAAGTAAACTAGTAACTTACGCCATAATTCGCAGCGGTTTTCTATGTTCGGTAGTTGAAAAGAATTCTGTTGAGAGGTTTTCGAGTGAAATTGCTTTTGGTACACCGTGTAGACGGTGCGTGGCGTATGCACAGGCCGGTGCAGCACGCAATCGCGTGGCGTTACGCAAGGGAAGGAAGGCGAAACGGGTGCACGGAATCGAGGGTGTGCGAGCGAGTTGCGCTCGAGCGAAATGGCGGATCGATCGACGGATAACGGCGCCCCCTCCGCGAATAGAGAAAGCTCCTGCAATTTCGACGCTATTCTTTCCCTCCTTTTATACCGGTCGCTCTATTCCTGGCCCCCGGGTCGAAGACCCTGCGCGCGTTAATGAAATAGTTGCATAATGCGACGACTGATGAAACTCTTGCGTCTGAACTGATTCTGCTGACCGAGTGCATGCGTGCCCCGATTGTGCAAAGTGAAAACTGCACTCGAGCGGCTTCTGTATATTGACGCCGACCGTACAATGTTATTATTTTTTCGGCTTCAATTCGCCCCGATGGATCTCTTCTTCGCTCGCGAATCGAGCTTCTCCGCAGATTTCTGTCCTCGAGTCATCGTTAACAAAAATTAAATACGACTCGTTTGACACTAAAGAATTTTAAAAACTATAAAATCGTATCGAGGTGAACTTGATTGTCGAAGGGGTTAATTTACAGTACAGAAACGCGAAAAATAGTTCAATTATTTTTATCGCGCTACGAATTAATTCTGGCTAGCTGTACGCCAAGATCCTGGGACTTTTACTTTCTTCGGGCGTCTGTTCGTGTTTTCTGTCTGCCCGACTGCTCGCGGGATTGTTGTCGATGGGAAATTTGCAGTTTCTCTCGCCGTTTAAGTAACGCGTTCAGACATTCCACGGTAGCGAGTGGTTCGTGATTATTCCAACGAACGTTGTGCTAGATATCTAATTACCGAGTTCTCAAACTTGTATGTTCAGCACCTGTTTAATACTTCTTTACAAATTATATAAAACGATCAAAGCAGAAATGTCTGTCTCGCGAAAACCTGCGAGAGAAAATTTCTCTACCGATAGTAAATAATTCTAATTGGCGGTGATACTCGTTCCGAACGCGTCCAATAAAAATAGATGGAATTCGAAGGATTACGAGAGCTTCGTTAGAGGGAATGCAACGTTGCGTGAAATTCTAACGGGTGCACGAAAGTTGTCGTCAGCGAGAAAGCAAGAAAGTTCTGATTCGTAGGGCGACCGTGATTGGACGATTTCCGGAAATGGCTGCGCTAATTCGGCGAAATCGATGCTACGGGAACGCATAAACAGGAACAGGTGAGGAGGCGTGGAGACGGGGGGTTGCTACGTGGGATCTGTGTCGCGGTTGACTGGGTTAGGGATCGTTGGGAGTTCGTTGTCCCCGCGACCCGATACCAACGACCCCGGGGATTTCTAGGGTCGAACGAGCGAAATCGGGGAGGCGGAGAGCAATGGTATCTTTATTACGCTTCGAGATATCTGTCTTGCAATGCCGGGAAATTTAATACAAGTCGATTTCCTCGTTACTTTTATCGCTGAGATTCGAACCAACGCTCGATCGACGAGTTCAATGGATTTTACGCGGAACGACGATACGTTTCCCAGCAAAGACTGCGCGAAATAACTTGAATAATCGTCGGCTCAAACGAGAGTACTGTTTCAAACGAGCGGTATTCAATGGAATGCATCGATGGAGATTATATCGGGGATGTTTTTTTTATCGCTGTTTCAGAAATACGTCGATCTCGCTAAATTATTTCGATATCGTTCTAATCCTTATCGTTTCTTTTACGTCAGTTTATTACCCGTTCCGTGTATTTCGTAGAATTTATAATATTTAATTCCTCGAAGCACAGGAGGGTTGATTTCTCGCAGGTCAGCCACGTGTACCAACAGCGACAAACGTGTGGGAATAAAACGACACCCCTGGGAACGTCCAAGACAACCCTTCGTCCTTTGCCGAGGGAAGAAGAGGCGAAATAGTAAATCTATTTCGAGACCAAAGAAAGCGTGATTCGTCGCTCGAATCGATTTCCAGTGAGTCAGGTTCTTTCGATTCTTGCTCGACGTGCTCGACTCGGGGAACGAACACGACGTGAAAGAATAGTCAGAAGCGCGGCTAAATCAGTCGGAATTCATCCCCACTTGGAAAGAATACTAATCACATATATAAAAATACTTCTATTGTTGCTACAGCGAATACAATTTATTTCTTTCGTTCGAAGAATCCCACGATCGAGCTAAGGAACGACAAATTCCATACGCTCCCTGTTCGCAGATATCGTTTCTAAGTTATCTGTCGATCGAACAATGCGCGTAAAAAAAGAAAAAGAGCCACGGTGAAAGGAAGAATAATCGATGTATCGGTTTCCTAATTAAAGATGACCGTCGCTTGTCGTTGCCTGCAATTACGAACGATCGTGTAGCAACGAGGAAAAAAGGGGATAAAAAAATCAAAACGATCGCAACGGTGCGTGTCTCGTTTGTCGCCGACGAATTAGTCATCCGGTGATTAACCGTTAGAGGCGTATTTGCATATTGCACAAACCGCTGCCGGACGATAACTTAACGAGATGCAATGGGGGAGCCGTGCAACGAAACAAAAAAAAAAAAAAGAAAAAAGAAAAAAATCGCGAAACGGTTGCGTCGATTTCTCGACCGATCGCGAGGAGTTGGTCGCGGATCGGCGCCCGCGTCCTTCGAAACCGGAATCCAAGCAACAAGTGGTTCGTCGACATCGAACGAGGATAATCGTTCCGCGATCGCGCGTCATTTATTTTTTCCATTTTCTCGCTCCCCCGTGTCCCGCGAGAGAGTTTCGATCAACGCTTTCGATTAACACCGATTACTGTAATCGACGTTCACCCGGCGAAAGGTCCGACTTGGATCGGTTTTCCGAGGGACGCAGAAGATCAAGATTCATAGAACGATCACAAAATAGACGATGATCTGGAGCTGCGTTTTTTTAACCTTCATTTTCCACCCCTTTTGGCGGTCCAATGAAGCTCGAAGCTTTCTCGGCTTGGAAGAACCATCAGACTTTCTCAGTTTCAATTTTTTGCTATTTTTGATTCTAAAATCAACGTTATTTTTTACTAGGCCTGCACCTTCGATAGAGTTTATGTTGGATTGGAAAGGATCGTGGATCCGCGTTCAATTTTAACATAATTGGGATAAAAATATTCGTTAAGAGAATTCTGTGGTATTTCCAGGTGTTTGCAATATTCGTTTTTTAAAAAGATATTTTAAAGATTCCAAAGACGTAAGCTTGTAATTTCTTGGTACAAAATATAGTGGTAAATTCAGGATATTGAATCGAAACTATACATTTAAAATTTCTATGTGCAAGTTCGAGGATCTACATTTACTTGTATCAACTTTACCATTTCTTTCACATTATAGTAGCTATTAAACTAAAATGAATCTTTCGTATCGATGTCCTGAAATTATAAGCTATTTTAACTCGGCTGCTACTACAAAAGGAAATTTTGTAAACGCCTGGAAACACTACGAAAACTCTTCTAACGATAATTTTTATGTCATTGAAAATAAAAATTCTCACATTAAAAAAATAAACTATAAATTCCATCGAAGGCGCAGACTCAAGCGAGGATAAACTCATTACCAATCGAAAATTTTCCAGAATAGGGGCAAGAACACTTATTTGATTAAGTAATCGATTCTAGACTCGTGGTGCTTTCCATGGAGAAAAATCAGGTCGTGCAAAAACGTTCCTGACCATTGTGTCTCGAAATTTACGTCGAAATCGAAGGCGAAAAACGACAACTCGGAAACGGGAGTAGGCGGTTACGGCATCGCAAAAATGGTTCGCGTAGAGCTGGCGATCTTTTTTGGCCGCGTGTAAAGGAACACGCTACACGTAGCCGCGATTGCATTCACGTAGAAAGTAAATTAACGGCCTCGGTGAATGTGAAAGTCGCGCCATTTCGCACACTTTCCACGCCGAGTGCGTTAAACCCGGTTCGTGCTTTTGTAACGTTCCGCGCGAACTGTCGCGAACTCCGTTGCGTAACGCGCACGTTTCGCAGCTGCGCCGATCGTACCGCGAGATTGTTATTAATTATAGTTGTGTCGCGGCCTCAAGGACGCCCCCTTAGTCTCCCGCGGTTCGTTCACCCCGATATCCCGTTATCAGACAACGATCACGAGGCGCTTAGCTCTCGTTGTTATCGTTTCGACCGGTTTTGATACCGTTTCAACAAGTGCTTCACAGAGAAACTGTTCGTTTTCGTTTTTTTCGTCCACCTGTCCTTCATTTTTATTTCATTCAACGTGCGATGAACAATTCTACGCTTGAAAATAAGTCGAAAACATTATTTTAACACGTTCACTGTCCATGACCCGTATACGAGTCATAGTACCACGCCTTTGGATACGCCGTTAAGAGACCGGACAGTGAACGTGTTAACCCTTTGCACTCGTATACATTTTATTATCATACATACGTATTTACATTGGTGTTTCATTCTGGGGACCCTTGTTGCAATGTTTTCTTATAGTTTCTGCTCAAACGAAGTTTCTTATGAAAAATTTGTATACCCCGTTTTTTATTTATTTTTTCACGCGGAACGAAACTCCGTTGTCGTTGGCACCATGAATGTAACGCGACAAACCGGCATAAATATTTCGTCCCGTTCGGTCGAGGGCGATAAAAATGTTCGAAACAGTAAAAAGAAAGCGAATAATGTGCTCGTCTTGCACGTTTTCCGACGAAAAATCGATGATTTACGAGGCAGAAGGGTTCCTCGGGAGCGTCTCGGTAAATTCGATAACGGTAAAAAAGGGAAACAAAGCGGAGGAGGACCGTAACTGTACTTAAAAAGGGAAGGGTTTTCCGTGCATGGCAATATCGGTCAGTAAAAAAAAAAAGGGGTAAAGCCGTGGAGGACCGCTAACGGGTTTAAAAAGTACTCTTCGTCGTCGAGTCGCAAAGTCAATTTCTTTGGCTAATCCTTTGGCGAACAACGCGTACCCACGACGCGGCCGCTCGTAAACGCGTAAAGAGCAAAAGGATTAGAGGAAGTCGCGCTGCACCCTTTTTTATGCTCCTTTCCTTCCCCTATTTTTAACGCGCGAAAGCGGATTAACGAAAAGGCAGCGCGCATAAAAAGCAGTAAAACGTTTCGCTTTTTCTCTTTCTTTTTTTTGTCGCCGTACCGCGACGTTTCCGAGCCTCCCAATTTGGAAGTCACTGGAACGTGTCCCTTTTTTCCCCTCCTTGGCTTTTTGCCTGCGTTCGTTTTTGGCGCGACAACGTGTTTTTTTTCCTTCCTTTTTTTTTTTTATTGGCCCACTCGCCTCGAGAACCGAAAGGAACAACAACCGGGCGAGAAAGAAGTCGAGCATCGACTCGAGACTCGTGAAATATTGCCCAACGAAGACGGTTCGAGCGAGAGTGAAAGAGTTAATTGCTTTCTCCTTCTGGCCTGAGGATATTCGTTCGGACGCCATTACGTACCTGGCGCGTACGCGTTCCATCGAAACACGCTTTCATAACGCATTTTTTACGCTTTTCTATGGGTCCCCGCGCGAATTTCGGCGAAATTTATGGACGCGTGCTTTCGAAAGTTCGCCCGCGCAATTTTCGCCCGGCAAGTGTGTCGCGCCGAGAATAAAAGCATCAATTTTCCTCGTTGTTATGGCATCGTATGTTAAAATTCATCGTTTCGTAATTTGGTAAGCAAATACGGCATCGTTTCCATCGATCGTTCGGAAACTAGAAATACAATCGTACGTATGTGGCACGAATGAATTGGAAATCTATGATATCGTGTACAGGGGGAGCATTTTTTAGACTATCTGCATTATTGTGTAACTCTATGATGTTTCGTATTTGAATTGTATCGGTGCTACCGACAGGTATATAACGTACTAATATCGACGACGACTTATTTCCAGATCTGTTTGATACTGAGGAATCGATAATATCGACTCATAATTAACTATATCAGTGTGTTCACTCTTTTTAAGTTATTTTAGATTATTATCGCTAAGCTGGCAACATGATAGCGAAATGGTTAAATATCGTGGGTTACTATCGGTTTAAATTGTTTGTTTAAGAAAAAAATAATTAGTCCCCGATGAGGTTAAAATGTTAGTTATAAATAAACTTTAATATCTGTAAGCTTCTGAATAACATTACTATCGCGGGAGACATGTATCGCATCGTCGCGAAAAAAGTGACGCGATTAGAAAAACCTTAACTCTATGTTAAGGGAAAAGGGAAATATTAACCCTTAAGTGGATTATTGGGGCTCTCTGCAAGTTTAAACTAATAATTGTTTAATATATGTAAATGTAATTATTTGAAAATTTATGTAATCTTCTATTAATTCATTATTTTTTAAATGCTTGAGAGGAAAGTTGATTCCCATTTAGAAATTTGGTAAAAATCAATATTAAGTAAAATAATTCAGTTGAGATTGGGAGTCCACATAAGGGTTAATCATGTTTCAATATCTATTGATCCGAATCAAGATTTCGTCTATTCGATCATCGTGAAAAGAATTCGATAATAAAACATTTGCATCCTTTCGAAAGAACACGTATTAGTCAAGATCAACACTAATCTGTACAGTGATCATTAGGAACAACAAAAAATTATAATCGATTCAAAAATAATTTCAACAAATTAAAAAATTTTAAAACACCCGTACATCGATGCAAAGGGACGGAGCCAGGCAGCGTGGTGGAAGATCCTGGAAACGTAATCAAAAGGTCCTCGAAAAATCCATATCCCTCTCCGCGAAAATCAACTACCATCGACGACATCGTCGACGTCCAAAAGGAAAGAGGAACTCGCAAGAATCACCGCAGAAAGTACGCCCCACCCCCATCCCCCCTCGTCCTCTCCGTCCTCCATTCGCATGACGCGCGAGGACTTCAGAAAAGGTTGAATTATCGAGGTAGAAAACGCGCTCCCAGTGGTCTAATCAGGCCGAGGAAAATGCGCGCGAAAAGTGACGCTCGTCGGTCGTAGTGGGGGAGATGGGGACGGAGGACGAGGAGGGGTGGTCGAAGAGTCGCTCGGATTGCGAGCGCCGAGGTCGCGGGGTCGTTGACCGGCGAGGGTAGCACTCACCCTAACTAGGCCAGCGGATCTCTCTTTCTCTTGCCTCCACTGTTCCTCTCTTAACCCCCTCCCCCTTTCCTACACACATACACACACACACACACGTGTAGCACAGAGCCAGTTCTCTCTCCCCACCATCGGCGAACACCGATTCTCCTACTCGCTCGTCCTCTCGCCGCCTCTCTCGGACGGTCCATGGTTCTGCTATTTTCGCGGGGGCCACTCGACACGGATATATACGGTCCGCCTACGTTTGGCGGGATAATTTACGTTATTGAGGCCGTTCCACCCTGTCCCCACCACGTAGCCCGTTCGAGCTGCCGGGTGGAAAGCTCGCAGCTTTTTCCTACCAATCCCCGCCATTCGTCCTCCCTATCTCCCTGCCGTCGCAGCCCCGAGGCTCCTCGGTCCACGCACCGCGGAGGATGAATTACGATAATTACTATCGCGAGGAAGCTTTTATCGGGCGGGAATATTCCCGTGAACGCGTGTTGCGCTTTGTGTCGTCGCGCACGTGCTCCCGTTAGGCTGACGCTACAAAGCACCGACGCCACGAACCCATTAAGACGCTCCAAAAGGGTCGACTTCTATGGGGTCACAGCCCCTTCGTTTCCATCGTTTCTATTACATTTCTTTATCGAGGGAGGAAACCGCCGTGACGGATTGAGAAAATTGAAATTTTTTTATCTCTTTTCAATGCTTGGAATTTCAAGAATAACCCCCTACAATTTTAATGAAAGATTCCAGAGGGTAAAATAAGACGAAAATCAAGAATACCAATTTGTTGATTTTCGTCCTATTTTGGCCTCTAGAATCGCCCATTAAAATTTTTCACAAAAGTGCCAAACACCCTGCATGTAACGCCGATAACGAACGTGTTGAAAATTCGAAACACCGTGCCACAAAATTTATGTTGCTTGGAATTAAATTTTTACCAAGCATCGAGCAAACGTGATTTCTTTGGGAGGGTTATTCCAAACTCGTTCTGGGGGACGCGATTCATCGATGACCGAGGGTAAACTTCTTTCTGATCACGACGCGGTTGCTGCCTGCAAAATTGGCAATTTCATACGTTCTAGCGATGGGATCCATTCAATGATGCACTCATTAATACCGATACGTATTGACTTTCAGACCATATTGACATATCGAAACAAGTCCTCGATATTGGCAAGATATACTTGTTGAAATTTCTTGCGGCATCGATACGATTCAAATACCAAGTATCGTGAGCCCTCGAGAAGACAACGACGTTCTAGTTTGGTATAATAATTGGACATTGTATAAATAACTTCGAACGAATGTTCGTCTAAACAATTAATGTTTGCGATAAATAAAAGTTTACCGGGACAGAAATTTGTCAGGAAATCTGTCTAATAGTAACGCGAGATCAAGAATTTTTATCGACGATCAGTTTGTATCGACCATCGTTTATTTTCGACTCCGAACAAATTCTAAGCAGGTATTAAACTTGACGTAATCGATACGTATCGATACGACAGTCGCGTGTTCAATAAGTCTCGAGCCTGTTGGTAATCATTTCATTCAATAAATTGATACAAGAGAATCGATCTATGACGTCAATGTATCGATAGTATCTAAACACGACTCAGTCCCATTACTAATTAGGGTTAGGAGTAATTATAGAGAATCGTATACACTGATGAATACCAATGTCCATAAAGTGTTTCTTTGATGCTAAATTCAATTGTTATATTAATCATGGAGAATTCGTCGAAATCGAGTCGGATAACATTAAAAATGATAGTGTCTAACGGAGTTGTAGTTTTGCACTATCTTTCTGTATCTATTTGTATCGAATATTCATGAATTGCTACATAGACCGAAGCTTTTAAAGTAGCGTGCGTCTGAATAGAATAACGAATTCATTAGAGTATGAAATCCACTTATTTATTCTGACCAGGAAATTTGCTTTATGAATATATATTAAAAGGACGGTCTAGGAGAAAACTAGATTCGAACGTTATAATATTAAATTGGTTAAATTGTCCTTAATTTGTAAGATAATCAACCCTCATCAAAATGCAATTTTTCTCTTAACAGAAAAATCATTACTTTTCCATTTATTATATTTACTATTTTCCACGTTGTCTGGGTTTGCATTCGTCGTTTTCCCATAAAATAAAGTCACCCACGAACCTCAAGTTACCACAGAACATCATCTTTTCCAAATTATAAATGATAAAGAGAGCCGTTTCGATATTATTAAACTTCGTTTCGCAAAACGAAAGATCGTATATTGTCGATCGCTCGGTTTCCATGCTTCATCTAAACTGACAACTACGGATCTCGTTTTGTCCCACATTCCTGGTTCAATTCGAAAACCCCGGTTCACTCTGCATTGAAGGAATCAAGGACGGCCAGAATAAAGGAACAATGCGCGTCGTCGCGGTACGAAGAAATTCAATCGCGATCGGTCTACTTTTCGCCAGTTATACTCGGCGCGAATCCTTTCCGATGGCCAAGACACGAGCGGGCAAAAAGTTGTCGTCGAGTTTGGCACGCGTCTCCGCGATTTCGCGGGCGAATCGCGTCGAAACGTTTGGTCTAAAGCGGTAAGAGGCCAAAATTACTGAGCTTCCCAGAGGAGGAAGAGACAGCGGTGAAAAGCTGGGTTAGGGGATGCGTGTGGGGGTAGGGGGAGGGGTAGCTACGGTGTAGATATAATATCTGTAGCAAGGGGCGACAGGTTGGTGGAAATGCTATACTTAGCATCCGTCCAAGGGTGGGGGTAGCAATACCGGGGCTGGCTGGTGGGTCAGAGGTCGTTGCCCTAGGGGCTGCCAACCCTCTTACCCCGCGTGCCTCCCTTCGTCCGTAACCTGCTCCTCAACCGAGTTTCCGGGGGTTGACTGTGCGAGTAGTCGCGAAGCTTGTTCGAATTTCCGCAAAATACGCGTTATCGTTCGCTTCGTTCCCGCGTTGGCTCGATTCGGTTCGTTTAATTTGCCCGAATTTGCTCAGAGAACCGTTTCGTTGCGATTGCGTAACGTCGTGAAATTTCATTCGGGCGGGAAGAAAACAATTTTTAACAGTTTCGTATTCATTGACATCAATTTCGATTCGTTTTTAACTCCTTGTTGTTGACAATTTCCAAAATGCAACGATATATGCAGATTGTTTTGGCAACTGAAAAAGTAAGTCGAAAATGTGGAACAAAATTTTATCGTACGATGCTTGTGTTTCGAGACAATTTGAAAATACGCGGACGATCGAATGTTAATCGTTTGGCGTGTCTGGTCAGTACCTGCTGTTTCCACTTACGCTAGCGTCGTCCACGTTCCGCGTCTAATCGATAAATTCTTAAGTATCTTACGTAGAATTACACGTAGATCACTTGTTATAAAATTAAAAAATTACTACTAATACGGATAAGCGTAGCAGTCTCTACACTTATTATTCCGAATTTATGCGAACGCATTTCTGTGTCCCTGTGTATCTTTACGACTCGATCTGTATTTGATAGATTAAATCCTTAAATGTAGTTATTACACTCTAACTTTTATTGCTTTTTTTTCGTACTTAACAACCGAACCTTGTACTTTTGCCTGCACGCCATTCTCCAATTTAGTCTCAAATCCTGGCACCATTTTAACACTTTGACTGCCACGTCACCTATATATGGGTGACAGAACTTTTAACAGTGGAACTAAAACAATTGATTCTCGAGTCGAAACGTTAAAGAAAATAAATTTGAATAGGCTTCATAGTTCGAGTTTTAAGTTATGCAGTTTGCAATTGTCCAAGATCAATGTTTTGGTCCCGTAAACAATTTTACCATTTTATACTGGCAGTCAACGTGTTAAGTACGGTTCTAGACATCGAGTCTGATTGTAATTGTTGTCTTTATAAAAAATGTAACTTGTGAGCGCACCTAATATAAATTATTTCGTTTCTATTTCTCGTTGAATAATCACGAATAAACACTCGTTTCCGTTTTATTTCTTGCTTGTACCTAAACGAGAATCCCGTACAACACTGAAGACATTAGAAAATTCTCGGGAATCTCGTAAAGCACAATTCCCGCCCGAAAGACCAGTTCGCCGAGAAAATCGACGAGCGCGAGCCAATTTAACGAGACGGTCGTCGAAGAGAGAAAGTCTCGGTCCCAAGCTCCGAAGCAGAGAAACAGAGAGAAAGTACCAAACACGTATGAGCCAAGCGAGTAAACGAACGACCTGGGAGAAAGAGAGAAATCGTTCCGAGGCGCTTCCCTTTCATCGGCATCCGGACGGACCGCCTTCGTCGGTGCTTTAACTTCCTGGTCAGATCACTCTTACTTTCTTCCAGGTGAACCATGACTCGATCGTCGCGCGGCGTTTCGGATAATGAAACGAAAGACGACGCACCACGGTGCATTCTACGCGGTCGTCGATACAGTCGTCGATTCGCGTTGCTCGTCGAGGCAACAAACTAATAACCGAACCGGTGAAAGCGCGCGTCGAAACGTGAATCACGTCGAGAAACGAACGATTGCGATCGCGATACGAGATCGTGCGTCTCGGTGTCCCTAATCCTTAGCGTTCGAAAGTTTCTCGCTTGCGCGAGGGCGTACGCGTCCGAAGGACAAGCTGTTGCAAACCTGGCCACCAGAATTTTCGAAACACGGGAATTAGAACGGAATTGCGTTTCCGTTGCGAAAACGGATACCTTTTACGTTCGCCTCGACGAGACTTCCAATCAAGCCCCGGAATCGAAACTCTGGAAAAATGCCGAACGGTCCACCGATTTTTTTAATTAATCGACGACTGGTATTTAACCTTTGCGTTCTCGAGAAAAGAGGGCACGAGCGATTTAACCGTTTCAACGAAGATGCCTGAATTATATTCCGAACCCCCTCGAACCTTTCGGATCGCTGCGTCAGCTCGAGAAGAGTCTCGATTTTTCGCGAACCGGTTCAGCGAACTCGATGGAAGAAGCGCGAACGTACGCTCGCTCGATAAGGGTCCAAGCTCGCGAGCGATAAGAGCTCCGACACGGTTCGAGGTTGTTCACCTTGGCGCGATGGTAGAAGCGAGAGAACGAGGAGAGAGGAGGATGGCGCGATGTACGCAGCGCGAATCAACCGAAAGAAACAGCGACGAGAAACGAAGGCGAGAAAAGGAGGCGAGAGATTAGAAGAAGCGGAGCGGGAGGGTGGGGAAATGGGGGAGAGATCGTACTCTTATCGGGCTTCTCGTCGGTTTGGCTTGTGGCGTAGGGACGTTGCGAGATTAGAACGACCCCAAGAGCAGCTCAGAGAGTCGACGAACCGGCCCCTGATTGGGCGATGTCGAGTCAACGCTCCTCTCAGGTGGGGAGGGGGTGAGGGCGGTTGGAGAACGGTGGGGGAGGGTAATCGTGGACTGGGAGAGGACACAGCGCATCAATCGAGGTCACTGGGGACCGGGAGGAGACCAGGCCGTTGCCCGTGTGTCTTGCTTTTGAGGTTAGCCAGTCGTCGGCACAAGCGCAATTAGAAAATGCCCAACGGAGTTCGCGCGGTGTCGAAACGTACTTTTTTTCTCCCCCTCCCCGCCCCTCTCGCGATATCCTTTGCCGCGGTTTTCGCGCTCTCGCTCTCGCGACTGGTCCGAAATTGGCGCCGCCGGTACAAGAGAATAACCATCTATTTTCAATTATAAAAGACGAATATGGTAAACGGGCGAACTAGTAAAAATCGCGAAGCACGTATTCGACGGGAGTCGACGTGCGAAAAACTGCGCGCCAAACGTCAAACGACGAATACACGCCTCGCGTCGCTAAACTCTCGAACCTTCTGCGTGCACGGTATACACCTTGGTCCGGGGGAAGCGTTGCGTGAACCGATCGGTCGCGGCATTGTTGCGCCAGGAGCGGCGGACAAGATCCTTCCAGAATTCGGAACGATCGAATCGAGCGGTGGACGGTGGCTCTCGACCCACCTCGTAGATACGCTCGGTGAGGCAGGTCAGTGCTCCGACAGCGAGTGCAGCGCGGGGAAACGGTGAAAGCATTCCACGGCTCCTAGCGAGAGTGATCACGGTCCAGCAGCGCGGCTAATGTACTTTCTCCGGGGACAGAAGGAGAGATCCAGAGGGGGAGGGGGAAGAAATCGACGGGAGACGGAGACGGCGAATGGCTCGCGAGTAGGTAGTCCGCACGTAATTCACTATCGCGAGGTTACGTAACGGGGCCTACGAGAATTCTCAGCCGGTTGAACGGACCCGTGTGTGCGTACGCTACCGTGCGTGCGTGCCACGCGTCTGTATGCGCGACGCCGCTCTCTTTCTCTCGCTCTTGGAAGAGTGCACTCGCGCGTACCGCAAATTATGCGATCAATCGTGATACTGCACGTTTGCGTTTACCGGTCCTATCGACGAGAAGCAGCGATCGGGAGGATACCCACCCCCCTCGATCTTTTAATAAACCCGGGCACTTAGCGGCTCGTTTGATGCTGGTTTACCCGAGTCAAAATAACTATCGCGAAACGTGTATTCGCGAGTAAAGGGCGCGCCACCCTTAACCCATTACAGCCAGGCGATAGCTCCGGGTACTTAGCGTCTCGTTTAGAGGCTAGTTTGCCAAACGCAAACAAACGGTCGAGTTACGGAGCCGAAACGCAGGCCCCGCGTTCCCAGTTCGAAAATAGAAAACGAGGGGCGCCGCGATGAACAAAAAGGTGGGCGAACGCTTATGAACGGCTCATTGTAACTGTACAAAGAGCGGCGCATCAGTCTCTCTTTTACGCGAACAGAACAGGAGGGCGAACGGGCAGGCCGAGTGTGTTGGTGACCTTCGATGATAACCGTAGGTGGGGAGGTTGGTCGAGTAGCTAAACTACTCGGTGGAGAAGTAGGGGGAGTGGAGTGTAGGGGAGGGGAGGGCGAGGGACGTGCGGGTCGGTAGGGAGACCCAGTTCGAGTTTGTTGAACCGACCCGGCGGCGATTGGCCACACGAGTCGCGGAGTTCACTCTACTTGCCGAACGGAGGTAGGAGAAGGCGAGAGGAGGCGGTGGGGCGAGGCGACGGGCCGCTCGGTTAATTTCATCTTGCCCCAGTTACGGGCCAGGCAGGGTGAACGAACTAGCCTCGCGCCAAGGCCCCACCGACCTATTTTCCTGTTCTACGGACCGCCGCGAGAGAAAGAGACCGACCGATTCTCTATACACCGCGAGTTCACGAGGAGTTCAGGCTAGAGCGAGACGATCAGAGCGAGAACGAGAGGATACGTGGAAGCGACCGAACGAGACAGAGAGGGAGCAGCGAACGCGTAGGGGGAGAACTTGTAGGGTGGGAGCCCCGCTAGAGAGGCTCGCTATCTAGGCTAGGACTGCGAGCAAAAAGAAGAGAGGGAAGGAGAAACGTTGGAGGAACGGAAAACGAGCGAACGATAGAGCGAGAAAGACCGCCGGGGAGACGGTTAGGGACGTAGGGGGAGAAAAATTGCCGGAGCGCCGAGTGGAAGGCCGCCGACCGAGGGCAACGAACTAGCCTCGTCCCGGGCCCCGCGACCTACATTCCAACCACGCTGGAAAGTGAAACCGCCTCTTTCTCTATTCCTTCCTACCTGAATCGTGATCTAACGCTAGGTTAGGAATGTTTTTACCAGCCTGTTAGTCTACCACGCACGACCCTACGATTCGAAATCGAGACACGGGGAAAATAATACTCTCCCTTTCGTTCTATGCGCGATGCATGCTTTTAGGAGTCCGAACGTTTCGCTTACCGGCCAACACTCGTCCCAGCAGATTCTCGCTATCCTGGGCTGCACCGCGATAACAGACCTGGCCCGATGGCTCCTTGTCGTTGTCCAGGGGCTCGTTCGACAGTGACAGAATGTCGCCGGACTGTTGTTCCTCCGTGGCACTGCCGCGAGGCTTGAACTTTTGCACGGTCATCTCTTCTCGACACGACAGTCTTCCGTACTTTTTGCACTGATCTTACGTTCCGTACTTTTACCCTTTCGTTTCTACTCCTGTTAACGATCTATCGTTCCAACAGTCCTACCAACAGTCTCACGTGTAAACAAGATTTTGGTTGGCATAACACGACACGCTTGTCCCGTCCGTGCTTGGTCGAAACGACGCCGAACGGTTCTCTAATATTTTTCTGACAACTCACTCCCCCACGAGACGACACCGGCGCGAAACTCGCGAGTTTGTTTTGGTCGTCGATCGTCCCCCCTTTTGATCGACGGATGCACTCTCTCTCGCGCACGCGACCACACCGACTATCGCGACGAAACGAGCTGTTGCTTTTCTATGGCGACCGCGTGGTTCCTCGCGGTAACTGCAAATCGAACCTTGCACGTTATTAGTTGGTGTGTTGTGTGTGGCATGCGATGCGGTGCGCGAGTGAGTTCGCCGCGGCGTGGTGTGCCGTGGCTTCGCGGCGCCTGCGCGCTGCACCGTTGATGGACACCGGCGTATCGCGCCATTCTAGCACCCCCCACCATTTACAAACCGCGACTTTTCGTTATTTTTCCTTTCATCCCCGGATTATTTCATGTTTCCTTTCGGAATCGCTTCCAACTCTATATTTCTTATCGGAAAAGGAACACGATTATGCCGCGATACAATTTCGCGTGCGCGTTTCTTCCTCGTCTCAATTCCTATTTTACGAAACACCCAAGCATCGCTGAATCGATTCTTCTGGTCGATACACGTTTCCAACCCTGCTTCCCTTGTTTGTTTTAGGCTTTAAGAATAGACGATCCTGACCTCATGGTCACGTCTATCGAATACTTGTTAGAAAAACAACTTGCATAAGTTTAATATTTTCAACGTTTCCGCGATTTATATAATCGAATCGTAGAGACTGCCTATAACGAATGGGAATTACTTCGGTATTTTTTTCGCTCCGTTTGCCACATGCTCCAAATTTTTCGATTCGAACGCACCCGATTATCGAAGCTTCGCTGCGAGGAAGCACGCGATTTCGCCGCTTCCGAACGATCGATCTCGCGTCGCGGGAAATTTGCTTTCGAAAAATTCTGATTTTCGACGGTGGACCGGATTGATAACGCCTCGAGCTTATCGGGCCGAGATTAAGCTACGACAGTGTCCTCAAAGCACAACCGTTTCATTCCTATGGCCAATTGGCACGGTTGACCCGTCATTAGGATCAAGGATTTTTATCGGTCTGTACGAAGAGAGGCTTGGCCTAGCCTTTATTATGCGTGCATGCGTGCACGTCGACGGGGTCTCGCTAAACGCTGTGTATTGTCGTGGCCGCGGACCTAACTCGCGCAGAACAAAGTAAATTTGTAATCAAGGATCGCGGAGGTCACCATGAAACCCGGTGGTCCTATTTTACGCGTTACAACCTCGCGCCAAATATACCTCGGTCACTCAAAATTCCGCGCTAACGCGATAAACAACGTCCAGAGTATTGGAGTTAACCCTTTGCATTTCACTCGCGCCATTATGGCGACGTACGTAGCACGCACCACGGGCTCGGTTCGCGATTTACATTTAATGCAAACTGAATTAACGAATTTTAATTACAAGTGTTCGCTAAATTTTTAATTTTTATAAACAGCACGTTGTTCTACGTAAAACATGGGATGTATAGTGGATCTCGATGATCGACACATTGACTACGTGAATTAAACTTTGAGATGAAAATTATATGCTTCGAAAGTAAATAACTAAAAACATATGTACGTATCTACGCAATTAATCCTTAATTTTCAGTCGAACAGTAGTTCTTGATGAAAGGGTTGAGATTAGACGTTGGCCAAGTTTATTAAATTTCAGGTGAAACGTCTGTCCGTGGCGCTGAGGGATACGCTCCTGATCGACGCGATACAGAATCGGAGAATATAGTGCGTTCCCCTGCCACGATGTTGACTCACTAACACTCGGAGAGTGAAAGCCGCTTAACCCCTGACAGGCACGTAGTCACACGTTTGCGTGTGTACGTGCCTTCGCACCTTCGCTGAACACGTGGGTTATGTCTGCGGAAAGGAGAAGTTAGATCACAGGTAAGCGGGACTCGGACGCGCGTCTAACCAGAGGCCTCCCTAATCCGGCTCTTAGAACTAACCTGCCGCAACTTTGGCCCGTCAACCATTTGCCAGCCTTTGGGTTCTGCTATCTAACGACATCAGCCACCTTGCTGTGTATTTCGAGTACCGTTCACGGATCTGATAAAGCGTTCATTTCGAATGGGTTGGTTTTCACTCGACGAGAAAATGTACCAAAGTACCCATACCGAAGCCACTGATCGATAATGAGAACGAAATTATCACGGGGACAGGTTGCTTATCAGCAAGATTTGACGGTCGTTGATCGTCGATAAATATCTTTTTGCAGTACGTGCAACGACGATTCCAAAGATCTCGATTACTCGTCTGTTTTGTCGGTGTTCGTACATTAGATGCGAATCCTGATTCGTTATGTGTAATCAAGGTAACTGTAAATAAGTTAAGATCTCTGTACGTAGATTTTACAATGATTAAAAGCAAAATCTGAAATCGCTAACGCTTCGGATGCAAATTAGTTTTTTTGAATGAGAGTTATCCCAATGAAGTAATCCCAGCAATCGACGACGGAAGGTTAAACTTAAATTGATGCAAACTGGGCGCTGTCCAAGCCTAACCTGCCCTAACTACGGGCCTTGAATGTACAGTTAGTGTTAGCGCAGTCAGTGTGACGGAGTGGAGCTAACGGGAATACTTCTAGCGCCACTTGGACTCCTTTCTGAACCCAAGCTGCTCTTTCACTTTCGCTGTCATTCTCCTTTTTACGCCGCAGTCGATGAACCGATCGTCGTTCTTTAAATCCCGATCGATCTCTAAAATCTCCTCAACATTAAACGACCCATAAATCGTATTCCGTGTCTGAACGAATCAACAGTTTGTCAGTGTTTCATAGTTCGAACGATTTCAGGTTCGCGAAAGGTTAATCGTTTCACTCGTTGTCTTACGAATCAACGATTCGCGAACGTTATTGGGTGACTCCGTTTTGTCTAGATCATGGTCATCGTGCAAATCGGTTAAACGGTTCGAATTGAATATATTACTATAGGCTGTCACATCCAACGTAACTATTCTAAATATAATCGAAGCTTGACCTACCCTAACTACGGCTTGCGATCATAGAGACACGCCATGATTGAGCTCAAACGTTCAAGGAGATACCCAATGTGATTCCAGTGCCCCCTATATCGCTGTTTTTTATCATTTTCTTACCGACTCTTTCTAATCGAATGCTTTTCGATGCCTGGAACCTTCCAACCGAGGATATCTCAACGCGTAAAAATAAAATTTTCAAATATAAACCAGTGAAAAAGATTTAGTTTATTTAAACCAGAATTTCTAACTAATTTATTCTCATCAAACAATTTACTATCGTCGGTAGTAAAAGTATCGAAAAAGAACCTGAAAACTAAAGAGCTCCAAAAGTTTCTGTTAAAGATTGCTTAACACAATTCCACAAAAGAAATTTATTTATTTTTACAAGTACTAGAGGACCAATAATTTTAAGTACAAATATTTCCCCGTGGAAGACCAAGTCGAAAAGAAAGCATTCAAGAAGCTCGAGTATCGTAAAGCGTTGGAGCTGGAAATTGGTGGAAGTAGAAACAGCGAGTAACGAACAGACGGTCCAGCCAAACCGGCGTGTTCGATGAAAATAATGTTTGCCGCGTTTAGATTTTTCACAATGCGTTCCAGCGATTCCATTATATGTACTTCGAATCGTAGAAAAAGAAGCAAAGGGGGAAAAAATCTATTGTCGTTCGATAAAACTGGGGTCGCTCGAGTCGGTCGCTTTTTCTTTGCGATCCGTGATTAAAAGTCTCGAGTTGAACCGGTGCTTCCACGAGTCCTCTTTGTGCGGCCAGAAGGAAGATTTATCGCTGGAGGATTCTAGGTTTTACGGCGAGAGCGTGTAATCGACCTAGCCAGCTTTACCTGGAACACCTGTTAGCTGATCTCTCTGTTCTCCTCCCGATTACCGTGAAAAAGGAAAGCGGAGGATTCTGTTCGCGAATGGATCCTAGAAGGAAACTTTTCCCTTCGTAAAAGCAATCCCCGACCAACGGAGTTAGCGGGTTCCAGTCGTTCGTGAACTTCGTTAAAGGTTCTCGTTCTTTCGACGGTGAAAGAAGATGGTGGTTAACAATTTTTACCGTTTAAACGGTCCTAGCGCCTTCCCTGTAAACGAAAGTTAATTCGATTTTGTTGACACTTGTGACTCTGTCGATTAGTAGTTTTCCATATTCAGGTTTGATACGTTTTTTGGAAAGTTACCGAAAGGATTGGGGACGTTACGATAAACGTTTGAGGGGACGGAAAAGAGGAAGGAGACATCGAGGAACGCTGGAAGGGATAATTGAGAGGTAGTATTATTGGAATCTCGCGTGATAAGATAGCAATGAATTGCGCGATAATGAACGGTGAATCATACTTTCTGGGTCTTTGACTTCATTTTTATGCAATTAAATCGACTACGGTCGAGTACGGTGCATCGTATCTGTAATAATTAAATTACAGTATTGTGAATTTTACTGTAAACTGGGTGGGTGTAACTGTCTAAATCTCGCTCTCAATTTCGTACTTCTTTGGTGACGCGAAAAACTTTGCAATAAACCTTATCCTGGAGAATCTAACGACACCTGTTATATTTAATTTAATTCTTCTCGACTCTATATGAAATGAATTGTAAAAATCTTCGATTGAAATTTACATCTATTTAGGAGCCTAAGAATCATAAGTTCGCGTATGTATAAGTTTGATCAATGAACTTTTAAAAAAATTATTTTACAAACGAGATAAACTTTAATGCACTTGAGGACACGGATATTTAAGTGCCATCCGAATAACTGTTTCGAGCAATTTTCTAAAAATAGAGCGCTTCTAGGCATCGAGGATAATAATTCCTTGGCAAAAATGCGCGAGTTCAAACAGTCAACAACTTCGACTAATAAAATTATCTTGCAAAGAAGATAAAGCGTTAGTGTTTGATCTCGATAAACTTCCCACATTTTATGTAATGCTATAAACTCGTACAAGGTCTTTCGAACTTTCCCACGAATTGAAGAGTGACTGCAATATTATTTTGTTTCCCGCGTTTATACGTTGCACGCACTTGTCGTTGAATTCTCAAGAAACGAAGCTATTAAATTTTATTTCTGGCGGATTTAAGGTAGAAAACCGTAAGTCGAGCAGTCGAATGTTATTTTCTTGTTCGCTTCTTTCGGTGCTTACCAAAAATTCGCAAATTTTCGACAACCACCAGCGAGGAACCCAACACTGGGAGTCACCAGGTAGGAAATTTACGACCGACAACCGAGTTGGAGTGGTTACAGGGTTGCGGCCAAACTTTATGGCTGCGGTTTTCGCACTCTTTTCGACGACCATAAATTTTAAAGAACGGTGTCTGTGTTACGCACTCGTAAATCACCCGAGGCATAACGAAAAGATTTTCATCCTTCCTGACATGATCGATTCGACATCCTCGAAAATACCTGCTGAATCGACTCCTCCACGGTTCCAATCCTTGTTAAAATACGCCGGTTTGTCCTGGAAAACCTTCGTACAGTACAGTTTTTATCAAATTTATGTGTGAAAAGAAGAAGTGACAAGTTATTGGTCCAATACGAGAACGGGGAGTAAGAAAATAATAAATAATGAAATAAAATATACAACATAAAATGAAGTTTAGAGACAATAGTAGTACAATAATACTAGCAAGCGGAACTATAGAAGAAAGAACCGTGATATTTGGATGTATGATAAATGGGATATGATAGGTCGTTGTCGCGTCTGGTGGAAAACAATTTATCACGGTGACGATAAGCTGTTTATCGTAGATACGTGCACGTTTTGTGTTACGATGTATCAAGTACATCGTAAAATTAAATTTTACGTCAGGAAAGACATTGTTTGACGTTGTTCTAATTTGAATTATTTCTTGATCTCACAGTATTTCTCGTAGCACTAGACAGATCTAGAATCTGACGTGAAATAATCGCGATACTAATTACCAAGCAAATACGCGAAGTAATGGATATTTTCTGGGTGGTCACGAAGCCTCCATCAATAAATTGCTATTCTTGATTTTCGTCTTATTTTGACCTCTAGAACTCCCCATTAAAATTTTGCCCAGGGGTAGCCAAACACCCTGTATAATAACGGTTTAGGAAACGTTTATTTTTTTTTATTGAGGTTCTCATTTCCCATATTAGGCTCATAGTGCTCTTAATATGGAATACTATATTAAATAATCGAGCTAACACGATACTCATGCAGTTTCCTTATTGTGATAATATTAGGTCAAAGACCAGCTTTCAAAAACTCAGACTGTAACATTTTCCTCAATATTCTTTTACAAACGTTGCTTCGGAATTCGAACATATGCACGCTAGTTGCAACAAATGACAATCGTAATCGATTGCATTAATCGCCAATAGATGAAAAAATCACGATTCTTAAATATTCCAGTGTTCCAAATTAGAGATGTACTCCATATTAGTGCAATCGACCCTACTTTAAAAATATTCCCGAATCGTAGATGATTGAATAATTCGTGGCAGTTTCCCTATCCGAAATTCGATCTTCCCCGGTGAAATAGTTACGCGACTGTCGAAAGGGGGGCGAATAATGGCGGGCAGAAACGCGGAAATCGGTCTGCAACTGCAACACGTAATCCGCGAAAAGGCATTACGCTACCGGATAGTCGGCTCGAGGATAAAGTTCTTTCACCCAACGCCGTCGTGAACGCGTTTCCGCTACCTCGACGCCCCGGTCCCCCGTTTATCGAACGATCGATCCACGGATTTATGCCGGCTTCCGTAATCTTACAGCGGCTAAAGTCCCGTTTAGACGATATTGCTCGCGTTGTTTTCGCGGACAAAAAGCTGGCCCCGGGTGGTCCGATGCGGAATCGCGATACCCCGTTCGTATTGTCGGTGGACGGAGTTTAATTTCGATGTGGGAGATAAACGAACAAACCTGGCGCAACCCGGACGAACAGCCTCGCGACTGGTTTCGACGTCAAACGGTTTTTAACCGGCGTCTTAATTCACGTGACACAATTTGCATTGTAAAGTCTCGTTCGATTTCTAAATTTTTCGTTACAAATTTGTGCTCGATCAAGTATCACGGAGTATGGAGCTTGGAGTTGCGTGTGTTTCGGTTTGATCGAACATTGAAAATTCATATGTTGAAGAGGTAGGTGCAGTAATCGAGTTATTTACTGTGATTGTTGCACGACAGTGGCGTTGGCCTTCCAAGAATAGTGTTTATATTGTTTCTATCGCAAGAAACGTATTCATAGAAGACGTGTCAACTTGCTTCTCGAAGCGACTATATATTGTGTTATTAACCCATTGATATACGATTTAATTTTTCCAACGTATACTATTTCATTTTGTTTATATGTACAATGGTCACGAAAAAGAATACATTTATTTCACGAATACTTCGTAAGCGTATAAGACCTGACGACGAGTAGCCTCATGATTCTGAAACTTGACATCAAGAACTAGCGACGTGTCAGACAAAGAGTTAAAAACAATGTGTTCATACTGAGTTTCCTGATTTCAACCAGCAATTTCAACATCGTAGTAAACGAGATTCGCCCCTAAATGTAAACTCTTAATTTCAGAGAGTTTACCAGGGATTACGAAGGCTGGAATAAAATAAATAGGCGTAGAAATTAGTTTTGTTTAGTGTGTCGTCGTCCCACGTGAAACAGGGGCAGAGAAAGACTTTTCGAGGACGCGTAGAATTCGCTGTATCGCAATCGCGTATTTTTTCCCTGGCCCCGGTGGGACTCGCGGGAATCGAAAGCGCAACCTGCTCGTCAAAAATTTCCCCGACCGGTGGGTAGGCTGTTGCAACGCCAGAGAAGACGAAGTCCCACGCGAGTCTCCGGCAGCCGGGTACGTTGCACCGACATATCTGTCCTGGACGGTTGCATATCTCGTTGGAGCCATTGTCTCGATGCAAGTAGGCCTGCATCAGAATGCAATAAAATTGTCCCCACCAGCTGCTGTCGATGCGTGGGCAGCGCGGGCGTGTGCATGTGCACGTGCTCGACGCGTGTGTGCTTTTCTTCCGTAGGTACGAGCATTTCTTTCGTACCATCTACGGGCGAACGTTTCACCGAAATAAATTTCCCTACCAAATCAACCGAACCGCCCAACTTGCCCAGAGTCTCAAATATTTTCTTTTCTCTTTTATTCATTTACGGGTTTGCACACCCTTTGATACGATACGATTACATAATGCGTGTAAAAATCTCGTTAATTGCGTATGTTGCGAGATATTAGTGAAATGCTTTTTAAAGGAACACAGAGAGACGCTTGACTAAACAGATTCAACATTTGTTTAGTTTAGTTTTCAAGCTTTGAGTTTTAGGTTGACTCTCGGTTCGATACCTCGATTCCTGCAGGTTATATTTCCTTCCAAATTCAATTTACAACAACTTTTGTTATATGCATTCTTGATGTAGCGAAAGTGGTAAGCGAGATATCGTTCGGTTTATGGTTGGCGCCACATTTTCTCTCAGAGGTAGCTTAATTATATTTTCAGTCCCATGATTCTGCAAACACGAGTTCTACCACAATTTAACGTGGCTAAGATTAAGATGTTTTCCTCGTCTTGGAGACCATTCAAACGATTAATCTAAAGCAGAACTATTAGGCGAGTCTCACCGAAAAGTCCAATTAACAGATCCGATTATTATTTCTCGTCAAGTGATAACTATCACAACTAAAAAAATTATTACCCAAAGTACAAAGCAATAAAATATTTTTAACTGCAACGTTCTATTTCCTAATAGAAAACTTTTTCCGCCAAATTGCACGAGACAAAAAACGATAGGACCGCGATACAATTTTCACAGTCGTTTCGAGCGATTTCAACGCGGCCCGATATTCAAGCGACGCTGAAGCGTTCCTTCGTCGATGAAATCTGTCAATGGACAATTATTAATTGCGCTTAACGTATTGCGTTGCTCCTTTAACGAGCATCGATCCGTTTACGCCTCTAATTTAATATATTCCCACGAGGGGATCGCGCGCAGAAAAGAGAACGAACGCGGCCCGCGAAGTTGCGGAGGTGTTTCGAAAACGTTGCGTCGCGTAATCGTTCCTCGAGCGAGATGCAGCCTCGCACATGCATTCGCCGTTGCAGATGCAATTGCTCAATGAGCCGCATTGGTATGCGCGCCGGTCACCGACTCCCAACATTTCATTCGATTCGGTATACTGACCGTCTTGTCGATCTATGAAACTCGTATGGGAACACCGATCGAACGTTAAAATAATTATAAAAATAATTTCTTAATTTTAATTAAAATAAACGCCTTCACGATTAACACCTTACCATGCAATCACGAGTCTGACTCGCAGGTTCTTGATTTCAAATTTTACAATCATGAGGCTATTCACTATTCAAAGATTTAATGGGAGATTCTAGAGGCCAAAATAAGACGAAAATCAAGGATACTAATTTGTTGATCGAAGCTTCGTTAAGAAGTTATAGAAACATTTCCGGCCACACGGTATATTTTCGGCAAAGAATTTTCTTCTCGAAAATGCGTAGGATTTCGAGGGTATGTATAATGACCAAAAATGATTGTAATCGACTCTTGCAACCGAAAATAATTTTTCCAAAACGATTTGAAATTTTTTTTTTTCGCTGAAAAATTTAGGCACCTTCCTGAATTTTTTTCTCGAAAGTACGTAGGATTTCGGGGGTATGTCTATTCACCAAAAATGGTTGTACTTGACCCTAGAACCTAAAAATAATTTTTTTAGAACGATTTGAAAAATTTTTTTTTCGTCGAAAAATTTATTTTTTCGATTCTTGTACGGAGAAATTTAAACGAAATTAAATAGTATACGTTTGAAAAATTATTTGAAATGAAATCGTAAGTCAAGTATGACGCGTCATTTATGCCGTAGATTCCTCGCCGACGAGGAATCGAACGAAGGAAATAAAAAGAGAAACTCGCAATGTGAGCAAAGCAAATCTGTAATGCAAATCGTAATATAATTGCGAATGAATGTACGAACTGACCTGCTAATTGAAAAACTAGTAGAAAAAGGAGAAGAAGTTGTAGGAAATCGGAGGAGATTGTACATACGTGTGATTAATCATAGAATTTACTCTAATACTTTTTTGTCAACAACGAGCGATGATGATAAATACCTGGGGTGAGAAATTTCTTTCGCTGGTAGCGTTCGACTGTGTTCACTTTTCGGGACTTACCTGAAACAAAATGGAAAAATCGAATTAGCCGGGAATAATTATCTTTGGCCACTGGAAAGTCGCAAATCGTTTGTTCTCGGCTAAATACTGAGCAATTTCTTTTCAAAAACCTATTAAACAATTTTTATTTTCCGATCTACAAACAAGAAAATTATTGTAATCGAAATAGATTCTGGAAATATTTTGGAAAACACGTTTTAAGACCTCGTTGAAATATTTTATGATCTACTGCAATGCACCTTGGAGCTTCTAGATAACTATAAATCATTCGCAAATCCGACATAACTTTAAACGAATTCTCACAATATCAAACCTTCACGATTTATCTCGTTACCTGTAAACACCGATGGAACGAAACTGAATTAAAAATAATTTTCCTCCGACTCTCTATTCGTTTCTTAACATAAATAGCTTTGCATCCACCGGTTCGTTATTATTGCGCGAACGTGGATGCAGTAGATTTCCGTATTGCTGGTCGGCGTTGGAAGTGGGCGGGAGAATACAGTTATACAGATCGTCGCGTTATGTTAATTCCTCGCATCGTTAATTATCTGGCCCAGATATACGCGAATCGGTGATTCGAAGCAGCGCGCGAATTTAGCGCGACTAAATCGAGACGCAATTAAAAAAAAGCGACACGCGCTGTGTAACGTTAGATCGTAGACCTACTGTAGGCACACATTTCTAGACGAGAACAGTCCTACGAGTAGCGTCCGCGAGAAAACCAAACGAAATCAAACATTTTCAAATCGAAGTATCAAAATAATGAAGCTACTAGAGATACTAGACTTTTCGAGCGACAAGTAAGAAATTTTGCAAATCGTCACATGTAGAATCTAGTTCCATATTTATAAAAAATTGTTGGAGGATCTCTGGATAGAGGTGAGATCGAGATTGGCGAATAAGACGTGCACATAATCGAGAGATCGATCACTTTGAACGTTATCCGGACGTAATCGGATATCCGATCCGTCCATCCAGGCATCCGTCAGTATCGCGTATCCCGGCTGATTTCCAACTTTGGATGTAGGGTAGGACTTGATCGTTCCAGCGAACCTACCTCGACCAGGCCCACGCTTCTACGGCGGCGTTGCGAAATAGGGACGAGACCTAGTTACCCACATTCTGCGCCAGATATTGGCCGGTAATTAAATAGCCGCCGATTTTCCGCCAACCTTTTGCCTTACGACCTAGCCTCGAACCCGACGTCAAGCTTCGCTCGCCACTGCAAATGCCACTTATTATTATGCACCCTGCTTTCGGTTATTTTTTCTCGCTTTTGATGCCCTCCCTCCCAGGCGAACAACCGGTCGAACGTTGCGCGATCGTCGGAGGTGCTAACCAAAGTTTCGTCGAAATTCGCCTCTGAAAGTTTCTACAAATTCACACTAAACGAAATCCTTGGTTCCTAAACACTCTCTATTTACTTTCTTTACTTCGTGCCTTCCACGAATTTTCCATTTTACTCGCGGGCATAAATTAATGCAACGCAACCGACATGAACGCACGATTTAATTCCGAATTTTTCAAACGTGTACTATTTAATTTTGTTCGTACAACGAGTGGCCACGAGAAAAAGTAGATTTGTTTTACGAATACCTCGTGAATATAAACATGTGTTGATTTCAATATATAAAGATATTATAATACAAAGGAACTTTACATCGAGAATTGTAACGAGTCAAGGAAGATCCAGCAATCGTTCTTTTTCTCGATGCAGGAATAAATACATTCGACAAAGTGTTTAGATTCTTCAAACATTGTTCGCCAGCTAATTAGTCGCCACGGATTACGCAACATCGAATGCACGAAACGGCTGAATCGAAAACGAAAATCTCCGGGAGCTGCACAAACACCGGGTATACCGATCATGTAACCGGTATTCACTTTCTAATGCTTCGTTAAATTGCGTAACACCGTATACTTGAAATTAAGAATCGTCCGACTCGATTAAGTCCGTTGCCCGGTTTTCTCGCTTTTCTCTCCGCCCCCCGGTGCACGAAAAACGAACGTTTTTCCTCGTAACGGCGAAACATCGTGCCATTGTTCACCGTTAAATGTTAAATCGTTAACGTTGCTGCACGGTAACGTTCACGCGGATGCAATTAATTAGCGACGTTCGAACTGTATCTCGGTCTCGTAGACCACCGTCGTCGTGGGAAACCTGCCAAGTATCGAAGATCTATTGGACGGTTCGAACCAATTGATTCTTCGTACGCGAGCCTCTTAATAACGCCGAACGCGAAAGATATTTGTTTGACTCGCGGAACGTTGGGCAATTATAATCGCCATCGTTTCGTCGGGGCAATAAATTTCTGGAAGAGATCACGGCTTGATAACTCTAACGCTACTGGTTTCACTCCCAACGAACTGGTATTATCGCCGCCTCTTCGACCTGAGAACGAAGCAAACGGTAATTAAATGTTAATTGGTGATTACGAAGCAAACGTAAGTCAACGACACATTATCGTGTTTACTGTGCATTATTTTCTCTCTTGCTTCGCTGCAATTCCTTTCTTGTATTTTGACATTTTTTACTAACAAATAACTTCAAGCATGTTGTTAAAACCAGTACGCTTCGTATATGATAAAATATTTATTTAACACCGTGATCATTGATAACAGAGAAAATGTGCAAACCAAATTGAAAATTTTCGAAATAGTTCTACGGAAAGTTCTCCTACAAGCACTTAGGAGGAACGACGATTAACCGGATAAAAGTTTCGAAGAAAAGAGTGCAAGTTTCGTGGAAACAATGGCACCATAAAATGTCACGACGGCCTCACGCAGCCAGCGGATTCGTTCGAAATTCATGCTCGTTGAAATTGACATTTTGCAGCCGATAGTCCCTTTATGACAACAACACAGGGAGAAGATATAATTGAATTCCCTGCAAAGTTAACCTCCGCGCGTCCCCCGGCTCGTAAACTTTCCAATATGCGACGACGTTTATGCATCGCTTCGTGCTGCAATAGGAAACGCTCGCATGCTGGCCGTGCCTCTTATGGTTTCTTGCGCGCTGCGATATCACGGATGCGATGTTCCGAGGCGAGATCGCGTTTGCACTTTTATGGCCGATTAACTATACAAATCCCCCGACGATAAAATTACGCGTCTCCGCGAAACCGTCCTTCGAGCAATCTACGATCCAACGACGACTCGACTTTTGTCCCGGTTTGCACAAACCGAAAGCGTTCCGATTTTCTATCGACGCTTCGCGATTTCTTTCGATAAAAAGATATTCCTAATTCTGTATCTCTAACAAATTTCCAGTATCTTTAGGTTTACGATCTGGACGTTTGCTGGTTCTTACTAGTACACAGTTATTACAGTTACCGAAGAAATTATGATTTTTTATGCATACGTATGAAATTTCGAAGAACCATTTCTGGCCACACAGTATATTTCCGGTAAAGAATTTTTTTCTCGAAAGTACGTAGGATTTCGGGGGTATCTGTATTCACCAAAAATGGTTGTATTTGATCCCAGAACCTAGAAATAATTTTTTTAGAACGATTTGAAACTTTTCAATTTCGTCGAAAAATTTAGGCACCTGTCGATTTTTCTTAAAAATTCGTTTTTCATGTGTAACTAATTTGGTTGACGCTCCACAGAAAAGTTGTCTAATACCTTTTTGTAGGTACCCATGAGTTCTACTTCAGAAAAAAGTTTCATTGAAATATATTCACTATTGTAGGAGTTATGACTGTTTGAAAATTCGACCATTTTTATGGGGTTTTTCTCATTTTGCGAGGTCAAGGACCAACTTTTCGAATATTTTTGCGATTTGTACATATTCTCCGCCAAAATACGCGTAGTTTGCTTTTTTAAACATTAAAATCGTCCAATCCGTTCAGAAGTTATGACGTTTTAAAGATATGCATGAAATTTCAGGGAAGCATTTCTGGCCTCACATTAGATTTTCGGTAAACAATTTTTTTCTCGAAAGTACGTAGGATTTCGGAGGTATGCCTATTCACCAAAAATGATTGTAAGTGATCCCCGCAACCAAAAATAATTTTTTCAGGATGATTTGAAATTTTTCAATTTCGCCGAAAAATTGTTCCGGTCAAGGCAAGTATAAGTACGGTCCTTTGCTTTTTGTTTAGTTCTTTATCAGACCTCGTCGCGATATCTTGTGTATTTATACGTATAAATAAGTCTATAAAGCCGGGAGTATTTGTAACTTTTTTGTTCGATGATGCTAATGCTCAGTGAATTTTCTATCACAATGTTTTGAAGCGATTAATATGAAAAATCACCATTATCTGATGCTGAGAACAGGACAAAAACTAGAACGTGATAAAAACGCGAATTCTTTGGGGCCAAGAAGAACGGTCGCTGGAGACGATCGTAAATTTTTCTTAATACCTAGTTTCGGGGACCTGTTGCGTGGTAATACCGACGACACGATGAAATATAATGGCTAATAGCATCGTCGAGAGTCGTGGATTTTGAAAGCGAGAAACACACGGATACTTTGTTATTCTAATCTATGTTATTCAAGTGCTCTATTATTCGAACGCTTTGCTATTGGAACATTCTATTATCCACACGGAGCGTGTCCTGTACAATATCCCTTCTCCTATTCAAACATTCTTTTCCGTAAAGGTCAACGCTGATTCTTGTCATACAAATTTCGCTCGAAACTGACAATGTACGCGTTCGCGCAACCGCGAATCATGAATTATAATACGGGGGGTGGTTGAACCTTGAGCTAGGCGCAGAGTCGAGTGTTTCTTGTATCGCGAAAAAGAAATATTTCCGAGATTTCAGAAACGATCGTTCCTTCAAGAACCAAGCTTTACGAGTCCCGAAGTTTGTGCTGGTTTGTCGCGATTGAAATTTCCCCGACACCGAGAGTGGCCGATTCGACGCGAGCGTGTCGCAATACGGCCCTCTTTGCCACCAAATTTCAACGTCGTTCGCTGTCCGTGCGCCAAGGTCGCAACAATGCGAACCCCGCGAGCGTGTTTTTGCGATAAAAACTTAAATATGGGCCAGAATGTTGCCGAATTTTTCTCGAAACGGCGCTCGCCGATCGATTGTCAGCTTACGTAAAGCGGCGAACGATTGCACAACCGTCTGTTAGTCCGCGTTGGGTAATGTGTGTTACGAACAAAAAAAAAAAAATTCGGTCACAAGGTCGCGTATTGTGAACGCGAAAAAAATCCCAAGTCGGTGGAATTACCCGTGAAACTCTCCTCCGTGGTCCGTCGCGGCAATCTCGTTCCGGGGGGGGAAAAAAAGAAATGTTTCCGACGCGAACTCGCGCTGTATCGACCAGGGAATCGAGTACTGTCGGGTTTTTCGTGAAATCTTTCAGATTGTAAGTCGTCGAGTGGAAAATCGAGACGATCTCGGTTCGCGTTTCACGCTGTGCTGCTTACTACTAGAGTTACCAATACCTTTACTCAAATTTATACCGATAGCCAAACGGTGTTTTACCGTACACAGAATTTCCTAGTTACTTTCAGTACTGTAGAATTTTAACTGTACCGTTGTTTAACAGAATAATTTAACTGTGCTGTGCTCGAGTTTATTTGCAACGGTTTGCTCCAACAGTAAATTTTCTATACGACTATATTTGCTTAAAACATGATAGATCAAGAATTGAAATTCCTTTGCGTAACAGTCTACGATCATTTTCAGATTCGAAGAGAAGTGCAGGTCGTTACGAAGAGTCACCAAACCAACCATCGATCAACGTCACTCGAATTACAATAATCCTTCGAAGCAAAAAGATGTAATTACCATAAACACGAGGAAAAAGCGACAGGATGAATTGTCCATTAGATTAATGTCGCTGTGAAAACATTGAATCGTTTTGTTGCTCATCGTAAAGCTTAATCAGCGGCACACTGAACACGAAAAACACTTTGAATAGAAGCTCTAGAACAATTCTGGCTGATAGAGAAATTTAGAGAGGGTTGAAATTTCAAATGCATAATGGATTCGATTCTGAAACTCGACAATGATGATCTATACTTCCACGCGAACGTTTTCAAAAGGGAAAATGACTCTAATTGTAACTAGATGCCAATTGTCACGAAGCACGCCATCGATCAATGTAACGATAGCATTTAATCGTTCGTTATTTAAAAGGCTGTATTTACAATTACAAACGTTTCATAATACATATCTGTATATGTAAGATATTTATTGCATATAAGTGTAAATATAGTCTTTTTAAATAAACTATTAGATGTAACTGTATGTACATATAAATTGTTCCTTGGTACTTCTTGTCCTTATTTAATTCTTTAGTGCGTCACTAAAAATTACATATAAAATTAGATATAAACATATCTTGTCAATCAGACCCACGGAATGGTCAACTTTAAGTAGGTGTCTCGATCATTATTTTATAAAATCAATTTGGAGTTTCCTATTATTGGAATTCCAGGGCTATGTACGTTTGAATCAAACTTGAATATTTAACTATATTAATATTCAGTGTTTATCCCAAACGCAAAGATATACCTTAGACGTCCGTTCTGTCTGAGATCGGTTTCTAAATTGTGCAGTTCACCCGCAACGAACTCCTATCTTTGTATAATAAACACCATGAATTCGTAAAACCCATGGCCAGAACAGGAAAGAAACTTTAGACATATACATCGTTACTGGAAATCGTTCGAAAACTTTTCCACTAACTTTGCAACGAAAATTAAAAGATTCCCTGACCAAAAGTGACTTTTGTCCAGTCAGATACCCAAGCACGAAATCGTCGCTCATTCTAGTTCCCCTGGCTCAAAATCGCACGAAACGCGACAGAACAGTCGAAATCGCGGGGCTGATCAAAAATAATCCTCGCTCAAAACGCGCAGAATTAATCACCGGTCGGGTGGTGGGGGCGCGAGAGGTCAAACGAGAGGGGGCTAAAAATCAATCGTCCGGATCGCGTTCACCTGCACACGGCCACGGTACGTGACGAATGCATCGTATATGCGATTCCGATGCAACGGCCTGGCTGTCCCAGTGAGCGGTCGTTCACCCTTACTCTCGGTCCGAGCTCGAACGAAGCGGACCGACCAGCGAGGGAGCCGGAGCGATCGCTCGCGCGACGGATCGGGGAATTCTTTTCTCCGGATTTAGACTCCCTTTTGCATCTTTCCTCGGTTCGGGGTTCCCGCGCGGTCCCCCGCGACCAACGATACAAATAACCGATTCGGTGGACAATCATGGACTCGAAATATGCCCGAGGCAGCTCCCTCGCGACCGACCCCGCTCCGACCGAGGACGTTGCACTTTGACCGCGTCTAATATAAGACACAAGCTGATACGGGAACGGAGGACGCGCGGGTATCGCCGCTCCGATTACTATCTCCGTCGCGCGCGGCTCCTCTCGATTTTCTGAACCGATCCCGACGACGATTCTCGCGCGAACTTTGCCTTTCGGGGATGCTCGATATTAGGAATAATTGTAAATTGGGTCGATAAGATAGTACGCGATCTATGTTATAATATGCACGCAGGTAAATAGATGGGTGACATCTATTGTCTTGAGACGAACGTATTTATCTTGTATGTACGTATAGGGTCAGTTGCCCTAATATGGAATACTTTTTTTTATATACATGTTTCACTCGCTTGCAGAACTTTTATAAAAACTTAAATATTATGAATTTATAGGAAATTTTATCTCCTTTTTGCCGGTAACAGACGAATTTAAAATACAATAACGATTTAGGAAATGGTTACTTGTTTTACCGAGGTCCTCATTTTTCATATTAGGCTCAATGTGTTCGTAATATGGAATACTATATGTTTTGTCGAAAATCGTGGCCAGAACACGACGAATATTTTTCTCATATATTTGTCTTTCTGCATAGTGTCTTATTTATAGTTTTCTAGAAGTATACTAGTACAAAGTTGGTACTTTTTAAATATAAACTTCTTTAGTCTTCGATAATACGTTCCTAGTACTTTATCAGACTATAATGCTAAAAATAATCTTAATTACGAGGATAGGTAATAATATATACCCCCATATCATTAATTTATTTTACTTTTTGAAGCTGTCGTGAAACACTAGCCTATAGTACGCAAATATTTTACTTCCAATTATAATATTTGATTAAATATTCAAAATTATCAAAAATAGAAGCCGAGCCAAGACTCTCAAGTAGCTCTAAAATTTTTCGTCCGTCAATTTCAATCCTATCGATTTACTGAATTTCGTTTTTAAAAATAACCGCCCACTGTTTATGGACACTGCCAAACGTCGAGGCTATTTTTGTTAACAAACTTTAATATCCATGGAGCACGTTCTAACGAGAGAACAACGTTCCAGTAAAGCAGTATCTTAATATTTTTTTAAAAAATATATCTCCAATTCGATCGATTGAAGCGTAAGCAATAGAACGGCATTTATTATTTAACGAAACGAATTATTTTGTATTAAGAGACAATCGACCGCGGACTCGAAGAGTTCAAACGTTTTTTACACGTTTTATCCGAGTACCGTTACGATGCCAGAATGAAAAAGCGAGGGAATTATTTTGATTAAATATTTTCAGGGACGACAGCGAACGGTAATCGTTAAAATGGAGCGAACGAGCAAGGGAATCGTGAAAAATCGAGCCGCCTGAAAACAAATACGAGCGTCGAAAGAAGTTTTCTATTGCAATTTTATCAGCCAGTTGCGTCAACACGCGGTGTAACTCGCAGTTGGCAGCGGTTCTGTTTGCGAACGGATAAAATCGAGATTCGAAATTCCCGTGCCGTTGCAAATGGTTGCCCATGCAACAGCTAGACAAAGATAAAGTAGCTGCGCTCGATAGCGGCGCGTACGATCGCGACAACGATCATCGTGGGCGCAACTAGAAAGTCATTGAAATATAATAACTTTCTACCCCGATTCTGGCTTATTGCGTCACGTTAAAATCCATCCGCTTGCTTCTAAATTAATAATACAACAAATTCTACCGATTTTCGAACGGTAATTTTATTTAATTCCAATATCAAATCCACAACATAGATCGTTATTGCGTTAATATATTTCGGAAGCATATTGTAAAGATAATTAAAAAGAATTATCGGGAATTCAATTTTCACTCGTAATCGTAACATGAAATTAGAATTTATCAAATCTTTTTTCTCTTATTGATTTAAAAAGAATTCCAGCGACGCTGGTTAATCTATCGATTTGAAAGAAAAATAAGCCATCGATCGACGCGCGTCGTTTTCAATAATTAAGCAACGCTTGGCCCTGATACGTCGACTCGGTTTAATTATCGGGGATATACGTTCTCTGTTCAACCGTCTTCTGTGTACACATATTTCGCAGCGCAATCTTACCGCCAGCAACTAGCTGTATCTCGAAGGAGCAATGTTCGACTTTTTTCCCGACCGGTTGTTATCGTGTAGCGCACGCGAGTGTAAGTCTGTCCCCACGTGTGTGGGTGCATCTGCGTAGGAGTAAGCCACTGACCTGCATCACTTCTTCGCCGAGGATATCGACTCGCCGGTACCTTCGAGAACACGCGTCGTTGTTTCTCCTCTGGGCTTCGGTTTTCGGTCTAGATCTTTTCCTTAAGCCTTTCAACTCGATTCAGGGCGCCGCGAATTAATACCGAACTATTCGGAACCGTAGGTACCAGCCTCTGATTAATAGAGCACGAAACAAGAGTTGGAATTTTTCTATCTCCGTTTTCTAACCGTCCCCGCGGTTCCGAAACACCCTCTAAAATCGATTAAATTCGTTTTCAAAACCCAAGTCTCGGTTAAATTGAATGTTTTCGAACGAACAAAAATCAGATCTAAATCGCTGAACGCAAACTTAACCTCGATTTTAAAGGTTTTAGTATCACAGATGCATTAAGGTTTCCAGAAATTGTTGTGTCAGTACTCTGTTGGTCTTGTGGATATTAATAGCTTTACTGGAGCGTGCATTTGCAGTTTGCTTTGGCTTTTCGTATCATGATAGATATACACTTCGAATTCAAATCGCTACGTTGAAGGTGGCTATTTCGCGGCTGATTGATATATTTCACGCGTACCTATTTTCCTCGTGGCCCAACTGACAGACAACTTATTTAGTCGCAATCCAATTTAACGATGGCTATTCAGTATTATTACAAATAACGAAGGTCCTCCTCGATATTAAAATTGATCATTCGGTCGATTTTCATCCGATTTACTTAAAACTTTCTACGGTGGTTCCTAATGCTATTCTCTTCGGTTGTACGTACGGAATTTTCGATCGAATAATTAGTTTCGACGTGGTGTTAAAAAAAATATTAATTTTGTCACAGTTTTTTGAGATTCTTCCTTCAAAGTTCCACCATTATATGTACAATAAATAATTATTTTTGTTTCGCAACTTGCAGTGAAAAATTACACGTTCACCCGTTTCTAACAAATTTCTGGAGGCCTCTCACGCTGGTTCCTATTATGCTTACAATAATTAATATTTTTATACAAAATTTTTACAAGAAGTGATTCAAGAAATGTGCTCTCGAAAAACATTAAACAATTATCAAGAAAAGTTTCGTAGTTACCCTCAAAAAATTCTTGAAAATCACCTTTATTTTCATCCATCGCAATGGTTTCTCCCCATAAAATTTGTTTGAACGACGGTACGCGGAGACTCGATGAAACGATATTTGAAGCAACACAGTCGCCTGTATTGGACGCGCTAGTTTAAACGATTGCCGGCCATAGTAACGTCGTGCAGGGTATGTTGAGGTATGTCGGGGAGCACATAAGCGTAACCCATTCGCTTGTCAGCGATACCAGTCAAGAGACGGCTACCGCTTAACCCGCCGATTTCACCATAAACCGGGCCCGATATTTCTATCCGACGACAGCCTCGGCTACCGTAATTTGTCGCTGCCTTGGTTGCTTAGCGTTTCGCTCGCTTATTATCGTCGATTGCGCGGTTTACCCGACTGATATGCTGCAACCGCTGCTGCAGGTGTTTGTCCAAGATGCAACATTGTTCTTGCTGGCGAACTTTCGACGGTCAATGATTGTTCCACGGGGTAAAAACTGGTCAGAGGGAAATTTATCGCTTCTAGATCGAAAGAACGATTCGAAGGAAAATTTATTTTTATTTGCTATAACGTAGTACTTCTATGTATGTGTGCAGGGTGAACCATTTAACCCTTTCACCTCTATTTTTCTTGTAAAGTACGTATCGTATCGAAACATGTTTCGAACGAAAGTTGTTTGGTACGAAGAGAAGCATATATGGTAAATAATTAATTGTTTGCTGGTTTTTAACTATAATGTGCAATGTTTAATCATTCGAAAGTTTATTGAATACGGAATAAAAAATTATTAAGGTGTAAGAGATCAGAAATTTGTTTTTCAGTTGATTTTTAATGCAAAAAATGTTCAAAATGTTTAGTAATGTGTGTAAGTGTTTCTGCAGTGATAGCACCCGATGCACCTTAATAATCTTTCATTCTATATTCAATGATATTGCACATTATAGGTAAAAAAAACTCAAGGTGTCCTTCATATTTTGATACAAACTTTTACTCTTTATACCAAACAATTTTCGTTCGAAAACGTTTCGTTAAACGACGTGCTTTGTACATTTATCGAGCCTCAAGAATATTTTATCTTTTTCATCGAGAATCGCTCAACGATTGCAAATATTTTAAAATCTCGATCGCTCGGTTAAATAAGCACTTGAAATTGTTAAACACCCCCATTCGAGAGACATTTTCGATGTCGTTGCAGTTCGTTCGATCGATTTCTCGTCGCTCGAGAGCCACGGGAACGCGAAGGGAAAGAGATTTCTCAAGACGGGTTTCGCTCGGCCGAAGGAACTAATCTAACCGTTTACCCGCGCCGTATGTAGAACGTAATAAGGGAAAGGGACGATTGGCTGGCGTATTAGGAACGAGCCGATCGCGACGCGAACGAACAATGACATTATTTGCCACTCGAGACGATCGATCGAACATTTTTAAAATACATCTTTAAAATGGTGAATCGAAATTCGAAGAGTCCACTGGAGATATGAATGCTAAAATATTAACGAACCGATCGATCCGAAATTTTATTTGCAGCTTTTGACGATGTAATCCAAATAAAAATGTGTAAAAACTAATAAGTTTTTATCAATCATTAATTTCTGTAACTTCGTTAAGGAAATGTTTTCCGTAGATATCATTTGGAACAATTAATTTTTGAAGGTCCAAACGATCCAATAATAATTTGTTCCTCGATGCACGATGTAAAATTCATGCGATGGAGGGTAACTCGAACGCTCAATGGAGGATGTTAGAATGTTGCATCTAAGATGCCGCCGCGCCGTCGTTCGATTCAGGAGTAACATTTATCGTGAGTTAAATGCCGCTGCGCCGATGCACGCCAACAAGTGCCACAGTCCTTCCACTGGGACGTGGGACAGCGGGATGAATATTTCTCATTCGTGTCATATGCTCGTGTACTTGAGAGCATAATTCTTTTTCGTCGATACCGATCAAAAGCGTTTACACGCGTTCTCTTCGAGGGAACCTTGAGGCGCTCGGTGAACGTTGCACTTGGAACGAATGTACCTCGTGTGTCGAGCGTCATTCGAATTTTTAATCGTATTTCGATAACGCCTATCGTTCCATCGAATAAACATCGCCCTCCCCCTCATTGTTTCCCTCCCCGTAAATTCCAACGATTATGTTCTCCGACTCTCTCAGTCCTCAAAATAATACTCACGCTTTCTCTTTGCGATTCTTCGCCTCGTGTCCTAAAAACTCGCCCGATTCTCGAAAATCGACGTAATCGTAATTCCCCCAACCGATCGACAACTCGCTTTCCGTTCTGCGATTACGCAACGCTCGATCGCCCGAGTCGAATAGATATATTTTATACCGTTAAAAGAGTAACGAAACCCGAAATTTATTCGGTCACAGTACACTGGTTCCGAGCGGATAATTCGACGTTACAACACTTACAACGCCTCGCCCCTGCGTAATTATGCAACGTTCGATTACACTCGCGCGCTCCGCGACTCGCGAACACCGGTATTTGATAATTTAACGAGTGGACGAAATGTTTATCTTGTTAATGGGATCCGGTTGCGTCGTCTCGAGCACCCGGTATACACAAGGCGTGCACGCCGCGTATGTACGTAGATGCAAGAGTGTCCGTAGGCATGCATCTGCAGTGAATGCATCGTTGCACTTGACGCGCGTGATACGCGATTCCGCGGTGCACGGAGTCGTCGTGGGTTCACGGCGGTACGTTGTTCCACTGACAGAAGACTCCCCCCACCCCCTCCCTCGCCCTTCGTAGCCGCGATCACCGAGCCGCTGCTTCTCGTTCTCTTCCCTTAATCCGCCTCGTTTTATCAAACGAATCGTTTTACGATTTTTCATACAAATTTCACCCAGAGCCCCGAAACAACGCGACCAATCTCCTACTCCGCCTCGGGAAATCGAATCGACGTTTGCATCCGTCCGCAGATCCGACGAAATCTTCCTGTTCTTTAAAGAAATTTTTAGCAGTAATCGTTGTACAAAATATCAACACGTTTCAAGTTGAAATAAACCATGATTATATTTGGAAAAACGAGACTCCTCGCTCGAACCAATTTTACCTTTTTTTTGTTCTATTCTTACGGATTCCACTTTTTCGCGAACAACGAACTCGGTAGTGGAAATTAAATATTTTATGACGTTTTAAAAGGTATTCGTACCGTGTGAGGTTACTAATATTTAATGCGATGTATTATTAAAATTTATATTGTATTTATATTTGAGACTCTCCGATCGGCTATAGCAATGTGGTAATCCATTTACAAGTTCCAATTATAATCTAGAAAATATATTATCTCTGTCTTGAGTATTCTTGTAACGAGAGAGTCGGCGAAAATCGTTAATGTTTCGTTCGATTTCATAATAAAAACGAAGAAATTTATTATTACAGAGACGCGCGATAACTTGACTGCATGTCAATTCTAAATTTAAGATGCACACGTTTCGGACGAATATAATAATGCCACGGGTATAAATACCTATACGGTGTTTTAAAATATAAGAATCGAACGATCGTTGTCTTACAAAATCCTTCTCGCTTGTTTCTCGAACATTTTCAAACAACTATGATATTTCGCTCCTTGTTCTCTGCCACTGCATTTAAAATTACGACGGGTGAAATATTCAGGTCAAGCAGACGATTTTGCGCTAAATCATCACCTTTGCTATTTGAACCTTATCCAGACTTCGTTCAGAAACCCCGTCACTTTATTATTCACCGTTCTTTGACGCTACAATAAGAATCGTCGCAGTGCAACTGCTATATCTGTCTCCAAACTTGCTTCTAAACTAAATTAAGGTGTCCAAACGAGAGGAATAACATTGCTGGACGGTTTCGATCAATGAATTTGCTATTTGTATTTTTTGATAGGAGAGACGTGGATTTACCGAACAAGTATAATGCGCTAAAAAAACTGCTAAATATATTTGTATATATATATATTATTCGTACGAGGATTGAATTTAGACTGGGGACTGTTAAAATGTGTCTCAAAAACTGTATGCGTATCTGTATTGTGTCTATCGTGTACTAATTATGGCGAAGAATGGCGTTATTGTTTCCTTTCCAATAATTGCAAATAACAACAATACGTGTTTGCTGCGCCGGGAGTGTGTATAAAAAGAAATATTGAATAAAAAAGAAAGAAAGTAACGTGTAAAAGTAAAAATAAATATCTGTTACGGCACAAAGGCGAGGCAGAGCTATCCGCTGTTATTAACCTAACCTCGGTCCGTATCTGGGACCATCCCTCGGAATATCAGGGATGAAAGGAACATTTTTCAGTCAACGCGGCAATTCGTTCGGCCAATCCTCAACCCATATTGCGTGTCCTTCGACGTAACAGAATCATCGGTGCAAGCGTTTCGAGCTACCTGGTTCCAGGAATACATCCCTATGTTAAGGAAACCATACGCCAATCTCGAATTCACTTTCATTCCTGATGAAACATATAAATATATCACTATCAAACTCCTACATTGTTCACCACTTTCTATTAAGAGGGGAACCCACTGTGATCAATTGAAAAAATTGATATTTCTTTTTTATCTCTTTTCGATGCTTGGGGGTTTAAGAACGATACCGTAAAATATTAAAGTAAAATTCGCAAAAATGACATAGTTACAGAAGATTTAGTAGATGTAGAAAATGTGATATGCATAACGTTTGAAACTAACTGCCCTTTACTTCGGGTCGTTCGTTTGAAACTTTTATTATTTTTGCTGTGATAAAGATTTCATGCGAATTGGAAGTGTTTTGATAATTATTTTTATACGAAATTTGAACAAGAACTAGTTCGAGAAATGTAATTTTGAAAAACATTAGAAAAATTTAACAAAAAAATGTTTCATATTTACACCCAAAAAATTCTTGAAAATTGCCTTTATTTTCAGTCGTCGCAGTGGTTTTGAAGAAGATTTTTTTAATCGCGATCGCCTCTTCGCTAATGTCAGCGATTGAACCTGACGCCGCGAAGCTCCGGCAAGTTGGCCAATGTGTGCCAGCGTTATAACAGTGGTCGGGGCCGCGGAAGTCCACCGGCCGATATCCTACATTGTCCTAAATATAGGTGAGGGACACCGTTGCAAATGGATCGTCCGGAGACGGTGTCATTGTTCACCGGCTACGGGAGCGCACGTTCGCGAATACCAGATAGCAGACATATCTGCGAATCGGTGTGCCGTGTCTCGCTATTTCGAGCCTTGGCACGTGTTCCCGTGTCTACGTGCTTTTTACGTTACGGTTATACGTGACGAGGGCCATGCAGACACCCTCAATCGAGATTACAGATACCGAGGATAGTTCCTTGAATGTGATTTATACGCCATAATTTATCGCTACCCGACTTCTTGGATCGAATACCGACCGGGAGACCTAACCGACCCGGACGGATACTGGTTCCGCGGGGTTGTAACATCGGCATTTAACTCGATATATCTACGAACGAGCAACAAACGTAGCGATTGATTTCGTCCACGAAAATGTTAGTAATCAGCTTTACGCGCGAACGAAAGCGTTCGCCGGTCTCGCCTTGATCCGCTAACTATTAAACTGGCAGAACTTTCGAAGGCCAATAATTATCCCTAAGCGTAAACGTTCCTGAATAGGAACGCAAGGCTCATCCACGCGTCGCGAAATCATCGATTCCGTTCCCAGCCAGTGCGTTTCCCACAGAAAAGTTTGATACTCCATAGGCGTCGATTCAAGGATATTCGGCGTCCCGAGCAATAACCCACGCGTTCCGTTCGCGCGTAGTCCACTCGCTGGACTGCGAATCGAACGATTTACAGCCACGATCGGGCGAGTGCAGGCACCATGCGACCATCTATCGATAAAACGAGCAGCCATTTTTATCTCGTTACGATTTACGTGGACGTCCAGCGCCTAGGCGGCCCCAAAGACGCGTTTTGGACGTTTTAGGAGTACTCGTCCTTTCCCAGCAGCTCTGCTCGTGGACCCGTCGATCCCCGAAATCCGAGGGTGGCAAGTGGAGCACGGTGGCTGTGCAAATCGGCGGTCGAGTGGCCGAGCAGAGGCCCCTCGGATACCTGGATGACCTAGAGGCCGGCACGGTAGACAACGTATCGGATTTCCGAGGCTGCACACGGCGGCCTCCCACGTTCTGGAGACGTAACCCAACCTAACCTAGAAACGACTAGACGAAAAGCGTACTCGGCGCGGAGAGACCGAGGGTACGACCTCGCCGGGCCGTCGGCCTGGCACACGGTGACCTCCCTCGATCTAGGGCGCTGCAACTCCGCTCTGACGTCATGCTCGCTCGCTCGCTCACTTACTCAACCAGTCGAGTCAACCTGTGCATTCAGCCGCACGCTTGCATGCTTTCTCGGGTGTCACCGTGCAGCCCTGGAGCCGATTAAAGATGCAGAGGGGTGGAACGGGCTAAATGAATACCTTCCGAGCGCGATTAACGAATAACTGGCTGCCAGTTCGACGACGCGATTTTTTAACCCTCGAGTGGACTCACGATCTTAGTTTAGTTGTTGGGCCTCGCACGTCAATTCATAAAGCGATCTTTTTCTTCCGCTCACCATGCAACAGATTCTTTAAAATGTAAATTGTTTTCCAGTATAATAAGTTTAGAAATACACCGAGATATTCACAAATTGAAAACTAAACTAGGTGAGATTAATTTACGACTAATGTCGAGCACAGAGTATACCACGCTTCTTTATTTTCTTTGCATACATTTTTGGCAAATTTGAAAGACACGTCTCTTTATTAAACACAAATGACAACTTGAACGTTTTATCCGCTTTTCTTGTAGTTCTGTTGATGAACCAGGTATAGTACTCTCTTCGACAGCACCTTGTGGTACCCTTTACCGTTTTACTACTAATCGTTCTTTTGGTCAACCTGTTGAAAGACTGCTCCCTAACGGAGTTTGATGGGCCTGAGATGTGTGGTAAAGATATTTTGGACAACTTTTTCCAATAATAGGTGAGCGAATTCAATGTAACGATACCAAAAGAAACTAAAGTCGATCATTTATTATATCTATACTCTGTACTTGTAAAAGTTTCTAATGAAAATATTTATCATCGCAGACGCAATAGGAACCGAAAATTAGGAACAGACATTAATGTCATCCAGCATGTTTGTTTCTTTCATGGTTTTATAAAACGATAGAACGTGAGATTCTATTCCATAGAAATTAAGAGTTGATACTGCGAACGATAACGAACATCTACGCCTAGCAAACAGTGGTTTGTTTAACGAAGCAATCTGTGAGATAGATTCGATGGCTCTTGAGGTCTTCTCCAGCGCCGAGGGGGTAGCGTAGACTTATTAGTTTCTTTTCCCGTGACACGGTTTCGCTCGTGGGCCAGATAAAATCATACAAACGACAAACAAATATTTCCCCAGACCTACAGCCTACGGTTTCGATCGTTTACACGAACGACCTCTAACGAACAGTCGACAACTCCATTTAAGGAGGCAATTTATTCCTCACAAGCTATTCCTTAACACTACTACAGTCCGTCTCTCCTTCTCCCAGTTTCTAGCTTCGCTGGTAAATTCGAGGGAACGCTTTGCGCGCGAGAAAATATGATAACGAGCAAGGTTACGCTTTTCCGTTTTGGCCTAATAAATGGACGGTGTAAATCCATTTAACGAGGCAATCTGGAAGATGGATAACGCTGGAACGATGGTGCTACTAATGGAGAAGAATTCTAAAGTTTCGAAATTTCCTTCATCCATGGATAATCCCGGCACGTTAATGGCAGGTTGTGGCCCGAGCTCTTGGTCAAGAGAGAAAAGTGACAGGGTCGCGAATGATTACAGTTTATGGTCTCGGAGGGATTAGCGACGATTGAGGATGCAAATAGCGAGTGAATATTTTCGAGGCCTGATAAATGGATAATGGATCGCTTGATGAGACGATCTAGAAGATTGACTCGAAGGCTGTCTAGATTTTCCTTGGCATCAGGGGTAATAATAGCGGAGCTCTCTATGCGTTCCTTTCGCTGGGAACGCCCGCGATACTTCTGTTCAACGCTACCGGGGCCTGGAAGCGATTAGACCTGATAAATACTTAACGAACAATAGCCGATTCGATACGATAAGCTCTCGGCCGGGCGTCGAGAGCGAACTCTAATGGAACTTTTTCAGTTTTTTCCTCGCCGTAAGATATTTTCGAAGGTATGCAAAGCAATCTCGTAACCCAGACACGAAATTCCTCCGCAGTATCAAGAGAATTTTATGCGACGTTTGTTCGAGAACTCAACGCGCCGAAGAGCATAAGCCCATCTCGGGTACGTTCTGCACTCTACATTCCGCAACCTGAATTTCCCCATATCATCTTTTATGCAAACGACCAGAATTCTTCGGTAGAACCATACGCGCGCTGTCTCGATTCGCTTTCTCGATACTTGGAACCTCGCCTGGCCGTCGTCGCTAATTGCCGTTCATTACCATCTGTAACTTTCCATAATCTCTCGCGACTCTGGAATAACCATTACCTGCACTCCTAAAATCTTAACGAAAATTTAATCCCGTTATTGATACGCATCGATCGCGGCTTTGGAGCTATAATACGGCCAACGACTATCGGTCCCAATTTCTCGCGTGTTTGGAATACCGTGTCTAGAAAAACTACTTGTGTTATTTAATTTGTATTTGATTTGTATTTGATTTCTTTTTTATATGCGATCAAAATGAAAACATTTTCATGGGAAAATGTTGTCTTGTCGGTTTCGGGGGGTCCAAATGGAATAATACAAAAACAAAGAATCCGACGTCCATTAAATATCCCAATAAAATTAATCGTCGCACACGTTGACGCGTCTGGATCGCCGCGTAACCGGAAGTGAGAAGCGGTTGGCAGTTAGATGGGTACCGGATCGTCGAAGAATTAACGCTGCCAGGGAACGATCAGGGCCTCACCTACGTCCTCGTTGCGAAGGCGTTCGACTACAGTTTACTTTCATCTAAATTATGCGGCTCCACGCTCGCTCCGTACGCAAGCACCGATTCCGCGACACGTTAACAGTGCACCGACTCGACCAGTATGAATTATGATAAAGAGGCTGATACGTGTGGATAGGAGCGGCCCAGATACGAAGGACAGGCCGATGAACCGTCCAGAACGAAATTCACGGAGAGCTCGTTAGTCGTCGGTGCTCTTTAGGCTGATAAATCCAGTGGCTCTGAACGCGTAGATTACGGCTTGGAACGATCGTGGCAAATAAATGGCACGCGTGTTGGTAATTTTTACACGCGATAAGAATGCGCTGGCTCGCCGACAACGTTGCGCGAAATTTTCGTTTAATTAAATTTCGTCGATCTTACGGATTGTTTTGTCGACCCTTCGACGAATATGGCCGCTCGTGCACGTCTCGAGGTGGTAAGTTATTGCAACCATGCGTTTGTACTCCGTTTTTTGTCGGAACAGTTTTGTCGTTATATTATTTCGAGAGGTGCGAATATGTTGGTTAATAAATACAATGTATAACGAGAAATATACTGTTCTGTATTTGGATGTTATTCGTACAAAGGTGAGAACGATTCAAACGATTAAAGGAAGTCCTTAAAAAGAAAGGAGGGCCAACTAAATATTAATATTTAATTTCATTTTTAAATCTTTTTATTCGAGTGTGTCAATACTTTAGTCCACCCATAAAATGTTCAATAAATACATTTCTGTTATTGTTTCGTGAATCAATGTATTTATATTATTGGTTCTGTTATGTAATAAACTAAAATAGATAATAAATGAGTATGTCAAAAGGCTGTATTTCATCTAAATTATTTCTATTCAGAATTAAGCCAGTCAGTTTTCTTTACAAATATTTAACGTTTGCTTCGATTCCACGCGAATTGTACGCGTCTGCGCGGCAAAAGACGATTCGTTGGCTAATTTTTCAGGATCCCTTCGCGATAGGTTGGTCGGATTACCAAGGGGAAAAGCAATAAAAAAAAAAAAAAATAAGACGGAAAGCCGGTCACCGGGTCGATACAGAAATGAAATTTCAGATTGAACGCGGGGGTTAGACTCGAACTTATAGCTGGTAGCGTGCGAAGCGAATCAAGTAGAACCGGGCAATGATCGGGCAATAATCGAGCGACGATTAATCGGCGAGGAACGGCTTCGCGAACGCGTCGAGGCAGCGCTACGTCTGAGTGTGACCTAAAACTCGGGTATATCTCCGGGAAAAAGCAGTTCACCCCGTCCTCGATGGTTCAACGGCCGGCAGACCTTCGCAATCGGGGACATATGATTTTACGACGGGAGATGGGGTTGGAAAGCCGCTTTAGCCGAGCCATCGACGAGTGAAATAACCATGAGCCTCGTCGCTTCTTCGAGGACAAACCGCAAAATTTATAACACTATATCGCCGTCTCTTCGACACCCGCGAACGAAGATATCGCGGTAAAATTAATCCCTAAGAAAATTCGAGGGAGACCGATTCGTAGCGCGAATTCAGTCCAAAGACGTTTCGTCCTCGAAATGGTTTTAATATTGTTTTCACGATCGAAATTTCGCGTTTCAAGACTGAAATATACGTTACAGGCGACGAAGTTTTCGGATAACTGTGTAAATCCCATGGTGCAAAGTATGAGTATCAAAGTTTTTCGATAACGATGTAAATGTAACCCCATGGCCTGGAAACGATCCCGACACGAACACCCACGAGTCATTCCAAATCGATCACTCCTCACGGCAGAGGTTTGGGATCTCGATAAAATTTAAACATGTCGTAGCTCGCGTGAAATTAGGGGGTGTTTAAGTCATCGATTCACCGATTTCGAATTCATTAAAAAAATACAGGGCTGTTCGTGATTTCGATTTTCCTCCATTTGTATCGAGTATTTCGAGAGAAGGTGATTTCATCAGGGAGGTCCAGTCTTTCGAAATAAATTTTTGCTTAGACTGGAAAATCAATAAAATTCGAATTTTTACAGCCTCTTCGACAAGACTAATAAAAAGTACGTTCGATCGTGTAGAATGCTCGATCGATCCTTATAGGCGGGCTCGAGGAATGTTAATTAAATTACTCTAACGCGTGTTTACGGGGTATCGAGCTATTTTATCGGAAAAGTGTAATTTTTTCGTGCGATCGCGTTAATTTCTCCGCGTGTACGGAGTGTTTCTCGCACGGTCGCGCGTTCAACGATTCGGAATCGCTTTTTATCGCACGCACGGTGAAAGTTCAAAGCCGTGCGGACAAGTTCCACGCCGCTTTCTCGACCGTTCGATTTCGCTTTCGTTACGCGAATTTAGAATCGTAATCGCCGAAGGAACGGCGAAAATGCGAAAAATTTAGTATACGTGATTGACGACATTTTATACATTTTTTTTTGTATAACTTCTACATTCTTCAGAGAGTAGATCAATATTTTCCAAGCTGTATTCCGTGGAAAATCATAAACAATACATATTAAATTCGACACCAAATGTCGGTACGATGGCTGAGCTTGAAATAAAAGTCTAATGTAAGAAATAGTTCGTTCGACTTTAAATGCTGCTTTTAAGTGCTTAGTATGGAGTTAGCATCGTAACGCGTTGAAGGCTATGACAGACGCGTGGATTATACATTCGTAACACTACCGTGTAAGTACAAACACGGTACGAGGGAAGTAATTGCAACAATGGGAATAAAAGTGATAGTAAGAGAGCTGAACGTAACTAGCGATAATCTTTCCCCTGTCGATGTAACATTTAACGAGTACAAAGTACTTTAGATGCGGTACCGAACAGAAAGTTGCATATCATTTCGTCAAGGTTGATTCGCTAATTTATATTAACTGGATAGATATTCTGTTAAACCACTTTCTTTTTCAAAGCAACCTGCAAGTTAGCGAACATTCCCGATTGAAAGCTTAATTTATTATAAGGTGCAATATATAGTAAATAAAAAACTTGTGTAGGTCGTAATTCTGATTCAACGTAGTTAGTCGCGATGTATTTTTAAAAAGTTCTTCAATTTTAATGTTACGGTCACTTCGTCATTCGATCACACAATGAATCCTTCGCAATTAAATTAGCGACTGTTGGAACACAATAAATGATTAAAATAAATTACCCAAGAAATTTTCAAATACAAACATTTATACACGATAGCTTTTGATTTTCCAAATGTTTTCTATAAAAAAATGTGCTAAAATTAGATGGTTCACGAGAGTTCCTGAGCGTTTTTCTAACGAATCTCGTTTCGTCTGTGCCTTTCTGCTCCGCATAAATAACCAACGCGTCTCAGAAAATCTAAAAAAAATCCTTGGAGAATATCGAGCCGAATCCTGATCCTCGAAAACGGTTTTAGCAGGTTTCCGCGTGGCGAACCCTCATTTTAATAATCGCGATCGAAGCCACAAAGACTGTCTAACGCGTGTTCGTGTTCAACGAGACGAACGAGGTCGAAAACACGGATGAATTAGCGACGTCGTTACGATACGCACACAGGGTGTGTCCTAAATCGGTTACCGGACGATTTCGTGACTCTTTGACGCATAAAAATCGTCGAGAAGAAACGAGACTTCAATTCGAACTAGAACTTAATGAGCTGTTAAACGTAGTATCGAATATCGTAACCAATACCGGTCGAAATTTGCAATTTTGTTCGTATCATCAACGCTGACTCAAATTTAGAGTTTCCTTGGAACCGACGGTAGATGAAATTTTTTATTTCTTTCAAATCGACAGAAATTTTTATAGTTTTTTCAATCAATTTTCGATACAACAAAGAAACTTGCTCGAACACTGATTCCTCGCGTTCTGTTTCCAAGAGGATATCGACAGATTATTTAACGCTTGGAAATCCACCGACGTTTCAGTGAGAGCGGAGAAATTGTTTCTCCATTGTTTACAATTCTACGGAAAGCGTTTGCGCAACAATGCAATTGTTGGAGCCACTGTTACACGCTTTCGACTCTTTCCGTCGATTCGATTAACCTCGATTTTCTCGTAGATTTTTAGATCAGTAGGGAAGAGTCGATTTCAATCAGAAATAAGTTTAATGAACGACACATTCCTCTAATATAAGTATTTCATTTTTATACTGTGTCAAATTCTGCGTCAAATTATTGGGATAATATCATAAAATGTACAAGAATTTTTGCTAATCAAAATAATCCATAATCAAACATCTATTTTATATAATTCTGCATTTTACTATCGTATTTTTTATTCATCTTGCCTTCCATTAAACGTAATACATATCATGTACTTTTAAGTGTTTCAATATTGCTCTACGAAGTTTACACGATTCAACATTTTCTATTTTAATCTAATTTTTATTTAACTAATAACGAATAATGGAAAGTTGCTGGAAAGTTTTGTGCAGGTAAGAATTTCGCCCGTCTCAGAAACTGTATATCCCTGGAATTGAACAGAAAAATGGTGCATCGAGCGATCGCAGGATGCTCGAAGGAACCTCCTTTCCTTTGAGGATCCGCAATGTATCGCGCCAGGAGTAATATAGCGTTCCCGGGCGTGCAGGATCCTCAGCTTTAAATTGATCCTTGCGGGAAGAGAGGTTGTAGCCGACAGTGGTTCAAGATGCGCGTGTGGTGGCCTGCACGTCGGACGGATCACCCCATTTCCCGATGGCTGGTTCGTCGGTCGTCTGATCGACCTTCGAAATCGAGGACACGTATTACATTGCGACTAAGGGGCGGAAAAGGACATCAATGACGTACGAAGACGAACGACGGTCTTGAATAAAAAAAGACACGCGGATGCACATTGTTTCGCCTCGACTTCCGACACGATTTCTTTCCCGCCGCTCGATCGCGATTCCTAACTCGCGATCTCCCTCCGAATTCACCCTCGACGAACTTCAGTTTCCAAACTTTCACCGAACACTCGGCTTTCTGAACAGATTTGCAAATTCTTTCGGTAGTGTTCACGGTACGCGGCAAATAAACAAATCCACAAAATAATTGGAATGGGTCAGTTGTCCTAATATGGAATACGTTCCTCATTTGGTACACGATATTAAAGAATCGTGATTTTGATTGTCATTTTGTTGTAACTAGCGTGCATATGTCCGAATTCCAAAGCAACGTTCGCAAAAGAATATTGAAGAAAATATCGCAGTCTGAGTTTTTTAAAGGTAATCTTTAATCTAATATTATACACAACAAGGTAAGTGCATGAGTATCGTGTTAGGTCGATTATTTCTTCAAATATAAATATAAGTATAAATATATTTAATATAGTATTCCATATTAAGAGACTATGAGCGTAAAATTTCCTATAAATTCATACTATTTAGGTTTTTTAAAAGTTCTGCAAGGAAGCGACACATGTGTATAAAAAAATGTATTCCATATTAGGGTAACTGACCCTCTGAAACAATTTTTACAATGATTCTTAAGATTCTTTTCTACTCCATGGTATCGTTTTATTTTACCACGGTTAAATACGTAGAAAATTGTTGTATCGAATCCAATGATACATCCTCGCGGAAAAATTGTTCCACCGATCGTGGCGAGCGTTCGAAACGATCCGACGAACCCTCGAATGTACATACGTTGCTTTCTTCGGAAACGTTTACGGGGAATTCGAAGCGCGAGCGACCTCCGGATGGAATCTACAAAGGCCCCGGCTAATCATCCGTGTTCTCGACCTCGTTTGCCTCGGCGAACACGGACAATCGCTCGAAAAATCTCCACCAACCGTTGAAACGATCTCTAATTTTCGGACGCGACTTTTGAACCGATCCTCGCGAGACTCTACGATTACAAGTGCTTCGCGATCTTCCATCGCCTCGAAGATCATCGGTACAATACGCGAAACGAACTCCTGATAAAAAAATTGAAAATCGTAAGAAACTGTAAAACTTACTTCTCTTTCACTTTTTTTTCAATCAGAATAGTTCTCTGAAAAAAAATAAATGGACTAGTAATATTCGGGTTCGCGAAAACGAGCAGTAATAACCATTTTGCCATTTTTCCCCTCAACTCAGCCTAATTTCGAGACCTCGACGCGTTTGCTGTTATACTGCAAACTCTATCGCTTCACGGGGAACAATAGTTTCTATCCACAGACTGTGGACGGCTTAAGTAACCCTTTCGCTGTAAAGTTCCGGGCGTGTTTCGGCGCGGTGTGATAATTTGATCGAGTAACCCCACGGCTAAGTTCATACGATTATGAACGCGGCCTAAGGCTAACAATTCCGAGCCGAGAGAAGCAGCTCACCCCGTCCTCGGTGTCGGTGGTTCGTCGTCCGTTGACGGCCTTCGGAAATGGGGGCGTTCGTTCGCAGCCTCGCGAAGCTCCCGAGCCCGTCCGACCGAGACGCCAGCATCCCGGGTGACGCAGGAGCGACGGAGAAGCCGGACGGAGCGAGAGAAACGAGAAAAACGAAGGTAACTGCCGGTTCGGAGTATCTCTGGGACAAGTTTTCGCTAAGTCCTCCGGCTTTCTCGCGAAAGGCGGCCGCTGCCTCGTATTCCCCAGAGGGTGGAGATTGAAAAACGGAAATGAAAGTCCTCGAGACGACGGGGACTCGGATTTAACCGAATCGACTCGTCGAAATCGATCTACTCCCGATCCGCCCCCGAGACGAATCGGTTTAAACAATTCCCACCGTGCCCGAACTCTGTTAATCTTGATCGCGTTCGTGTTCTGAATTTTTCTCAATTAGGGATGGAGATTTATGATGATCCCCGTTGTCAAGGTTTAGAGCGAATCGTAATTAGTAGACTGCGGATGTTCATGCGGATACATGTGTTTCTAGAGAACAGATAAAAGGATGAAACCTAAATAGAAGCATGTTTCGTCACTAGAGGTTCTTTATTTTAGTCTAGTGATTCAACGTTTGTATATAATAGTCATGGCATTTATACGTCTCGTGGTTACCTATAGTGAATCATAATGGTAAGAAGTTCATAGACGTTACGAATAGTATTAATTATTCTGAAGTATTCTTGGCAAATAGATTCTACGAAAACGAATTTTATGAGATCCGATTGTTAAAGAACCTAAATCAATTAAAGCATGCTACTTCAGCAAATTCGAATATTGAGCGTTCGTTCCCAATCTACAAATTGACTTCGATCGATAAATATCATCGACTCTTGACAATATTGGAAAAATACTCGTAACATAGTGTAGTTTAAATTATAATCGATTGTCGCTATGTTCGAGTAATAAAATTATTCGAACACATTTTAAATATACCTTGCATATTCCTGTACATTTTGGCATATTTTATCGACATAAACGTCCGCAGCGTAGTACATAATTAGGAACCGACCGGGAGGATGGAGAGCTCCTGGGAGACTTTCACGCGCGAAAAAAATCGGAAGCCTTCGAAATCTGGGATCGAATCGCGACCCGAGGAAATTGAATAAAAATTGGAACGTTTCGCCGGAAGTTGGACGAAGTCGGGATACGATCCAATCCGAGTCCCGCGAACCGAACAAAAAGAAACCGAGCAACGTTCTCGAAGGACTCGCGATAATTCTTGCTTTAGGAGAAATCAAGGTACCGTTTATTTTCGCCAGGAACGATTAATTATAAGGGAATCCAGGGATCGAGGTATCGTTCCCGGTCATCCGGTCGAAGCGCAAACAGCTCTAATTCCGCCGAAGACGGTTGGATGTGGACTAGATCCCGACGGAAGGAACCTGGATGAAATGTCAAAGGGGGATGGCGGAGGGGAAAGCTAGTTGACACATTTGCGCCACGTTTACTCCCCCTTCTGCGGTGCGTTGGAGTACGGCTCGCTCGTCCCGTGCACCAGGGGCGCAATGCACTCCCGAGGCCTTGCACTGTACAGTGATCCTCAACTAATCTTATATCCCCCTTGACTAGAATTTCATTGATCAAAGTATTTTTATACGCGTGACCTTTGCTGCCGTGTTTATTGACTAGGTAGGCCTAGGGCACTGGGTTAAGGTTTTTTCTTTTATTTAACCCGTCGTTCTTCTTGCTGTACCGCCTCCCGCGTTCTCACAATTTCTGCTCCTCAGGGCCTCGTAAAACCGTCCTCGACCCTTCTCGCTGTTCCTCGGTCTTGTTCCACCGGGAATTTCGTCCAACCTCGGAGTCGAGTAAATTTTATTCGCGAATAACGAATAATTCGAGTCGTTCGTCGATGAACTTCCACCTACGTTTCGTCTAACCCTTAAGTGGACTCTCTAATTGATAAATGGTAATCGACTTCCCTTTAAAGCATTTAAAAAACAATCAATTAATGAAGGATCATATCAATTTTCAAATTATTACATAGGACATGTATTGTACAATATTAGTTTAAACTTGAGATAATCCACTTGAGGGTTAAACCATCTAAATATTGTATTCGTTATTCGTGAATAACTTCATCGCGAATACTAAGCACGCAGAAACTAAAATTGTAAAGAAATATCCAGGATTTAACCCCTTCAAAGAATAAATGTAACAATGAATTGATTTCAATATACATAAGGCTCGATGACGAGTGAGAAGCCTCATAATTGTGGAAGTTGATATCAAAAACTTGTGACAAGTCACGCTCCTTATTGTAGGACAACTCGTAGACATCATGATTAATCTTAATTTATATTTTTTGTTAATTGCAAACAGAGTGTATATCTAAGACGTCATATTTTAAGGGATGAGATTAAAAATCAAATAACGTCGGAACATCCAATGGATGGTCCGCGTAAACTTTCGGTCATATCGAGCAAAATAAGGGTATTAAGTCGAATGAAAAAATTACGGGAAAACCTGGTAGCGTGAAAGTTTTATAAAATCAGTTTGACAGTTCGACGTGGAAGCCTGGGTCGCGAAAAGTTAATCCATTCATCAGCACGTAACGGCCGCGTTATTGCAATCATCGTTTCAACGCGTTTAATTCGTTTAATGCGCTCCTCTGTCCTCGTTCGTATCTATTCTCGAACGAAACAATCTTGTTTGCGAAGGTTTGACGAACTGTATTCGAGCGACACAAAGGCGAACCGGCTGAAAAATTAATTGATCGAAAGAAATATATTAACTGGGACGGAAATAAATTCGTTTTCGCCACGACGACGATCCTATTATCGCGATCGAGCGCATAGACGTGGAAAGACATTTGCAATTTCTGAAGTAAATCTTCGATGCGCCAGATTTTATCAACGACAACGTTGCAAAATGCAATTCTCTTTGCCACCGATCCGATTAAACTAACGAGGAGAGGACCAGAAATGGAATAGCGTTTTTGCGAACCGTTCGAGCTATAGATATCGATAGACTGTTTAAGAAGAACGCCATATGTGAGGGTAACTGGCCTCCTCTTTTCAAGATACAGCACTTTCTGTCGAGTTCAAATCGTCTGTTGAAACTTCTCACTGTTCATTATTATCTCTGTTATGTTAATACAGTCAGCTTTTTGATATTGGGTTCCTATGTAAACATGAACCAGAAACATGTAATATTCGTAAACGAAATTCGTTCTTTTCTACGAGTGAAACATATTAAAAATTAAATCGTACGACGAGGGGTTAATAAATCAAATACATACGCGAGGCCTGCACTTTCTCCACCGAGATCTCGATATTGAGCAATAAATTCAATTCCGAGCAAACAATGCGATATCGTTCGAGAAAAAGCGAAAAGTTTCTCAACCGCGCGACTTTTCTTTATGTTTACGATGACAAAACAATTGAACAACAGTTACGCGAACCGATTCGCCGTGAAATCGGAAATGTTCACCGTGCCACGATATACAGGGTGTCCCGGTAATCGTAATACAATAGCGAACGAACGATTCTTTGCGTTAAAATAAATCTAAACTGAAAATCCGTCAGATATTCCTGCACTCGAAAAACTGTAATACAATGTTTATAATAAAATACAGCTAGAGTTCAAAATAAGACGAAAATCAAGAATAGCAATTTGTTGATGGAGGCTTCGTTAAAAAGTTATTAACGTTTAAAGTTCCCCCCGTACTGAATTTTTTTCTAGAAAATGAGTAGGATTTCGGGGGTATGTTTAATGACCAAAAATGATTGTACTTGACTCCTGTAACTAAATATAATTTTTTTAGTATGATTCGAAATTTTTTAATTTCGTCTAAAAATTTCAGTACCTACTCGAATTTTTTGCTCGAAAGTGGGCAGGATTTCGAGGGTATGTCTAATGACCAAAAATTATTGTAATTGAACCCCGCAATGGAAAATAATTTTTTCAGAATGATTTGAAATTTTTTAATAACTTTATAATGAAGCTTCAGCCAAGAAATTGATATTCTTGATTTGTGTCTTATTTTAGCCTCTAGAATCTCCCATTAAAATTTTTCCCAGGAGTGGTCGAACACTCTGTATAGAGATTTGCAAGTGAAAAATTATTTTTCTCGATTGTACTACGATTACTGGGACACCCAGTAGTCGATTCGGTTCCCGTTATGTTTCCCGTCTGTTTCACTTTACGATGGCGCATAAATAATTAATGATAGGTTTCAGATGGTCTTGCCGTGGCATTATCCGCGCTCGCGTAAATCCAAATTCAAATAGTTTTACGATCGCGGACACGAGCTACTCAAAGTTGAAAGGATTATGAGGTTAGTCATGGACCAGGTCATCCTTCGATTTTTCAAACGTTCGGAACGAAATGTCGCATTTACGGGACGTTAGACGTCGACGAAACGTATCCTTGAATATTAGAATGTATAGCTCCCGTTATAAAAGGGAAAGCTCTGTTTTACCCTGCCAAGTGTTTTGGCAAGAGACAGAAGTACCTTTTAGAAATTCCTGGCAGTTCTCCAAAGAAATATTGTCAGCATATTTGTATCGATCGCGGTTTCAAGGCCGCATTCTGTTACTTTCTTGGAAATTTAACATTCTTCGCATCGCCATACCCGTGTTTTATATAAGGCGTTATGTAAACGCATACTGCGCTTTTTATGTTACATTTCCGACGACCGAGAGGTCACCATTTTACTTTACTGATTTCACAAGCCTGCACAAATTTATATTCCAAATTCTTTTACCCTGACCTACACAGTTCACAGTTGTCCTAAACTTTACCGCATAATAATGAATTTCAATTTTACTTTTTTAATTATTCTTAGCTAATTCTTAATCCCACTTACTTCACTTTTAACGATCAAATTTAATCGTCTACCACCATTAGCGAGCGTAACATTTCTGAGGGGAAAAATAGCTTTATTTGAAGAATACTTGGGCGTCGCTGGAAGAAAATTACAATTGCATCCCCGATCTCCTTCACGATTCGTGCACGCGCGATCGCTGATAATGTTCCTCGGGGAATCGAGCGTAATCGACGCCTGGATAGCTCGAGGAACGGGAGTCAACGAACCCGTGGAAGTCGGGAGCGTAAAAGTTCCCTCTCGTAGGTAAGTTTCACGGCGCAACGAGAAGTTTCACAACCCGACGCGCTCTTTCGCCTGGCGTGCCGCGGCATGCAAATCCGCTCCGCATAGCCGCCGTTAACTGCACCGCCTATCTCCGCGTTCAACTTACGAGCATTGCCTCCGGCCAGCCATAAATTGATTCGTGCACTTGCGAAAAGCGTACTGCGAGTCGCTTCGTGACCGACGAACGCGAGCAACCGCGGGTGGAAACGCGACGATCGCCGCTAAAAATTCCTGGAAATCTGGGAAACGACGCTCGGATAATGGAAACGTGTCAAGGCGCGATCATCGACAACGAACGCGCTCACTGACACTAAAATAATAAATCCGTTTCGTTTCTTTTAATTCCCTTTCGCGTACTACGGATTACGAACTCATCGTCTTCATCGTATAATAGTACAATAACTCGTTTTAACGCAGCTTAAGGGTGCCTTTGCAAAACACCTTTTTTATGGTCTCTTTGGTATTTTTTTTTTATAAAGAAACTATGTAACTTCTTGCATCGACGTTTTCCATATATTTGTATTACTCTTTCAGTAATATTTACAAATTTTTGCAACGAGAAATAGTCAAAATTAATGGAAGTAATGCTCTGTTTGTCTTCGTAAGTTAAAAAAATGAAAAAGACTCTTAATTAAGATACATTTTTCTATGGCAACGGTACTAAAAGAAGAGAAAAGAATTTACAGCTGCTTTGTAATATTAAAAATCAAAGATTTATAATGGAAACATATCGCGAAAGTACGTACATTTATTCAAATTACACTTATCAATTGATTATATAATTTAGGTCAGGATTTGCAACATAAATGAAAGTAAAAGTATTCAACAAATACCGTTAAACGCGAATATTTTTGTTTCTAATATCAGGGCAAACTGTAAACTTTATTTTAATATAAACTTTTATACGCGGAAGCTTGTGCAAGTTAGTAATAATAAAAAAAGTTTGTAATAAACAGTTACAGAGTGCCTCATATACAAAAACATAACGCACTACCATTAAAAGTGAAAAATTTATTGCAATTAAACGTCGATGAAACAGATAACTCATCTGACGAAAGTACTGTTTCAATCGATAATGAAGTATTTAGTTTTATGAGCTATGAAGACTAATTTATGTCGTTACCACTTTGCTGGATTTATTAACTCGTACGCAAAGAGCAAGTCAGCTACGTGACTTTGTGAGATCATAGTTATGGCAATAAAACGATGAAACTGTGCACAGTTGGGTCTTTGAAACGAAAAATTTACCTAATTTTCTATCGTTAATGTTGGGAACTTTTCCGTACAAAATTAAATAAATAAAATTAGCTTCTACAGGATAGAAATTAACGAAAAAGAAGATGAATGAATTTGCAAACTCGACGAGCGAGCGTATTCCATACGAAAGTAGATATATCACCGCCACGGGGATGACCAGGCATCGAAGTCTCCGGCGAAACGCGCACCTATGGCGGACCACGTTCGAAGGAATCGACGATTCCGCGTCTGATTCCGGTCGTTCGTAGAAATGCATCCTGGCCTAGCAAACGCGTACGTCAACTCGAAAGTTCCTGATTTCGTAACGAAGCGAGCGTAGCCGGGGTTCGATGTCCGAGCCACGCTTCGGCTTGAATTCGCCATTTCATAATAGTCGATCGAACGCACGCCAGGCGAGCCTATCCTCCTTCGTCTGGGAAAGCCGGAGCAACGTTTGCTTCTACCCACGATACGAGCATTTATTTTTCACCGCCGTTTTCTTTGTTCCCTGGATCGAAGCATCGTCCCAATTCCTTTATCCGTGTCACCGTTCGCGAACGGACTCGTATCGAACTGTTTTCCACGCGTAACGAATATTTGGAACGTCACAGGAATTCTACGATACTCGCGCTTCATCGACGACGATCGATTCTTCGCGGATACGAGCGGCGTCGAATTCTTTGCAACGTCGTTTGTAAATTAAGCACGATTTTAAATTAAACAGAAAGGAAACAGATTATTTGAAGCGAAGAAGATGGCTGTTATTGGTATTCTTGGGTATTATGGATATGGTTGGTATAAATACCCAAATATTCTGAAACAACTTGGGCGACCTTTTCACTGTTCAAGAGAGTGAGAGATGCAGATTAAAAATGTGTATTTTCTTAATTTTTTCTGCTAAACCGACAAGTTAAACATTTTCCCATAAGAATATTTTCATTTTGATCGAATACGAAAACAAATTCCGAGTCGATCGGTAGTCTTCTCGAATATAAATACGAGTGCAAGGGGTTAATCGTAAAGTCCAAAATCCCTGAACTCTAAATAATACCCGACGTCAGTGTCGCGCGGGATCGTTGGCATATAGGGTAAAAGTGAAAAATCGCGACGTTCGTTCGCGTAATCGATTTCACGTTCGATGGATCCCAACGGGCAGCTCGTCACGCAACATCGTCGTTCATCCCCCCGACTTTGGACGTAACGGCGATGTCAAGAACCCCGCGAGACCTCAGAAAGTGCATGCGACCAGATGCACTGGCGAACGAGCCTCGTTAGAAAGCGCCAAGGATAAGACCGCCCACTCGCGGCCGATGCAGTTCATAGTAGCGATACTCTTACGAAATTCATTAGCGGCCTAAATGCAGCCGGCGGCAGGCATGCGGACTCGACCGCGGGTAGTTCGGTCTCGTTATTAAAGGTGCCAGTCACAGCGAGGTGCATGCAAAAGGAAACCAGGGGCCTTTGGAATCGAGGCGAGACCAGGCGCCCTCGCGACTGGATACGCGAATCGGTTATCTCTGCCTGTTTATTGCCGATCGTGGCTTGCGCAATCCTCCCTATCTCTCTCTCTCTCTCTTTTACACGTTAAATAGCTCGTTCGACTTAGAATCCGTCCGGTGTCGATGAACCGTCGCCTCCATTTTTCTCTCGTTTTTCCCGCTGCGAGAACGGTCTCTCGTAAACAGCGCCTGCTTTTCCTATCGATTCCAATTTCCCGATAAACTTTACTGCTCTCTTTTTCATTTTTTTTTTTTTTTTTTTTTTGGTTTGATGGAAAAGTCGATAAGCTGGATGAACCGACTAATTGCTGGATCGAGAAACGAGTTTGAATTTCGAAGACGCGCACCGTGGAACGTACACTCGATTATTTAGAAGGTCAGTTGCCCTAATGTGGAATAGGAGATTTTGCTATCTATTGACGATGAATGCAATCGATTACGATTGTCATTTGTTGCAACTAGAAAATATCGCAATCTGACTTTTTGCAAGGTGATCTTTGATCTAATACCATACGTAATAAGGTAAGTGTATCAGCTTTGCCTTAGCTGGATTATTCCTTCAAATATGGTCAAATTTTCGCAACAATTGTCGAAATTATGAATTTCTATCTCGTAAACGTAATATTTCGAAAAACTCCTACACAATGTGAAGCTCTAAGCAAATACCAGTTCGTTCCTAAGTTGACGTGCAGCCGTTGTATCTTTTTCAGCCACTGTATCGGTACTAGTTCCTGTTCTAAATTCTTGTCGATCGACCGCTGTGTCTTTGCACGAACCATTATAATTTTCTGGAAAGTAAGCGTTATTAGAAATAGTTTATTCGATCGCTTGATATTATGGAATCACATAGATTCCGACGATTTTCAAACGATTATTACGATATTTGTTATTTGAAAGGACTAACAGAAATAATAGCATTTCTTATCGACAGAATGTGCATACGAATAATCTTAAATGCGTAGAGAATCTATAAAACGAGACGTACGTATACCTAACGTTCATTACACATCGTTTGTATAAACGCAATACTAGTTCCGTTGAGAAAACCGAACCTGTTACTCAATCTATCAAGAGATTTCATAAGTCGTTTCTAATTTTATTCAAGATAAATATGCACATATATATAAAAACATACATCGTCTCTAGAGTGGCTATCTTCTCGTACTATTTCTGTCCGTTTCTAGAAGAATTATCGATGACCCTTGCCTAAATATAATTTTTAAAATCGGCCATTGCCTAATCTCAAAAATACTTTCCTTCGACTCGAAGAAGAACCGAATATAAGAAACTGACAGTCATCTTACAAGCTATAATATGTATAGAGATTTCTAAAACGATCCGATATTAGCCCTTAAGGGTAGATCGAAATCCACGATAGAGATTATTCAAAGAAAGATTTTGTCACTGTCGTAAATTCGTGACAAGTGACATCGCTTCGTCAACTTTTTATCGAACGATGATTAGTTCCTGTTCAGCGGGACCGCCAGAACCGATATATGTATTTCACGCGATGACAGTCTAGCTGTAATCCTTGGGCCGCTATCAATGAAGGTTATTTGGCAGGGAATCAAGTGGCGTTAGTGCCAGAGTTTAAGTGGATTTATTTGAAAGTGACGGAAATATTCGTTGCCTGGCACTGGACTGCGAAATTTTACGTCCTTTGGTTTTCCAACGAGTATGCATCAATCGTGATTTGCGTTGGATCATGATCCACGGTTTCACCGACACGGCCCACGCGGAAACAAAGTTACAAAATAGAGTAAAATATTATTTTACGTTGGCACAACTACTGGAGCAGTCGTGGGCAAAAAATTAATATGTAGGATTAAGTAGTTCCAATAATTTCATCGTGATATTTTCGATTTTCTGATATATTTTCAATTACTATATATTTTTCTGTTCGATGGTTCCTCTGCTAATATTCGAAATATATTTTTCTCTTACTGTAAAGTACCTATTATACGTATTTCGTTCTGAAGATGACGACAAACGTATGGTCGAAATAGTTACAATGTCTGTCGTTATATTTTCTCAAGAGCATTATTAAAAGATTAGTGAGATCATTCTGAAGAAAATAAGTCCAAACACGACCCAATTCGGACTACTCTTAATTCTACGTATTTGGCGCACGGCGCTTGCGACGTTGCCGCTCCGAGTACGCGAATTAGCCTGAATGGGGTCATGTTTGGGCTTATTTTCATCGTGAGAACCTCGTCGATCTATTAACAATAGTTCCATGAAAATCTGAATGAATTTAATAAACAATACCCGAATAAGTCTCAAACAAGTTGAATAAACAGGAACGAGTATAGTACAATAAAACAAAACAAGACATACGATGTTGTTACAAACATTATTTTTTATATTAGTGTACTATTCAAAATTTAAATCTGAAATCTGTAACTTTCGTGAGTATAGTGATTCCGTTGTCGCCTGAATCTATAGAAAACCGAATGTTAGACCGAAAAAGTGAGGTCACGCGTACGTGACAGCCGCCGTCAGAGTGTCGAAATTTCCCTTTCGTAGCGCTGGAACGTGTCCCAAAGGGTTCGCTGTAAAGCTCGGAGCGATTATACGGTTCGTAAACCGTACGTCTGGAACGTCTATTATATAATTCTCAAAGTTAGTAATTGGAATCGATTAATCGAGGAGAATTCGAGCAGGAAGGAGAGGGAGAGAACCGACTCTCGCATGGTTGTTGTCGTGTGCGCCTGTGCGTGATCCGTGCCAGTAACGCCGAAAGTGTCCCACTAATGCGAGGGAACAACGACCTGGCGTGTCTCTCCCTTCTCTCCTCTCCGGCCTCACTCTCTTTGCGTCATCAAACGCCTCTAATAACGCGCTGTCGTTGTCACTCGGCTCGATACGAGCCCGACCTGTTTCGCGCGAGGACAGACAACAAGTTTCGCTATGCGATCGCATTCGTAACAGGCATTCCTCTGTAAACGCGTTCCCGACCCCACGATTCCGAGGGTGAATTCGCAAGACTTTACCAAACCGCCACTCTATACGAAAAATCTGTCACGCGTCGTTAGAAACCCGTTTTACCGTTTCAATTTTCCGAAATTCCAAGCTGTTTCGTTTATTGCAATTTCACGCCAAGCTTGTTCCTCTCAAATGTCGCGCGATTTTCGTAATTTATGAAAACGCTAATTTTATTTCTAGTTCCCAGCTTACTACTCTCGTACGCGTTTTAACATTTGAATTTTTGACATTTCTTTATATTAAATTTTTCCAATTCCACGCCAAGCTTGTTCCCCCGTGTCAAACATTCTCGACGGAGCTCAAACATCGCGCGATTTTCGCAATTTATGAGAACGCTAATTTTATTTCTAGTCTCCAGCTCACTATTCCCGGACGCGTTTTAACATCTGAATTTTTGAAACTTTTTTATATTAAATTTTTCTAATTTTACGCTACGCTCGTTACCTGTGCGAAATGCTCTCTACGAAATTTAGAAATTATACGATATCTGTAATTTTACGAAGTACTAATCTTATTTCTATTTTTGACTGTTGGTACACTATTTTTGGGGGACGGTGCATCCTCTTGATTAAATTAAAGAGGGAGTTTAAAGATTTCTAGGATTTCTAACGCGCTACTCTTAGAGACGACGAAATCTCAATTAAATTTCGTGATTTTACAGTTCCTCTGTTTCATGTTCTGTGAAATTTAGTAACGAACAATTGGTTTCTCTTCCGCGTTTCACCGTTTAATTAAGGAAATAAACGATGTTCTTTCTTGGATTCTGAGAAACCTTTCTACGAATCATATTTATCAAAATAACGTAAAAATGAGTGATAATAAATATCGAATAATGAGCGCAGTGTACCGCGAATAATTTTATTCAAAATCGATATCCATCCGTGAACGTACCAATTAGATTAGCATCGCCTATCCTGGACAAACTATTTTATGGAAATCAATGACGCTATTCGCTGCTCGCAAAGAACCTTTAATCATCGTTGGAAAATCCGTGTTCGATTGAAAATGAGTTTATCCCCCGCGAATGATCCTGCATGCCTCGGTATAGTTACACGCGCGTATGCATATTTACATTCTCTTTCACTGTTAAAATTGTAACCTTCTGCCGCGAAACATTAGCAAATCGTTCTGATTATCGATCATTAAATCTTGCTTGTACATGCCTGCCTGTTAGGTAGACACTTTCATACACCGCGCCAAGGTTCTCGATTTCGTATTCGATCTCGAGTTTCTTTTATCCTTCTTCGTGCAGCTCCGCGTTTTGCTTCGAATACTTTCTATATTTCGCGCGATGCGTTTCGATTTTGCAAATCGTTTCTCAATTCTCGCTAGGGAACCGCACAACGCTTCGAAACTTTATCCAACAATAAACGATTGCGATCTTAAAAGAGGAAAATCGTGTAAAGCAGGTGTACATTCTCAGGCATTTTAATTAATGTTAACATTATATCTTTATTTCTCTGCGTTCCCTTGAAGACAAATGACAGGCACGTTACATTTTAGGGAACTATCGTAACCACAACTGAGAATAATACAACTCTTTCACGGTTCGATCTCGACTCTCCGCGAAAACAAAAAACATTGTTGCGTAACGAATTTCACTAGATTTCGCTCAATTTCCTTCTGTCTTTCTCCAATTCGCTTTATTTTAACAAGACCCTTCCAAAATTCTATCTTTTCATATTTCAAACGTTTAATGTTTCGAAATTTCAATCGAGTTGACCTACTTCTTTTCCTCCTATCCAATTAAAATTGTTTTCAAACGAAACAAAAATATTTTCTCCGTCTTTGATTTCTCCCTATAAGGAAAATGACAAATTTTCCTAAATTCACCCAACCTTCCTCTATTTTATCGTACCATTTTACCGCAGATTACTAATAAAATCACAGTGATAACTCGGAAGCTTCAAAACTGAGCGCTAAACAAATAACCAAAACCAAAAATAAAAAATAATAAAAGTGTTCCTTGCGTTCGATCTCCGTCTCGTTACGAAAATGGAACGTGGCGCATAAAATTTCCGTAGATTTCCCTTGATCTCCCCGGATCTTTCTCCCGCGTTGGTTCGCGGGCGATGCTAACGAGGGAACAGTCGAAAAATGCGTGACAAAAAATTTCGCTTTTCATACGTGACACGATCGGTGGTACGTGTGCGTCCGCGTGCGCGCGCTCCCGCGCCTTTCGTATACGCGGTGTGTCAGTGCGCCGGCCTAGATTCCCGCGGGTTCAACACTCGCTATCGAGGTGACTGCTGCTCGCTCTCGGCTTGCTCAACGCAACCCAACGACCGACTAAGCTCCCACCGTGGAGCGCAGCCACCGTTCGCGGAACGGCGTGTCCCTAGGACCTCTTCGACTGCGCGAACTCGGCCGGGCACAGCGGCTGCTTGGCACCGTAATCGCCAGGGAGCATTTCGGACCTTCCACGGGACCTAACCCATCCACCACCGCGCGATTTATTCGCTTCCAGTTGCGTAATCGATTAAATAAAGCCAGATAACGATTCGACGTTTGCTCCTGCGAACCGCCAAACTCCCCAAGCTATCGCGAGTATCGGTATCCTGCAGTCAAGTCAAGTATTCGCTCCACCGATCGATTTTCGACGGTTTCTCGAAACGTCTTGGATCTAGGATGAGTCCACGACGATCGTGGCTATTTAAGGCAGGCAGAACGGTTCAGGATTTCGAAATGGATCGGTTAAACGTGACGATCGTCGGTACACGTGGAGGACTCGCGAGGAAAGCAGGCGTAACGAATCCTTGATCCACGAAAGTGTCACGCAACCGGTGATCGGAGAAAGTGGTCGCGCGACTCTTTGTCCTTTCGTTGGCGGCGAGCACGGTCGTAACGACGGGCTTACCTGACTCGTCCGGACGCCCACGCGCATCCCTAAAAATCGGTGCTCGAGAACGATTCGAACGATCGATTCTCAAGCTTGTGAGAAAATTCGACGGGACTCCGACCGGTTCATCGATCGACGGAGAATCTCGATCCAATGGGACCACCGCCGTGGTTTATCCGAGAAACTTCTGGAAGGCAGAGCGAAACTAAATTACAGTTACCGGACCGGTTGCACAACACGGAGGCCGGGTAACTCCTCGCGGTGCAGCGACCGTTCGAGGACGCGTTTCGAGCAGTCCAGCGCGTGCTGCCCGCCTACTTTTACTTTCGTGCGCGTGCAACGCGTTCTGACCGATATTACGGGACCGCAGGAACACCACTTGATCCTGGACCGAGCCGTCTATGGCTCCGTCGTAATGCTCCCATTTCTGATTCGCGCGCATATCGGAACAGCGATGCTGTATTTAGCACCGGATTCGAGGGGATTCCACCTGGGAACAATAGGTGTGCAGTGCCATCGAATCCTCTTTGGCGTCCATGAAATTCATGCTCGAACCGAAGCTCGAGTCCTATCGATCGTTGCGGGGGTTAGAACTACGGACGACCACCGTGTTTTCGAAATAATCGTTGGACGGATTTTCTTGTAATCGAACGCGAAAACGAACGTTAAGATCACGGTTGCACGATCGAGGAGGAACAGCGCGAAGAAACGAGAACGAAAGTAAAAATCCTCCAGGTTGAGAGCCACTGGCTAGTGTGTAATAGTTTCGATCGAAAGGAGGTTACGGAGTGACTGAACTTTGGCTTCTCTGTGTGCGGGACACCGCGTACGCGCGCACACGCGGCCACGCGTTTAGCAGATACCAGCACGCCGAGTTACACACGTACACACAGAGACGACAACTGACATCATCCCAAAGAGCACCGTTCGCGCTTGCCGGTGCATTGAAATCACCGTAGTTTCGCGGAGGACCGCGCGGGGCGCCACGCGTCGCGACTCATTCGTGGATCCCCTGACGTTCGACTGCCCCGAGTCGGTGCACGAAACTATTTTCTTATCGTCGTTGCCTCTGGACCTTTTCGAGAAACGAATTTAAAATACACGATTCTCTCATACGATATAATGTATAGAAGTGCTCCAAAGAAACTGAGATCTACCTTCTCTTCCCAATTCCCAAATTATACATATTTACCTTATGTATCGTTACGATAAAAGATTTAGGGGGAACACGGACAAAACCGAGTACTTGACTAAAACCGGAACGTGCTATTATTTTTAAAACAAAACGAATGGTTGTGAAGAACAGACATGATTCTTATATAATATTAATTCGTGTTGCTAATTATTAACTTGTGTAAAAAGTTTGTTCCAAATACAATTCTCTTTGTTAAATCCTACACTAATGCATCCTGATCGCAATTTTATTTTTAGTTTCACCCCGATCTCCCCTTACATATGTAGTGTAAAAAATAATGATTACATACAAGTCCTTATTTGACAAGCCCATAAATAACTATAATCCACATCGACTCGTAGGTTGCTCCACAGTACCCTATAAATTACTTTCAGTTTTACTGTAACGATTTCCCGTCAGATCCACGCGATAATGTGTGACACCAGAAACGTTTCGATTTAATTAAAACAGTATCAAAGACAGCGCGACGAGAGAAACATCCGGACGAAAGAAGCTAGGCAAAGGGTAGTTTACCGAGATTCTTGTTTCGCCAATAACAGAAAATTTCGTTTGTCGGGCAACGTAACGGCGTACAGCTGGCATCCGGAGAAGTGAAAACTGCATCGCGACGACTTTCACGTCGTCGACTCGCCGCTATCGGGAGAGGCGGGTAGACAAGAATGTTAGCGTCGGACATTGAAGAAAGCGAAACCGCCCGTTCGCCGGTGCTCGCCTCTACAAAGCTGCTGCCGGAGTTGCCACACGATTCGTAGCAATGCAGTTGCGCAACCCACTTTTGTGGTAAGGATACTTAATCCGGCCGCCTACCCTCTCACTTCGTCAACAATACGGAAAGCGGCCGCTCGAAGAACGTGCATTGACCCCGTCCCTCGCGAGAAACTGTGCTACAACGTCGATAAACATCCCTTACTCTTCCCCTACGCTCCTAACCTTGCGTCCCCCTCGACCAGCGTGCGCCGAAATGCCCACGAAAGTAAGAATTTTAATTAAATAGAAGTTGAACGGAGCAATATACGACAGGACCTTTCATCGAGGAGCTAAAAGAAATTAATCCTAAAAACGAGAAGAAATCTATATCAAATCTACTCCAAAAAATCTTCTTTAACACTTTGACTGTCACGTCATCCATATATGTGGGTGACAAGACTTTTTACATTGGAACTAAAACAATTAAATCTCAAGCTGAAATGTCAAGGGAAATAAATTTGAATAGGATTCATGAATTTTCTTAATGTAATTAAGAAAATAATTACCAAGAGAAATTAAATCTAGAGGTCAACGTATTAAAAAGAATTGCATTATTACGAAAAAGAATTGACGATGGAAGAACTAAACACACTGAATACAAAACTGTATTAATCAAATTAACGAGTACTGCCGTTAACAAAGATGATACTAAATTTTACTCGAATAAAATATATCTTATCGTCGTTTATTTGCTACTGGAAATTTTTATGCGGACACGAACGTTCTCTTCGGCTACTAATGAGCTGCTAATCGATGGGGTAAGCACGTGCTGCTTGCCGGAAACCAACGATAAACGTGACGAGAGTGTCGGAACAAGTAGGTAACTTTCGTATCGGGCAAGCGCCTGCAGCAAGTAGTAGGTGGCAGTACAAGTCAGACCACGAACGAACTTGATGGTAGTTTACGACTTTGCCGACAGAAAGTACGGGCGTCGCGACGCCGTCTGACATCTACTGACCGTAGGACGAATTGCAACGCGACGTTGCAACAGGTCGCACGTGCGACGACGCCGTGGCACGTGCTCGACCTTCGACGGGTCACCCACCCACCCCCACCCACGTAAATTCGATTTAATTGTTCATTCGTTTACCGAGAATCTGCCAAGCTTCGTTTAAACGCTATTAAGGTGAAAGCTTCGATTCCGATCACGTTGCACTTTTCACTGGAGTTTGATGGAATCAGAAACGGGCAAAATTGTACTCGAACAATGGAGAGAAAAAATAAAATCATCGTTGATTTGCTGTCGATATTTATTCGACTGGACGATTAAATTTGAATCTGTTCCGAAATATTCCTTTGTATGATGACGATGCCAGATTACGCTTTTTCAAAAAATTCAATTTATCTTTTATTTGTTTGAGACAATGCACGGAACATGAAATTATAAAAAGTAGTTAATCAAGGTACCAAAAATTGCTCGTATTTGTATATTTACCGCGTTAAATTCCACGTCAATTATTTGAGAATGTACTTACTACAAAAGGTCGTCGTCTAGAACTATAGTTGTCGTAAGTATTGCAACTGGCTTCTACTTACCTGAAACAAAAAGAACAAAAATCGTTGGTTATTAGGAGGACGAGATTCTGAATAATAACTTAAGTAATAATTCGATTACTCTGAATATTTGTAAGCTAAAAAAATGGCCATGTTGACAACAGAAAACACGAAAGGGAGAAAAGATGAGTCGAACCTCGAATGTGGCGATACGAATATAGTCTCTCTAGCGACGAATATGGACATTAGATGGCGGGAAAGTCGTGCAGTAAACGATGGAGGGAGAAAAAGTGGAGAGAGCGTTCGATTCATATAACCGACACTGCATTCTCACTTACTCTAGGTTAGGGACACGGTCATAAGTATGACGAAAGCAGTTCACACGCGGCAATCGCCGAAATTGAGAGAATGGAACCAAGGACAGGCGCATAATTCGTTCACAGTTATGATTTATGCGAGCCTGTGACACGTTCTGGGATTCCCTATTCGCAGTTACTCGTAAACGATGCCGAGTTATTTTCGCAATTTATTTTTTTATAATTATTGGAAGCGTACGGAACTTTCGAAAATTTTAAAAACACCGTTTCAATAGTTCTTTCGTAGAACACGACCATGGTTTAGGGATTTTTGATTTTTGAAAATTAAACAAAGAAGAAAACAATTGGCAATTGAATGCTTTCAAGCTTCAGATGCTATCGACTCGTGTATAATGTTTGGAAAAGCGTAAATATCGTTCGATCGAAATAGAGGTTTAATAAATGGTTCAATAGACACTGATTGAGAGCCAAATTGATCTGATTAAATTTCAGGCGTATCTTCAAGGGCAGCCTCCCATAAATCGCAAATGAACGTCTTCCGAGGGTTCAAGTAAGACGATTACAAACCAATAATCCCAGGAAAGCCGATCCTAATAATATTTAATTAAAACGAAGTTTCTCCCAAACATCTCAGATAAATACTGTTCTAACCAGATTAATTGCTTAACATTTTCCTAGAATTAAATCGTCCATCATACTTAAACCAGTTTACTATAGCATCTTCCAATTCCACTATAATTACTACTAAATAAACACCTAAACTATTGCATCATGGGTCTCTTCTGTTTCTCTTGTCAAGATTCACGACTTGAGAGAAGAACAAAATTTTATAAAAATAGCTAGTTATCGAGGGTTCATACGTTGATAGCCATGCCTATATTTCTATTTTTGATCCTCGATGTTTATTTAAATTATGTTATTTTATAGTATCCTTAATAAGACTAGTGACATTTAAAAGTTTATTAGGCCGTACGATAATCGTAAGCGACCAGAACAATGGATGTTGGCGAAGCTCTCAAACATATACCGAAATCATCATTCCGACCAAGAAAGGTTCCGGTGACCACGGTGGTCTACGACCAGTATAATTCGCTACTCCTTTTTAAACCCGAGTCGAACAATAACAACAGTATCTATCGTCGATAAATTAAAGATATGCATCGGTAATTGATTCAAAACCAACCTGCATTGTTTAACACACACGGACTTATGTTTCTGCATAACAGCGCCCGGCCACACGCGTCATGATAATAAAGTTGTATTTATGCCCAACTATGAAATTTTATTATACAAAACATACTCGTCGAACCACTTTCCAACAAATTATTATACAGGGTGTTCGGCCACCCCTGGGAAAAATTGTAATAGGAGATTTTAGAGGCCAAAATAAGACGAAAATCAAGAATACCAATTTCTTGATTGAGCCTTCGTTAAAAAGTTATTAACGTTTAAAGTTCCACCTGTTCTGAATTTTTTTCTCGAAAATGCGCAAGATTTCGAGGGTTTGTCTATTCACCAAAAATAATTGTAATTGACCCCCGCAACAGAAAATAATTTTTCCAGAACGATTTGAAATTTTTTAATTTAATTGTTAATAACTTTTTAACGAAGCCTCCATCAACAAATTGGTATTCTTGATTTTCGTTTTATTTTGCCCTCTAGAATCCCCCATTAAAATTTTTCCCAGGAGTGGCCGAACACCCTGTATATCTTTTTTAAGCTATTATTCCTTAACCCTTCGCTGATGTCACATATTTAAAAGACACAACTAGTGCAGTGGAAGATTTCGATTTTGATGTTTTTCTTTATTTCAATTGACAGTTTTAATTTGGATAAGTATACGCACTTTCGCGATATGTTGCCATTATAAGTCTTTGATTTGGAATATTTCCTGCCATTCGCTGTAAATAATACGTTTTAAACGTTGTATCATTATGTAAATTGCCCTATCTAATAGAATGTTTGAGTCCAGTAAGGTAAAACAGGTTTCATCGGCATTAACAGCAAAGAAATATCGATATTCCTATTATTCAGAGAGTTCTTTATACGGTATTAATTTTTTACGAAATCAAATCATAACTTTTGCTAATTACCCGTGATCGCGAGACTGTGCCAATATCGTCGAATTTGTTCATTCTCGTTCTCGCGAAATTCATGTTTCGTCGGAGCAGCGTCTAGTCCGCGTCCACCCCTCGTAAGTCGAATCCCGATGAATACGTGGCTGAAAACCACTTGAATAACAACGAGTCCCGCGACCGAGAGAGCCGGAATCAGAATCGACGAAACGAATTCAACGCGTATCCCTCTCCAGGCGGCCAACCTACCAGCAGCAAGTTCGATCCTCCTCTCGAAGCATCCCTACAACCCCGCCAGGACTTCCAACCCCGGAGACCTTCACCCCATTTAGCCTTCACCGAGCTCGCTCGGTGTTCCGGGCTGCCAAGCGGCTATATATCGGCGACCACCACGGGGTTCTTTGCCCATGAAACGACTCGCGGTACCTGAAACCACTCGCGGTGAAAGCTCGCCGCGCCGCGCCAGGAAACAGAGAACGCGGGACGAGGACGTCCGCGTGTTTTCGTTGGGAAATTCTTTTCGACTAGACAAATCCGAGACAACGAAGACTGGATCCCGTAGTCGATAAAAATGGAACGAGATTTTATTCCACTTTGGGGAAACATCGAACGATCGCGCGAGATTCGTTCGCCGCTGTGCAACTGTTGCTTTAATTAGGATTCGTTAACCCCTCTGCAGCCAAGCACGAGGTTCACGTACTCGGTACCATCGGTATTAGTAACGCAATGATAACGATAGGCAGATAAGCGTGCCTCGATCATTCAGCTCGCCGTAGTACTGAACGAACTGCGCGCATCCCACTATCGTTGGGGAGTTAATTATTCCTCGATAAAGAAGCTCGTTAGCGGGGTTAAAAATTCGTAAACACATCGATCACGATTGCCCGGTATTGTAACAGCAGAGTATCGTTTCTCAGGCCAAAAACGCGATTCACAAGGTGGTTAAAGCTCGATTGTGGCGTTGCTCTTGATTCTGATTCGAGTTCTGCGCGAATCTAGCCTCGAGGAGAACGAAAGAGAATCCGAAGGAAAATTATAGGTTGAACGACGTGAGGTAGAAACGAGTCCGTCTTGGGATAAAACGCGCGCGAACTCGCATTATCACCATATGGTCTTTCGAGATTGGCAAAGATACCGGAGGAGAGGGCACTCGGGATTCCGGGGTTGATTGCGCGGGACAAGGTCATCGTTGCCCTGACAACGAACACCGGCACGTGCTGCCTACGTTCCTCCGCATCTACTGACCCCAAAATGTGCGCGCGACGATCACTTTGCTGATCCTCTTGGGATTCGGGTTATTGTCATTCAGTAAAGTCTGAAAGGCTGTACGATAGATTGTCGCGCGAGGATTTCGACGGGGCTCTTGTCGATACATCGCCGTTCGATCATCTTTTAGCTCCCTGGCGATCGTACGACGTTTCTAGAGCAATCTAGGGGAATTTCAGAGTGTATAGAAAGCGTGACCAGTTTTTACTATCGATACAGTAAACGAAAGTTAATAAATACTTACTTTTAGAGGAATGTACAATGTTCAAGAATAACAGTAAAAAAATACTAATAGAAATATGTTTCATAGTACGTAAATAGAAATAAAAGCTAGATTTTATCCCGGAATACAGCAATATTCGCTAGATCAATAAGTGGGATACAATCTTCGCAAAGTCCCTCGGTCCAGGCATGGATTAAGGGGGCTGCAGCCCCAGGCCTCATCCCTCAAGGGGCTTCGTTGTTTGAAATACGAAAAAATTGGGTTTGATTTTGTGATATTTTTCCAACGAATTCCATATCATTCTTCAAATCTTTCTATTCTATTTCCAAATTATTGAATACTTTTAACATGTCCAACGTAAACAGAACTTGAACACAGCTGACTGTTGAACATTGTTAAACGATCATTCCCGCTATAATATCTCCATAACTCTAACGTAGGTCTACTTATATACTGTACTATTACAGAACTGAAAATAAAGGTTGATTCTAGACTGAAAAGGAAATAAAAATATTTTCGAGGGACGGAACGACCACTGGTTGGATGGATCACAATCGAACGGAAGCGATATTTCATTACCACTAGGCTGGCCTTCGATTATACGAAATACCGAAAGCGAAGCTTTTCGCATAGTTCCGGATTCCGGGAATGATTGCGCGGGACAAGGACGCCGTTACCCTGACAACGGTCACGGCACGTGGGGCAAAACGATCTTCGTCGTTCTTCTCGCGCGTACTGGCGCGCAAAAGGACGAGAGAAACCATTTTCCCAGAAACGATACGTCAACTCTGCTCCTCGATCTACAGTGATCCTTTAATCGTTGACATAAGACGGTAAATTCTTGGCAGACATTGAAACGTGTTCGTTTCGAATCTATCGCCCATCGTATCGATCATCTTACGTTGAACTCTCCCCCAACCGCGACTCTTTGACTCGTGGAAACCATTTTGGAATCATAAAATCTCGGTATTTCCAAAATAAGAATGAAAGTACAAAATGAAATCATTATTTCCTCGAAGGAGAAATATGAACTGCAAAAACAGATTTCCAAGAGGAATAGAAACGTCGAGTTTCTCACTAAAAATTAACCTAGTTAAACAATTTCTAGGGATGTACAAACTTAATAACACTTAAAGTAAAATGATTGGAGATGGTAAAAAATTCGAATCGCCGTTTTCGGGCACTGTGGGGCCCCTCGAAACAATTATCAATTCGAGTCTCGATAAGTCCACGGTCCACCGATAGTCGAATATTCGGAGACTGTAGTCAGGGGCACGAGGAAGTCGGAAATTGACGCGCCCCAATTTCCAAAGTTTCTGCACCCTCGGTGTTGGAAGTCGTTCCGCAGGGGAGAGAGAATCGCGACGCAAGATATATTCCAACTGCCCCCCTCGTCGTGCCCCCGTCGTCCCTCCAGACGAACCGACGCAACCCCTCGAGCCCAGATCGCGTTCCCTCGACCCTGAGGAAACCAAGGGTCGGTATACTCTTTCCGTGCAACACCCTCGACGCCTCGCGTCTCTCGGAACAAAGACGCTTCCTAATTCGATCGCGACGCTTTGTTCGCTCGGCCTGGAGACACGTGTGCCGTTATTCGTCTTTAATTTTCAGCACCCTACCCTGTGGCCAGGTCTGCTAGACTTTACGGCGCGTTGCACCCCTCTCCCCTCCCTTCCTCTTCCTCACTGTTGCGACAATACACACGTCGTACACATTATCGTCTTCGCATTTTCATATTTATATTGTGGTACTGCGTCGGAAACTCATGAGAATCTCGTAAGGGGGCAGAAAAGGAAAGAAGGGGGCTAGTGGACTCATCGGTAAGATGACTTAGACGACTGGAATATTGGGAAGTCGTTCGAGGAATGTATAATAGCAACCGAGGAGTCAGTCGAGCGCTTGTGAGAGCACAATATACACAACATATAAGCCTTTCGTTTCTATAAATATTTATTGTACGCGGATTACTTAAAAATTTATCACTCTGTAAATCATCCTTCCTGCACGAACTCAATTTAGAATAACCTTCTAGTTTAGAAGGGTGGTTTAATCTTAATAAATACAAAGTTATCAGATTCAGTTGTAAATCGATCGTGTGTAGTCAAAATGTTTACGATCCGACTCCCTTCGCGATTCGAAATCCTAGCAAATCCCCGGTTATAAGCTCGCGATCGTCACGAGTTGCTCCAAAACGCGTACACACCCCTACACGAGGCCGCGAGACAGCTTCGATTTCTCTTTCGTGAAACGCGCCGTTCGCGAAAAAGGGGGTGAGAAGAACCGAACGAAAAACGAATCTGGAAATAGTTAACATTAATAGCGATTTAATCAAGATTTTTTATTAGCCCTGAACGACTGACCGAACAGTAAAAAATTCTAAAAATGTAAAAATTCTACAATTACAAGGCTACAATGTTATTTATATAGATTAACGATCTGCTTTTGGTTTCACCGTCTTCTCGGTTGCACCGCGATTATAGGGACAACCTGTAGTCGTTTTCCCCGCTCCAGCAGACAATAAGCAACGCATCCGCCGCTTCCTGAAAATTACCGTACCGACTTTAATACGCTGATTGCGTTTTAATCGCGTTTCGCGAGGGACGCGTCTGAATCGCGACGAGGGTGCAGCATCCACTCCTGTCCGTGTCTCGCTTTGTGCGCCGCGAAGAGTTTCGCGATGCGAGCTGGAACCTTTGTTCAAGATCAAGATCCTCGGGCCGCGTAGCCTTGAAGAGCTGATTGGGGGATGCATCGTAAACCTCCCTATAAAAGCTGCATACCGTGAAAGGGCGAGCACGTCGAGGACCGAAGGTGGTTTTCAGGGGTGTATCCATAGGTGGTAGCCATAGCAACGCACCGTCTACCATGCAATCGATAAAGTGCAACATTCAAACCGCTCTATGACATCGTCCGTCTCTTTGACGCGCTTCCGGCATTGTTCTCGAGCCCTCCTCGAGCCACGACGCCGCGAAGGCTAAGGTCAGGAACCGATCGAGATCCTCCAGTCACGCAGATCGTTGGGAAACCGCGACTCGCGTGCCCCGAGGCTCTCCTGATGCAAGCTTCTTACGATCGATACTTAATAGTTCGTTGGCGTCTGTTCGATCGGATAAATTGAAAGCGACCGTTAGAAAACGACCATATATGTTTACGATATTCGTATTGCCACGTCTAATTTTTACTTATTTATTTATTTTGTTGGGTTTATACACTCTTTGACACAATACAGTTGCACGATACATATGTGTAAAAGTCGTACGTACGTACGTACAACCGCTAAAGAAGTCCAGACAGATTAATAGAATTATTGTATGTATAATGTCGTTTAAAATGTTGGAACATGGAATAATTCCTTATTTCGTACATTGGAAAATTCTCTCGATGGAAAATCGCTCGAGAACACCGATGCTGGATATTTTTCTAAAGAGCCAAAGAATTAATTCTCTACGTAAAATTTCGACTATTCTGTAATCGTCTGAAAACACGGTATTGACTTTGCGCAACATTTGACGGAATAATTTTATAAGAAAATTAAAGGTTTGCATTTTTTTCTCACGGTAACATTTTCAACGAATAAAATTTGACTTTGATAAGGAGACGAAGGAACGACGTTCGGTTCGTTAGAAGCGTGAAAATGGAAGGAAAATCGTCGTTAACGGCGTTAACGAACACCGAAGTCGGAGGAAAAGATGACGCGTGCAAGTTCAGCGTACCCTCAGCCACGGGTTGCCCTTCGATTCTCATTCAAGGTCTGTAATGGGGGTGCAGTGTACGTCGAGCCTTCGGGGTTTCCATGACGACCGCCACTAAACTACCCTTGCAACGCCCACCGAGGGTTGCGTTTCAACTTTCCACCCTCTGTCTCGTCCGATCGACGACTATCCCGGGCTGCACTGCTTCCCGAAAGAAATCGCTGGAATAGCCTCTGCTCGAGATTCGCGGTTCTTAGACCTGCCACAATTTCTCGTCTGAAGGTCGTCCACGCTCGAAATCATCAGAGACGATCTCCCTCGCCGATGTTTCGCGTCTCGGACGTTTCACGACATGTTAAGCACCAGATATATTACATTATGGCTTCCTCCAATCCGAGCTATTTTATTCCATCCCTCGAACGCGAATCGTTTGCCACCGGGAAAGTGTTTGTCTTTCTTCCTTTTGGAATAACAAAGGGAGCTTCGACGAGCAATCTCGTACAGGGGAACGCTTCGTTTACATATTTTACGCAATTATCGACGAGTGCAAACGCAGCGACACAGATTTGGATTTCCACTATTTAAGTTAGAAGATGCCAAGATTTTTAAATTTATTTTCTTGTACACTTTTATTTCCTATTAAATTATTATATCAACGGAAAGATTGAATTCCAAATGTACCATCGTGTTTTCTTTTCGTTGAATTTGAACCTGGGGTTTTGTAATCGAGTCAACTGTATTTCTATAGAGGGTCAAAATCATGCTCAAGCGCGAGTATGTAGATTGTTTTACCCATCCATGCAAGGACAAAGTTCAAGCAGAATTCAAGTAATAAAACTGGTTTATTTCTACTCGATCTGCATTGAATGGCTGACTCAGTGTAGACGTGTATGAAATTAAAAACTAATTTAAATTGCAAATAGAAAACATGTATTCCACGCTTAATATTGTAACAAAGAGACCACGGTAAACTAAAGATGGAAGATATCAAAACTACCAAGAAGTGACGTACTCGCGAAATTAGAAATCGATTGAAAACACGGTTAAAGTTATTATTTAGAAGTTAATCGCGTATCCACCATTCGACTCGCGTACGATTTATCGCGCGGCCTTTCGAATCGTCGGAATCTTCCCGAAATGGCCCTGTTGGGAAATTACTCGCAGAATAGGGACTTCGTTTCAGCCGAATGATACGACAACCCAAGTTTTTTAACGCGACCTTCTCTTCCACTCGATTGTCTTTCGAGTCAAAATAACCTCGAAGCAGAAAATTCAACACTGTTCGTGGATCTAAAATTTCCACAGAAAATCAATCCCTCTTGTTACAAATTTTTCCGAAAGAATTTAAAGCGTACGTGTATCTCGACTTGGGAGGATGGAAGAGCAAAATCTTGTTGCGTGAAAAATAGATATTTCATGGAATTTTTCTCCCAAAAATCCAAGTTGTGAACAACGAAACGAGCCGAAGGATCCCCGCGATAGAATCTGGGCTACGTCGAAAGGGGTTCGAAGACGGGCCGAAAAATTTCTCCGACCGAGAGAGACGGGTAACGAGAAACGCGTGTCTGAAAACGTTCCTTCGCGCATCGAGGTCTTTTTGTTTCGCGAAACCGACGATCCTTGCGTCCATCCGTTGGTCGATTTCAATCTCCTGTTTGAATATTCCATTTCTTTACTCGCGAGCGCGCGCATTGCATTTTCAATGGGCAACGTCGCCCAAAGGATACGTTCGGCGAGTTTCGTTCCGACAATGCATCCAGTTCGAGCTCGAGAAAAAAAGAAACCACCAAAGAGACGCGACTGGTCCCTCCCCCTTTTTTGCATCACACCGTGCGAATACCGTAGTCCTCTATTTCGCAATTCTGAGGACTCCACCGGAGGTCCTTTGCCTCCTTCGAGGGATCGACGTCCCGGTCACCGACATCGGGTGCAGTAACCAAGGAGTAGGTTATCCGCGGACCTTCACCGCTCGTCGCGAGGTCGAAGACCCTACGGTACCATCGAGACCCGATCCACTCGAGCCGATCCGCGCGGACAGGTTAAGGAGCTTCGATAGTTGACGCAAAATAATCGTAATTAACTTTCCAATTTCGTTAGATCGTCCTTTGGGCCACTTAAGGGGGGAAACCACTGTGACGGATCGAAAGAATCTCTTTCCAATGATTGGGGTTTCAAGAATGACATCCTAAAGTATTAAAGTAAAATTTGCGAAATTGACAAAGTTACAGAAGATTTGGTAGATGTAGAAAATGTAATATTGCTTAATGGTTGAAACTAACTTTACTTCGGGACATTCGTTTGAAACTCTTTTATTATTTCTGCTGTGGTAAAGGTTTTACGCTCGTATTCGCTATCCTGAAACAAATGACTCGACGCTTCTCGCAAAGCGAATCGAACGAAGGGTCCTCTTAGAGACGATTATAATTAAGATTCAAGGATCTTCGTCCCTGACAGGGTTGATCCTTCCCTTTTGATAACCCCTGGTTTCGCGACCTACGTTACAGAAGATCCGTGGCATTTATCTCTTAGTTTCGAACGGCGGCCGACTGGTTCGTCTCGCGTGAAACTACTCGAGTCTGCGAGAAAGTACACGCGGATGAAGAAGGTAAAATAAAAGGGCGCCTCGCGCACCCTAGATGCGGTCTCTGCCCTTAACGTCGAAGGTCGAGGACCTTTCGACGACCGAGCTGTCTCCTTTCTCTCTTCCTTTCCCTCTCTTCGTTCTCCTCGCGACGCCAGGCCCTTTTTGCGACCACCTGCCCGATAGACTCTTACCGGACCAGATGCCGAAGGATCGACCAGTTTAAGCTCGATCTTCCGTCGATTCGATAATATCGAGAGCCCCAAACACAATTTCTCTTACGTCGGATCCGGCCAGAGGCCATCTATTTCAACGCCCACCCTTCAGGAATTTCACGATATCGAATCGAACGATCCCATCTCTACCCTCGAAAGAATTTATTCTCGATCAAGGATAGATCGTTTAAATAAATACAAATATCTACTTATTAGCGTATAATCGTCGATGGTTATCGAAAAAAAAATAGACGAGTTATATCGTGTTCTGATTTTATATTGGGCGTTAAAATTGGTTTTGCAATAGTTTCCTCTATTAATGAAATACTAATACCACGATGCAACGAGGGAATATATTAACGGCTTGGGTAAAGATAGACTAAATGTAAATGTTTACGTTCAGTCTGTCTCTATCGAAGCTGTATTTGCTTTTAAGCCCATCAAACACAGCGTAATTTTCGCTAATAATATTAGTAAGTTATTGGACCGCGTAATGGCTCAGTTATGAGCTTCACGCACGACGTTAATCGGTTCTGAAAAATTGCTTTAAACGTCATAAATACTTCCTATGTGTATATAGTTCTACCTATAAAATCGCAAGGAAAGTTACTGGAACACCTTTTGGAGCACGTTGCTTGACCGCATTTGCATCGAGCGTTAAATTCCATTGATTCCTCGATGCGCAACTTGAAAAGGGAAAATTCCAAATTATTTCCAGTTTCGAAAGATTAGTCGCGGCGGAGGAATCGATGCGCCAGAAGTGAAAGAAAGGGAAAAAGTAAAAAGAATTAGTTTACCGTTAGAGTTCGACGGACAAGGGATGCTTTTAGACGTGTCGAGGAAAAGAAGGTGGATGGCGTGCTGGTCGGTGGCATTTTAGCGCCGATCGAGCGTTACCGAAACCGCGACGTATTATACTTGCATAAGGAGGCTTAGCAATTCAAATGGCGGCTACCGGCCGATGCAAATTGAGGCGTGCAGTCGAGCTTTATATGTATTAATGGGTCAGTGGCATCGTACGCCGAGTGTACACTGAACCTTGTCCGAGCGTTGCACTCTTTGCCACGGCCGTCCCCACTGCGAGCGTAACGCCTTAAGTCCGATTCACATCCTGTCGCAAAATGCCGAGAAACAATTTCTCCTAAACTCTGCAACACTTGTTCACCCAAGCACTTCGGTACTTGGACTTCTTTTTAAAAAGAATTCAGAATTACAAATCTAACAAATTATACCTTAATCTTAATAAATTCAAGATAAAATCCGAACATTTCAAGTTTTAAACATTTTAGGGCTCGAGTACTTTCGTGATTTGAATGCTTCAGGGTTTGGTCGTTCCAGAATCTGACTATTCTAAATACAGTATCTATTTAAGAATTATTTCAAGGTTTCCTCGTTGCAAAATTTAGTTATCTTTGACTCTTTCGACATACTGCAGTGACCAATCATCCCAGAATCTAAATGTTCTAGTCGAACCTTTCGAAGTCTAAATATTTCAAGGTCGACGGTGCTTCAGGATTTGGACTCCACGAAGTTGAACGTTGCAGGATTTTCGTCTGGACTGTCAGGAAATCGTCTTGAATGGCAGCTAGGTACGCGAAGGGTTATCGCTTGAAAGCTGGGACAAGGCCGAGGGTGCGTCGTCCTGTGCACAGAGGTCTTTGCACCTCGAGCGCACTCGTGCGATGTGGCGGGCACAGCATGAAGAATCGTGCAGTAAACAACTGGCTATATGGGCCAGACGATCGTTGAATGAGCGAACGAGCCACTTCTCTTTTAAACATTCTAGGAACAACACCTAAGGCTGGCAATTTCGATTGCGTAACGCGATCGACCGAGATCCGATCGTGCAATGAACTGACAACACCTACCGTCGAATGGAGACTTGATACACGTGGGGCATATTATAATACGTTGTGATTCATCTGGTAAAAAAATAAAAAGTCTTTCCTACCCCGAAGGTTTGTTTTAGAAATTAAATCGTATCAACGATTCTAAATATGTTCGAAAAAATGCATCGTAACAGTTCACGCGTTCGAAACTGCACAGTTTTAAACTTACCAGAAATGTTTAATTGCAGATGTAAAGAAAAATATTTTAGACATGTGTTCTTAGATACTTCTACAATGGAAATTATTAGAACCTTCACGTACATTTAGAATCGCTCAGTATACATTGAATGCGTGTGCAATGCTACCAAATTCGTTGGTACGGAGTGTGATTTACAAGAGATTAAACGCTTTCAAATGTTTATCGTATGAAAATACGCAATCGGAACCAGTATGTAAAAGAACGATGCAGTTTAATTTATTCCAGAATAAAATTTGTTACCAAACGATAAATTCCTGGATGCGTTTCCCGTGCCTTTTTAATTACCTTGCGTACACAGAAGGGATTACGCTTTTTTGCTTCGTTGATTATTTGGTTTGTTCCCAACCATGCAAAAGTTTGTTACGATAAAAAGTTATATTTTTAGATAAATTCGATTCTCGATATGAACCATCTGTATTAAATATAACATAATATACGTCAAGTCTATGAAATTAAACTTACATCAGGTAATTAACAGTTTGTTATCGGAATATGTAAAATTACGCTTTGTATGATTAATCGAGAACTAAAATCGTCTTAACGCGAACGAGTCTCGTAATATTGCAGTAAGAGCGTTGCATAAGCCGTAGAATGTTGAATCGCATTCTTCATCATCCTCTTTTTGGCTGTCTCGTTGCGCGAATCGAGGTCTTCGCGCCGTAACTGCGTTCACCGTGCTAACCACGTGAAAGAATCGAGATGTAAACAGCCCCACATGTGGGCCAGACGATCATCGAACCGACCGAACGAGACATTTTTCTTCGACCAGACGCTTTCTTTCTTCCATGTTTTCGAGCCCACCACCTGCGGGACGGAACGCGCGACTCGATCGATGCAACGCGATCTTTGCGAATTTACGAAACGAAACAAAACCATAACATTAAACGTTAAACGAAAGTCGAGAGACCTACGGCGGAATTTACTTTCACGAACACTTTTCCTTTCGGCGTAATAAATTCCGAGCTTAAGATGCGTATCGTGTAAAAGAGAGACTCGAGCGTGCTCCTATTACCATGCAAATTTAATTAGACCATTTTTGAGCGGGCATTCGACGGGAAAAGTGACTGTCCCTCTCATAATGCAAATCCTGACCGTGTTTCGGCCCTCGAGCATCCTACGAAGGATTCCCAACGACACCGTCGCAATTTTCTCCGAGTATCGTCGCTGTGGGAGTTGAAAACTTTCTCACGCGACGCCTTTGTATCAAAAAATTGGTAATTCTTATAATAGGCAGGCAACTTAGTACCAAAAGTTGTAATTATTTTCCAACAGAATTTTTAGAATGGATTGGAAAGTTTATCGTCGATTGGTATTTTAAAAATTTTATTCCTTGTTACGCGTAGTTTTAATAGAATTGCTTTTTGTTTTTACATATAGGATCAATTGCCCTAATATGAAATACATTCCTAATTAGGAACACCGTAAATATTAAAGAGTCACGATTTTGCAAAACATACGCATGAATTTTTGGCCAACCCTGGGATAAATTTTAATGGGGGATTCTAGAGGCCAAAATAAGACGAAAATCAAGAATGCCAATTTGTTGATCGAGGCTTCGTTAAAAAGTTATTAACGTTTAAAGTTCCACCCGCACTGAATTTTTTTCTCGAAAATGCGCAGGATTTCGGGGGTATGTCTATTCACCAAAAATGATTATAATTGACTCCCGCAACCGAAAATAATTTTTCCAGAACGATTTGAAATTTTTTAATTTTCGTCGAAAAATTTTACACCCTCTCGAATTTTTTTCTCGAAAATAAGTAGGATTTCGAGGGTATGTGCAATGACCAAAAATGATTGTAATTGACCCCTGTAACTAAATATAATTTTTTTAGAACGATTTGAAAAAATTTTTTTTCGCCGAAATATTTCTCCACCTACCCGATTTTTTTTCTCGAAAGTGGGTAGGATTTCGGAGGTATGTCTATTCACCAAAAATGCTTGTAATTGACCTCTGCAACTAAATATAATTTTTCTAGAACGATTTGAAAAAATTTTTTTTCGCTGAAATATTTCTCCACATACCCGATTTTTTTTCTCGAAAGTGGGTAGGATTTCGGAGGTATGTCTGTTCACCAAAAATGCTTGTAATTGACCTCTGCAACTAAATATAATTTTTTTAGAACGATTTGAAAAAACTTTTTTTCGCCGAAATATTTCTCCACCTACCCGATTTTTTTTCTCGAAAGTGGGTAGGATTTCGGAGGTATGTCTGTTCACCAAAAATGATTGTAATAGACCCTCGCAACCGAAAATAATTTTTTCAGAACGATTTGAAAAAATTTTTTTTCGCCGAAATATTTCTCCACCTACCAACCGTATCTCAAACTCTGCCTTATCTCACTGTTACTCCCGCTCCAAAATTGTTAAAAGTTCGAACGATTGCAGCTGACCCTATTAAATTTTGTACAAAGATTATTCGATTCAAATTTGTTTCTCGCAGTATAATCCTTCGTTTCGAGCCCGATTCTATGAAAACGCCCTTAGTCCAAGATGGCGATCGTTGCAAGGATGGTTCCGGAAAATGCTCGATCAGGCCAGAAACAGGTCCTGACTAGGAAAACGTCGCGGGTCCTGACGCGTCTGCTGATCGAGGACGAACCGTGGGCGTTGCATCGGCATAAATAACGGGCTATATTTTCGCGTAACTGCCACCGAAGCAATAAATAATGCCGGTCGTAAATCAGGCCTAAGAGGCTCGCATCATTCGAGGCGTAAATAGCATTATTGGTTTACGGGGACCGCCGTTCGACTACAACAGGAAGAGCACTGTCCTTGCGCCCGAAGGAAACGTCCCAGGAAATTTACGGGCAACCGTGAAAGAATTCGTCCTTGCTGGCCCAGATCTTCGCGCTCCTCGACCGTGAGTCTTATGCAACGTCGGTATACATAACGACCGGAAACGCTCCACGGGAAACGCCTGTTTTGGTTGTCCGAGTAACTGGATTTTCGCAAAAACTGCCCCCGTGACCGATCTTCCGTGCCTTCCTCGCGATCGAACCGCTTTTCCAACCGTTTCAAACAAGATCCGACGGTCGTTGTTCGCGAAAATTTGATTCTATTTATTTATTTATCTAAGAAGTGAAAAATACCTTTTCGTTAACACGCGTTTGCACTTTCGTTGAACAAGTCTGTTTCGTATTATGAATGAATATCGCAACGTTCGCGCAATTATGGAACGATAGCACCTCTCGGACAGAACTCGAATCATTTTTGTATTGATGACAACGCTATTACCGAGATTAATTATTATCAGTCAAACTGAATCGCTTCAATACGGTAAACATCATGCAAATACGCATAAGATAAGATAAATACGATCGACCTTTCGCATTCTGCAAGTCTTTGTTATTTAACGTCGAGCTCGGTGTTTGCTCGCCACTTTGTAACAAAACGCATTTCGTTCAATACACAAAATGAAGAGACTGATAAAGAAAGAGATATAAGAATAATATAAGCAGGGAAAAATAAGTGAAAATAAATAAATAGGAGAAGCAAAATAGAGTCTAAACATAGACTGATATATGTAACTTACATAAAAGTAAAATTAAACAATGATACGTGACTTTTTTAAATTACCCCCAATGAATAAGTTAAGACCAGGGAAAGGGAAAATACGAAACCTCCAATTTCTGCATAAAAAAAAAAATATTTCTTACGCCTGCTTTTATATCACGTACCATCAATCGTTCCCCGATCCTTTTTACGAGTCTATGCCCCTCATTCTCGACATCAAAATACATATACCCACCGAAGCGTTCGAAACACCACGAAATATCGGTAACCTGCATAAATTCGTTTCCATTTGCTCGGAAATCGAGGTCGTATCCCCAAAAATCACGACATTCCCACCCACTAGCCCCGATGGGGGACGACGATGAGATTCCACGAAACGAGGCCACGCGAACTTTCCCATGATCGTCGATCGGTTTATCGGCACAAAAACCCTCGCGATCGAGCCATTGTCCTCCCCCTCTCCTCCGGTGAAACGTGAAATGGTTTCACCCCTTTCGAGTTTTTCCCCGGAAAAAAAAAGGAAGCAGAAATCTCGTCGATATTCCCGACAATGGCGATATGTTATTTCATCTCGACGCCGAGACGGATGCACGCCAAGAACCGAAGATCCAGCTGGTAGACCCTCGGCTATAGATCCCCGTACCTGGGATTTCGTAAATTCGGAAACCCTTTTCACGCTGGCGCCGATCGGGGCCGGATAAATTCGTCGCTAGGGTCGGAAGGGTTTCGTCCTTGCGTTACGAGGGGGCCCCAGGTTGCTCCAGATTCAGGACGTCATTGTCCTGACCCTTTTGTCCGTTGGCTCCGCGGTGAGTCTAATTTTTCTCCCTTTTCCCCGGTAATTTACAACGATCCTACCGTATGCGTTCGTTTTATGGGGGTGCACGAGTCCAAAGATAGGAAAACTGAGGCGTCTTTGGAATTTTGTAAAGAAACAAATGACTTAAACAAGTGTCATAATATTCTTATTTGTACAACAGTAGATCTTTCGTGCTAAACACTCGTCTTATATCTTCGTTAGTTGGAAACTTCTTTCCACGCGATGAGCTTCCCAAAGGGTCGAATAAAAAGAAATCTAACGGGGCGAGGTCTATTATGGGGTCTATATACGGCGAATCTGTTAGCATTTATCAGCCTAATTTTTCGATCGTTTCAAGCGTTAAACGCGCAATACGAGGGTGAGAATTCTTCTCTGCAAATCTCTTCGTTGCCCGATCGTCGCACAGTGTTTCGTGAATATGGGAATTCGAGACAAAAATCATAACGGTATGATTTTAAGTCTTTTAGTAAAGTACATTTTTCGAAAAATGTATGAAAAATTGCCATCAATTTTGAAGCAGCATTTTCAATTACAAAATAGTAGATTCAGTAAAAAGCAAAGATAGTATCACAATGTGTGTATCTTCATGATTATTTTAAGCTATAATAAGCCATCATTTATAAATATTAGTTTTTTAATTATCGTCCATTACACGAAACACTGTGTAATATCTCTCTATAATATCGACTGTCGAAGCTCCAAAAAATTTTTTTTTAAATTGTTCCTTTGAAATCCCAAAAGAAGTTTGAACGTTGGAGATTTGCTGAAACTGAACGCCCCTTTTGCGCGCTGCTATACATTTTCTTCCCGTTCACCGTTACGTCTTACACCTTGCGTCTTTCGCGGCCCAGTCGTGATTTATTAGGCTCGTCGAAGGCCACGATGACGCTGTACCCACGTAACTGAGACAAACGCGACCAAAACGGGAGTTAAATATGACCGGTTCCCCGAGGCGTACAACCCTTCTCGATACCGTAAATTGGGGACGCTTATTATTGCCGGAAATTACATAAAGCAGAACGGTGCAACCTTGCTACTTATGACGTGACAAATTAGGGGTGTCCGTTTCAGGAGGAAACGAAGACAATTTTTCATCGATCCGTTACACCGTGGAAATGGACATCGATTAGAACGGAACAACCGAGTTTTTCCTCTCGTAAACGGATGGGGTTTTGGGACGGAGGCGAGCACCCGGAAACGGGATAAGACGAGTAGCTGGCCTCCTGGAGGGTGGTTATGCGAGAGTGGCCAAGGTCGGGGCTGATAAATAGGACTGTTCCCTTGGTAACCATCCCCTTGGATTTGGGAACCTTGAACGCCCAACTGGTGGAAATCTTTGCTTCGAGAGCGGACCAGCACTCGAACTGCGATTCAAAACATTATCTGTGATTTTAAATATTGGATATTATACATATAGAAACCTAGTTTATCGACTGATATATCGACGAATTATTACCCAAATCGCGACATCTCACATCGGAATATATGTATGTATGTTTTTTCTTTTGCTTGTCTCTAACTACACGTGTGTGAAGACCGCCATTAGTCGAGTGTTATTAGCTAAGTGTGTCGATACTGTATTCGAAATATAGACAATTATTTATGACATAAATCCCTGTGCACTAAATAATCCAACATTAAAATCGAAACGTTCCACACGGTTGTCTTTTTTGGAGTATCGTGCTCTGTTTGCTATTCGATTTCCTGAACTTTGCATACCTATGTTCAGTCTATTAACGATTCAATTATAATTTAACCTTTATTTTATAGCGACGATAATTGACATCTCGTCTTCGACATTTGCCTGCTACTTTTAACGTTTACCCTGTCCCGTCGTTAGCATTCATTTCTCTTCTTTGGAGCCCTTCTTTATTCACCCCAAGGCCTCATCCCTGGCGATGACTTTGCTGGCCTTACGAACCCCACGATTCAATATAGTCAACGTTGGAGAATAGAAATTGACATCTTCAGAATCCTTTCTTATCGCTTTTATGCATCCTCGGTTCCATATGTCTTTTCCCTTTGAAAATCAAATTGCCCCTGTCAACCGATCGAATGGAATCTACGGTATAGGAAAATTATCATCCTTTTTATTAAATTCCAGTAAATGAAAGTAACTGTTTAAAAATCTTGAAAGTTACATTCTCAAAGAGTCAATTATCTTTAACGGGAGCAATTAGAACGTATAATTTTGGAAGCTAAATTCATGATTTTTATTCGCTGTAATTTACTCGATGAGCAATGCACTTTGACATCAGGGCCAGTGTTCAACGTATAATGAAATTTATTTGCCAGAAAATATATCTCATATTTTTTCACAGAAGTCGACGACAATAGGCTATACTGCCAAAACTAATAAGGGGATCACTCGTTTAAATGACTTTATTGCACACTGGCGTACCAGGTACTCTCAAAGCTTCAACGTACTATAGATCTTTTCCCGGTGGGGTCAGAAACGCTTTGTAGAGGAAAATGTTTGCACAGTTTAATGAGATCTACCTTCCTCTGGTCATATTTTTCCCCGCAGTGGCGACAATACGCCTCCAAAATGCAATTACAATTTTTTTCCTCAAATAAAACTATACTATAATTGTTTTATGTAGTTCGATTCTGTTCGAACTTCAATTATCTAAAATAATATTTTACTCTTCGTGTAAAAAAAGAAAAACATACTTCGTTCTGTAACTATGCAACGAAACAACAAGAAATAAAAGAATTTTTAACAATAAAAATTAATGAGTCTTAGGGGAATAAAACTTTGAATTACAGAATAAAGTATCTCGCAACGAACGAATAAAAGTTTAACCGTCCGATCGAATGATCGTCAAGAATAAATTCCTTTTCTAGTTTAGGTGCTCGAATGATCTACAGCTTTAAAAACTCAGCGTACTGCGAACGAGAGTAAATGCTGGACTAATTGCGAGAAAGAAAGCTTAGAGAAAGTTGTAATAGTATTTCTATCGTCGAGTCTCGCCCGATTGATTTACTAATGATATTTATGTCGATGTTGCTCATTCTGAAAACGAGTTTTGACGATCACGCCCCGGGTGAACCTGTTGCAACGTTAATTGCACTAATAGTCGCCTAACGCGTCGTTAATCACGCTGAATATATAAACTACTTCTCCCTTGACGGTTACAGACTTCTTATCGATAAGATACGGATGAAAAACGTTCGAAAAAGATGAAAACTTTCGCTTTATTTCATTTCTTAAATACAATTTGCGTTATCTTGTTTCGTGAGATAACTTTATCAATAATAATTTAATATTTGAATTAACGCAAGTATGTAATAACGTTCGTGTCATTCGAGCGTTGAAAGAGAGAAATTAGTATACTTCAAAGTATACTAGCCACTTCAAATATACAATTGTTTGTATAAATCATAAACACACAGAGTGTTCAACGAATATATTTCTACCAGTTTGATTCACGAGATAAAGAAACATTTTTGTCATATCTTCTGTGTATACAGACATTGTATACTTGCTTAAGGTACCAAGAGATTAGGACCTAAACACTTTATCTCGATCTCCCACCGTGTAGACTAAACAATTCCCCTCGCCATTACGTATATTACCTTCGTACTATATTTATACAACACTTTGATTGCAAGACCAAACCAGAGTCCACAGAGATCAAAATTTTGATTTTTGTAATCTCTCAGAAATTCATGAATCTCAAGTCGAAAATAAATTTGATGATTCCTATTAGGGCTACAAAATTTTTACAAGAGGTAGTTCAAGAAATGTACTTTCGGAAAACATTAAACATTCATCGGAAAAAGTTTCAAAAAATTGCCTTCATTTTGATCCGTCACAGTGGTTTCCCTTGTTCTAACCAACAGGATTGGCCTAGATGCACAACGCCCAGAGTGGAAGAAGAAAGTGAAATGGAAACGTATCGCGTCGACGGAGGCGCGCGCGATCTCACAGACGCGCCAAGAGAGTGAGGCAATAGGATAAGGAGAGTTCGTTTACCCGTCGTTATCGCAACAGGACTCTTTCTCGGTCGTAATCGCGCTCTTGTCTCGCGCGATTCTTTTCGCGCACCTCGACGAGGCGACGTATGGCCGAGATAACGCGCAGACGGTAGCCGATGACGCGGCCAGGGAGAGTTCTCCGCGACGTAAATGTATCACCGGTGTCTCGAAATCGTTTCGCCGGCTTCCAGCGAATCGTGGGGGGGGCGAGGAACGCCCGAGAACTTTCGAAAGCCGCGTCCACCCGCCTCCCCGTGGGCGATAAAACGCATCCTGGCAAAAGTCCTTCTCCCGGAGGATACGGGTGGAGTCTCGAGCAAAAAGGGAATAATGGTCGGGGAGCGATGAAAGATGGGAACCGACGAGGAAACGAGGAGGATCGACCAAGGTGGAGGGGTAGGGTACGATGGAACGACGAAGATTCATAGAAAAAGCGAGGAAGAAAAGGGGTGAGTGGGTAGGAAGGAAAAGAGGCCAAAGGGATGAGGACGGGGAGGGAGGGAGGAGCGCGCGAAACCGAAGAAAGGACGAAAGAGGAGAAAAAGGAGCGTTCCGAAGCGAGAGCGGCCGAAAAAGAAAGCAAAAGAGAGCAAGAGGAGAGCCGGAGAAAGAGAGGGTGGCGCGCGAACACGAAGAAATCGACGAAGAAGAGGAGCGTCGCGGCGCGGCGTAACCGAGACCGAGAGCGAGAGGGACAGAGAGAGTCGAGGGTCCGTGACCGAGCAGGATCAATGCACGCCACGGACCTTGAGAACCCCTCCGCCTTCGCCGACTCCTCGTCCACCGGTGACCTCCCTCCTCCTCCTCTTGTACGCGGCCGCGAAGCGTTCGCAGCCCTTGCAGAAGCGCGACGAACGTCGCGGAGGAACGCGGGGTGGAGGACCATGACGAGCCACGGAGGAGAAAGGGGGAAGGTGCAGATTGCATCGTGCACCAGTATTGCCAGCAACATATATACGACACATAACCTCACTAACACAGTTGCCCGCGACCGATATGCAGGCCGATGCACCGTCGTAGCCCGTCTCGGGCCAATGCTCCTCTCGACAGACAGATCGGCCGGTTAACCCCTCTTCCAGCTCGCCCATTGGGACTCGCGTTCCTGATCCCGCCTAACCCGAATCCGAAACGATCCTTGCGTCATTACGATCCATCGCGCTCGATGCTACCGATCATCGTCTCCATCGATCCGCTGTCGAGTCCGTAATCCGTTCCTCTCGCTGATGCATCGACGTTTTAGAATGGGCAATCCTTGGGTATCTCTCGCCTTGAGGTCAAAGGCACTTGGGTAACCCCTGGTGCAATCTTGAGTTTCGAAATTGATTTAGATCTTTGGGACCCGATGGAGTTTGAGATTATTTGTAACCGATTAGTTGATCGAAGAAGCATCGCACTCGATGAACCATGTCTATTACGATCTATATAAACATTTCGTCGACGACTGGTCATCGTATTAGTTTGTTGCATTCGCAATAGGTCAAAGACTTTAGAGCGAGGAATGGTAACGCAAGGTATCTCTTGTGTTGAGGTCAGAGACACACAGATAACCTCTGTACACTTTTGAGTTATAACCGCGCGAATCAATTTGCTCGCAGGGTCAAAACCTAACGAAGAACTCTGGGATTGTTTGAAACCGATGAACTGCTCGACGAAGTATCTTGGCTCGCTTTAATCAACCGCATTGTACGCTACCAATCGCAGTCTGTGCCAATCCGTCGATGTTTATTTTTAATTACAATGCTTTCAGACCGAGAAATTGCTAATGCAAAATACAGTAACAAATTCTATTACTTGCGTCATATCTATAATCTCAGCCCTACGAAAGAGTACCTAATTGTTTGAATACTTATTTCAAAACTCGATCAGAGAAAAATGGAGAGACAAAACTGGTATAGAATTCTCTGAAGGAACATTGAAACGTCAACGAAGATGTTTGCGAACCGATGATGCAAACTTCCGTCCAAGGGCTCACCGAAAATTATGGAACAGCTGCGATCGCAACAGGTCAACCCTTTCCAGGGTGTCGGGCGTGCCTTTTGAACCCTTTACAGCTGGTGTTTGCGTAAAATCCTCGCCTAACGTCCGAATATTCTGCATAATCGACAGCTGTTGTCGAGGATCGATGAAAGGACCATTTGATGGCCATTGAAATATTTGCATCCGATCGATGCAGAACGCGTCACGGACCCGAATCAGGTAGATGATACAATATACCGTCGAGATCCTTTCGTTTCTGTCGTAGCCACCCTTTGGTCGGGCAGCAGGGTTTTCGAAATCCAGAAAACTGATGGACCAACAGACGGAGAACCGATAATTGCGAGTGTCCATTGTGAGGCTCGCCCGCTTTGCGCAAGATGAGTGGACAGATGCGGTTTACCGATCGCCCTTTGTCCGTTTAAACATCACGGTCGGACCTTTTCGAAAACTCCTTTTATGTAACTCTTCGATACTCGAAAACGTGCACGCGTTACGCGAATAACGAACAGAGAATGCTTCTTCCTTGCAGCTTTCCATCGTTTGCGACGTCATTTTCGTATATCGATGTAGAGAAACGCTCGAGAAAATAAACCTTTAACAAATTTTCTTATTTTTCGATCGTATTTTTCATTGTCTTAATAAGATTCACTGTCTGTGGCTCGTATACGAGTCATAGCAGCATGCTTTTAGATACGCCGCTAAGAGACTGGACAGTGAACCTGTTAATGACTGAATCCTTTGCGCAACTATATCACACGCCAGTATCTATCCCTGACATCCTTACAAAATATATCTCATTTTGCACGTTACACATTTCAATTTTCCACTTTTCCACTTTAAATTCTCCAAAAAACTTCAACGATAAAAGGAAACCTTGTACAACGAGCAAATAAATATATTGTTGAAATCTTGCAATCGCCTAAATCTTTCGAAGCGAGGGAGTGCCACAAATTTGTCACCGATAAAACGATCGGTATTCGTCCGGATGTTTCATAAAATTGAATCTCGAAAGAGGATCGTTTGCACGCATGACCGGCAGGTGCAACGAGAAGACGCGTGTCGATAAAAGGGGACGAGAAAGAGGCGTACGCGAATCAAAATTCGATCTTCCCGCGTAACCTTCTCCTCGGGTTCTTGGTCGAGGCTCGTTTTCCCTTTCCAACGGTGTCCCCCTTTCCGCTTCTTTTCCGGCATCGTCACAATGAGAAGCGCGCGTCGCGATCGCAACAACGCAACGCGAAGCAGCTGCAACGCGGCGTGCATCCAGCCACGCGCCCCGTTCCGGCATTATGTAATTTCGAAAACCCCTTATTATGCCGAGGAGGAGGTCCTCGGAAGCGGAGAGACCCTTCTGTGCTGTGGGGGTGTGTATGACGCGTGCAACGCGTAACACTGTGCGACGCGATCCTCTGCTTCCGGGTATCTTCTTTAAACGCGCTTAAAATTCTTCTGGAATTTCAATCGCGATTTTCAGCTTTTAAATCGGGCACGTGTTATCCCCTGGATACTCAGGAGATGACGCTCAACATGCCCCCAAAAAGAATAGTTTTTTTACTGATACGTAGTATGTATCGCTCATTGTACAATCAAATTTTCAAGGTAATCGTCGAGCTTATATTTTATTTTTTTCTTTAGTTATGTAACTATTTAATAATTGTAATTCGAATTCTTTGTATCAATAAATAAATAAGGAGTAAACATGACACGAATGATGAAGATTTAAAGACTTATCTATTAGAGTAACTTGATTATTTCCTTCGCAAATTTAAATCTAGTATGTTTCTCGGTGGTTTAATAAAAAACTGAAACGTGTGAAATCGCACGATCTATAGTACACATATCGACGTATTGCTCAATCCCCATTGGTCGATAAAGACATATGCATCTCCAAGCGCAAAACCGGACACAGGTGATGCTCCCTTTGTGTAGATTTCTAACAGATCGTGGAAAAGGAAAAGCCAGATACTTGTGCCTGCCTGTCCATTTCCCCCGATACATCTGCAAATCTAAATGCAAACAACCCTTCCTCGTCAGTTCCCACGGTATTCGTTTTAAAACTCGTCCTTAGTCCCTGGAAACCTAATGGAATTTCCCTCTATGCGAATAAGCATACTAGTTTTGTCCAGATTTTCGTATAGTCAATAAGAGAAAAATGTCTTTATCGTACATGAAATTGCAAAGTTAATCGATACGTAATTATTTGTTTTCGATAGTCTCTATTGGTATACGGACTAATCGAGATATCTGTTGGCTTACTTAGGTGAATTTCTCGGTATAGTTATTGGATTTGAAGCTACATCTGGCTGGATCCGTAAGAGGAAACGCAAAACGTGACACGCGCCTCGTAACACGAAACTCTTTTATACGAGAAACGATTTTACGTAACGGATGTAACAACTCAACGCGTGGCTGATCCCTACTGCCAACCGGAAATTGGTGGAAGTTTATTACCGCTGTGAAAACAGCTAAGACGTTTCAGTATATCGTTAATTTACAAAAGAATCAAAAGTTTGCATTTAAAAGAGTGTTTCGTAACACGACAGTCGAGACTCCATTAATCTTTTTTAACGAACGTACACCGTTCAAAGTAATTAACCCTGTACGAGCGAAGGGATGAATGTTTTTGAAAATTGTACATGCCACCAATTAAACAATTAATCAAAATTGTAAAATATTTATGTTCTAAACTAATACACTTTTTGAGTGAAGGAAGATCTATTCAGTTATTACCTAGTAAAAACAGTCTTAATCTTAATAATAAATCTGACCTAAACCGGACGTTTAAATAAATCACAGTTTTTCTTTAATCGAAAGTTTAAATTCTGATATAATTTTTAACGCAATAGATTCTAGTTCTTTTAGAAAATTCTGAATTAAAAAGGATTTTTAACTATTTGAAAAAGATCGTCTATTCTGTAAAAGAAAATAATCTCCAAGTATGAACTTCCATATTTTGAAGCGTTTGTCGACACCTACCGGGAATCGAAAGTCACGAAGGCTCCAGAGGACCCAGTTTGGGCCCACCAGGAAGAGCCATCTGTGATTCGACGATCGAGTCAGATCGAGGGATGGCCCAGAAAAATCAGTCGGCAAATCCCAGAAATCCATTTTCGATTAGTGTACCGACCGATGACAAGTCTTTTTTTTGGAACCAGTCAACAGCAAAAATTGGTATAATCAAAAGTAAGAATTAAAAATTCATTTGGAACACGAGACGATTTTTATTCCACATAATTTTATCACTAACATGTAGGTCGTTTAAAATAAATTGTTAAAGTAAAGATAACCGACCTTGTAAATTATTTTCAATTTAAATGCTTTCAACTTTATATGACAATTAATTATTACTTAATCTTAATTATATACATTTTAGTGATAAACTTATGTAGACTGAGAAACCTCTTGTATTTTTGTTTACATTTACTCCTCAAATAAACGAGGAATATAATAAAATACTGGAAACTGAAAGTGCCACTTCACCGATATTCTATTATACCACGACTAGTGATAACTAGCGGAGCGTTCCAGAGAATCGCGTTGATGAAACGAGGCAACGTATCGTAGCGTGACGAATAGAGAAATTACACGGATTAAAAATAATGGTAAACAATGTGATAATGGCAGACCGCTATTAGAATAAAACTCAATGGTTCGCTGCGAACGAGGCATTCGTCCTTCATTCACGATCTCGCGTACTATTCATGCATCCTTAGCCACAGGCATTTATCTCAGGGAAAGTATCAAACGCCCACGACGTTCGCACGCGTCGCTACTTAATGAGCCGCGGTTAAATTATCACCTCGTTCTGATCAATCTCCTCCACTCGAGCCAACCACTGACAATAGTTAACAGGTGCAAAGCTCGCGACGCGTCGCCGACTTCGATGATCTTCGACAATTCTCAAAATCTCAGACATATGTACTGTGTACGGATCATCGATAGTGTACTCGTCCGCGATGTCAGTATTTTAAAAAATTTCATTAATTATTCGATGCGTCGAAAAATACTCATTTTAACTAATTCGTAGTTTTAGATTTGTATCGTACAGCACGCGTTCGGAATAGAATTTTTAAATGTATCTCTCGGAAAAGCAGAGGGTTCCCTCCCTAAAGGAAACGAAAAGTTGCGACCAACTTTATCTCTCACCTCGTCACGCAATCGCCCCTTAATGGCAACGGATCAACCCCCATTATCGATTACGCCCCTCGACCTGGATCGCATTTGCGCCACGCGGTACCATCCCCTAAGCCCATTAACGCCTGTGTTTCGCCCTTGAACGAATTTCGTTAAATTTTTCTTCCGGCGTCTGGTCCGCTTGCCCAAATAAACGTCACGCGGCCATTGGAGACCCAAAAATTCCGTCTTAATCGATACCAAAAACGAGTATCCAATTACACGAGACAATTCGTTGGGTTCTGCGAATACTTTTAATGTTGCCGCGCCGTTTGGTTGTTTGTCGACGCGATATGGTAAGCGGCGCGCTGACATCACCAAAGGCTACCGATACCTTTGTAATTATGCCGCATTCTGAAATGATCTTGAGCCTTTGAGAAGGTATCGATGTTCTATTTAAGACCAGGGTCACACGAGCGTCGAAACGACGTTCGTTTTTATGCTTTTTCTTGTTTTACAATCGAAAACAATCAAACAGACATAGGAACGCCTGTTAGGAATAAAGACATCAGTCTTAAAAATGCGACCAAATCGCACGTTTTTGAGATTGACCACTTCAGAACCGTCTAATCATTTCCAAAAATAACGAATAGTAAAAAAAATCATGGCAAATCACATTTTCAAACAGAACAAGTAGAAACATGGATACAGTGTTGTGCGTACATGTAAGATAGTTACCTAAGATTGCTCAGTGCATACAAACAATCCTTTGCAATCTAAAATATTCGAGCAACGTGTAATATCACATGTTCTAGAACCTTACCAAGAGTGAAGTCGATTTATTCCAACTAAAAATCAACATAGAGCAATATTTGAAACAACACGCAATTTACGTTTCTGCTTCCTCGAAAGTATCCAAAAATCTTCCATAGAGTGGGGGAAAAAATTAACGAGAGTATACCCACGCGCAAAAAGCCGATGGTTTTAGATAGACGGTCAAGAATAATAAAAAGGAGAATCGTACGGTGCATTGCACCCCGCGTCAGACGTGCAGGGGTAGCGGAGGAGGGGTTGGATCGATTCCGGGCGTTGGCGCCGAGGTCACCGGCTCGCCTTGTTCGGAGTAATGACCCTCACCCAGTGCAGTGCAATGGCATCGTCGACAGCCCCCACCCCTGGTCTGTAGCCGGCGTTTCTCTCCCTCGTGGAGGGGCGGAAGACTTTGTTCCGAGGGGTCGCGGCTCAAGGGGTTAGAGGGTGTCTCGACGTAGCATATCGGGCTCTCAGCCGAAGGTAGAAACCAGCCGCGGTTGGTGGGAGGCGAAAGGAAGCGGGAAAAGAGGGCTATCATAAAATCCTTCCTCTCCCCGTTTCTTCCGATTTGCCCGCCGAGAGAGCTACTCATCCCCCTCCCCTCTTTGGGTTGGTGCGCCAGCGCTGATGAGCTGTGGATACCAGAGCTCGTCGGGACCTTAAACTTCGCGGCAGGTCAATGATCGATGCCACATTGAACACGCTCAACCCCCTTCCTCTCACCACTCAACCGCCTCTTGGCTCGGGTAATTCCGGTAAATTATTCAGGTATACGATAGCGACCGATTGCACCTGCCGCGAGTACTAATTTCCCGCCAGGCGAGCGTTGCTCGCGTGTCAGACGCGCACGGGGTGAAACCGAGTGCATTGTTTACACGTGGGTTTCCTGGGTACGCGTAGGTGGCGGCGAACGATTGGCGCTCACGTCGACGCTATTTTCCATCCAATTTTTGAGACGATGATGTTTGTTTCTCAACCTTTCGCGGACGACGAGTATTTTTAGTTTGAATTTAGGTTTTTTTTTATACGAAACGAAATTACGTATCGAAGACTTTTAAATTTTTAAATATTTTTGTTTGTTACTATGTGAGCAAGTTATTCCAGTTTTAAAAATTCAACATTTGCAACGATTAACCACTAACCGTATAGTAGAAACTTTTTGACTCATTTTTGCTTTTATAGTGATAAAAGTAGTCGAAAAAATAGTTTAGCGGAATTATTCTTTTTGCAGCTTTTGAAGGCCAACGATAAAGTGTTTAAAGTGTCTAATCGTCTGCTATATTTTGCACAGTCCCACCTAACCTAACCTGGCCAAATAGTATTAGTCACGATCCCCTAGTGAACTCCCCTTGTAAAATGTAAAACCATGTATTCATCGACCGCGCAGTCATACCGAACATTTGCTAACGTTTGTATCGAAACGTTTGTCGTACGTCGCTGACAAGCGAACAAACATATGCTCGCGATCATTCGGAGCCGATTTGTAGCCGGAGAATAATACTTATTTCTCCAATACGCACGAGCATTTATTTTTTAAGTATCGACGTCGATCCAATCGTTTGAATATATTCGCGAACTAAACTTGAGATCATTCGAATATTATTATAATTTCTTAAATATTACTTGTTCGAGCATTATTTTTAAATTGTACCACTTGAGTATTGTTTAAGGAATTAAACGAAGGCAAGTTTATTTTTTTTAAATAGAACTTGATGATAATTAAATTAAACCAAATTTTCGCGCACTTAATCCCTCGCGAGCGGACATTTTACAGAACAAGATGGCCGTAGAGCAAATGGCGGAACCATAGCATACCTAACATGTACATTTTTTTAATTTACCGAACAGTTACGCTCGCGCAGTAAGAGAATCGATTTTTGTGAATTCTCGATGACGAGTTTATCGAAAATTTCTCAACGCCAAGAACGGTGAAAATATTGTTGCTCGTTATATCTTGACGATTAAAGACTTATCTGCTCCTTACCATATACTGAATTCTATAACCGAAATGTTTATTTTTGTTTAACGGATAACCGATAAATTGAATTAAATTCGTATTCGACAAACTCATCTTTTTATCATCGTTTACATCTCATTACAAGTCCTAATGTTTTCACAAAATGCATTACTTAAACAGAAACATTTAAAATTGTATTTTTCTACTAAATTACAAATTATATCCTCGTAAATTTAAGAACGTCTAACTTACGAGACCTAACATAATTAACCCTTTAACTATGAAAAGTCAATCAGTTCACTGTGTACGTGTGTTGCTCAAGGACGGAATTTCGCGTAAAAATCGACCGTAGTCGAAGGGTTAAACGGATTTTGGAAAAAAAGGAGAAACTCCCAGAGGCTGAGATCCGATCTGTCGTGGTATCGTTGGGCGTGGGTGTAATCGGATATTGCTTCGCCCTGCCTCGAAAGAGAAATCCAGCGGGCATCGGTAGGAAGTCGAGGGGTTGGTGTGCAAGTTCCGGGAAAAAATGAGTCGTGCCTCCCTCTGGAGAGGGCGAACCGCAACGTGGACGTGACGCGAAGGTGAAGCGGGTTGCGAGGCGGCAGGAGCGCACCATCGCCGACAGAGCTGCAAGGGGACTAGGTCATTCCCCCTTGCCTTGCACTACCGAGCGAACAGGGGTCATTGCGAGACACTGAACCCTTCGAATGGTCACCCTTTCCACCAGCGTGGCAGCGCGCGCTTCTATTCGAGCGGGTAGAGCCGGCGGAATCGCGGTACGCCGACCCGACGTGCTTTCCGTCAGCTACGCTCCGTTTCTATATCGCGCCTATGTACACACTGCATACACGCTGGGGAGTAATGTCTTCTTCACGATTTTATAGGTTCCCGGAAGGTGGACATTTTGTTTCGAACGTCCCTTTCCAATTACTCGTCGCACGCTACTCCGCCGATTCAAGCTTCGAACTATGGCTTTGCACCCTCGCTACTCACGGACTCTACAAAATAAGTTGTTCAACCCCCGTGTGGATAACCAAAATACTCAGGGTTGCTCGATAATCGGGGTACCTGGGCTACCCCAAACGCGCTATTCCGATGAGTCAGATATAAAATGATTTCGTGTCTCATGAGTAGAGCTCATGGCTACCTACAGAAAAGTATTAGACGACTTTTCTGTAGGGCGTCAAATAAAATTATCAAAAATGAAAAACGAACGTTTACGAAAAATCGACAGGGGGTAAGTGCCTAAATTTTTCGACGAAAAAAAAAATTTTTAATTAATTCTGAAAAAATTATTTTCGGTTGCGGGGGTCAATTACAATCATTTTTTATGAATAGACATACCCCCGAAATCCTGCGCATTTTCGAGAAAAAAATTCAGAACTGGCTTTTATGTTCTTTTGGATCTCGATATATACCGATTAAATCGAGGTACCCAGAAACCATGATCAGAAATGCATATAGAAATCACGCTTTCCAAAAATAAATACACTGTAAAAAGCAGAAAGACGCTGAACGCTGCCTACACCTGGGTCCATAATTTAATAAAAAAAAAAATATCCATTGACGCTCACTTTCGGTTTTTTCTGGGAATTTCAAATCCGTCTCAATTTACGATCGTCTGTCCTATCCTCCACGGAGGACAGATTAAGACGAGCGATTCTATTTCTATAACGTCTCTGTGACTGACTATTCACTATTTAATAGGAAAATCACTATAAATTTCTAACAAGAACGATGCAAATAAAAAGAATGAGATTTTTAATCGTAAGATGTTCCAAATTATGTTCGAAACATCTCTAATAAACCGAATTAAGCGGAAAGGAAAGCAAATTGCATACAACTGCATATATGTAAATCTAAATGCAAATTTGTTCAATGTTGTCCGTTTAATTGAGCGAATCGATCGATAAAATCGGACTAAAAATGACGCTTCCTATCACTTGGTCTTGACTGATAAGATTTTCGATACGCTTCAAATTCTTCTCCATTACAGATTATCGCGTCTTAGATGTTTGCTCCTCTGCAAATTTCCTTTAACTTTGCCGTGTTCTATATTTGCGTATCTCAAACAAGACGAAACTCGAGCACAGAAAGTCTGAAATAATTCGATCGATCATGATAATCGAATAAAACCAAGAAATCGTGGATGTTTAAAATTCACATGATTTTTTCATATTAACTTTTCAATCGTTACGTCCTACTGTATTTGGAAGAAATATGCAATCAGTCATTTGTTACTCGTTGTTTATGCGCTATCGCAGTAGCATAAAACGCACGAGATAAACGTTCGATAAATTAAAAACGATAATGCGATTGCAAAACTTATTTTCGAAAGGATATCTAGAGAGAAACCTTAACGATAGCTCGATTACGTTTTTCTTTTTTAACGTCGCGCAACAGAGTTACACAATTCATTTTTACGTCAAACATCCCGACAGACAGTGAAATATAATTTTTACAATTTTACGTAATCAACAATTGCTTGTCGGTTATTCCCATCGTATTCGTTTATTTAAAATTTTAGCGAATATAAAAATATCACGCCATAGGAACTGAAATTTCTAATAAATTGTTAGGCATCGTATTGGTTATCTGTTATTCAAATGAACATTTTGTCGACTCTGCCTTTCAAGTTTACGGACTAATTTTTAGACAAATATTTCATTGTATAATTGATTAATGAATAAACAATTTATCTTTTATTGAGACTTAATATTTTTATCTAGGAAAGGCCAGGTTAACTAATGGTTTGCCTATAGATTTGATCGTCTGTCTTTCTCGCAAAAAAGACCAGCGAGAAAGATGATCGATCAAACCCTCGAGTAAATCTCCGATAATCCTCTGCGTGTATGGACCGCTTAAAAATAGCACGTCAAGTTAGCACTGCGACACTGATGCAAATTCCATCGAAAAAGAATATAAAGTACCAACTCACAGCACCAACCTGGCAGCTCTTGAATGCCAGAGACTTCTTACAAAGCACAATTGCACGGTAACTAAAAATTACTCGAGTATTTTCCTTATTGGTCATCGTTCGCGTTGGTAGGGTAAAAACCGCCCTCAAAGTAAAGAGAGTAAGACATATTCGAATAATAGAAAAATGTTGCAAAGTAGACCTCATTTAGTGGAATTTACAATCCTTGGAGGATATATTCAGTAACTATGCAGTTGTGCTAAAGATTAAAATAGGTGATCGACGTTTGTTCCCTTCTTGAATCACATTTTTGTATGAGAAGACATTTAAAAAAATGTAAAGTAAATTTAAGTATTATTTAGCGATAACTACCGTTCTTTTCACCACGAACATCAACTCTATCTTTACAAGATAGCAATATATGATTTGTTCCTTTTCATTCTTAAAATTTAGTATTCTTTAATTATTGGGGAGTCGTGAGAATGTTGCTCGTTGACACGAGAGTGAAAAACGAATGGCTCAAGCGACGCGTCGAAAATTATACTGTAAGATCAGTTTCGACGAATCGGTTCTGTCGAAGTTCCATCGAGCCGCTCGAGGATGACGCGCAATCCGTGCAGCGGTTCCAGAGGGCTGTCGGCACCGGATATTTCGAGTGGGACGTAAATCCGTCGATTTAGCGAGTATAATTATTGTTTCTTAAAACGACCGACCAATTCGGTCGACGGGCCGTCTGAATGCGTCAATCGCGATGGCATTGTTCGTTGAATGAAACCGACGGAATGGTACCGAGAGCAATGCTCCTCAAGTGCATCCACAAAGTTCACTGCCTTGACCCTGCTGCAGCTCTTGATTCCATGGCCCAATTTAAGCCAACGGATCTCCGCTTTCCGAACTCAACGCAGGAAACGATGGTTACCCTATCGGGTCATCGAAACTAACGGGAAGATTACTCTCCGTGCGACTCTTCTTACTCGGTAATAGTACTGTGCAGAGCTCAAAAGATGACAAGTGCAAGAATCGGGTCACGCTAGTCATCTTTCCAGCTCTGCACAGTATGTACTTGAAATACGATTGATAGTTTTCGAGTTATCGAACATTAAAGTACAGACGAGAAGGTGGTTTCGTTGAGAAAATGTTTGCCTACTGAACCCAGAAGTGGGCAAAATTTTATTTTTTAACAAAGATAGATAAGGGACTTGTCGTGTGCAGAAACTCGTTGAAAAATGAAAGTTACAACTAGAGAATTCTCCTTGTAATGGACGAACAGCTATAAAAGTTTTTGTAAATTCCTATAAGGCTATTCCTCGATACTGATAAAAACGACGTTTCATATCCTAGATAAAAACATAGGTTCTTGATATCTAATAAAAACAATGACTTTGAGAACAACCTCGTCGTAATCGTAGTCTCATCGACTTTCTTGGTCAATCAGTAACCTACTGATCCACTTACCGATGATTATCGTTTCTGCCGATTCATCTAAAAATTATTATCTATTAATTTTCTTTGTCAATACGAGAAATTGTACCGTAAAACTATCAACAATAACTTTATTAATCTTAACGTTATAAAGACGTTTCTCTACCTAGATACATTCTTATGAAAGTGACTTAGTGACACAGTGACGTAAATAATAATTACTCAGAGAAATATTTGTTATTAATAGCTCAGAAAATTAACGTATCAGACTTTTAGTTTCCATAAAATTAAATACCTTTTAACAGGATATCTACAAACATTTACACTACTCTTTGGGTCTAACCTCAGCGTATCAGTCACCTTATGCACGTGGGTGGTCCTCTAATTATTTTGAGCAGCCTGTCTCCCAGTTCTTTCGAGAAATTAATCCGGGTTATGGAATTGCGTCATGTTTTAAAGGATTGTGCGATAAGGGATGAGGGTGATGAGACGGTACAAGAGATTCAGATTAGGGTAACAAATGGCTGGGATAACGCAGGTTTTGCGGAGAAAGTTCACCGAAATGTTTGCTTTAAAAGATAATAAGTGGATAGCTGTGGCTGCTACACGATAGCAGAGTATAATGATAATACGCCCTTGTTAACCTTTAAGATGATGTGAATGGGTATACTAGGATGCAGAAATATATAGTAGGGTTGTAAGGACAATAGAGGGTGAAGAGTACCATTGTACAATTTTTTAATAAAGCAGTTTTCTGTTATCTGTTTTACTAAATAATTACCGTATCACGTTAGGGGATGGTTTTAGAGAAAAGTATACTTCTCGTGGCAGAGATGACTAGAGTGCTACTTGTTAACTAAACACTTGGGCATTTTAGAGCGAAAAGTGGTCTGTATCTTTCCACCAAGTATTAAACAAAAATTATATCCACCGAGGTATATATATAGAATACCGATTACTCGAGATTAATTACACTCGTCCGGTGTGATTGTTTAAAATTAATTGTACTTGTCGTTATAACTGCATACTTATCCTGCAGTTTTTCCTGGTCTGTTAATTCTCTTTGCTGATATATTGCGTACAATTGCGTAGCACTAAAGGCGTACTATCGTTATTATTTTACTTGGAAACGAAGAACGACGCGTGACCCCTAGTGGACTGGGTTATTCGTGAAGTAAAAAAGAAACTGATCATCGAAAACGAGAAAACAAAGACGCGTAAAACGACGATTCCTTTCTATAATCCGTAACGAAACATTTGTCAGCAATAAATAACCACATCTTTATCGTCGAACACGAAAGTCGTACATTTTGTTGAAATTGCTTTCAATCTTTCCTCAAGATCGGTTTTTGTGCTCGGTTTGCGTCGTCTCGACGCTCGCGGTTCTACCCAACGATTAATCAGAGTCTCGAAACGTTGTTCGCCGATCCATAATTAAGAACGAATTAAGATTTAAAGAACCGAGTCGGGAACGAAGGTTGCGCGGAGGGATGAAAAGATCTTTAATGTCGTCGAATGCATATCCACCACGAGCCGCCATTCCCTCCCCAAGGAGAGGCCAGACAGACACGCGTCGACGAAAGAGAAGAAGAGATATTAGGGGAATGGAAGGAGGGAGATGGAAAAAAAGGGCAGACAATAATGGTGGAAGATGAAAGGGGGGCCAAATGCTTGTACGCGAAGTCGCCTTTGCGCGTGCGCGTGCGCGTGTACAGGGTGTCTCGGCGCGACGTTTAAAACGGTGCAAAATCGTTTAAACAAACGACAAGACTGCCGATTCCACCGACACACAAGGTGGCTCGAAAAACACGATTCACCAGCAAGATTAATTAGCGTCTTGACACGTATTCGAGCGATAAAACAGATTGTCTCCGTGTTCGATAAAGACTGGAACGAGAGCTTTTACGTTACGAGGAAGATCGCAGAATCGCGTAGCAAGCAATTAGTTCGATCTGTTAAAACTTAAATAGAAACTTAATAATGGAAACAAGTCGTGATTAAATGAAAAGTGTACTGATTAACGAGTAGAGACTTCAAAGCGACCGTAAAATACAAACTCTTAATCTAGGCAAAGTTATAACCGAGGATTTCATAGACGAATTAAAAGGCTTGATTCCGGAAAATGAAAAATAGAGAAAGTTCACAATATTTTTAAAAAACTGTAGCCATACGTATATTTATAGAATTGCGTGGAATATTGATTAGGAGTAGATTACGTGAAAAACGCCTAAAAGCTTACGGCTGAACAAATAATACGTCCAGTAAGAAAATATCTACAAACTAATATTTGCACAAATTGTAAATTACAACTACAGGGACAGTAAAGCTCTCGAGAGCCAGGTGTTGGTCGACGCTTGCGTGTCGACGCCTATTCGCGACACGGTTTTGCAATTTTTTTTCTAGCACGGATCACCCCGTAGATTGCCGTGTGTGGGACAGCTATTCGACGGGCGAAAAAAAAAGAAAATGACCGACGAGGGTAAAAGGGAGAAAAAAGGGAAAGGGTGGGGTGTCTGGACGGTCGGCACGCTTCTCCATGACCCTGTCGGTCCGCGCTACACGATGCACTAATTAGTTACCCTTTCAACCTCTCTAGTATAATGAAATTCCCAGGTCTGGGTTAGGTTACGCGTTAAGGGGGGGCAAAAAAAAATTACTAACCCCGATGCAGATATTTGTCGAAACAAAAATACCGCTTTTCGACAACGAATGATTCGTTCTTAATTAGCATTGCAGATCGGAGGATAATATATACGTATAGGAAGCTGTCCTGGGCATGGTTAACAAGAGTCAGAAACAAGAAAACGATGAGTCAACGGCACAAAAATTCTATTCGAAAGGAAATAAAACGAAAATGGGCCAGGCACGGAGAGGGAAGCGTCCAAGGGCGAACAGGTTTCTTCGATTCCAAGTTCGGAGATAAAACGCGGAGGCCCTAAAAATATTTGCTTTTCTTATCGGCCGACAAGGTGCAGCCGCCTTCGGAGCCCCGGAGGACCTTTGTCGTCTTTGCTCTTCAGTTTTAGGAAGCGAGAATCTTGCTCGGATAGATAGGCTCGAAATTTACACGCGATAAGACCTTTTTAAAACATTCCCTTTTCGATTGCTTCCAGTTGCTTCTCTTTGTCAGTTGGGAACCGGTGTTAGCAACAGTATCGTTAATCTCGTTAGAATACAAATTCATCGATGTTAGAAAAATTTTCGAAAGAATTTAATAAATGGCGCAGATCCACTTTATCGATTTCTAGACGTATTAAATTTCCAAACCGTCTCGTGATGATGCAAGAATCGTCTCCAGTAACGATGTATACGTATGTCTAGAGTTTCTTTTCCATTTTGGCCATGGGTTCTACGAATTCATGATGTTTATTATACAAAGATAAGAATTTGTTGCCAGGGCGAACCGTTTTTCGCTCTCGCCTTTCTTTGGCGGATGAATCATACAGTTTATTTCCACGCGATTAAATATTGAAGTATTTTAATTATACAGCCTATAACCCTACAATTTCAACACGACGAGTGGGCTAAATTTTGAAACGTAAAGTTTGGAAACCCCTGTACAGGACTACGAACGTCAGCGTTACACGCACTTGACGCGCACGTGCTTTATGCGTGTAGTCGGAAATGCACGCACACGCGCGCATCTTGAGACGGGGACTGAAGGGTGTCTGCGCCCATGGCACACGATGCGCGACGCGGTCTTGCACACCCTTTAAAAATTACTCCTCCATCCGACGTCGAACTTCCCTAAAACTGCATTTTTCAATTTCCTTCAAGCACGTTTCAAAATTACTGTCAACTTTTCTACGAATCCGTTTTAAAAAGAATTTTTTTTCAGCGCCCTCGGAATATCTTTCGATAAAAAATTCTTTGTTCGAGTGTAGAGCTTGGACCATACGTTCCAGATAAAAAACTGTAACGATCGAAAAATTGAGTTATCATCGATAGTACTGTTCTCAGCATTTTTTATCTAATCTTCGTTGCTCTGAAAATTGACGGACACAGGATATTCGTTTTTTTTCATATATTTTCCAAGTTCGAACGTAATTTTTAATAATATCGGGATTTTGTGAAACGTTTCCGGAAAAGAAAGGGTCGGTCAAAGTAATTAGCTTCGATCATAAATCGAGATATCAGCCATTGGCAATAATCGAGCTTCCCTGTCGATGAATCGATAGAAACAGGAAAACACTTTATCCACCGTTTTCCTTTCTTTTTATCGTTCGATTATATCGCCGAACCACTTCACGCGTTATCGTCGTTAATATGCCAACGCGACGGATCTACGTCGAAATTCACGTAAAGTAGATCGCGCGCGTTGTTGGTCGATTCTCGATCGAGGAGAGGAAGATGAGAAACGCGGGCGAACGGGACGGGAGAAACGACGCGCGTCGAGCTCTCCTGAGCTGGAGTACGTCAGCAGACCTTGGCCTCCAGTCTGCTGATAACGCGGGGCCTCGATAAGCCCCGGGACTATTTTAAAATACCGATTTGGCCCACTCGAGATCAACAACGCGCGTTCGTCAGCCTTCTCCCGATCTACGCGCATTCTCGCTGCAAATACAATGGGTGTAAAAAGCATTCGTACAGTGACTAATTACGACTAAAATGCTCAATGTTTATTAAACAATATTTTTTAGACAAATATGTTACGTGTATTCTTCAAAGTCTGTAGAACAACAATATCAAATAAAGAGAAATGAACGCGTAATAAGTACTCGTACAGTTCTGTTGCCATTATCAAGTGTACAAGTCTTTTTAAGTCTGTTTTAGATGAAATTGCTCGTTCCAGATAATCCCACAACAAAATTTTAATCATACATGTAATAAACTGTAACTGTACGAATACTTATTAAGCGTTCATTTTTCTTGATATTTCTAGAAACAATATGAATATTTCTTTCGTTTATTTGATATTGTTGCTCTACAGACTTTGAAGAATACATGTAATATGTTTGTTTAAAAAATATTGTTTAATAGATATTACCATCCAGCATTCTACTCGCAACTAGTCACTGTAGGAATACTTTTTACACTTCGAAATGCATGTTTTCCTCTAGTCGTTTCTCGGAAAAACTGAATTCGTTCCAAAGGTCCAAACCAAATCCCGAGGACTATCTGGAGGGACGACGTAGAAGTGGACATCTACTAATAAAAAGCGCATTCCGAACGAGACCGATGCTATTAATAATGCGAGCGTCTCCTCGTGAAGTGTATCAGCGGGTTTTCGAGAAACGCTTTCCGGAATTTCTCATGGTCAAGGTCGCGCCCTCGCGTCATCTCTTCGAATTTATATATAGAGTCGAGAGCTTCGAGATGTACTTTTCTTTTTCTTTCGACATAGATCGTAGAGACTCGCCTCTATTCGAAGAGCCCGTTCTCCAGGCGTCCTGACGTAAACAATATGGCGCTACGACGAAGAATAATACGACGCCTGCCGCCGATGCGGGTGCTAAACGAAACGAAAGCTCCAGACGCTTATCTATTCAGACGCTTCCTGCGCTACTCGCCCTTTAGGAGAGACCTGTCTATAAATCTCTGCGCACTTTTCCCCATCATGAATATTAAAAACTCTCCTCAAGAACGTCAGACCTTGGAAAATAATTTTACACCGTTGAAATTATTAAAGAACTGCATTTTGAATGGAGAAATTGATTTGAAACTGGACAAATTGGAATTTCACAGCAAACGTACGATGTTAGTCGATGTAAAAAATTTGTGTTATACAGGGGTGAATTATTTTCTTAAAAATTCAACCAATAATGACCCACGACTGAATATAAACAAGAAATCAAACGAGTTGCTGAATCACTAATAAAGGAAAAATATAACATCGTTATTGTTAGGTTTATGTGGTATTATCGGACGTATTGAAAATGTACAAAAAAGATTTTGAAAAGATCTACTAAAATATAAGATGATCATTCAGAATATACAAGGTGTTTGGCTGCCTCTCGGAAAAAATTTTAATGGGAGATTCTAGAGACCAAAATAAGACGAAAATCGAGAATACCAATTTGTTGATCGAGGCTTCGTTAAAACATCATTAACGTTTAGAGTTTTTTTCTCGAAAGTGTGTAGGATTTCGGGGGTATGTTTGTTCACCAAAAATGATTGTAATTGACCCTTGCAACTAAAAATAATTTTTCCAGAATGATTTGAAATTTTTTAATTTAACTTTTAACTACTTTTTAACGAAGCCTCAATCAAGAAATTGATATTCTTGATTTTCGTCTTATTTTAGACTCTAGAATTCCCAACGGTGGCCGAACACCCTGTATAAAGTCGTTGGTTTATACAATGAAGACGTTAAATAAATAAAATTACAGTTGTGGAGATATCATAATGAGCTTAATTTTTTGAGTACATCTAAAGACGAAAATCAATTGGAAGTTAACGACAACCATTTTGAACACCTTTTAGAATAAGATTGGCACATATTTACACCGCGTAAATTGTACACGCTTCCTTTTCCCTCGCATGAACCTGACTTTTCATATTCATAATCATCCGAAGCGTACATATAAGTTATCGAATGGGTGAGGATGTGTCTCATCACGGTCGAGTTCGCCAAAGAGATATCGCTGGCCCTGAGATCTCGTAAAATATGATCTTGAAAAATATATTTGTTCATGGGAATATTTGCATCTTCGGAACGAACGATCATTTGACTTTATTGGTGCCTTGGTGTGAAACGGATATAATCCGGATGCCCACGCTAAAGCAAACACTTTGTACGAGTTCCGATACAATTTCACGGCCAACTTATCGTCGACCAATAAGAACCGGGTTTTTCCACGTTTCGTGGCGGGGAATACGAGTCCGCCCGAACTCGAAACCCACGCCGGATCGTTCGTAGAGTCTACACTCGTTATCGTATGCGTCATCATGGCCGAAGTAACGTGCCTCCCGTTCAATGTCATCGAAATAAATGCTATATTTTCACAACCGAACGAGCGGTTCTCGTTTATCAGACGGAAGATCAGCGACAACTTGTTGTGCACCTGGAATATCACCAAAATGCGTCATCGCAACGAGATTTCAACCTCAGATTTTCTCGTGCGAATTCGAGACCAAGAACGTCGAAATTGCGTCCAAATACGATTTCCTTTTATTAGATCAGCGTTGTCGTGCCTCTCAATGTCCATCTCGTGTTACCCTGAATGGAGCTCATCGCGGTATTTTATACGGCGTGCCAAATACGGGTTGCCATTGTTCAATCTTGTCTACAGACAAACGAGATACTTTTGTTATTCTCGCAAAACCGTAGAAAATATTTTTTTCGAACGCGATCCCTTCTGGGGATACGACTTTCGACCGTGTACGAAGTTTGAGTAGAATTTATTTAGTATTTTATAACTTAACGATAAGTGTACTCGGTATATAATCATCCAAAAATTATTGGAGTTGATAAATTAATTTTTGTTCGTTTTCGATTCGCGATAAGAATTTTTTTATTTCCTGTACAGAGATTTTTTTGTTTCGTTTCTGGCAGTAACGCAGCTGTTACGTCGATGTATCTGTTATCGTGGTGCTTATCGATCACGAACAGAACGAACCCGATCAAATTGATCCACGTCAAAGCGCACGAATCACGATTGATCGCTACCGATCGTGTGATTAATAGATCGGCGACCCTGACATTAAATCCAAGGGTGTCCGATTATTTAACTTGTATCTGCGTGTCAAGGCCACCTTACAAACGAAAGTCAACCGTTACGATGCCCGAAACTGTTTGTTATTTAAATTAGGAACGGGATCCAGACGCCTTTCAGATTAATATTTAGAAAAACTTAAACTGGTTTACGTACTGCGCGTCTAAACGACTTTGCTCGTTTTCGATAACATCAAATTTACGTTTTCGTTGTTCTTAGCTGCTTTTTCGTCGTGGATACGAAAGGGATTGCAAAGTTTTCAGGGGAGTATTAAACTTTGGAACGGTCCAAAAAGTCAGAAGAAAATTGTAACAACGAATTCAAGAATTCTCTACGAATGAAACGCAAATGAACAGAAAATTAATGCAAATAATTCTTATCGCGCAATAGGAAACGGTCAATTGCAATACTAAGGTACTATAACTGGAAACAAGAATGTGATAGCAATATTTGCGACTTTTGTTGCTCTTTCGTCGTATGTCAATCGATAAAACCGCGCGAATCGATCAGTTCGATACGCAGATTGTTTCGCCAGTGAAGGAGCCTCTGTCCATCGACGTCTGATCGATTATCGATTATCAGGGTATCGAAGTATTAACTTTCAGAGGACGAAGCCCCGTAATGCGCTCGTCTCAATTCCTCGTAAGCAGCGTGTATATCTATTGAGCGACTTTATCGATTTACTTTCGCTTTCGAGTTCGCGTTTCACATCGATTTCTCGCGACCGTTTGTCCCTAATAATTTCCTGTAAATTTACTCTACTCCCGCGAAATGTAAAATTATTTTTCTCTCGAACAAATCATTAACAAAGTAGACAAAATCAGCCTTAGTTTGCGTGCCTTGAACAGACTTTTACACCTCGAGATCTTTTTCTGTCAGTCGTTCTTCAAAAATCATCGTTTTGATACCTGGTCCACCGCCACCTTCGTATTTATACAGGGTGTGGCAGATAAGAGTGTTGATTCTTCGCATAAAAATAAATCGAACATATAAAATAAAATTTGCCCGCCCGAAATACAATTTACGAAGGAAATAAATAATATTTCTCAAGTACACGCGCAGTTTAATAATTTTGATAAACACTGCCATTATCGTGGTACACTCGTTAATAATTTAAAAATTGTCATTTCTATTATCGAAACGATTGAAATTGGAGAAGTTTTGCGCCAATTTCTATGTAAATTACAATTGAACCACGATAAAAAAAAAACGTTATTAGTACTTTTTAACAGAAAAAAATTACAGAGTTGTAGAACAGTAAATTCGTATGTTAAATTGTAGAAGTCACGTGCGAACAACTTTTGTTTACCGTTTGAATGACCAAAGTTTTAGGAAGGGAAATGAATAAAGCTTCGACTTAAGGAAGTTCGAGTCTGTATTTCTTTAACGTGACCCTGCAAATAAAAATCAAAAGAGGTAATATGTCTGGCGACCTTGCGATCGGAAGTAGTAGTTTATAAAAGTCGTCGCCAACACGACGCCTGTAGCAATGAATTTAGCCATTCGCGCAGGAAGAAAAATTCAATTTATCGACCAATGCATTTAATGGTCTTTCACGGACTTTGATACTGAAAATATATTCAAATGCATCGAGTAACACTTTCAAGATGGTGGTCCATTTAGCCTTCTGTTTTCGAAGACAAATATTTCTTCTATCTTCATTTTCAATTATGGAAATGGCAAAAAGTAAATGTAAAAGAAGGCTTTCGAATGACCACACCATCGATTGCACGAAGATGGGGATCATAAACTCTCTCCATTTTTGTTTGTTCGTGGGATCACGTTAAAGAAATAATTTATGCAGCTATTCCTTCATTCTTCGTCTTATTTCGGCTCGATTTAGACCATTTTTTTCGTCTAAATAGTTTTCTTAGTCTTTCTGTGCAACGCAACGTGCTCGTGCAGCGAAATGATAAACATTGTATGCATAATTCACGCAGCACGCGACGAGCAGCGTAAAAGACGTTCGTCTAACTAAAGCGTAAATGTCCAACCTTCGTTTACTAATTTCCCAGACGCTGCGACACGATACGTTTCTTTTGATACATATATAAATGTAATACATTCTCGAGGAACGTGAATACTTTACGCCGTATTTATACCATGCTTATCAACAGACTTATAAAACGATATTCATCGAAGAAATTTATTTTCATATTCGAACTATACAGTTCCTCGGTATAACGTTAACAAGTTATGGGCGTAGTATTGCAGAGCTAATACAAATAATAAAGACGTATTACGTCCGTGAAATACTTTATTTTTAAAGGCTGTTTACCAAAGATAATTATGGATAACGCACGAGGGTTCCAGGAGCCCCCAACGGGACGGGCTCGTGGCTCAGTTTTTGTAGGATTAAAACCGGAAACACTCGGTACAGTACAACGCGTAAAAGTTACGATTCGTGACAAATGGTTGAGCTACTGCGTCGTGGTAGTTTACACGAAAAAAACGGAACATCCGCAGAAACCGTAACAACCGAATCGCGATCTGTTTGCTTATACACGAACACGGACACGGTCCCGACGCATTCGAGGTAAAAGTGCACGCGGGCACGAGCTTTCGCCTCGCTGAGGAGAACGAGAAACTTATTTTTAGACGCGAAACGGTAAAATCGAGGTTCAACCGTCACGCGGTGTCAACCTTTTCTTTCAACCGCCTCTGCCATCGTCCTTCGTTACACAAACGTCCGGCTGTCACCGAGAGCAGAGACGATAGCGCTTAGCGGGGGCTTATCGTTAATGAAACGTACAGACGTAAACACTAAACATAGTACACCGACCAGAATGTAAAGCGATTCTGCGAAGCCCGATCAGGGACGACGCGACCACCGGATTACGCGTCTCTCCCAGGCGAAAAGAGAAACGTATTTATTCCCGAACCAAATATTAAAAGAAACAGATCTGGGTTTGCTGATGGAAAATATAAAAAAAATACAGAAGTACCTTAGAAGCATTGCAATACTACCTATATACAATCTAGTTCACTATACTAGGGATTGTAATTTGAAAATTCTCAATGAAACCCCTGCGATAGTAACTTTTTAATCGGTAATGATATGGACTGCAAAGAAAGATTAATTGAAATATATTATTGAATACGTAAAAGTCACGCAACTATTGATAGAGACTGAGGGACCAATGACTATAGAACTTAATAATATAGCAATTTAAGAGAAAGGTGCACAGAAGTAGCAAGAAAAGTTTTAGAAAAATGGAATTGCAGTCCATCCAATATTTTATTACTATTTTTAAATTTAAGCTAGTCCTACAGCACCTGTAATATATAAATTTTATTTCTAAAAGACAGACACTAAAAGTCCAAAGTGATACTAAATGGTCTCTAATGTGCATAACTATGTACAAATGTACACGAAGGTTCCTTTCGTCCATTTCATATTTAAATGGAAGCAATTTTATTTGTACAGACATTTGTATCGTTTTCCGGTTTATAAAAATTTGGCAATTTCGACCTCACACCTTGTTCAAATTACGCCGTTTAATACGTGTGTGCAACGACGTGTACTACGCGACCCATCAAAATGATCAATTTTTACGAATGACCGAGGACCGTACGTTTATAGCGTCCGAGAGGAATCAAAATTCCAATCAAAATCGCCGATCGGTACAATTGTCTCACCTGCGTAAACTTTGAATCTTTCGCGACGAAACTATCCATGGTAAGCCACGTCTGGCGTTATACAGACCGAAACTCTTACAGACGCATGGAAAAAATTTTAATTAACGTGCTATCCCTTGGTGAGAATAAATTAAAAAAATTCTTGTGCCCACCAATCTAGTCAGAAATATCATTTTTATAAGCCTTTAATAATTATCGTGCGCGGAAAGATCGTTCCAGAATTCTTATGAAAGTCACGAACGTTAAAATTCTAATTTGGTCAGAGTTTTCTAGATCGCGTGGTTATTTTCGAAAATCTAAATAAATGTATCCTTGGCGAAGGAATATAGGAGAGAAGAATTGGTACTCACCGAGATCAGGAATGGAGCTAGTGGGCTCCTCGTGGTGGCCTTTGCCCTCGTTGGACGTTCGGGCCCTGGGGGGTGGCGGTGGCGGCGGTGGTCTCATGCTGGACGTGGAACTGACTACGACGGTAGCTGACGGTGGTTGCGTTGGACCTCCGTTTCTATGATTCCCTCGCATTTGGGTCTGTGGTGACATCAGGACCGTGTCACCGCGGTGCCCCTGGGGCGGCCTGGGGCACCAGCCATGTAACACCCTAATAGCGCTCCTCACTTCCGCCTGGAGTTCGGCGGCCCTGTCCCTCGCCGTGTGAGCCACCTTTAATGCGTTTACCCCGCTGTCGCGGGTCACGGGTTCTCTCGTGAAAACTTGTTAACGCGCGATACGATCGGTTTCATTCACAAAACACGCGTGCACATCGGTGGGCACCGATCGTTCGTGGCGGCGCGTCTACGTCGAAATTACCGTGGACCGAGACAAAAAACAAAACTACGAACAATAAAGAAAAATAGGAACGCGAAACGGTGCCTCGGTCGTTCGCGATTCGCTCACTAGTCTGGTTACTACGTTTCGCTGTATCTCCGCGCGGATGTCTCTCGAATGTCACGGTCAATGTCTTGCGGCGGCGTGACACCTGCAGCGGAAGCCCTCGCGGCGGCACTACGAACTAATCACTCACTTTACGCGCGGCGTGTCCGTTCTCGTCGCCCGATGAGTAATCACTGTTCGAACGAGAAACCGCGACGACGGGAAAAATGAACGACGCCCCCGGCGAGAGCACGGTCTGGGAAGGACGCGAACGAGACGCACGATGTGGTTCGATTAACTAACGCGGAAAAGACCGAGTCACTGTTCGTTTGCCAAATTTACGCGACACGACGGCAACCACGATGTTGATTCTTTGGAAATTTTTCGTAAAAATGCACGTGCCGAGCGGGGACCCGTGAACCTTGAATTCATTGGCTCGACGCGAACGTTTGTTATTCTCGGAAAAGCGTACACAATAACGAGTCCCTTGAAAAATATCGATGGTCACTGACGCCTGGTATTCCGAATCACGCGTACAACAACGCGTACGGTCCTTTCGAAAGAGCACGTGTCCGGTAGAAATCACTGTAGTTCCAATTGGCACTTGGTCTTCGAGACAGAGTCGTATCACTGGTTTCTAGAAAACTGGCAGGAGTTACTGATAACCACGAAACCGAAATCTGGCGCGAGACACAACTCCGATCGCGTTCGAAAGCAAACCGAAGAACCACTGATAAAGAATCTCGTATGCACACGGTGTTATCGTACGGCACAAGGGCGCGTAAGGGAGGATGCACGTAAGGCCGGTCCGCGTGGACGAGTGTTTCTTAGCAGTTCGCCGAAAACAACAATCCTCGGAATACGAGTAGTTCCTCACGAGCCACCGTCGACCTTTCCCTCTCTCCCACCACCCACGCAGCGTCCTCCTCCCTTCTGCTTTCTCGCTCCCGCCCTCGTGCCAGAGTTACTCGCTCCCCTTCTCTTCTACCACTCTCGGTTTCCCTCTCTCACCCTTGATACGCCGTCGAGACAGACGGAGAGCAACTGAAAGAGAGAACGCGTGCTCGAGAGAAAGAGAGAACGTGTGCGCGCGCGAGTGAGAGAGAAGATGCAATCCACCTCCACGGCTGACCGCGGTTTATCGTCGCGAAGGCCTCCAAGAGCGTCAACCCCTGCTCGAGTTTCGTCACGAGATAAATGAAAGCAACGTGACTTCGCCGGTACTCCACGGTCGAGTCAGACTCTCGCACGCTGTGTTCAAGTTGTTTACGGTTCGATCGATAATAATCGATGTGGTCAATCACGTGGTTCGTGACGAATACGGGAGATCATCGCGAGAGCGCGCCCTCTGTACTCCGTATATACTCCACTCTCTAAAGAGACACTTTCCTCCAAGTGAAAACCGCGAGTGGATCACTTCTTACGCGTCACTCGGTCGGACAAAAAAGCCGGTGGTTGGTGCGCAGACGGCAATGAGCGCCGACGACGACGAGAACCGTCATCGACGCCGGCGAAAGTGAGAGTGCGACCGGCCGCGGTGGATCCAGCGGTGCATAAGCACTCTCGGTTCTCTCTTTTCCTCTAACCGAACGTCTCCCTCGCTCCTGCTATCTCGCTCTCGGTATTATCTCCGTTTCGTTCTTTCCTTCTGTCTATCTTCTTCCGTCTCCCTCTGTCCGAGCGTCCGTCTCCTTCCTTTTCTCTACTTTTCTTCGTTTCTCGCCCCTTCTTGCTCTATTTCGCTCTCTATCTCACCCTTACGGCTAGCCTATAGCCTGTGGCGAGCGCGCATGGCTTCGACCTATAGCGTTCGACGTTCCAGCGCGCTATCCGCGCGCACCGACAGAGCACGTATATAAACAACTGCTTCGCGATACGACCCCATACTATGCCACGCAACACGATCTCCCGGTGCGCACACACCACCGCGCCGTTTTCTCTCTCGCTTCGTCGTTAGGGGGCTCCCTCTGTCGCGTCTCCTTTTCGGTTTCATCTACTGCCCTCGGCTCCGCTGCTGCTCTCCTTCCATCTCTCTGTTTCGCGATAACGCTTTCTCGCTCGCGTCCTCTCTTTCAAAATATCTTTATTTCCATTTGTTTCGCGCGTGCTGCTTCATTCTCTTTGCATCAGCCTCTCCCTCCACTTTATCGCGACTGTTTGATAAATAACCGGAGTAAATTTCTATTGCCGACACTGTAAGTGCTGTTCAGAAGGCGTTACTTTTTCTCGATAGTCTTGTGCTTCGGCTACCGATTGTTCAAATTTCAACGAAAATGATCGATGCGATCGAAAGTTAGTGGCGCCTAAAGAGCAATCATTCGATGTATTTCCTACACTTTAGCAGTATTTAATTTTCACAATACTAATATTGTCTGTTTACAGGCACCGTTGAAACATAACCTGCAAAAGAGACATGGTCCACTGGGAAACATTTACTCGAGCTCCTCTCATTTGTTTAAATTTTTACTTCGTAAGTATTTTAATTATTACACGTATATAAATACCGTTTTGTTCAAATAATTCTTTTCTTCGATTGAAATGACGTTAGAGCGACGAGTCGGAAAATATCGCGGCGTATTCGTGTCTGTTAATTTACACCGTCAGTCTGGTTATTTATCAGACAGACTATGTATTAATTTTTTTCCCGAATGTCATTCCCCTTCTACGTATCTCGTTCCATGCATTCAATTCCCGCAGTTTACTGTTCTCTGCCTAGCGTGTCTCGTTTTCTCTCGCTGAGCGTTTCCATGGTCCGATCGGACAGAGAGGACGAAACAAGCCCTCGTGTGCGTGTACACGATTACGGATGGAAGCAGATGAGAGGCTAGACATTCCGTCACACCTAACCTCGAAAGGTTCCCTTCGCGTGTAAACGACCACGAAGGTAAAATACGGTGGCGCGTGCGCTGCAGCGAATTTTCAAACTCGATGCAAACGTAAGATGTCATTGCGGTCGGGACACGGCGGCAAACCGAGTACGAATGTCTAGGGAAACGCGTGTTTAAATATACATGCGTAGAAAAGGAAGCTGTCAGGCTGTAGCGCCATAGAACTGCGCCCGCACGAGCCACAAGGTGCGTGAGTCGCTTACGACAAGTGCAAACGGACTTTCGTTAGTGGAATAGAAGAGGGTCGTAGAGGGACAGACACAGGGACCACGGGGAAGCTAGTCGCGCCACCCACGGTTGACCTAGGCGCGTGTGCGTGGCTGGTGCGTGCTACGCAACCGAGGGAAACAGAACTGGACGATTCCTACAACCGACACGCGATCAGAAATAGCCAAAATTCTTATCCAGGTACAAATTTCGACAAAACAGTCGCTCAAATGCAAATTAAAAATGAAATATTTCACGACGAGTAAATTTAATTGCTTCGAACAATTAAAATGGCGTTTCTTTCAATTCGGTGGAAGAATCTTGAGTGAAGCTTAACTATTCGCTTAATATATATTTTATATAACTATAAATTGCTATACGTTTTTATCGGTTACCTATTTATCGAATGTAATGTTACTCAATAGTGTAAATAATGAATTCAAATTTTCGTTTTCCTTGCGAGTTATCATTTGGATTACTCGTTCCTTGGTCATGGCGTTGCATCATCACGAAGACGGAGAAGGAAGAATTATCGGTGCTTCTTATATCAGATAGATCTTCCCGACTCGTCTACGATTTCTATCTCGAGAATATTTATTGCAAAAATCGTATCGAATCTTCCATCTACCTTCTCTACTTTCGATTACAATTTGAACACTCGAGTCGTCCTGTTATTGCTTGTTCGCTTTCAACCCAGTTTCAAACCTAACTTAATCCAGACATACGCTCCACCGTCGTCATTAATCAAGTCCAAACGTTTTGAATATTATATTACATAAGTGCACAATTATAAAAGAAATACATACGCGTGTAAGGGATAAGGAGTAGTTTCACTGCTTTTATTATAATCTAATCTCGAATGTAGTGGCGGTATGATGGATTTTGTTATCCTACCACGGATTGCTGGCGTCATATCTGTGAGCAGGGCTTTGCATGGAGTAGCGACAAGCCTGACGCAAACGACCAGCCGATAGGCAGGGGTGGTTGAGTGCGCGGTCGCGGTTGCGCGGCCGCTATCACATGGCCTTGTCCTTGAATGAGGCTCGTGAACCCGACTGTCGCTTTTATCGATCAGCCCCCGCAACCCGCTTCGACGTACTCGTTGTAACCATCCATCTATCTCGGTGCAATGGCGTACCTAGTCGACAGTACTCCCGAATCAGAAAGTGTTTTAAAACCGAGACGACCACACGACTCGAAATTACCCCACTATCTCGATTTTCTCATAAGAAATTCGGGACGTCTATTCGTCCAAGATTATGATACCCTGCCCCCATTTGCCCCAAATTGCGATCAAATGTCTCCGTATACGTAAATTTTTAGATTAGTATGTTGGATAAGTCGGTTTGAAAGTACACCTGTTGCAAACATGCCATATTTTTTATTCTAAACTTTTTTACTGGCGAATCGCAACTCAAGCGATTCTTTGACTGCCTCCATAATGTAGATACTATGCAGTCGTGAAAGAAAGTTCATGCTCCCTTCGACAGAATACTTTTTAAAAAGAAAAAGTAAACTAGGAATTATTTAATTTTGTAACAGAACTACATTTGATGGCAACATAACTGAATTTTAAGACAATACAGTAAATGTATACAAACTAACAGAAGTAAATTATCTCTTATCTATAATGTATTCGATATTGCTACTCTTGTCTGCCCCATACATATGAATAGTACTGAAATGCTGGGGAAGAAAACGAATAACCGTCATATATTTTTACGACAATTGGGGGAACTATGTTCTCGACTATTGAGAGACGTTCTCCTCGCATACAAATGATGAGACATTCTTCCATAAAATTAACAATCAAAAGTATGTTAAACAGACTAATCACAATGTCCAATGTCTTCTATGCGGATATTATTTTTAAATGGCGTGCACAATAACTGTAGAACAGGTCAACCAGTTATCTTCAAATTCGATATTCTTTACACATTAATTCTGTACATTAATGATTACTAAAGATAGGTCGAAACCTGATTTTTAGATTCGCTAAACTTGAAACGACCAACTTAGAAAATTAAACAGATAAACTTCACAAAATTAAAATTCATAATAAATATCAAATTGTCGTATAGTATAGATTAAAAAAACCCAAACTTTCCATCGCACATGATACTTGGCATACGTTGTAAACTGTCGAGTCGATATGTTATGGTAATTACAGCTAATTTATTATGTCGTACCGTAATTTAAATTATATACACGAGATTACGAAACGTATGCACGTTGGAAAAAAACATATGCCATGTACGCATTGAAGGATTCCGTTCGAGGCTGTTCGAGGAGCATAATTCGTCTCGTTTATTCGAGAGGAGCAGCGATTTTCGAGACAAATTCCCTCTGTCGCGACGGGACACGGAAGAATGGAATATAATAAGTATAATAGTGTGGAGATTAAACTGCTCCGAATTTCGTCGGAGGATCCCTTTAGACGGTGGATTCAACGAAGCGGGCGTTGTAGGTCGTCTACCGAAGGTCAAGGTCTCCCTTGCCGAGTATCCAGGCTGACATTCGTTCCCGCACTGCGTACCATTTGCCCCTGAATGCCCTAGAACGACGAATTTTCGGGTTTAATAGACTGACATAAGGGATACGGGTTATGGTACACGGGCTGTACCGCTTGCGTTAGTTGCCGACTTGTTATTCAATTTTCTCATCGTTCCTACAATTTTATTCGACGCAAAAATACAATCCTAATAATTGATTCGCGACACAGGAATTTCTCATTTTTACAAGTTCTTCATGACAAGTTACACAATCATGAGACTACCACCAAGTCTTATATATTAAAACCAACACATTTTTACATTCACGAGGTATTCGTAAAACAAATCTATTCTTTTTCGAGCCCATTCCTTGCACGAACAAATTTAAACAAAATAAAATTGTAGGGGGAGTTCCCCTAAAATGGCACCTAGTACCGGACAGTAGCGATATCTTTTAAGTGTGAAACGTTATGCAATCGTTATTTCGCATAAACAATAGTAGAGTGTACACAACTAAAAAAATTAGTTGATTGTTGCGTCTAAATAGAATCTAGTGTATTGTACAGATTATAAACTACTATTCCTCTCAATGTCCGGTACTATGGGACACCTAATAATCTGTTCAAATTCTATACCAAAGTTTAACCAAAGTTTCAATTAACTATTATAATAATATTATAATATTGATTTCTAATATTGTTAAATTCTAATTAAAACAGTATAGAAGGCATCAAATATTATATTTTTTTAACAAACTCCCCCTATATGTTTGACGAATTATTTGAAATTGAATCGTACGTCAAGGGGGTTAACATAATAATTCGAACAAAGTTTACGTATAATAAATTCGCTTGGCGCTGAACGTATTTAACGGAACAGCTCGCATAGCGATTCAAAACGATGGTTCCACATATCATGCTGTCCTCACGTATATTTATATTCAGATTTTCGTTCGAAGGAATAAAGTTTGCAAGTCGTCTCGTATTATGCGCCCCATTCGTAGACGTCTCTCACAAAGGGTAATCTCATGGCTGGTCGCGCGAATCGCGGCTAGCGTATTACGTAGCCGAGGTCGTAGTTGTTTAGATCTAGATGAACCTGAATCATCAAACCGGTCCGAATGTAGTACTCGGCTGGCTGCAGTCCGTGGTATAGCTCAGCGCGACTCTCGTTGTATTAGGTTAGGGACAAAATGCGTGTTGTAGCACGCATGGGTTAGAATAGAGAAAGACCGTTGGAGGGGCGAAACCAACCGGCGATCCAAGTAGTATGGGAGGGACAGAGACAGACTGGCTGAGATAAATACGGAAACACCGATTCTGCGTGAGAGAAAGAGCCAGACGGAGGGAGGGAACAGAAGAACGGGGAAAATTGTGGGTAATGGCAAAGGAGAGGGAGAAACGATAAAACGAAAGTAAAATAGATGAGGATAGGCGAGAGCTAGAATCGAGAGAGACAAAGAGAGGTCGCACTCTCTCAAAAATCTTTCCTAACTCTAGGGAAGAAATACTAATAATTGTTTTCGAAACAGTGGAGTAAGTCCATCTCAATGGTTATTTCACTCTAGAATTTAAACATCCTTCAATTTTTCTACACAGACATTTTATAATACGTTCCTGAGCTTGTAGAAGTGTTTTTGTAACTTTATAGCAAAATAGCTAAAATGTGATTTACACCACTATAGCTCTCAACCCGCGATAGAATCATATAATTTTTAATGCTATAATGCTCTAATATCTGCTCCCCTTTTCGTGGACCAGATATAGCAAATATTTTACAGTTTAAAGGAACGATCAGTGGATTTTTAAGGTTATTAAAATTATTATCTATGTTGCTGTATTTATGTACTAATTCTTTAATTGTTTGATACGGAATGTACGCGGCTTTCAACGCGAGATAAACAAGCGAGCCACTACAATGGCGTATCGTTCCAAATGATGACCTAGCGGGAAGCCACAATAATGGCGTATACGTAGCAACTTAAACGGTAATTACCTTTTGTGCGGTGAAAATTGCGACCACAGGTAGAAGAAACGGTTCACGACACCGATCTTTAGAAATTTCTCACAGTGGCAAAATAAAATTGTTTGTCACGTAGTGATGTATTTCCTTCGCTTAATAAAACAGAAAAATTATTCCACCTATCCGAAGACAAATGTAAATCGATAATTAAGTACAATGGTAAATCGAGACCAGGATCGAAAGTCAACCGCTGAAAGAGGAAAAAATATCGCGCGAAGAATTCTACGACTGAAAAATGGAACAAAACGTTTCGAACAAGAAGAAACATTTGGGTGAGACCTGAATGTCAGTTTATGCTCAAGGGAGGTCCTCGCGTGTTTAATCTATTTACAGAATACCTCTGCATGCCTGTTCGCTTTAAACCGATACGATTTGTCTCGTCTTCGATGTGCGTGTTTCGCTATTTTAATAACACAATTTGATCCCATAAATCGTATCGTTTGTTATCGTTCTTTATATAAAATCCCGTAGGTTATATCCCCTATATCTTTTAACAAGTATCCTCTCAGCACTTGCAGCGGTATTTTCTATTTAAAAGAAATCAAAGAACGAGTATCGACGACAGAAATTTTAAGAAGACGATACGGTTAAAGACGTCATTAAAAATATCTGTGATCGAGAAAATGTTTTAACCGTAAAAGAGATGCGTCCGTCGATACATCGACGAATTAACGCAAGCACGGAATTATCTTCTCTGCATTTTCGCTCGAGTCGTTCGCAGCTGTAGCCTGGTCATCTCCTTTGAAACGTGAGCAGTTTGTGCAACGTGTTTCGCTTGGGTTACACTTTCACTATACTCGTACTACACTTTCTACGCAACTGTTTCGCTAATTTAGTTCAAAACGCAGCAACCAGCGTGTGTGGCGAACTCTCTAGTCGGTCTCGGATCGTTTCCAACGAACTTCGTGGACGAAACGGTTGACCTTTCGCGATAAACTCGTACGAGAGTAAATCATGGTCGTCCCATTCTCCGTCAGTGTTTCTATAGAGAAGACCAGATCGAAGAATCGATCGATTTCTGGAGCATAAAGATAAATTGCGCGGATGACTCGCTGCGTAATGGTTCCGAAAGCATCGGTGAGAATGAAACAGAGGTCGAACGTAAGCAGAGAATACGAGACTGGTTCAAGTTCACGTAGCTCCGGGGCTCAAGGTTACCGGAGAAAGCCTTCCTTGTTCGTGGTCTCGTTGCCGATATAGTCTTCGGCTACCCGATACCGCATATACTAGATTCGCTTGGTTAGAATGCCTCAAGGAGACCAAACAGTCAGATAGAGCCTTTTTGTAAGGGCTTATTAACAAAAAAACGGTTAGGTATAAATAATTTCCCTTTCACACGATGTTTTGGTAGCTTAAAATGTATACGAATACAAATTTTTTATTGTTTCAACAAGTACAAATTATTTTTATTTTGCAGTGATTTCTCTTCTCCAAAAATTACACGAATGCTATAACATTCGAATTTATAAGCTACATTATTATACACTCGATTCTACATAGTTTTTATTTTTCGAAATTATTATGCACTTTAATGTAATGGCTAACTGGTTGAGTATTTTCATTTTATTTAAGAGAAGCCGCAGATCGACGGTTGGGCTGTTGCACTGCACTGCGTTTCGACGCATAGACTCAAAGTTTTTACTCGAGTTGAGAAAACTACGAGTGTCGTGAACATATCTTATTTGGAGTGATCTTTACGTCACGATCGTGACTCGTCATTACGAAACGTCAAAATGAATTAATCCGCCGCGGATAAAAAGCTCAAGTGTCTGAATAGGCTGCAATTGGCCGCCCGTGGCGTTTTATTAAAAACTTTAATTCCGTGCAAATACTGGCTCGTTTAGCCATAGATTAGACTCATTTAAAATTCTGTCACTGATAAATTCCTTGTTCTTTATCGAATTTACGACGTTTCAAGTTCCAAGCGTACAAACGCTGGGTCGTCGAACTGTGGACGTAGACTTCTTAGAGACACAGGATTTACGATCGATATTATTTGACAGGAAACACTTTCAGCGAAATTATTTGAAACTCTATTTATTTAACGATTTATTCGATTAAATTCAGCAATGCTGTATCCCAACCATTGTAATTCACCTTGCCTCGTTCGACTTTTACGTATTTCGTACATTGAAGAATTCTCTTAAGGATATTTTACTAAATAAAGCAACGAATTTTGTTGCACAGAAATATTTAGATTGCCCCAAAAAATGACAGAAAATCACGGAACGAAATAACTCTGGGGCTTTTGGAATCCCGTTGCTCTCTTCCGGCGCTCGCGATCGAAATCGAAAACGACGAAATCGGGAGATGCTTTCACTGGATGGTCGAAGAGAAAATGAGTTTGAATTCAGCGGTATGGCGTCACGCGAGGGAATTCCGTCGGGGTTTGTCGACCCGGCCGGGTCATTCGGACCGTTCTCCACTTTCGTTCTCCGTGGGTAGACGCGGAATGGCGATCGCCCAACGAAAGCGAGACACTCCAGCGAGAGTTTTAGAAACCGGATCGCGATCACCGGAGGTCTTGAAAACTCGGCACGAGGCCGGGGAACGCCGAGAGCGAGCGTGAGAGTCGTTTAAGAAAGCGAAACTCTGTTTCTCCGCGCGCGGCGAACGCAGACGCAACTTTCCTCGCTATCACCCGCTGCGGCCAAACTGGAGGTGAAATCGACGAGCTTCGCGATCCGCCAGATTCCCTGAAACTTGCTTCAAATCGTCGACAATGACCGCCTAAACAACGCCAGGTTACTACGAGCTCAGGCAAACGCAAACGATCTTTCGTACAATAATTTCTGCGGCTGTCATCGATAGAAATTGTTCCCGATTTCTTCCTTCGATGAATTATAATCACGATTTTGGAAAGTATACGAAATTAGATACGCTAACGACTATTGAAAATCACCGATCCCAAGAGGTCGACGATTAGACTGACGATCAAATATAATTACCACCACACTGACAAAAAAAAACATTTCCATTGCTATGATAAGGAAGTACACGTCAGTGTGAGTGTATAAATATAAGAACTAGCTAAATTTGAACCCGTTGGAAATGTAAAAAATGTTGAAACGATCGGATCGAAAAGGTAGCGAGTATGACCCATATCTGGAGTGTGTAGCAGTGTCTCCTTTTGACGTACGAAGTCGTCTCGAAATAAAGAGCGAATCTTCTCTGGCTGTTACTCCTTGGCCTTGAACCTGTTTTCGAAAGTGCAAGTGGATCGGCCACGAAGCGAATCGAGGCAAGAGCGGAGAAAGAAAGAGAAAGGGTACCCCCGTACACGGCCTAAAGAAACGGTTTTTGGTCGCCTTCGACGAAAGTGAAACGGCCTTCGAGAACGCGGCTCCTCCGCGTGTATATGGGCGCCATTGAACTAGTGACCTTCATACGAGAACCGGTCTTTGTTCACGGTCTTCGGAGCCAGCGACCTGATCTACACCCCGCGCTAGCCTCGTTCTAGACTCTCATTTGCATACTTTCCGTTCGATCAGGATTTAGCACGCTTCCTGGACCCAATTTCGGGCCTCGTTTTATTAGCTCGACGACGAAGCTGATTAATTGCTCTCGACGCTAACGTCCGGTCTGTCTCGGGACGCTGACGACTCGGCTGAATTTCGATCGCTTCTTCGGTTCGCTTAAGGGGGGAAACCATTGTGACGGTAGAGAATAAAGGCAATTTTCAAGAATTTTTTGAGCGTAACTATGAAACTTTTTCTGATAAATGTTTAATGTTTTCCGAAAGTACATTTCTTGAAATACTTCTTGCAAAAATTTCGTATAAGAATATTGATTATTATTCTCATAATAGCAATCAGCGTGAGAGGCCTCCAAAAATTTGTTGGAAACGGGCGGATGTGTAATTACTGCAAGTTGTGAAATCGTGCAATTTTCTTAAACTATAAGACAATAGCTTCAGTGGCACTTTCAGAAATCAATCTCATTGAAATACATTCATGATTGTAGAAGTTATGGGCGTTTGAAAATTAAAGTCTTTCTCACTTTACGGAGTCAAGGAACAACTTTTTCAATATTGTTAGAATTTCTACATATTCTCCACTAAAAGACGCGTTCTTTACATTTTTAAACATTAAAATCCTTTAATCCGTTCAGGAGTTATGATGTTTTAAAGATAAGCATGAAATTTCAGGGGAATCGTTTATGGTCAGACATTACATTTTTGACAATGAATTTTTTTCTCGAAAGTGCGTAGGATTTCGGGGGTATGTCTATTCACCAAAAATGATTAAAATTGACCCCCGCAACCGAAAATAATTTTTTCAGAATAATTTGAAATTTCTTAATTTCGCCAAAAAATTTCTACCCCTAAATTTTTCTTAAAAATTCTGAAAACAGGTACGATCTGTAGCCATTTTCTAATCGAGGGTACAGACAGTGGAGAAAGGAGAAAGTTCAATTTCGCAATGGAGATTACCTTTTGTTGCGCTTGCACATGTTTTTTATATGGAATTCTTTCCACATACATCAATTTTTCTTATCGTTCTGCGTGTAAAAATATTAAGACACGACTGTTGGAGATATAATTTATTAAGAGATATTTCATATTTTATGTTATGAAATTATGCCCCTTATAACAGCAGGTGTTCAAGGGTGTACCATTACGATCTGTCTACTTTCTTGCTTGCTTTTTTATATTTAAACGATACATTATTACGTTGCACAGCAATTATACTTGGGCAATTAGTTTCAATCTTAACAGACGTTTCATCGATTTAAACTAAGTCTGTAAGTATTATACAATATGGTTTTTACAAAACATTTCTGTTGAGCAAATGTTCGAAACTACTCCATTTTTTCTTATGGTATTTTAAAATGTGCATTCTCATGCAATGTCATGAAAATAAGAATTAGAAGTAATTACAAACGTGTAATTAGTAGATAACTTAAAAATGTAATACAAAAGCAAAAGAACTAAATTAATTTATATAAACATGATTCCATTTAAAACACAACCCCCCGTGCATATTCTACCTACCTGTATCGTTACATAACAAAAAGAATTATATCATTAAAAGACGGTTCCCATTGCGGGATTCAACTTTCTCCTGCGTTTTTGTATCTCCTCTTAGAAAAGAGCTACAGCTTGTCGCAGTTTCTAAAATCCTTATGTTTAATATTATGTGTTATAAAACATTCAATGATGCAATATATTTGAAAGTATTTGTAAGTTCACATAGTAATGTAATAGAAGAACAATGTTAATGAGTCTCGAATGATCTCACATTTTATACATATTTATCGACTCACGATGATATTTATGAAGGTAAACTTGACGTATTTTATATTTTCAGTACAATGTGCAATCGCGAGAATAGAATGCTGACGTTTTTGATGTTATCTTAATAAACCAGAATTTTAACCGACTGTATTAAAAACAATTTAAATGAACTCCTTTTTTGCACTTATCTGCGATATTTGAAGATTGTCAAAGTCTGTGTCGCCTTTTATTTTTTGTAATACGCGTCTCGTTGAAAAAGATATGTTTCCAACGAATTGATAAGCTCGAACGCGTATCGTTTTGTGCAGTTACGAATAAGTAGACATGTTTTAAAATACTTATAATTTAGTCAAAACGAAACTTAGTCTGAACAAAATTTGTTTTCACACGCGTAAAAAACTTTTAATATGTTTTCAACTTCCGTTTCGAGTCCCCCTTTTTAAACATCCTGTATAATCGTCGGCTCATAACCAACATAGTTATCTCACCCAGGAGAGAAACATATCTCTGTACGTTTTAATATTACTCAACAAGTATGGATAAACATTGAAGATCGAAAACGTTCATATATAGTAATTCTTGATTGGTAAATGAATAAATGATAATTTGAAATACAATTAGAGACCCACGTTTCTCAATATAATTGTTGACAAGTTCAGTAGAAATATTCTAAACCACTTTGTATTTGTTATTTAAAATTCATTTCATTCGATCTTACGAATTATATTTTGGCGATCATCGTCGTCCACGAAACTCACAGATGCGCGCAATCTTTCTTCGACGTACGAAATCTTATCGAGCCCGAAGTTTTTTGTCAGCCTTGTCACGGGAAAAAAGAAAGAAGAGCCTCGAATTCCTTATCGCGTCGTTATTGATACCGAGTGCACAACGAAAATTCAAGGAGGACAAAGTTTAATCTCCGGGCGGGCGGAAAAGCCATGACCTGTCTCAAATAAGCTGCTTCGCGTGACTTCTGCATTCGTGTTGCCAGTTTCACGATTCGCGTGTTTCAGAATTAATTAATTCGACGGCTTTCACTCTCCGGGGCAAGAAAGTGGCAAACCGTATCCATAGAAAAAGCATGAAAATCGCCGATTTACATAACTCTTGGAACACTTTCGCGAGGGTAATTAACAACTTTGATAACTGCTTGCAAAACGTTATTCTAGAACCACCTTAGTTCAATCTGTACAGACAGTTTCATGATTAACGTAATGTTCTTATATTTAGTACAACGAATAAAATAGAGAAAAAAAGATTCATTTTCGTTTACCTCGTTAGGTGTACGTTGGAACATACAATAAAACGGGAGTACAAAAAATTAATTATTCTATCGAAAAAATCGAAAGTAGTATTAAAATCTCTATTGATGATAATCTGAAAAAATATCGGGTTATGCTTCTCGCTTTGAATGGAGTTTATACATTTATGTGTTTTCAATATTCCGAGGAATAATTGCGCGCACCGGATACACCGTGCATACATCGGGGTGAAGCTTAAAAGCAGCCTTCGGCTGTACTCGTTTGCATAATGAATACGCTGTATATAATAATGATACGTTTAATGCAATTTATGTAATATTAACAGGTCATCGAATTGATAAAGAATTGACAGTTGGGGCAAGTTTTTACTGCGCGGTAACCATAAATTAGTTAATCGCACCGCATCCTTCGGGTCAAAACGTAAGAATCTTACGTCGTGCAAAGTCAAAAATTGAGAAATTTAATTTTATAATGGTGGATCATTCGCGATTCTCGATTCGACGTCAACTGCAAAGTTGTTTGCGATATTTTCAACGCTATTATCGTCGCTCGAACGTTGGAGATGTGCACTTTTTCGCATTTATATTTACGCTCGACTAACAACGACCGATATATTTAGTAAATGACATCGCAGAAATTTCGGTTTTTTTCTCATCATTATTTAATTCAATTCGATAGTAAAGATGACACTGAAGTAAAGAATACAGTTATAAAAATTTCATATTCGATTTTTTGATGACGTTAAACTACAGTCAAACTAAGGTTCTCTTGAATCCACGAAGTCGTGATAAAAATCACGAAACATTAATATAAAAATGAGAGAAATTAAGGTTTTTGTAATAATGTACTGCTTGTTTTTTTCGTTTGCACTTGATATATCTGTAAGTCTGTATAAAAAAGGATAACTTGGGAATAGTTTAGGCTAATGCAAGTAAGCAAAAGACCTAAACGCGGACAAATATGGAGGACCGCCTTGGTTACGAAATTATCGCGCGACACAGACGACGGCGTAAGCCCGTCTCCTATCACCTGTGATAATTTGTGTTAACATTGAGACAGAGCACGGTCGATTAGAGGACGGCCCTCCTGATTCAGATATCATATCTACAGACGTGGATGCATTTCGTATCAACGTTTTTGTTTCCTTAACCTCGTAGCCTTCATCGCGTGAACGCGGTCTCGAATCGAGAATATCATTGGCTCTCGCCAGCGTCGATGTCGCACAGTGTCCAGTAATAAACAGAAGTAAAAAGAACCGAAGTCTATGTTTTAAGTGCAATTTTTTCAAATTTCCCAAGTATTGTGTTTTAAAATCTATCGTTGTAATTAAATTAAGTTATGCTCCTTTCTAAGCGACGACTTCAATCGCAACTTTAAATAAGCAGAATTTTAAAACTGTTTTTTTCTTCATTCTTCTTTTTTTTATTGAGTAACTAATATTAATTTCAGACGATAAATCTTGGGATGGTGTAATACCGTTTCGCTCATATAAGCAAACAAATTTCGTCCCTCCAATTTCCGTTTCGAGATTGGTTATGACACGATATATGTTCGACAAACGACATTAATCCCCATATCACCACTCCTAAATGCTTTAACGACCCGTTACACGTCTTCTGGCAACTGGTAGTACGTCGTACCCTTGTTTGTCATCTGAAAATAAAATTGATCGCTTGGATCTAAGATACAAATTCATACGATTTAAAGAAAAACAGCATTACGTACAAAGGAAATGTTCGTATTGGTGAAAGCTGTTTAGATGATAAAATAAGCTAAATTGCTGTCGCCTTGAACCGTTTGAAATAATAAATCAATGGCGCGACCTACGACAATGCTGAGCCTCTACTGAAAATTTACACTCGTGAATCATGTAACATCAAGACACCGCAATCTACCACGGCTAACATTGAATTCATTATCAGTGCAAATTTTTCTACAAGTATATTTGCCTAAAATGATTTTTCCCGTGTCTGGCAAGCAATTGTCCTATTGTGCGTCGATAGACGTTGCAGTTACTTAAGTTGGCCACGAATATCTATTACGAGTTAATTTTTCCTATTCCTACGCCAGTGCAATCGTCTTTTTCGGTGGATATATTTGTTGTTTGTCCGACGATTAGCGTGGCCGCCGTGCCGATTTGCTTATCAATGACATTGAATTTTGTCAAAACGCGAGAAACGCGATCGATACGATGCAAGGCTTTTGGCTTCGTTCTGGCCACAGATTTATAAGTTGATTAGACCAGAATAGAGAAAAACCATCGTACTTGATAAACGACAAATATTAATAATTTGAATCTGAGCAACTGTGTATCTGCTGCCGAATATAAATATGGCGGCTATGTCAATTGAAAGTTCTATAAAACTCTGTGTCAGAGAACGTTTGTCGTAGCTTCGACGAACCGTTGACTCGATATCGACGTTACCCATAGTTGGAATCGGCCTTTATTCGACCCGGGGTTACCACGAAAATATGCAGCGACAAATCGTCACGGTGCAACGGCCGCTGCTTGTAATCTCTTTGTCTGCTGGAGAACGACTCCGTTGCAGCGCCATGAATGGATATTTTTGGATCGGCGATTGCCAGTCCGCGTTGATTAAACAGACAATATACAGCTACCAAAAAATTTTGCGACCTACTCGCCATAACATCGAAGCGACAAACTTCGTTAAATTTCGCTCAAGGGGTTGCGCCATCTTTATTTTTGTTCGTTCATTATTGAAACATTTCGTTTCGGTCCTAATTGCAATTTTTATTTAACAAGGAACGAATGAAGAAATTTTACTCGTTATTCGACGTAATTTTCGATTATAATTTTGCGTGTCTCTAACGCCAACGTATCCGGAAACGAATTATCTCGTGCTTCGGAGCACGCATGAAAATAGTGGGTCGTCGAGGAATACGATAGGTCAGAGGTCCAAAAATAGTGGCCCATCTGGATAAATAGACGGATAAACGTCATCGGGCGTGACCCTACATTTTTATTTCTCTCGAAAACAAATTCGTCATCCAAAATAAATCTCCCTGCTGAATTAATATTTCGGAATGGTCTCGCGTCGTGGACGGAAAAATCGGTTGGGCTCCTTGAAATTCTATTTTGAAGTTGAATTTGCAACTAGGAGGAACTGATATTAATAGCAGATTCAGAGAACGTAACCTTAACACAACTTTGTTATTCGTATAATTAAAATCGTAATAAATAAACTGCAAACAAGTGTTAAATCGATTTACTCGAATAATTCCCAGGTTCGATTTCCAACTGTACGGATAGATTACCAATTTCGTAAAGCGTGCTCTAAACGAAGTTTGATAATCTTAGGATGGTTTACAAGGGACGCGTACTCGACGACAAGCAAGATTTCGCCCAGAAGCGTCACATGTCGCAACACCGCCACCGACTGTGAAAGTCTCAATGCTCCCTCGTAATTCACCCCCTCATCGCGTTCGAGCGTAATGCCACCCTTAAGCTTCCAAGCTGCATTTTTAAAAGCTATCGTGCTCGTAAACACCGCGCCGTGTAATTTGTCGCGCATTATGTGCTTACGTACTCACCACTACTTATTCTCCCGTTAATGATCGGTCTCCGTAGCCAGTCAAATCCTCGCGAAATATCGCACGAAAATGGCGCGCGTGACAGATACCACCCACGCAAGAGTGGACAATATACGTACGCCTAATTTTTCCTTTACAAGACAGACAGGTCCGGCATGGAGAATAATAAATAAGCACATCGAGACTTATATTTACACGTAAAATATAGGATGAGAGATTCCAAGATTCCCTCCTTTATTTGCCGGTGTAAAACGAACCAATCTCTTTGAATATCACCACCATCCGACAAACTCGGTCGAAAAAGGTTTGCAAGTTGATGTTATCTATACCGATTTCTGCAAAGCATTTGATACAGTAATCATTCAATGATCCAAATTGCAAGCCTTGGGCATACGTTCGAACTTACTTGCTTGGCTTTTGAGTTTCATCGCGAACAGAAAAGAAATTGTGAAGTTTAATAACGCTTACTCTAATGCTATTTCCGTATATTCAGATTAATTTGCGTAAATCGCGTCAAGAGGATACGCGATCGTTCTCAAATAAATCTAACAAGAAGTGGTCGCGAGTATCGGCGAACGTTATTAAATTATTTCAAGTTTCCACGATGAAAAATAAATATTCATGTCGATTATTGGAGTCGTCCGCAGGTTTCCAAATTAAATTAATTAACTCTCCGATCGCTTGCGCATTTAGAATACTTTCCTACGTTCGTTCATAATTTTAATTCGTAAAAGTCGTGAGTTCTTAAAAACTCTTACGTGGACAAACGTCTACCGATCGATATCGAGTAAACGGACCAACCGAACAAATTCATCTCGCGAAAAACCAAGAAAAGACGTCGGATTCTAGTCGACGCGTTCGAAGAAACGTCTGCGACCCTCGCGGCTAGACGCTGTAATTGATAACGCATCACCGGATAAATAGAAACAAAAATAAATCCACGATAGGAGGTAGAGACTGGGGGGGGGGGGGGGTGGAGTCGTCCTGACAGCGAGGTGATCCTCGCAATTTAAACATGCGTAAAAATCACCACCCATGGCAAATTCACCGAATCGGTACTTTTCCTCCCCCCTCCTCCAACCCCCACTGTAGATGTCAGACGGTAGCACACATTGTACTGCGCCACCGCTGAGAACCTACGGTCTAGCCTTGACTGCGCGTAGGGGTTGCTATGGCGATAACCGTCCCTCCAACGCGCGTACACACACTCACCCCCGCCTACGTCTCTTGCGTCCCGACGGCGGCGGTCTACGACCAAGAGTGTGACCCCGACCTTTCAGGTGGATGACCTCCACTGCATCGTAGATGCGCGCGCACGCGACGGGCCTCACCTAGACATAGACACCCCCGAGCCTGGAGTGGTGGTCGCTCGGGGATGCAGGCGGTTGGTCGCTGCCGGTGGAGAGGGTTGAAACGGACCGTGGGTTGTCATTACTTGAGACTGAAGATTGTCTGGCTGGTTACAGTGAACTTTCAGCCGAGGGTAGGAGGGGATGGGAGCGACATTCGAGGGTTTGTATTTCGATTGCATTGTCAGGGATCTTTTTTTGCCTTCGCTCTGGGAGGGATGACGCGACCGTGAGGAATATTATTAGCACGACTTCGATACTCTCATTTACGTCATTTCGTAACGAACAACAATTTTTTTCAGCCTTCCGTTGTTTATTTTCAATTTTAATTGGCGACTGCGAAACGCAAGAAGGGTCACGCGCGCCCTAATCGCGTAGAGAATTAGATATCTTTCCTATTTTTTAATCGAAATTGTTGATTTTTTACTGCAAATTTTTAGTAATTTTAATTCAATAACCACCCGTCTCCTCGACACTCTTTTCATAACTTAATAATAATCATATTTCGTAACTCGATAAAAAAAATAAAATATCACGAACATACAAATTTATTTACAACCCCTACGCTCACGTCTCGATAGAATTAATAAATCAAAGCATCAAATTTGGCTTTCGCGTAATAATTCGTTCCCATAACGTTCCTGAAAATGGCTAATTCCATAGGACGACAAACCCACCGTCTACGAGGAAGTTGCGGAAAGAAAATTCCTCGAAAGCTTTACGCCCCTGTTTGGTTAACATTATAAGTTCGGCAGGAATTTGAAATGTCGTCGGGGCGAGGAACCGTGCCCGAGTCCTGCGGATTCGTTAATATTCCGCGGAGGAAGCGGGAGAAACTCGGAGAATTTCCGGGCGCACCTGCGACAAGAGGAGGAATCGACAGGTGTGGAAAAAGTTTATTCTCGCTGGGTTTCGCTGACCCGGTCACAAGCCGCACGAACGTTGCATCTACGCCTATGCGCCAGACGCCGACAAGGGGTTGCTCACCCCTTCCTGTCTGCACCCTCACATGGAAACGCGGTCGAGGCTTTTGCGCGAACGTGTTCACCGACTGCTCGACCCCTACCTTCCCGGTCCCGCCCTCCCCCTCCTCTTCCACTCTTTCTCTCGACCTGCTCGATTTCGCGTAGCCAAAGAATACTTAAAACCCGACGGCCGGGCATCTTTTGAGCCCTCCCAACACTTCCACGTCGGAGACGTTATTCACTGCGCCCGCGACGCGTGTTTAAACGAGCCTGCTTTCCAATTTGCATCCGATATCATCCCCCGGGTATTTTCCCGAGCGAAAATCTGAATCGATGCCCGTCGCTGCGCCGACTGTACAAATGGCTCGTTCTTGGGCTTACTATTGTTTCCGTATTGCACGGCGGTTCTTAACATCGTTCGCAGCCACTCGCGTAATTTTATGGCATTCTTCGAATCTACGAGGTGCTAGCTAAAATTACCAAACGTTCTCGCGAACGGTAAATAATTTTCTTTGGATTGCAAGAATCTAAAGGAGCCTTAAGGGGACCAGGCAGTCAGATTGAGTCTTTTTGTAAGGGATTATTAAAAAAGGTTAGCTATAAATATTTTCTCTTTTATACGATGTTTTGGTAGCTTAAAATGTATACGTATACAAATTTTGTATTGAAAAATCTTGTCGAGCAACCATGTAGCGAGCACTTAAACAGATTCAAATTATTTTTATTTTCGAATATTCCAAAATCGAATGTGCCAAATGGCAAAATACTCGAATGTGAGCGAATACTGTCAAATAATTAGGTAACATTTTCGTACAACAATTTTTATACCAAGTACAATACTTTTTGAATTATTGTATTCCAAAGTCAAAGTGTTAATTTAACGTTAAAAACAAGCAAATTAATTTTAAACGCAATAAATTCAGTTTTATTCTGCCGTTCGAATATTTACTCCCGTTCGCTGCACGAAACATCGAACATTCTACCGTGTTATTGATTTTGCTGCTCTCCAATTCTTTTCGTTCGTTCCGATGTAAAACCAACCACTCTTCCAGTAAGAGTAAAATGAAAATCGGTATAAGTTGTAGAGAAACCTGAAATTATAGAGTACCTTGATCCTGTTTTCACTGTCTTGGAGGGACAGGAGGCAATTTAACGTCGGGACACCTTTATCTCATACGTCTCTGATAACCGGCCATCCAGAGGATCGTCGATTGGGATCTCGTTAATGTTACGTGCTTTCCGGTATTTCCGACCGAATGAAATATTCAACGGACTACGTGACACCGCGGACGATATTGGAAATCTGATCTCCGGTTCTGCGCCCACGGAGGAAATAATAAATTTGTGTAATTAGTAACGGGTGAATTCTGCGAAACCGTGGTGTCGCGGTGGACCATCGATACGCAAACATTAGCTAATTGATGAAATCCAGTCCGTTGAAATATCGAAGAACGATATATTTTAGAATTTCCTGAAGTAGAAACTTTATTGTATTCGTAAGTATTCGATTAATTCAGCCCTTACGCCATTTAAGCATAATGAGCGTCGAAAACAAGCTCGAACAGAGCTTTCAACAATTTGTACAAGTTGTTGCACAGTGTAGTGTTTCATGACGATTTGTTTATATTTAGTGATGTCTAGTGTTGAAATTTAATTTAGAATAACGGAAGTTTGAATCAAAGTAAAACTGTAAACTACAAAAGAAACTCTCTTTTAACTTGACGTACATCGATGAAATACGATATCATAAACGTCCACCACGATTGCGTTTGTTTAAATCTAATTTTCTATAAGTTTGGCACATAAATCGTGCCAATAACACGAATGATGTTTGCTCTAAAATCGCTAACAACGCCTCTTACAGCATCTGTATCTCTCTACGACGGCTTGTAAAGGTATATACCACTGAACAACGAATATGGCGGCTATGGGAATGGAAAGTTCGATCGCTTTTATCGAAAAACCCTACATAAGGAACGTTTCCGGGGTCCAATCCTCCGTAGTAACCTTCTATCGCGAAGCAGCCTCGTAACCGTTCGTGTCGGTTGCGTGCCGTTTACCGGGTAACGAATCCAATTACTTGCTAATTAGAGAATCGAGGCAGCAGTACTTTTAGAGAGTTGCGTGGCAACGAGACCGTGGGTTCAGGGGCGGAGGGATGTCATGGGGTTTTTCTCAGGGAGGATGAAGTGCGCAATTAATCCGTCTCGCGTAGGCACTTCTGCTACTGAAACTGCATTGATATCCCCACCCCTGTACCTAACCCCCTTCTTCCACGTGTTTCTTTCTGTCACGACGTCTCGTTGAATGCGAACCAACGCAATCAGACATCCGACCACGTCGAGTAATGCACCCGTCATCTTCGACGAAAGAAAGCCACGATTCGCCCCCTTGTCGACTCGTCTCGGATCATTCGAGGCGGCCATCCGAGATCATCCGAGCGAATTCAGCTTTACGGTGGGTTATACTTCTGCAAAGATTGCAACGAGGGTAATTAAAATTATCCGAATAGTCCCGATTCTGGATGGAAAATCACGTACGCGTGACAGCGGCTGTCAAAGTGCACTATCGCTAGGTTGATTCATATCGAAACACACACCATTACAAACCAGCGTTAGTAATAATTGCGTGTTTTATTTATTTATATACAGGGTGAGTTACTTAACTCTTTCACCTTAATTTTTCTTCTAAACTACATGTATACAAAAATATTTCGAGTTGTTTGGTATAAAGAGGAGCATATACGGCAACAATTAATTTTTTGCAGGTTTTCTTTTTTATCAAAACACGAAGAACATTTTGAGTTTTTTTGTTGATTATGCAGAAAGATTTGAGTTAAATGACTCACTCTGTATTGTAATAATTATACTTTAAACGAAAGGTTATGTTCTTTCGAATCCTAAATCGACTGTTCAATGAGAATTTGACCAGCGGATTGTTACACTCCCGAATAAGATCGGACTAGGATTAACCCATCAGGTCTCAACTACGCCATGGGAAATCAGAACTGATTCCAATTGGAACCCATGGATTTTTCCACGTGTTTGATCGCGTCAAAGGAAATCCAGCGTAAACGATTGTTTGGCCCTCGTAGATCTTTAGAAAGATTAGTTAAATACGGGGGAAGTGATTCTATGTTTCATCCATTGCAGTTGTTCTTAATCGTATTTTTCCACGGACTCCCCTTGGCAATTTTACGGAACTCGTTCTTAAATGTCAATTAAATAAATATCACAACGAAATTAAATTTTATTTTTGCTCTGTACAATTAATAATATTTTTTAAAATTCCAAGCTAGTCTTCAGAAATAATTTGCATCGAGATTAAGAGAAACCTTTACCACAGCAGAAATAATAAAAGAGTTTCGAATGAATATCCCGAAGTAAAGTTAGTTTCAAGCGTTACGCATATTAAATTTTCTACATCTACTAAATCTTCTGTAACTTTCTCATTTTTGCGAATTTTACTTTAATATTTTACGGTATCATTCTTAAACCCCCAAGCATTGAAAAGAGATACAACAAAATTTCCTCTCTTAAGACAGTACCTACACGAGTTGAACTATGATTTTTTCATAAATAAGACAAAACGTAAAGTAGTCATTAAACTAACAAACTTTGATATACGAATCATACACGAATGTAAATAAATCATTCGCCATGGTCAACGAAAGCGAAGAAACGTAAATTCGGTTTCAGCACCACCCAAGACGAGCCACTTGTATCTTTCGTTTTTCCTTTCCTAACTCTGTGCCCCTCTCGTCGCCGTACGTCGAGCAGCATAATGCAAAATTTCTTTCGAGTGCCGTACCTACGCCGAGCGTACAGTAATTTGTTTGTAGGCGGTGCCAGAAGGTCACGCCACTCGCGATCAGGTCAAGGAACCTAGCGCCGTCTTTGCAACATTACCACACGCTCCGCGAAGTTTTTCATCGGCGGTTCGGGAGTAGATTTGATTAGACCGATTCGTCGAGTACACAGAATATTATTATTCGAGCGATAACCATGCAAAGTGTACGTGCACGCGATATGCGGGGCCTTTGGCCAGCTGCTTCTGCACAGTCACGGGGTCATTAAGCTTCGGGGGCAATGGCCACTTTGAAACGTTTCCGAACGCGTCTAATTATGCTCGACACCCCGACAGTTTTTAAGGTACCTCGCGTAATCAGTTACTACGTCAAATATTTATTCGAGGCCATCGAAAATGGTACTTGTAGAGAAGTTTTCTCCTCGGACGCCACGTTTGTTACCTGAAATACACTCTGAATTGGGATTATATTAAATGCAATTTCTAAATAAAGCTGTCTCGTTAACTATGACAACGGAGGTGACTCAAGAGTGAAAAGGGTTAACCATACACAGACACGTCTACCCTCTACTCGTAAGTTTCCATATGAAGTTGCTAGAGTTAATGCAAGAACGCAGTCAGACGTCATAGAGAACTCATCGATCAGTAAAATCAGAATAGACTAACAATAACTATACACACAGAATTCACGAAGGCATCGTACGTATCATGCTACGTACAATTATGTACATTCAGTTCTCGTGGAAATAAAATTTCGTTGCAATTCATCCTGTTTAACAATGCATTCCATTTCATATTGAAGCTCGAATTGCACAGACCAAAGAAAATCAAGTGGCCGCTGAAGGCCACTGAAGGGTCTCCCCACACGCTGACCATCCCCACCACTCTACCTCCTGTCTCTTTGTGTTAACCTGTAGGTACACGCTTCGAAGCAAGGCGTGAAGGCAGGAGTGGTGTCTGATGCAATGGCAGTGGGGGAAATAGCCTTGAGCGGCCACTCGAGCTTGATCCAAGTACAGTCAAGTGCGTGCGTACTCGGCGAATTTTTATACCCGATTTTCACCCAAAACCGACCTCCTCACGGAAAGAAATTACTCTATAATTTCGACTAGTCTTTTTCATTATTTATTTTCACATTTTGTGAAACTTTACACGATACTATCGAAACGTTCGAGGTCCACGGTATCTAATTTTTATTTAAAAGCTTCCACGAATTTCCAAGAAAGCTCGGGCAGGAGAGAATTATTGATAATAACCGCGCGAAGGGCTGGAGAATGGAACTGGAACAGGACTGTGGTTTCTTGCGAAGGTTGCGTTCTTCGCCGGAGTTTTGGGGCGCATCTGAAAACAATGCATCGCCCACGCAGTCTACCTACAGGCACTATTCGTTATTGCTTCGTCCCTTTCTACCGCGACTACATCGTCGCCAATTCACGGTCACAGTTTGCACCGAACAACGATCCGTCTAGACAGACAGCCCTCCACGGATGAACCTTCCACCTTTTCTTTCTTCTCCTTTCATTTATTTTTTTTTTCTTCTTTTTTGTTTTCTAGCGTAGCGCGCCTACTTCAATGTATTCACGGCTACGCGAAGCTGCACAGGCCTGAAACACCTCGTGCATCAAACGCTACAAACCAGCAATATCCTCGTATTTCTTGCGAATCGTGCATGCACGAGTCCTACCTGCATTGTCGCATATTTTATACGGCGAAACGTGTACAGCCATTTAGGAGATTAAAGAGGCGGAAGAACACTGAGGGACAATTGAATTTTACATGGCTCGTCCGCAACTTAAATTACATCAAATTTGTATTCTACAACGGTTGGAAACGACGATTTAACAGTGGAATCCGCGTAACAGCTTCGTATATCGTCGTCGTTGCACAAATGCAACAGGAATTCCGAATGTTCGTGAATTTTACAGGGCGACTAAGACGTTGGTACACCCTTAATGGTATTACGCGTATTCGTATTTTCAAATTCTATACCAACGTTTCGTTCGAGTATTTTGTACAGTGAAAAAAAGTTATTCCTTGTTAATATAATATATCTCGAGGGAAATGAAAGGAAACGATCGGATGAAAAATTAAAATTCGATCGTTTATCCGTTTCAAAGAAGACTGCTCCGGGTAATCTCAAGCACGCCGCATAATTTCGATTAATTAAAAATGGCTTTGGCATGTCGGCGTACAACCCTCCTGAAATCGCGCATCGATCGCGGAGGGTCGTCGTCCGCTGTGTTGCAACCTATCCTACGCAGACAGGACGCACTCCTTTCATGTCCGCTCATGCAAAGGACACTCTCATCGCGTATGCAGCCACGAAGACTCCACTCGAATTGTCTGATCTCTCTCGTACCGCCTTTATTCCGCGCCGAAGTGCGCACGAGCCTCGATTCTACGCACACAATTGGGGTGAAAAGTTGATTTTTATCGGCCGCGTCCCTCCCCGTTGCGTGTCAACGCAGCTACGACGTCGAGCCTCGGATTAAGGGGGATTCCCATTACGAAGGTCTTTATATACCTAATCATTGACGTCTTTTTAAACGAAATGCTTCACAACTACAAACGTGAACGTTTACAACTATATCTACCGAGTTAAAAATGTAATATCTTTAAATCGTTCGAGATCTATTGGATTGTATATTGCAATTTTTAAACGTAGCGCAAATAACGCATACCTGAGATCTGAATTTTTAACATAAAACAGATATTGCGCAGATTGTTTTAAAGTTGCATTCCGAGTAGAATGTTATTTTCTAGGCGAAGAGACAGACGACAACGAAGAGAATTTTAACGAGCACAAAGTTTCGCGACGCTGCTTGTGCAAAACATCGAGAACGAAGTCTTCCAAGTTACGTTCAAAGGTTGAAAAACCTTCGTCAAAAGGAAAGTGGGTGCAGAGGAACGTTTCATCCAGAGTCGAAAAAGGAGGGTCTGAGGGCAGACAGTTGTTGGCACGATTTTCCTGGGAGCCGTGGCTTGCCAGATTATATTTCAATGGCAGCATGGAACGGACCCTCGCCTTTCCACCCCTGCGCGTTCGAATTCTCGTACGACGAGTGGCTTAGCGTAAATGGGATTTTCTCTACGACGTTATTATAGTTTTAATGGCGGGAACGTCCCGTCGTAAACATATGTACACGCCGCGCGAATCATCCGCGGAATTCGTCTTACTAGGACGGAGTGTTTCGTGCTGGCTTAACGCGCACAGAGCTTATGAATTATTATACTTTCGAAGATCACGGGTATCTGGTTTCGCAGAAATTTCACAATAATATTATGCAAAATAAGACCAACGTACAGGAATTTATTCGATCGAAAACTGAAATTTTCATTTGTCGTTCAACGTTTGTATGTAGATAAGAATTTTGCTAATCTCTGACTAAGAGGAAAATGCATAATAGGAAGTTTTCATCCAAGACTGACCTTCCTCTTTCCCATTTATAGTGTTTAGGTACTCGTGTGGTGGATGTCACGTGCCCGTGTGAAAGAGCTTGGAATGTATTATTAGGAGTTGGAAAGATCAGTTTCGAGGGGTACACGAAGTAAGGGGAACGCTCCTTGACTCCGCTTGTAGACTACGTTTCCACGACAATGTAGACGGACCCCGTATTCTAATGACGTCTGTGTATGCTAAATAGTTATGTATTAGGAACGAGTACAAGTAGGCGTCTGTTACCAGTCTGGATGGTAATCGGCCACTAGATAGGATTCTTCGTTGGATAAAGAAATCCACATGATCTTTACTAAAATAATTCAACTCGAAGTTTGTGTTCCACCTAGACTGCTAATAAAGACTCTTCTTTTAAATAATTCTTGACAACATCTCCACGAAGAAAGTTACTTTAATAGTCATATTCTGTACCCATCTATTGTAAGTACAACCTCCTAAGTCGAGTCTTGCTTAACACATCGATTCACGTATGACAAAATTCTCAAAATTAAATGTTAAAGAAAATCTAAATATGACTCTTGCAATAATTTGCATGACAAATTATTGCTAGTTTGCAATTGTCTAAAAACAAAGTTTCATTTTCGTGGACAATTTGAAGGGTTCGGCTTCGCGATTAATAGATAGGAGTAAACCTCGTATGAAACAATTTTCTTCCATTTTTTTCCACGCAGAATCGTCCAATTGAGTCAGAATATTTTTGAAAAATCGATACTTTCCACGTATCCCTTTAAATGTCCAGGAATTACGTGGCCCGGCATTTAAAAGGAGCAGGAGCGTCTTGTTCCTGGCAACGGAGTTACACCTGGTTGCGATCGTGTCACGGATCGCAACAGAGTGGCATAGTAGTGGTAGTGCGGCGCGAGGAGAGCGAAAGTTCGCCCCAGTGCCGTCGCCATCCTGTCTGCAGAATTCCAGCCCCCGTGTCCGGGCGACCCACCGTTCATCTCGCCCGTTGCACCACCGCCCCTTTTTGTCAGGGCGAAACCAGCTACGGTTTCTGTAACGAGATCCGCTAATGCAGGTACTTGCAAACGACAGACGAATGATCGACTCCTTTTGTTGGATGTCCTCCGACGAAACGCTAAAAGGGAAGCTTCGGTGCGAGACAGGAATATTCGAGGTGTCCCGTTACGTATATGCAAATACCAAAGATTTACCAACGCGACGAAAAGAGTAATTCATTATTTCCGTACACGCGTTCCAGGTAAACTGGAACCTTCGTTAATTGACGTACGATTTAATTTTGAATAATTTTTTGAACGTATACTATTTAATTTTGTTCGTACAAAGAATGGCCACGAGAAAGAATAGATTTGTTTCACGAATACCTCGTGAATGTAAAAATGTGTTAATTTTAATATGTAAGACTCGATGACTCGATGGCGAGAGCAACACAATTTTTAATGGTAATACACTTGCTATGTATTATTTATGTCTTTCATAAAATTCTATTTACGTATCGGATAATATTAAGTACATTACCTTGTAAAACAAGTTAAGGTGACTTTAGTTTCCTCTCGAGGTATCTGTCTAAAATGAAAATACACATTTCCGTTGTATAATATTCGTAGCGAAATCGTGCAGTATCGTAGAAAACGACAACGTGACGTAGAAAGATAAAATTATACGCGACACCCTGAATATAGACCTTTCGCTGTTGTAACTGTGGATCTGCAAGGATGAGTCGAACAAGAATATAAGATCGTGGGCGCAGTTATTGGTAGGGATGATTCGGACGTTTGAAGGTCTTTATTATACGTTGGAATATCTTTGAACGAATAAACTCGTATATAAAATCGAACGGATCTCACAACTTTAGATTTTGAAATGCTGACGTCAATTTCCATTGGCTTGACATATTACGTTAATTCATAAGAAAATCTTCTATTGCTTCAGCTAAAATAGATCACTATTTTCGTCTTTTCTGAAGCAATACCAGAGAAAAGTACACGATTCTATTTAAAAGAAGCCATGACCTTCGGATGTCCGAGGTTTCGCTATTGCACAAAAGCCCCACGAAACGGTTCGAGCAGGGTCTGGAATAATTGATAATTAAAATTGTTTGCCAATATTTTGGCGAGACTAAAGTAGTTTAATAAATAAAATCACAATTTCGTAATCCGTTAAGGAAAGCAAATTATTAAAATCGATCGTAAAAATAATTGCAACGCATATTCCGCGAAAAGAATATCGCGTTCCAAGCGAAGGTTGGCAATCGACTTTCAGACGTTTCCGCTCATCGACTTCCTGTCGCAAACCGTGCACCGCGACTCGTCATTTACAAGATTCCCACTGATTAAATGCCCCGCCGGTGCTCTGCAAAAGGCGAAACAACCCCTGCCCTCCCCTCTCTTCACCGTAAAGATTGATCTCAACCTTGACAGCCAGCAGCGCTCCAGAAACGAGCACCCCTCGGTCCTTCGGCCGAGTAACCGGCACGAAAAACCCACCCCTCGTGAAAGAGGCACGCAGGACAGTCGAGAGAGCGCGACTACGAAAGGACCTCCATTACGATTCCTCCTTCTATCTTCGTAGAACTGGCTCCGGTTCCGTAGAATTTTTTAATAGGTCTTTCAGGTTGGCAACCGCCCTGTCTGCGAGAGCTCGTTCCTCTTTTTGCTCGTGCGAACGCGTACCGACGAGGATAGGACCCCGGAGCGAGAGGAAAGTTTGCCCCAGTACGTTGCACCCTCTCTCTCTCCCCGCCTTTCGTGCAGCCGTTCGATGTCTCTGTCGCGCGACGGGCAGCTCCAACACACCCTCCCCCTTCCTCCTCCCCTTGCCAACGGGGTGTCGTCCCTCCAGGCGTCACAGGCCGCCAACCCTCTCCGACATCCCGGTACTCCCGTATTCCTGTTTCGCCGCCCCCGAGTCCGCTGCACCGCCGCCGAATCAATACCGGCAGACATCCTAACTCACTGGAGGTCAATGCCTCGTTCCCGCGAGCGCCGACGACCTCAACCTCCTACCTTCCCTAGCCTACAATCTCCTTCCAGAACCCTGAAGCCAGACGATACCTCTCCGCCACCCCTCACGCTCCCCCGTCGCTGCGCTGCCCCCTTCCTTCACCTTGTTTCTTGTCCTCCTATTTTTACTTTTATTTCGTACCTAATGTCGCGGACCCTATTTTTGTTTCTGCGCTCCTTTCCTCGGATCGGGCTTGTCGAATTCCACCGGGACAAGGATGGAAGGGATGGGGTCACCGTTTAATCTTCCGCTGGCTAGGGTCACCTCCGCCAGTAGTTGATCGAATAAACCGTTTCCACCATTTCGCCGCCAATTTCTCAACGCGTAAACGCGCTAGGAACGCTCATTAGCTAACCCGTTACGAAAGATCTTCGATTTATTAACCCTCCAAGTATTCAAGGGTGTCCGATAACCTGGATACCCGAAGCTTTGTTCGGAAGAATCGAATGTAAAATAATGATTTTTACTTCCACGATGCACAGTGGACTAGAAAACGATGATTCAAAATCGAATTTTTCAACTTTTATTTAAGAACACCATTTTTAACAACACTCTAAAGCTTCGATACGTGTGAAAGAAAACCGGGATTGCATCCTGGAAATTGTTTCAAGAGATACCATACAAAATACAACGATAGTCTAATTAAAACAGATATTCGATTGAGTTTGTTTGTTTAAAGTGCCCTATTTTTTAGTTAACGTAAATTTCAAATAAAACACTTAAGTTGGGAGCTGCTGGTGACAAAATTGATATATAATTCGAAGTGCAAAGGGTTAATGCAGTTACGGTCACTGCGGATGGACCAGTTTCCAAGCACCGAGACTCGCTTTGACCATCAATTTGGGAAGAGACTTTGTTTTGACAGCAGTTTTGAGAACACAATCAACACCTGGGCGATGATCAATTACCGGCGGGGCGATCCTACCGGTTTGACGCGACGCAACGTGCCTCGAATCGTATAATTTCCGTCGAGGTGCTTCCGATCCTTCGATCGCTCCTGCTTGTCGTAACTCGCAAGTAATCGTGACGTTGCGTCATACGATCACGGTAGTCCATTGTCTGTCGCAGTGTTTCTCAAACATTTCTGGCCGTTCGCTTGGACGGAGCACATAAATCAGTGGACCTACTACACCCCTCTCAGAATCCCCTTTTGGCGATCATATTTTACCAGTCGAAAACGAGCCCCTAAATACGGGCCCTAAATGTAAATACGCGAACTGGCAGATTTCATAGCTCGAACATTGGTTTCCAACTACGATTCTAATGTTAAATATCTCAAAAACTATAAGGCTACTATAAGAAACCTCATCAAAAAGTGGACGTCAGGCCTCGAGACCTCTCTTTGTTATCATACACAATAGATCTCCACAAAATATATGTGTACAAGTGCAAACAGATCTTCAACAGAACTATATATAGATCTTGAAAAAATCTAAATTCACATTTTTGGAGAAAGGTATTTCACCGTTGATCGCAAGTTTAATAATACTGACGAACCGCGGTCCAACAATGGTGGATAATATTTTGAAGATTAATCGTAGTATTCTGATTTCTGAAAGCAAGAATATTGTACATCCATTTCCTTGTTTGCGTCGTCTTTTCGTCTCCGCCCTCTAGGCTAGACCCGACGATTTCCTTTCCCATCCCTTGAATTGAATTCTACGACTTCGTCGGTGTCTCGGTTCCTCTCACCCCTTCAGCGAAGCTCCACGGTGTTTCCCCCGTCGCTGTCTAGGGTTGAAAAGTTTGTTTGGCTGCCTGGCTCAAAAACCGATTTTCATGTTGCCAGGAATACGATTATGGGGGTGGATCGAAGCGGAACGCTACTTTCGCCCCTGTCTAATCGACTGTTCGCTATTGCCACTCGGGGCTGGCTCTTTGTTTACGGGAAAAGGGTTATGGGAATTCTGTGTCGGAGTGTCTTACGAGGGATGGTCGTAAGATGCAGCGACGGAGACTGCTTTTATTGGACTTTCGCGGGTGTCTCGTCTTGAAGACGATATCGGCTATTTGGGGACTGAAAATCAATGGTCATGGGGTTGTTGCACAATGTAGATTGTGTCTCCCTCTCCGTAGTTCGAAACGTTCGTCTCTGGAAGACATTGGCACGACTGGTTACTTGGTTTTGCTAATTCTATTATCGTAGTACTGAAATGTCTTCGCGCTACCAGTGAATGAATAAATAGACGGCTCGGTACGCTAAATCGTCTTTGAGCTTTACGGTGCTTCTAATAATAACGTAATTAAATCGAAGTTGACTGTATTACTAATATAGATAATCTATTAAAATTCTTTGTACGAAGAGCAACGAACTACGGTCAATTTACGATCGAAAATGGCTGCTATGAGGTTTTGTTGAAAATTAATTAACAGATTTGAATGAACTTGGACAATCAAGACACGCGAATTGAAAAATCTACGATCGTTCGTTGAACTTTTAAAAATTCCTCGGAAAATATTTCGAAACTGCGAACGGAACGTGGTAGGTAAACGAACCCCCGAGGCTACGCCAGTGGGAACAGTTTCACGGGATGCAGTGGCGCGCCCAAGAGACAAAGACATTGACATTCAAAAGAGAGAGCCTCCTTTCTCGTGGCTCTTCACATCAGACGAACGCTAATCCCTCCTCCCTCGTTCCTGTCTGATGCTTGTGTTACGTAGTCGCGGTTCGAACCTGTGCAAGAACACGTTTCAGACCACGCATGCGTCCTGAGCACCCTCTTCGACTTCACCCCTTCGCCCTGGTCATTTGCATCTTTTTGCAATTCCTCGAAAGCGCGCCGGCAATTCTTGATGAAGTCTTCGACTGTTGTTCTGGCGAAGCCGCGGCCAAACGACAAATCTGTGACTGCAATTTTAATTCAATTCCGCTCGTCCAGTGTCCGCCATTAGTTTCAATCGTCGACTAATTGCTTGGATCGTATGTCATGTAAATCAGCCATTATTTCAAAGGTAACGTACGCGCGACGCGTTCTGATGAATAACGAAGCGTACCTTCCTTGAATTATTTTTAAACGATTCTTAATCTCGACTGGAAGATAACTAGCAATAGTGTCAAAATATATAAATTATATTATATATTGTCAATGTATTTGGGATAATATAATAAAAAGCGTTCTTCGTTTTGTTTAATTAATCTTACAGATTTTATAGCGGCAATCGAATAAATGGGATGAGAGGACTGGTAGTAGTTCGAACATGAAACGCGAAAGGACGAGGTATTTGCACTAGACCTAGAGAAAAACACTGTTCCGAGGGTGTGCATAAAATTAGACGGTGCATTCAACTCTGTTGAAACTGTGCCAAGATGGGCCCGGACGATTGGTATCTTCTTGTTCTTCTGGATGCTGCGGCACGGCGTTGCAGCAGCCAGGATGGCACCAATGCCCCCGTTCCAAACCCAACTCGAACGCTCTCCACGTTGCTATGACAAATTGCCTTCCGACTTCGTGGATCGTGATACGCTTTCCCTTAAAAATATTCGAAGAAATGGGAAAATGCAATCGCTTTTGCGAGAAATTTCGTTTCTTGGCTCGTATACATACTCCGAGACGCGGTAAAATCGCTTCTCAACGGATAATTAACAATTGCTTTCAAAAGAGAGCTCCAGAAGAGAACAAAGTGGCTAACAAAGTGTCACGAACGAAACTCGAGAAAATTATAAAATACAATGTCTGACCAGGAATATTCTACTGTGAATGGATTGGAGGATTTTAGTGTTTCAAAATGCAGAAAATCCAGAAAAATAGATCAAAAAAATACATTGAATGTAAGGTCAACTCGTATATCTCGTCTGTACGGAACTTTAAACGTTAATAACATTTTAACGAAGCCTCAGTCAACAAATTGGTGTTCTTGATTTTCGTCTTACTTTAGCCTCTAGAATTTTTCCCAGAGGTGGCCGAACATCCTGTATAATTAATAGATACGTATTTATTAACAACGAATAAAAGCTGATACCGCGTTGCAGTTACAAGAAAAAGAGAATTCTTTTTTCCAAAGAGGAACGCGTATCCTTGTTCCAGTGTTACACCGAACAAATAAGCGAACCGAAGGAAGCGAAAAGTTCCATTGGTCCCCGCGAGGCCTTTAATTATTTTTAACGAAGCTTAACGTTATATCGCGGCGAGCGTCCGTCCGCGAGCGGCCCCCACTTGAAAGGATAAAACTGAAACTGAATGGCGTTCTGGATCCTCGTTAAATCGGTCTTTGAAAACCGAACTAAGCCGAGTCCTGGGCCGGGAGCGTAGACAAAAAGAGGGCGGGCAAGAAAGTCAGCCCTTCCACTCCCTTCTGACACGACGATACGCTCGAATACGCTAACGAGTGTTCTATTTTTCAAGAGCACTATGTTTACCGCTGTCGGGGCGTCTGCCGCCCGTCGCCCATCCTCCCACGCTGTATATGCATTTTGTCCCCCGAGCGCGACAGACGAGCTGGAGGCCGTCTCGATGTGTGACGACGACGTCGACGACGACGACCAAGGGAATGGAGCAGACAGACATTGCACTTTCCCTCACCCTGGTCCCGGCCACCCTCGCCACTTCGCCCTCCGACTTTCATATCCTCTGTCTCGACCCCACTGACGACGACGACGTCGACGGGGGTTGGCGTGGTCGATGCTGATGACGACGCAGTGGTGGACAACCTGTGCTGCATTAAGAAAGTCAAGTTCACCCTCGCAGCGATCAGCCTATCGGATCCCCAGGTCGGTGTCTACAATGGAGCGATCAAAATTAGTGCATTTACGCGACTCCGGTTCCCTCGGGGAACTGCTCTTTATTTCTACCATCTTCTGCGCCATTTTCCACGCCCCTAACGACACGATCTATTTAAAACAATAATGTGGATATTGGTAGCCACCTTTAACGGGGGAAACCACTGGAAATAAAAGCAATTTTCAAGAATTTTTTGGGCGTAACTATGAAACTTTTTCTGATAAACGTTTAATATTTTCGAAAGTACATTTCTTGAGCTACTTCTTGTAAAAATTTCGTATGGAAATATTAATTATTATAGCCGTAATAGAAACCAGCGTGAGAGACCTCCAAAAATTTGTTAGAAACGGGCGGACGTGTAATTTTTAAACTATAAAACAGGTGCTTTGGTTGTACGTACGGATTTTTAAAAATAATTATTTATAATAAAATGGTGAAACTAAGAGATAACACAGTGGTTTCCCCTCTTATATTATAAACATATTGGAAAGAATTTACGAGGCTCATTCGGTAAGCAAGGAGTTCAAATTATGTCGGAATGAGAGGTACATTGCTGGTCGAGAATTAGGACGAGAATCGAACCCAGAGATTGACTTTCGATTACTTTTAGATTTACTAACTTGTGCTCAACTTTCGAAGCAAAGTTCGAAAGTTTCTGTATTTCTGATTGATTGAATAACTCTTCGAGTCGCCTTTTATGGAGTGAAGCTGCCCGACACCGAAAGAGAGGGCAACAGGGGTTCCAAGTTCTAACCCCATGCGTCTTACGGGAACATCCAAGTCCAGTAGCTCGAGGGGCTGAATGCTATAAAAACGCGAAATATTGTCTACGAGGGATGGTATCTTGATTCTGGTTAGCAGATGCTTCGAAACATAAAATTTCCTTGCAGACGTTTCACGATAATTCCGTTTGAGAACGAAACATGTATATACATTTAGCATAACAAAAAAAGAAATTATAGTACGAATAAAAGAGCGAACGTAATGTTTACCAAGGCTAAATATAAGAATAAATATCTCACGTGTGCACAACTATAGTATCAGTACAGTAATTACTACGAAATAATACTCCACTAATTTTTTAAAAGTTATCATAGACTTACTCTGACAGAAATAAAATGATAACAGTATTAGCGGTATTCTAAGGTCGGTTAGCATTCTTGGCAAAACGTGGTTACATCGTAATTCTGGAAGAATGGGTCTGCAAATTCAGATTTATACAACTCTTCATCCTCGTTATAAGTAGAACGCGCTACTAAAGTAAGATTACTTATTTCAGTAACCTACCAGAATTAAAATTAAAAGAATTTAGAGATTCGAGTTTCTTGTTCTTCTTTGATATTGATAAGGTGCGTTTCGATAATATATCGACTTTAAAATCAACACGAGCGTCCCATATTTCCTTTCGACAGCCTCCACGGTCGAATTCGGAGGGTGATACTATCGTGGCAACCGAGAAAACGAGAAATCTAGAAGGAAAAATGAGAAATGCTCGAATAGGATGTGTAAACTTCTTGGAACCGTTCGGTACGTGAGGAAGGATGCCCTTCTGAAAATCAATATGACAATCTTGAAATCGTCGTTCTCTATTCGATGTTCGAAACCCTCTGATTCGAAGGAAGAAAAACAGTATATGAAAGCAATAGAAATGAACACAAGCTTTCACCGATAAAACGAACTGTTTTACCGATCAAGATTCGAAGTAGAAATTGTCTTAAATTTGTATCCTCTGCTGTACGTACGACGTTTCTTCCCGATTAAATAAATACATAAATTATTTAAATCGCTCCATCGATTCCGGGACGCGTGCAGCAAGGTTACCAGTATGCATCGACGGATCTGTTGTCCCTTTCCATCGGCCAAGTGCTGCAACTAAGTATTTATACATCAGCGGAGGGATGTATTTTGGTCCGCGGACGCTGACGCTACCACGCGGTGGCGACGGCCCGCGCGCTCCTAACCTTGAACTGATGAACGTACGCAGCCACCACCCGACTGCCATGTCCTGAGCTATTCCTGGACAGTCACCCTGGAGGACGATGCACTAACCGGCGTAAACTCGACGTACTTTCGCCTAGATCTATTGGAGACGCATCGAGAGTCCCGGCAATGCCAGTCATGCAGCAGGGAACTTTCGTTCCGCGACATCCTTCGACTGCCTCGTTTTCTGGCAGGGAGTTACGAAATCGGACATGGTCGCTAGACTAACGGTATTTCGAGCGATTCTCGAGTACTCTCACCCGTTGAAAATTCTCACCGTTTTCCCTTTTATTTTCTAATTCGCCGCGCGTCGAGAAAATCGGCGTATTTCGTTTGCTTTGGAAGCACCGCCATTTTGGTACCCTTTTCCCGCGATACGCGGTCATTTTGCCCACGAAAGGTGGCATATTTTCATTTATAGGGACAAAGGACGGCACGTGATACTTTTTTATTGGGAAGTGTAATAAATAAGACCGATAGGACCTTCAATTGTAGTAGCCGCCATATTGGTTTAGTCGCATCAAAGCTTGTAGTTTGCAAGGCATAAATTTATTACAATCTAATACCGTCATTTTAACCCTTAAGCATCTTAAAGCACAGAAGGGGTAAAATAAATATTTTTATATTAATTAAGAACGTACGTAGTATAACTAAAGAGAGTATTTTAAAAAGCACCTTCATTTTTTAATTAATTTCTAATTGCAATACACATTACTTATGGAGAAACCGTGCTTTAGTTATTAGTTGTAATTTCGATTCGTTCCAGCGAAACTTTCACTTTCGAATGAAAAAATTAGAACCCAGCTAGGAGTAACGTTACTTTCATGTTACTTCGCGTTAAAAACAAAATGACTCTCACTGTTAGTGTCAGGCTATAATTCGAAGCGCGAAACAGATACAAACATTCCCTTGGAAACTATTAGCCAGTCAAGGAAAAGAGTGGGTAATTCAAAGTCTACGATAATTATCCATTCAACGTAAGGATAAGTACAGGTAATTAAAACTACGCAATTACGGCAATTCCAACTGGTAGTAGAGCATTTCCGGAATAGAATTTATACGTGTCTCTGTTTACTTCCACAAATGGTATTATTGGAATTCATTCAGGATTCTATGGATTGGAGTAATGAAATAATAACTAGAATATATTCAACATGTGAAAATTGAAGTGTTAACTACAGTGGAGATCATGGATTTTTTTCTTGGATAAATAGGAGATCGCCATGAAGACATACAGAAAATAAAAATGTGAATAGTACGCTAGTTAATTTTAATTTTTTAAATTGTAGTCATCTATTTCTACATATTCAATAATTACAAAACAAGAAATTTGAAAACCGTAAATTGTACAGGGTTAGTAGTTGACAAATTTACGATTGAAAGAGATCTTCTCAGAATTTAGAACGAGACTGGGTTGCAGATAATTAAAGATGTGTCTTATTTGATCTTCGCGATCGATAAATGTATTTGATCGCTGCGCGTTCAAGGTAAAGGGACGACATTCCGTTCAATCGTGTCTCTTGAAACGGATTGAATATCCCCTACTCGGTAGACCCTCGCGCGCGAGGTTATTCACAATAGCTGTGTTGACCTTTACAATGGATACACCCTATCGCATGTCAATGACACTGTGTTCTATAAAGATACCCCGAGGAGGTAGAGCCTTTTAGCCTTTGTCTCATTCTCGTCTGGCAGACGTTGAACCCGATCGCCGAGGACAACACACTTTGAACTATGCATATGATGTGGCAAATTAACTGCGCCTAGGTCCTTTGATTGACAAAGGATTTCACGTTTCTGGCAGCGTTCCATTAACCTTCAATTAGTGACGCGATGTCGAAATAACTTTGCGTGGCAACTATGAAACGCTACCCCCACATCCCACCAAATATTTTACGTTACTTATATGCACGTTTCATTCTCAGATCTATTTACAAATTAACATAGACAGATTAAAACAGTCTAACGTTTTTCTTCTTCTGGGTTTATTTTGTCGCCATCTAAGGCTGGCATCGGCGAGTCTATCAAAGATGGTTTCACACTTTAGACTCTTCTTTTCATAGCTAGAAAAAATTACATATTCCTATTTTATGGCTGCTATACAAATCCTGCAATGTTTCGCTGAAACCAATAAAAGAATTAAGTGGATTATCGGGGCGCTGCAGCCATCTACAAGTTAAAACTAATAACTATTGAATATATATCAAATTGAAAATTATGTTTTAAATGCTTTAAAGGAAAGTTGATTTCCGTTCACCAATTTGGTAAAAATCAACACTAAAATAATTCAGTTGAGATTAAGAGTTCACTTAAGAGTTAAACGATTCTCCAACATTTTCGTTGGCCGTTCGAGGGTAAAATTTTGCTCCGGCGCGAATCGCGAGGCGTTTCGTTCGTCGAAAATAAATAAAGCGGTGAAATTTCGCGATCGTGAATGGCCGTAGCCGTTTCGCGAGCCCGCGTTTCGGCCACGCGAGTCCCGGCGAAGGTGCGATGCACCTACGTGCAGCCGGGTCAAGGTCGTATCCCTCGTGCGCCGGGGTCGGCTGAGTCATTCGTGCAGAATCGTGCGTGCAGAAGCGCGAGTGCATCGAACCCGATGACCGTTGCAGCTGCGAACGCGCGACGCGCTCCGCGCCTCTGCTCCGAGACAGCCTCGTGTATCCTCGGTCGGGTTCGGGCTGCATTCCGCGTGCATCAACCCGGGAGACCGCCCTCGAGAGAAGCGCCGAGTGCAATGCCCAATGCCGCGCGGACACGCGAACAGCTGCGCCGAACGGAGCAAAGAGGCTGCCGGATGGCCGAAAGGAACAGGCCATATTTGATTATGCGACACAGCTACTCCGTAGGCTGCTCGTTTCAAACTCGAAAATCCAATCTCTCTCTCTCTCGTCTTACTCTCTTCACTATTATCAAACGAGAGTAAACAACACGATTGACCAGATGAGGGTATAATTAGTTCTACTCAAGAGAATCGAAAAAGTTCTGAGTGACCCCGATGTTACGAAGATAGTCAAAGGAGGATGTTAAAAAATGCTCGTTTTTGGCATCGCCTGGAAATGAAAAATTCATGATCTTTTAGTGTCATCAAAGTATGTAGGATATCGAACTGTCCTCGAAATATTTATCGACTTTTTATACGTCCTTTGATTACTTCGACAATATATTGATATTTTTTAATGAATTTCGATTACTTACCTTGCAATCAAATTATTATTTTTCGAATAAAAAATTAGAGATTTACGATAAAAACCATAGAATAATGAAGAAATTATAAAGAAATCATTTTCTTTTTTATAGATTCCTCCTGGTCGAAGTGCCCCTGACAATAGGCAACCCGATGCTCGCGCAAGCTCAACTTTACGCCCACTCAGGGCGTAATAACACATTACCGACAGGAAACGAGTATTCTCATTTTACATTAAATGTGTTTTTTCCAGTAATTTCTCCAATAATACGAGAAAAAAATACTAATATTAATTTAATTTTAATAAAAATGCCCCGTCGTTAATGTGTTGACTATTCTAGCGGATCAAGTTATTTTTCTATTCGATGCTATCAACCTTCGCAGAAATCGATGGAAATTCAACAATCGAGTTGATATTACAGTTTGTACGTCGATTTCTTTCGTTGGTTCTCCAGGCCGGAATGCGAGACCAAGAATGCACGCTTGCGTATATGACGCACGCGTCAATACGCTTGAAAACGATGCTCTCGCGTGTTCTTGTCTCCGCGGATGTCCTTCGGCTTTCGAATTCTTGCGACTTCGGTGAAGTGGCAAAAAGACGATCGTGACGCTATGCCGGGCCCTTCAGGGCGTTGCACGTGTAGGATTCGGCGTAAACATTTCGACAACGTCGTAACGTCCCCGATAGCTTGCACGCGATGATTATTGCAACTTTGGGACTGACTATCCTCGTGCTTCGATTTCATTACCATTTTCAAACGTACGTGTTCACGTTCTTGTAAAAATTCAATCAATCTCGAAACTTGCCTCGATCGTCACTCTAAGATTAGAATTTCTCTGTCTGTCGTTGTGGACTCGATCGTCTCTTCGACTCTATCGCGGCATCAATATTCTTCATAAAAGTCAACCCCAATTTATCTATATTACTGACACCCTTCGGACTGTTCTCCCTAAGGGCTGACCTCCTGGATGCGGGATAACGCTTAGGTTTGAGAAACGCTGCGAAGGGCCGACGCACCAGGCAGGGTGAACGCTCTCCGCAGGTCTAGCTCGTAAACTCGTCCTCTCGTTTCTTCGTGCGTTTTCTCGCTCATCCCTCCTAATGATGGGCGCCAATACGATCCTCCGTAAACTTTTGAGCCTGGGCAGTGACTAGCATTAATATTCGGACACCAGAAAGTACACAAAACACGAGCTATACGAATCAATTATTTACTAATAAATCGAAACACTTATTCTGGATGGAAGAAACAACAAATTTATATTTTTGCTGCGAGACAGAATTTCATTTCCATTGGATATGTTGGGCAAAAAGAATCAATGAAATTGCTTCCTCTTAAACTCTGTATTTCGATAAACTGAAAATGATTAAATATTATTTTTACAGACGACAGTAGATGTAATATCTCCTACTTTAATTCTTGTGTATGAAGTGCTATACAGAACATCGGCATGAAAAACTGGGGATTGTCTTTATTCTGTCATCTATAAAAATATTCCACTGGATGGAAAATGGATATTCATAGCAAGGGGTGTAATTGCTCCCCTACAACCCCTAAATGTACGACTGGCCCAGATTGTACTAACCCCTTTCGTAACTAGCATAGTTCAATATCAGCGTCCTGAAAATCTGTTGATCAGTCGTATAAATTCGACTCTGAGCATCCTCCTTTGGCGAACTCTCTGCGCGCGACGTTCGTTTCGTGTTTCGTCACCGATCTGGCGATATGCAGGGCGCAGGCGCGCGGGCGAGTGCGCACGCAGCCAGGCGCGTCGGGCGAGCGTCGTGCGTGTCTGGCTGCCAGCCTCGCGGGGCCCAGTTCCGAGTGAAACGACCGGGAGTGGACGTTGCATATGCGCGAAACGGGTGCAGCATGCGTTCGAACAGCGTGCTGCACGAGGGTTGGGCGATGGTTGGAAGAGGGGGAGGGGGCGAGAAGTCCACGGGGCACCGCGTTTCGCATGGCCACGGAGTTCACTGTCCCGAGCCAAGGCCGCAGGGGCACCGCCCCACTGAACCAATTGTGCCACTTCTATGCTCCTCCGGCTCATTTTTGCCGAGTTTTAACACTCGTACAGCCATCGATCCGACTCGTACGCGCTCATCGACCCGGAGCTTTCGATTCTTTCGTATCGAACCCCATCGAACCTCGAATCAGAAATTTCTAGGTAGCATCCAAACTTTTCGTCCTATCGAGACATTTTGCGTTTCATTTTCAGCGAAAGAAAGCTTAGAAAGTTATTCTCCAGCGCGTATATCTGATCAAAGACGGTCTGATAAATAATTCAATTTGAAAACGTGTGTCCATAGCGCGCGAAAAGCGTGAAAAAATAAAAGAAAACATCGCTGATCGAAAGTAACGAACGCAGCGAAAGCCAATCGAATATTCGCCGCGCCGTAGTTGTCCGATTTAGGAAACGAACGGAGGAGCTGGCTGAAGGGCACTGAGCCACGGTGACTCACCGATAGCTATACGGCGAATACGCTGGATCAATGTCAACGAATTCCACGTATCGACCGGGTATACGTACACCGGAACATCCGGACTTCTCTTGAACCTGGAATCTAGCCGACTCTGTTACGCAGAATCGCATATTTACCACCAGGGTCGGTCCAATCGATACACGCTGATAGTCAACAAGAAAATCGTACATTACGATAAAATATATCGTATCGTCGTAATCGCCGCGGCAAATATTTAACGTAAAAATTTTTTTAAGAATTCCGGCCTCGCATGCTTCGACGGAAATAAAATTCCTCTCGAAATCGCTGACTACTACTAATTTATGCCCACTTACGTTCGAAACGGCCAAGTTCGGTCGAAACTGTGCCATCGAAGGCGAAGTTTCAACGGCGTCGACCGGGAACAAACGCGAGATTTGCGAACCCCGGGAAATGCATTTGAGTTTGGGAACCCCCAGACTGGAGGGGATTGCCCCAGACACCCCCTCCAGCAGACGAATCTCCCTCCACCGCGATTGTAGCTGCTCCTAAAACCCTACCCTTACAGTCGATGGTACGGGGTGCGAAACCCTGTCTGTCTGATAAACCGTTGCACCGCCCACGCACGATAAACGCAATATGATGCATTCGTTCGTCACAGAAAGTGACCTTTCCTTATCGTTTAGGGAGGCTTCTTGGTCAAATTAATTGAAAAATACGTGACTTCAATGCGCTCAACGCATACCTAGAAAATATGGCGCCATTCGAATTGCTTCCTCGACTCGTCAAAAAATAAAGGACGTTGAATGAAAAGATCACCTTGTATCCACTCCGTTTTTATCAACTTCCTTGAAATTTAAAAAATAACGTCGAGGTCGAAACAGCGGTTAATTCATTTTTTAAAAGTAAATCACAAGAACTTCACAAGAAACATGGACAATGTTTAGTGTGAAACGAAATATCCACGGTTGTGGAACGATCTTGTGGAACGATTTTCTTTCTTCGAGAACGATCGAAAAAATATCGTGCGTTCGTAGATCACCAAATCGAAACTCGAGCGTAGCTCTCGCTAATAACGTTTCGCAATTAACTATTACACTTTCTCCGTTAATTAAGATTAATGGATGTTCGCGTTATTAGAGAGCGCACACGGGATGATCGTTTCAATTGCCACGAAAGTGATAAATTTTCTCTGGTTTTCCCTTTCGTTCGCGTCGTCACGGTTAACGATTGCTAACAAAACAGAAACTCCGGTCACGGTACCGTAATCGGGAGACCAGTGAACTTGTTTCTTTATCTATAATGTACAATTGCAACGTACAACTTAATCGTTCGCCTTCAATCATCGGCTCCTCTCCCTATTTACGAACGCAGATGACTCGGAGACCTATCGTTTGCGATTGGAGGCAAAAATTAATTTAAACAGTTCGTTTCATTTCCAAGAAAACTCAGTCTTTTATTTTTTTTAAATCAGCTTATCTTTTGTTTGCATTTACGCTACTAGATGCTGCCCCAAAATGTGCCATTTAGGAAACTTAAGGAAGTTGTGCCCGGATTCAGGTTTTAATTTTCTACACTCGTATAGTAGACAGTTCATTTTGAGAGTAATTTTGTACTGACTGGTTCTCGAGTCATTGTTTGTTTGTTCGTTTGGCAATGAACTATATCTTGTTCCATTCACTTTTTTGGTTCTATTGTATCCAGATTACGAAGCCATAGGACTAGTTCTTGTTCGTTTGGTGGTAGCATTGGGGTTTTCTTCGACGTACGATTAACGTAAAATTGTTCGTATTAGTAGTTCGCGTTCAGGAAACGTGTCGCGCGAACCAGGGCTCCACCGCGATCCTATTTAGTCATTACGATTGTTTAATCAATACTCTGATTAATACACGTGGACTCGATGTAAACAATCGGTGTATTTCGGTGTCACAGTCTGTATACTGCGCCGAAAGCTGGGGTTGCGAACCCTAGCAAGCTAGCCAGCCAGGCAGACAAACATGAGAGGGGGTGACCCAGACACCCCCTCCATCGCGTTGTTTGGAGGCAGCTCGACTACCGCATTGGATAACAATCGGAGGGGTAAATGCACTGGTAAAGCAGTAATAATCAAATGAACGGGCTACTACTGAAAATTAAAATAACACTCAAGGTCGGAGGGAAAAGTAAAATTGCATAACAATCGAGGGATTTTAATTATCGACTTCCCTCCGTGGCTAAAATTTTGAAAAGACACTTCTCGAGAAAAGAAACAAACGTTTCTGGACCCTCGACATCGAACTGATTTCTCAAATATATAAAATAAAATATTAGCTTCATCTATTCAAAAGTTTCGCAACTTAGTAAGCTACTTATCGATGGATCAAAAGTTAGCAAAAGCCTTGTCTAAATAAACAAACACGAATGTTTCCGGTTGCATGTGAATTCTAGTAATAAAAATGAATTCATTGCTAACAATGTTCTCCCTTTTAAATAGCACTTAGGTTCGTATATGGACGCGATACATAATTGGAAAGCAACTGATTTTTAAACAAAACTCGGCAATCAGCTTCAACGGTAGCGGAATCGTCGAAAAATCGAGATAAAGAATCGAATCTAGCGGTAGAAATAAATTCCCAGTTGGTAAGAAAGAACGTCTCGCCTCGCGGGGGTTCCCTTAGTTTTGAATCGTCCAGGTTCTATTAATCTCTTCATAACGCCACCAGTGGGTTTCCAGACGCGACGTAATCGCTAATGATGACGGCCATTCGAAAGCTTTTCGGCCATTCAAGGAACGAGACGCATTATCCGAAGAAATGAAGATCCCGCTAAAAAGAAAGAAACCTCGGGCGTAATAACTGTTAATAAGAATCTCGGCGGATCTGAAGAAGATGGCGCACCATGGCACGACCGACGCGTGGATAAATAAAGGAGAAAGACGGGCAGGGAGGAAGGGCTGGCTGGCTGGTGGGCTGGATGAGGAGGAGGGCTAGGAAGGAACGGCGAGAGCGTGGAGAGGGTATGGAAGGGACAGGGGCGTCGGAGAGGAGGGAGGGCGGCCGTGGTGTTGCTGACCCGACGACCGCTGTAACCTTGCGTCCCGATGCCGCGCATCCAGATCAAACATCTCGCGGATTATCTAGAGACCTTCGGATTCTAGACGATTGCATACTGAATTTTCCAACTTCTCCGTGAAATCGGAATTCATTTACCTATACATTCCAACGACCGTTTTCTAGTATAGAAGTTTTCCAATAAGAGCGACAGAAATTTCAATTGTCACCGCTACCATATTTGTTATTTACTTTACAAGCAATCGTGGAGAAATACACAGAGATTATTAAAATTTGTTTATTAATTTGAGTGGTTCGTCACGCTACTTTTGCTAAAACTATCGCTTCGGTGAGATCAAATTTCAATGATAAGATTATTTCGAAAATCACAGCTGCCACCTGGGCACCAAGATCTCGCGACTCGACGCCATTACAGTTTTTCCTGTAGGACCATGTCCAGTCTTTCATTCGTTCCAACAAACTGTTGGCGATCTTAAAGCAAACATTATTCGTATTATTGACAAGGTCCTACATTCACGCGTCAAGTCTGGCAATATAAAATCGAAATAACCCTTTCAGATTTGCGTTGCGCGTTATAAGACACCGTTGTTGATATTATGCAAAGTACGAAGCATGTCGTTCTTATTACCATTTACATTTTTATGAGAGTCAACGCACCCCTAGCCAGAATTTATGCTCGATCTATGTGCGCTGATGTCATAAGCTACCCGATGGCTTGATCCTCATTGTGAATTTTACAGTGAAACGGTACAGAATAGTAACTGAACATTCAAGCAAACGCCATAGAGATCGAGTAGTTAAAAATAGGCTATCGATGCGCACGCGTTTTAACGCCAAGGTTACTCTGCATCGCCCTATGTCTAGGTCAAATTTTTGACTAATTCAAAATAGCGTAAAAATAAAATAGGGCGCCAGTTTAAATAATCAGTTGTCAGTGGCCAACTTTTACGACTGGCTTTTTCAATTCCTCCAATAGTCAACTCATATATTTACGCACACCTTACAGTCTATTTGCTATCGTACTAGTTTAAATAGGTTCCCAACTGACCGCCATCTATGAGAAGAAACGATAAAGTCACCTTTCAATTTTTAGGTCGGTATGGCAGTTAGCTTGAGACATGAAAGTCTATAAGATATAAGATCTACTCGTATACCTCGACTGTGATAAGGTCTACTTGTATCACAGACAAGATATACGAGTAGACTTTTTACCCAATGTATTTTTTCGGCCCATTTTTCTGGGGCTCTAGAGCCCCATTACCATTTTCGTGTCACTCGCAACATTACCAACAGATTTAGAAATGAATTTCAATCCCTTTCCCATAGTCAACTCGCATGTATTTACGCACACGTTACAACTGTCTGCCCATCAATACTAATTCAATGAAAAGTTTCTCAACTGACGAGGACGCTAAAATCACCTCCGAATTTTTCGCTCGGTATGACAATTGTTCGAACTGATGTACAAAAAGACACGTATTAACAAAAATTAACGAATAGAAAATGAGTAATACTACAGTTGCGGAGGCTATACATATGTGTCTTGATAAATCTAAAAATTGATCCATAACAGTGTTATCAGACGGCAGGCCGGTGCCCAGAGTAAGCTTACCCCTTCATTTACGCACACCAATCCACAGCCATGTGTACGTGAGCTTAGGTGCTTTGGATAGCTTCGGGAATTCAAGAAAGAAAGCGAATGTGAGTCTTTCTTTCTTGCTTTCGAAACAGCTGAAATCCGATTTGCGTCAACCTGCATACGATTTTGAGTCTCAACTGCCCAGGCATTTTTATTTTCCAACCCATGTATACCTATTACGCATAAACGAGGTAAAGAATAGGCCTATCGCTAGTGGGATGAACGCTATCGCTGTACCATGAGTGTTTTATTACATGAGATACACTCTTCCAAAGTGGAACAAAATGTTAAAAAGATCATGCATCAAATTGTAAGGGGATCTTCGTAAGAAGGCTTTAATCTTCGTAATCGTGGGTCAACAATGACTAGCTTATGGTCACTGGTGGTCAACAGTGAGGTTGACATCAAGGCCAGCGGCCCAGTGAAGATCCAGAAATGGTCAAGAGGTGGGACCAATCGAAATAGTGTTCTCTAGACCAAGCGGTTCTTAACTCTTCACGTTGACACTGTCTCCCCACTCTTCGACTTCCCCACTCGAAGACTACCGCTGGACAAATTCTTCAGTACCCCTGGAGCATCCAGGGGGAACGGGTCTCGCGGGCCTACGCCAGGCCATTCGTGGCGCGCTGACCACTGGGGGGACCAGGAGTGACCAGGACTGACCAGGAGTGACCAGAACTGACCACTACTGACCAGTGCTGACCAGTCCAGATCCGACTACTGACCACTACTGACCACTACTGACCAGTGCCGGACCGTGATGACCAACGGTAAGAACTGTTTAAAATTGCTCTCCCCACTTCTATTCTATTGTTTGATACCAATTTCGCTTCAATAAACTGATTTCGCCTTGTTTGTCTAACTGATGTTGCTATAATATGAATATTTTCTTATTTTACAGTTGGCCCAGTGGTAACTATCCTATCCTACTGACCACAAGTAGTAAGTCCACTCCACTTATTTGTATTTTATTATTTTTATTTCTTTGTTTGATGTGAATTCACCTCTATTTATCTATCTGATTTTATTTCGTTATTATGAATGTTCCTTTTCTCTGTGTCTACTTTTACATTGTTTGTCGAATTTATGTTATTGCTTTGATATGTATAATATTGCAGGATATAATAATATATGTTCAATCATATACTATATTTGTTTCTATACAATTTCACGAATTTTTATTACATTGATTAGAATAAGATTTTTGTGGTTACGTTCTTGCTCGAATTCTCGTAATATTCTGCGGAGGTACTTTGATTCTTTCATTTCGTTTGATTGTTTGGTATCTCGATCTAAGTTTCTTTTGAAAATTCTTTCAACTCTCTTCGTTGGTTATGCATCTTTCATTGGTTGCACTTTCGTTTGTTTCTTCTTTGGCCAACGATCGTTGATCACAGAAAATCTTTATTAATGGAGGGTGGTTGGGAATCGGTTAGGGTTAGGGTTAGGGTTAGGGTTACGGTTAGGGTATCGAATGTTCGTATTGATATGTACAACATTGTGTCGATGCATATACCATATTTGTTCCGATGACACTGACTAATATAAGATTTTTATTTTTATGTTTCAGCTTCAATTCTTGTAATATGTTGCTTAATTTCCTTCCATATCTCACTAATATAAATATTACTTTTGATTTCAGTTTAAATTTAGATTAATCGCAAGGACATCGAGGGAGTATGCCACAACCGCCGAGGGACTTCTAATTCCAAGTTGATTAGTCTTAAGCTTCGTCGCGAATCTTAAAATTAACGTCGAAGATTTCTTTAATATATGTATCTCCGCGTCTGTACCAAGCAATTATTCAATAAGTAGCTTCTCTCTCGCTCGTTCCCTCGTTCCTAGCTTCGGTCACCGCTGTTTCATCGATTGAAACATGTGATCGGCCGTGTATCTGGTCCGAAAGATCTAATCGCCTTCCCTTGGTAAGCTTGGTTGAGGGAAAACGGCACTTCGCTGGAAGGTGTGGAGTTTCCGTATTCTGCGGAAACGCATACCTTCCAGCGGAAGTCGACTCTGTCTCAGGTACTCTCTCTTTGTCAGACAGCCTAAGTCGGGTCCTTCGGGCTCCCGGCGGGTTGCGTTGGAGAAATGGAGACCTCGATTCGGGGTTGCAGTTCTCTGTTTTCTTGTTGAGATCGAGTTAGCAAGGGCAGTAGGTTCGATCCTCGGATCCGCTGCACGGTACAGCATCGTGTCGCGTCGCGTCGCGTATCCCACGATTTAGCTTCATCCCTCTTTTTAACCACATAATTGCTTGGTACAAGGAACTTTGTTTCCTTCTATCGTCCGAATTTTAGCTTCAACTTGACTAGACTTGAGCTTCGACGTTAATTTTAAGTCCTTATTGTATGCGCCTCCCAATGTTGCCAAGTAATTATTTAACAAGTAGCTTCTCTCGACTCGTTATCTCGTTTCTTGCTTCGGTCACCACTGTTTCGTCGAACGAAACATGTGATCGACCGTCCAGTTTGTCCGAAAGATCTAGTCGCCTGCCAATGATAGATCGATTTCTAGAAATAGAAATCAATCTACCAAGGGTAGTGTTGATTCGATCCTCGGATCTGCTGCACGGTTCAGCATCGCGTCGCGTCGCGTCTCCAACAATTTAGCTTCATCCCTTTTTAAACAAAATAATTGCTTGGTACCATTAATTTAGACTTAAGTCTTTAGTGTAGCCGCGTGTCCTGCCAAGTAATTATGTAACAAGTAGCTTCTCTTTCACTCGTCTCCCGTCCTCTCCGATCACCACTGCTTCCATGTAGAAAGCAAGTGATCGGCCGATTAGCTGGTCCGAAGGGTCAGTTGCCGTCCTCTAGTGAGACGATCCAAGGGAAAGGGTATTTCGGCCGCAGAGGGGATCAGGGACTGTTCCTGTCTGCGGTAGCCCCGACTCAGGATCCCTCTCTCTGTCAGACATCCCGAGTTGGGTCCATTTGGCTCCCAACAGGCTGCTTGGGGGAAATGGGGAACCCGTGTCGGGTGCGTCGATTCCCTTCCCCTTCGATCGGACTTGCCAAGAGGCAACGAGCTGACCTTTTTGACTTCGCTATTCGGTTCGCGTCTCTCGTTCCTTGCACTATTGCATGGTGCATCGCGTCGTATCGCGTCGCGCCGCGTCTCCATCAATTTAGCTTCATCCCTTTTTAAACAAAATAATTACTTGGCACGACTAATCTAGTTTCTAAGGATGTAAAAGGGAGATCGATGGAACTTGGATTCCATCTATCTCCCTTCGGGTCTCCACTCGCAGCAACCTCCACGTGGTGAGACCTGGTAATCGATGTTACCCACGATAGAAAAGCTTTTTTATCGTGGGTAACACCGAGCTAATGGCTGCGAATTTAGAATTGTTTCTTGATATAATAAACGAATTTAGATTTATAGTTAAGCAGGTGTTTGGTTAACCATTATGTTAGGCAAGTTATTTTTATTTAAAGACAAATTCTTTTGAAAACTCTTTCAACTTCGTTAGTTGTGCATCTTTCATTGATTGCACTTTCGTTTGTTTCTTCTTCGACCAAGGATCGTTGGTCACAAAAGATCTTTATTAATGGAGGGTGGTTGGGATCGGTCAGGACGGGTCTCCATTCGCAGCAACCTCCTCGTGGTGAGACCTGGGTAATATTATTTAGCGTTTAATTAATAATCGTATGACTCTTAGCTGGGTAGTGCAATTATTAATTGAAAACTAAATAATATTAGCAAATTGGCTGCGATTCGCCTTGCATAGGTTATCATAAATATAGACCTCCTTCGCTAGGTTAGTTTTGATTCTCATTGATTCATCAAAGATTCTGGAGTATTGTCTCAGACGTGGTATACGAGTAGATCTTTCATCCAATGTATTTTTTCGGCACATTTTTATGGGGTCTCGAAACCCCATTACCATTTTCGTGTCATTCACAACGTTACCAACAGATTTAAAAATGAATTTCAATCCCTTCCATAGTCAATTCACGTGTATTTGCACACTGCAATTGTCTGCCATCAATACTAATTCAGTGAATAGTTTCTCAACTGACCACCATCCATGAGAAGAGGGCGCTAAAATCACCCCCGAATTTTCAGGTCGGTATGGCAGTCAGATTGGGCCACGAAAGTCCAAAAGGTTTAAAGTCTATTCGTATACCTCATCTTTACTTGTATTCTATTTTATACCTCGGCTGTGATTTATATTTCGGAAATCTTCGTGGCCTAAACCTATAGATATCTATATATACAACGATCAATAACAAGGAAATTTATGTTTCACTTATCGAAGAGTACTCGATATCGTATCAATGTATGGTACTAACACTTTCCCAGAAGATGGCAATAGTGGTCGAACAGTAGAAATTGGTTATTCTCCAACACGAAATTGATTATTCATTATATTATAACAAATATTGGCTTTTTCTTGCAAGTATCTATTTATTTAAGTTAACAGATTATCTAAATATAGTATTCGTAAACTTTTCCGTATGTTTAGAATTTAAAGTGCAGTGAGATTTGGCGCCACGATTTAGTTATCTGTTCGTCGTGAGAGGCGCTACGGTCACATTATATCGGGCATGCTGTGCCCGAATTTGTACCGCCATATTGTCTCTCGTGTGCGAGGAAAAACATTGTGTTCTTACGGTATAATTTTCTACAAAATCCGAAGAAAGTTGGTTATTTGGTGTGCCAGAACGTTCATCATAATTATTCGCAGCAGACGTGCAGACGATTGAGATATAATTGAATGCCGATCTACTAGTAATTACACAGGTATGTCGATCACTTTTACGCAGACCATATGCTCGTGCGACTCGTCTAGCGGCTTTCCTTTGTTATCTTTTATTCATCTTCAATTGAAAATCGTACAACTCTTAAATCGATCCATTGCGACATTTACGACACATGTTCAGTTAACAAAATTCGATTGTTTATCGACCAAGATCGTTTTAGTACATGATTCCTAGGGAGACTGTAGGTTATTATATTCTGGGTCGCATGCAGTTGCTTCGCCGAAATTCGCATGATCGTCTGAAATGGGACAGAATTCACTTACCTGAAACGCGTGGCATGCTTCATTTTGGGTAACCGGTGTTTTAATAATCGTTCTCTTGAAGACTGTTATCCCACATGGATTCTTTCCCTCGTAAAGCGTAATATTGATTTAGTTAAACTCAATCAGAAAGTTCTTGGAAGGTGACATTAGGTGTAGACAAATGGTTATAGTATTTGTAGAACATTCTACGACCGTTACGCGTGTTTCTTTCACGTGTTTAAATTGACGTTCGTAGAACACGGTAAAATTCTATTTGCACGATCGAAGACATACATTCATATACATCGATCGTAGTATTTATAAGTTGCACCGTAAATTTTGTAATGAACGCTCGTCGCTAGTTTGTGTTTATTATCTCGTTTAATTATTAGCGACAGTCGGTAAAGTATTCTAAAAACAACGCGTTCGGAAATATGCATGCGTGAAGCGTTCCACATGTAAGTGGCTATGACGTGTTGGTTCTGTTTGTTCCTCCATCTGTGTACGGACATTTAAAGGGTCAACGACGGAGTCGCTTTTAGTTACGTGCTATTTCTAAGATACATCCGTTTCGTACACCAACGACTTGCTTTCTAAGGTAGTTGGCCCTGAATGCGGTATTGGTTATTTTCGTAGGTTACTGGAGTCGTCGGTTAATTGTTCGAAAATGAAAACACGCGACAGCTTGCCGAAACTTGAAATTGTCCTGACAAAGAATTAGTCCGGATTTGTTTGTAAATAAAACGGATCTTTAAATCGTATAGCAATTTCCCGCTAATGGATAAATTAAAATACCACGAATATTTCATTGATTTTAATTTCGTTCTTATCGTGCTCGTTTCGGCGATAGCAATTGTTAAGAATAATGCGTATAATTTGACGAAGAAATTTATATACGCTAAAAATATATGTCTCCTTGGTTTATACTTTATTCGTTGAGGTGGTTCAGTGGAAATATTCTTTTGATGCTCGTTGTTATTATTTTAATTATATTTTATTCGTATAAAATATACAAACAATTGTTATGAAACATAACCACCTAAATATACATTTATTCAAAATTGCCTTTATATAATTTTGTGAAACGTATTAGAGAAAGTATATATTTAGTTTAGATGCGTCCAAAGTTTGAAATGTTTCATAAAATCTGGTTCTAAAGAACAAGCACGCTATCGAATTAACGTATAGTTATATTTTCACCGATTCTCTGCTCGTTATTTAAACAATCAAAAATATTATTAATAAAGCTGGTTTATTGTGTGTTTGCTTTGTAAATAAGCAAATGTTTACGCGTGTACAAGGTCGCGCATTTAATCGACAAAGTTGTAACATAAGATTGCCTTCAATTTACTTGCAATAGATAGTATTTATCATGAATGTGTGTATATACATGTATATTATCAACATTACAAGCACAATGTAGATAGATGTAAACCTATCAAAGTCATCATAATCTCTGAAGATAAGAAGTAGTCCACTTATCATTCGCAAGTGTAAGTGGCTGAAGGTATCAAAGGGCTTTTTAATTATTAACTTCGATACATAAGCAAGTATAATATTAATTGAAATAATTGTATTTTATATTTCTTTTAACGAATAGCTTTTCTTAGTAACAAACTCATTGGAGCTTATATTTAATGATTATATAACATTGTAGCAATTATTAAATTTTACAACAGACTCGATGTATTCATCCCTCTCGACCAAGCCATGATCTGTGACTTCTTTGATCTTTAACATATTGCTCGAATTATACATATTTTTTTTTCTTTCCGAGAATTAAGTATTATGAGTTATTTACAGAAGAATAATTGCCACCCGTGAATGAATTGAACTGTGACCATTAGTTCTGTGTAACGGCCACAGAGGGTGCTGGCAAGCTTGTACGAAAACGTGATCCAGAAGAGCAGCAAGGTTCTTGCGTGTCCTTTTTCTGTTATGGCTTTCGCTATCCTTCTCACGAACTATGTAGTTCCTTCTGCTCGATACTCTTAACCGTGCCCGGTTACTTCATCGTTCTGCGTACAGGTTGAACATTCCAAGAGCACGTTGAACCACGATCATCTTTATTTCACGCGTATCTATACGTCTTCTAACCAGAAATAGCAAAAATTTAATTCGAACGATAGTTTATCAGTTCTATGTTAAATAAAAATACAAACTGAAATCATGGTATTAAGTATTGTACAATGGAAAAATGAAAATTTAAATTGCCAATCGAAAAAACGTCACAAATTGCTACTTAATAATTGGAATATTAGCTCGTGTATAAAAATATAATTTGTTTAATTTAGTTTTAAAAAACGACACGGAATGTTTTTGGCTGCTTTTTGTAGCATTTATTCGCAATTTATTACGAATACCTGTTCGTTATTAATGAATGACGGTCAATTTATTCTTTATTCTAAAAGGTTTATTCTAAGAATATTTTATTGGAATAAATCTCTTTTGGAACGATCGTTTCAATAAGAATTTTTTTGAATAGCCCACCTTCTGTGCGTAATAACCTACTCAAGTAAAATCACCAGATCAGGCGGGTGTCGCCCTCTGACCACGAATAGACTTGTACACGCGAAACAAATTAAGTAACGTTTGCAACATTTCGTCGCAATATATGATAACGTCGTTATCGATACGTTGACCGTGGTTGGAACTGATGCATGTCATCTTTAAGGCGATGAAAGAATATTATAAACGAGTGCAGTGTAGTGATTCCAGACAGCAGACCGGTTCTATTAGGGAACTGCTGCCCCGCCATTCGTACATACTAATGCACATTCACGCGTACGTGAGTTCCGGCTCTTCGGACGATTTCGGAGAATCGAGAAAGAAAACGAATGTGAACCTTTCTTTGTCCCTCTCTAATAACCCCCAGTCGAATTGCCTGCTTTTACTTTTGTAAACAAGGTTAGACTCAAAATGGCTAAATCTGCTACAACTACTGATACCCCAATTTCACGTATAGACGTCAAAAGCGACCCCTTAATGCGTAGTCTCCAAAATGCCATTTACTTTGGCAATGCAGCTTCTGTAAATAATCGTTATTTCATGTGACCCATAAATGCCTCTTGACCTTTCGAATGTGTCGCCACAAGGACAATTTATTATCTGGAATATTTAAAAAATGACTCTCTACAACGACAACAAATCACCTATTAAGAAGTGAACGAATGTCAGGTTATTGGTATCAGAGGATAGCGGGAGTAAAGGTTGTGAATTCAGAATTGCTTCAATCTCAATTATCAACGTATTGAATTGTTCGTATGTAAATAAAGAATCGCCAACTGTTAGATATGGATATCTTTTAAAAGATTTTACTGCGGTTTCTTCATTTTATAATAATTTTTAATTAAATAATTAATTTAAAAAAGAGTAACTATTTCATAGTTAACATTATTTCACGTGAATAATAATTATTCTCGAGATTCTAATGTATCAAAAGTGTTCATTATCTGCGAAATTAACTTGACCATTGATTCGACTGGAGGTGTCTTAAGAACGACAAAGAAAGTCTCATATTCGTCTTCTTTCTCGACTCCCCGAAGCTGTCCGAAGCTCCGGAGCTCACGTACGCGTGAATGTGCATTAGTATGTATAAATGGAGAGGCAGCTTCCTGATGGGAACCGGTCTACCGTCTGGAATCAATGTTGCAGCTTACAGAATGGTTAGTCGTAGCTTGGAAAAGTAACGAAAGGACCTAGATTTAATTTCGCGCGATACAAATATTCTCGCATCCTGGTAAGGTAAATCTAACCTGTAACTGACTAACGATACAAGAATGCTGTAAGTATAGTGACAGCTTAGAGAATTGTCCCTAGGGAGTTGGTTTCCGAAGAGTTAGCAAAGCGATTGTTACACTATCTGACGGAGACTAGAAATAACACAAACGAAGTCGGGTTAGGTTCCCTTTTAAAAGATTCTATGCCTTTTTTATTAGTCTCATTAACCTCTTAATTTCTTTATTTAGATTTTTCTTCTCATTTGTTGCAGCCTTGAATTTGCCTTTTTGGTCGACAATAATAGTCCATCAATGGAAATACGTCAACCATTTAAAACAACGTGGTCCTAAAATCTCGAACAATATGGTCTTCGGAAACATTTTTTCCTTTTACATAAGATCATGACATTAAAAATTTGTGTAACAAGTTTAAATGCGAATAAAGTTCAAACAATCGAAAATTTCATTGAAAATAAGAGAGTCAATGGGCATGTTGTGCATAATCTTCTGGTTCCTTTTGTTCTTCGTTTCTAAATTTTTATTTCGCGTGAAACTGCACGTAACCCACTTCCTCGAGTGACTGCTCGCCGATTCGATCTCTGTCGGACAACAGTTACCGGTTTCATTTTAATTTAACTTTTTGTTTTTCCTCCAGTGCATATCCCTTCTCCGTTTCAAACAGCATGAGCTCAAATCGCGTTCATACCTCACAGCGACCAATCTCCTTTCTCACTTGTGCACGGTGCATCGTAGAAGATTAAGCGGCCATTGGTCACTTAACCTAGCGATGGAATCATTCGACAACAATTGACATACCGATTCATTAATCAGTTAATTCATTAGCTTAGCACACGTAATCGTGAAGAATGAAACATTCGTTAAGGTTAAGGAAATACGAGTTTAGAAATTATCTTATAATTTTCTAACCTCACCCATGCTACTATAACCATAAATCGCGTATTGCAGTTACGATTGTAAATTATAATTACTACTATTATGTTTATAACTATGATTGTATATTATCGTGAACTTTGATGCAGTTTATAGGGAAAAATATTTGCAGAAAAGTTTCAAAACTTATTTAGATAAGAAATATGACTTGTGCAAATATGCTCATAATCTTTATCAATGTAGATCGTAGAATGCAAATCGTAGTTATGCATTACTTTGTGTTTTACGTTTGCAACTCATTCTTACTCAATCGTGACTCCGAGAATCTTCTAATGATGTAATACATTTATCGCTTTCACATACGAAGTATCTAAAAGTATTCTGAATTTTTAATCTATTATTATGTAATTATATTTTCGACACGCTATAAAAATTCTACTGAAAACGAAGGGGAGAAAGTTTTGACATCTATAGATATTTCTATAAAAGGAAAGAAGCAGTTTGACGATTCCAAACATTCGAATGATGGAAATCTTATTGTTTTGATAAATATTTCTTTTTTTTCAAAATGGTGGGTCCAGAGCTTGACATTTACTTACATATATGATTTATCTAAATAAATATGTTTTATAGCTAACTTTTATGAATTCTTCGTTTATAAAAAAAAGATAGATTTATTTTACTTTAGTAATCGTCGATATTTTTTACTTTATCGTGTTAGCAGAAAAATTTTTGCGCCTAGCTCGTGTTTGATTACCTACTTGTTCGGAATTGTGTCTCGTGTTAACGCCTATGCGATGAAAACCTATAATTTTATGCAGCATTGCATAATCTCTTCCTTTGAACGACAGTTTTAATCCTTTTACTTTCAGTATGCATTTTACGAGAAACTAAATACATCAACTTATTCGCATTATTGGAAAGGACAAGAACGGATCTTGAAAAAATGCCAACCTAAAAAATATTTAGGCAAAATACCTAAACCCCTGTGTTTTGTTGATTCAATTTATCACGTATTTTATGTTACATTACGTTAATACATGATATATGTATATGTATACATAGTATATAAGATATTTGACTTAAGCCACTTTCATAATGATCAACCCAGGTGCTCTCGATCCCGTTACTGGTCATCGCCCAGCAGAATTGAGAAAGTCTTGTCTGTTCCAAATTGATTCATTCTACAACTCGATTGTAAAATGGATTGACGACGGAAATGGGCAAAACTTTTACTTGGATAATAGAAGATAAACAATTATTTATCTATTACCTGTTAAATAGAATTTGTTAAGTCCAGCAAATGATTACACGAACACAGCTGTTCGACACTAATCATTGATTAAGAGCTGTATTGATACTATTGACACAAGGTTCAGTAATTAATATTTCTCAACAATGTCAATTCAAGGTATCCGTTATTGTTCTTGCCATTTATCCGTTTACATGTATGCCACAGACTAAACCAACAATACAGGAAAATGTGAGGCATTGTATCGATACCTATAGTCTATCATCTCTCTATCATGTTCTATATACTGTGACCTTCAATAATCTTGTATCATAGTTCGTTGAAATCGGTTAAATATCTATCGTTACACTAGGAATAAAAAACGTATGAGATTCCATTGAAACAGTGAAACTGATCTAAACCAAAAAAAAAAGACAAAAAAGTACCATAATACGACTCACCTTGTACTGTACAATTTCTGAATACATTTTTATTGCATCTGAAAATGACTGGAATGTTTTATACGGACAGAATTGTTGCCCCATCTTTTACACGATAAGATATAAGTTTTATTAAATTAATTTTTAACACAATCTTTTTATGTATATTTTTACCAGTTTATTCATATGATATGTGTATATTTACAGCAGCGAATACAAGAGGGAAATCCTCGAAATTTCGAATTTTCTTCGTCTGTATTTGTGTTAGTTCCTTCCCCCTCAATTGGAGGGGGAATGAACTACCAAAAGGGGTCCACGATTATATCGACTTGATACATTTATGAAATTCCAAATAACTTGAAGCAAAGAAAAAACTCAGTATCGAAGAAGTTAAAAGGTTTACAGAATTCTCTCGTTATAAGTTCTCATTCGCGTCTCGCTATAAGTCTCTCTATCCCCTCCACTACTTTTATAGTTGCCGCAGCGACTACTACAGGGCGCACGATGTGTCAAATCACAAAATATCTCTTAATTACGATATCCTATTCCAGAAAATAAAACATGACAATGTCTTTTCCCACTTTGACCACGATGGTCCAAACGCCTCGATAAAGAACAGTATCGTAAAAGGATTGTTTCGTTATAAGTAGTGTCTGTTCCTTGACTGGATAACATTCAAAACGACACTCGTTACATTATCGCGCGCAAGATTATTAACTACAACAGTACTATTTGATCGAACAAGTTTCGTCGAAGGAAAAATAGAGAAAAAAAAGTAAATCGTTATCAGCGTTATCACCGTGTGAGTGCCGCTTAACGTAATCGCGTCTGCGCAATCGCGAGCGGTTCCAGTCGAACTGGTCTCCAGAGTTACCACGTGCAGAATGCCGCGGTCGTTCCGCAAACCGCAGTGCCGCGTCAGTCACGTTAACGCGAGAGTGCCTTCGGTTCGCTTGCTGAATTATTTCACGCGCCCCTACGACTCCACGATTAATCGTTCGTTATTACGAGACGTTCAATTCCCTTTTAACGATACCGACGTTTATAAAACGACTGAACTGGCCCGTTTGTTCTACCAACGTTCACAGATGGAAGTAAGCATGGATGTAACGATGGTATGTGAATCTAAACGTTTACAAATTCGACCTTCGTCGTATATCTATTTGCCTTGTGATCTATAACGTACCCTGAATTTCCTTGGTTCGACGTCGATTGCCCACGTCCACCGTGAAAAATAAAGTTATCTCGCCGATGACGTTAAAATTTTATTTATTCGTATTAGAGATTGCACGAAATTATGGATGTTTCGAACGTAATTCTGCATCGTGAAAATTACCGGTTACGGGTAGAGGCGCAGAGAGAAAGGGAATATCGTTACATATGTGTACCGTTCCGTCTTTTCCTAACGTATCGTTTCACGTAGATCGGAGAATTTCAAGTATTTCTTCCTCCAAGAATGTTTCTGTTCGCCTCGTTATTGCTTTCGAAAATTTTTTACCGCCGATCGTGTGTTTTCTTTGAACTTCAGACATCACAGATGGAAACCTTCGGCGCGCATTTAGCGTAGGCGAATGTAATGTACAGGATGGCTCAAAGTACGCGGCTCGGCCAGTCAAAAATGTCGATTTTTGAAAATACTTGCTCACACCTTTTACATTTTCATTTTATATATTTCTTTTCGGAGAAATTAAATTTCTTAACATTGATCTCAAGCATACATATATTTTGGATTATCCTGTGTAATCCGTATCTATCTGTATATTGCATCTATCTTTCATATCGCGTATTCTAGAACACCTTTATAATTTGAATTTACATATTTTTTTTCTCACTTCACGTATAGTTCGAATTTATACCGTGTTCTTCGAAACACCCATTATTCTTTGAATTCTTATCACGTTTACTTTGAAGCACCGTATGTAACACGGATTTCTATTTATTCTGCCGCGACTCGCATGAGTTAGACTTAGAAACTCCCTATACTGTTAAAATATGAACCACGTTTGTTGAAGCACCGTGTATAATTCGAAACGGTGCGAAATCAATTAAAATCTTGACCTAGCCGAACGAAGTATAACTTTATCAGTACATAAATGTTATACGTGTAAACTGTTCGTACACCAGCTCCACAATTGTTAACGAACGTTTCTGGTATCGATGTAGGTTTATAATTGAAATCGATTGCATGTCTAAATTATTTTCGAAATGTTCTGTCCTATATCCATTAATTAAATTTGGAATAATTATATAAATATTCAATTGGAAGAATTACTTCATACGGAAATAGTGACGGTATTATAATCAATTAATGTTAGTAATAAATAACATAATTTTAATTATGATTATAAAGTATATTTTTGTATAGTTTATACGATAATATTTTTGGTGTAATCTATTTAATGCTTCAACGCGATTTCGCATTTAATCATTTACATTTAAAGTACGAAATGTTTGTTCGTACAGTCTGTTTACTTTACGAAATTATAACAGCCCTCAATTATCTTTTCCTGAATTAAGTTATTCCATTAAGTGTAGTCGTGGCCGGAAGTTACGCTTGTGGAACGATAATTAACAAAGGAAACCAAGTAAGACGAGAATCTGACGAAGAATTAAATTTCATCGACTTTGCACAGTCAGTGTAAAAGCGAAGTTGTACGATTATTTTCGATCGTTTCTGAATTCTCACTATCGATGCAATTCTAATGGAACGCACTATTGAACGTACTATTAAATTAATAACAGCAATGTAACGCCAAAAAGCTGCCCAATTTCTGTAAATTGCTTATCAAGTTTTTTGAGATATGTTAATATTTATGTTTTTGTAAATAAACGATAAAGGAAGATATTCTGAATATTTCTAATCGTTGTATGACCAGGCACTGGAGTAGAAAAACGATTTTTTATTTTAGGATAAGAAATTCTTCAATAACAACAGCAACGGTGGATTTGAAACATGTCAGCTACTCATATCCAAATTGTGAAGTGGAGTTTTCCAGCTTTTGCGCTTATTATTGGCCTTCTGTGGTATAGACGTCGTCGAGTGGACAGAACAGATCCAGGTGGAGTAGATAATCTAGATTACACCGACGAAAGTCTCGTCGATCCCGAAAAGGAAGCTGCTACTGTAAAATCTAGCTTGAACTTCTGCGATTCTGATATGCAAATTGATGAGTCGTTCACGGTGAGTTCTTCTTGTCAACCAACAGAAGAAACGATTTGTAGCCCAAGAAAGAGAAGCGAGAGCTTAGATATCCCTCAAAGGAAGAACGGCTCGCAGCCTGCTTCCATGCGTTCGATAACGCCTGAAGATGATCAAGGATGGCACAATTTTCTGAATTCCGCGTCGCACAAAATGGATATACAGTTGGGCAGCAATCCTAAAACGAGTAATTTCGATATGGTTTTCAGAAGCAGAAGCGTGGCTTCTGCGGAAAACGCTGTCGATTCGAGTACTAATGCGAGGAAGATATTTGAAAATGTTACCGAAGAGGAAGAACAAACAACAATTTCTGAAGATACGCCGTTGGAAGTTGTTGATAAAAATGAGGAGAACGAGACAAATAATAAATGCAATTACACTCCAAGTAACGAGCCACCTGTTGCCACTCCGACAAAAGACAGTACTAAAACTCAAGTGCAAACGTTATCCGAACGAGATTCTGCCAATCACAGTCCAGTTTCTGGCGTTTTAGAAGGCAGCGTCACGGACGAAGCCAGGAGCGAAGGAAGCACAGACAGTGGAAAGGGTACAATTTAATAATTAATTAAAACATAGTCTAGGATATTCTGACACTAGCCGTAATCGTATATTTATTCCAGGAGGAAGTATCACGGGTCACGCGAAGGACAATGCAATCCCGATGGTGTACGAATTTAATGTCCCACAAAATTTAGTTGGAAAAGTAATCGGCCGTCACGGTAGTTTCTTACAAAGCATTCGTGAGCAAGCCAAAGTTCATATAATCATCAGACATAATCCTATATTCAGAGATCAGCAAATTTGTAGTATAGAAGGTTCCACGGAAGGGATCAACATTGCTCTGGATATGATACGTCAGAAGCTTCCAAAGAAGAAGTATCCACACGTGACTCTTGAACAGATTTTTCAATTAACATTGTTAAACCAGAGCTCGTGGTTCACAGAACTAGTACAATTGTCGTTAGTGGAGGGTGTAAACAACGATGTTGTTGTATGTCATATAGTAAAACCAAACCGATTCTTCGTACAGCTTCCTACTCATCCCACATACCCATCCTTGCGAATTTTAGATGAAAGCATGACATTATTATATAACACGACAGAATCACCGCCAGTTCCAGATGAACTTAGTAGTAGGTTTACATTTTACTCCATCTCGATTCAAATATCCAAAGATTTCTGTACAAATTAATCAAATAATTGATCCTCTCCGTTATTACATTTACTAAGATTGGACGTTATAATTTACAGAAGGTATGGTGTTCGTTGCAAAATGGTTCAATAGGTGGGTTAGGGTATATATCGAACAACCAGATCCTCTTGGCGAACGGCATTTAGTGCGGCTTGTCGATCATGGGGGTTATTGGTATTGCAGTAGTATAGAAATGAGAAAGATTAGGTCAGATTACCTTGCATTACCATTGCAAGCAATTGAAATATTCCTCGCGAATGTACAGCCAAAAAATGGTAGGGCATCGTTGCATTTTTATTGTTTACTTTTTAATTAACGGTATTATTCTACATTTAATTATGCATTTCGTATCAGGTGTGTGGGATCAAGAGGCTTACAATGTAGTTGCTCATATGTGTTCTGGTATTTCCGGACAAGCTCAAATCGAAGGTTATATAAATTCAAGCGTATACGTTAGTCTTTATTTGAATATTCAGAAACACGGGGTGAGTATTTTTAAATGAAAATTTTGATGAATATAACCAATATTTAAATAACTGTTACGTTACGTTTATATGCCATAGGTGGTATCCCTTGCTGAGGAATTAATAGCTCGTGGATATGCGGAATCTGTACCGTTAGAAAGCATAGTTCCAGAAGAAGATGTATCGTTTACTTGAGGTATGAATAAAAATTTAGTCTTTAATAATTGAGCTGTATAAAAACTGTGCGGTGATAATACGTGATCGTATAATTTTATAGTCATTATATCCGTGTTGGAAGTAATTTTCATACTCGAAGTTTCATATTCTATGATTTTGTTTTTCGATACAAAGATTTAGATACTTTCTATTAACCGAGAATCATGCAAAACAGTGATTTTTTAAAATTCTGTTCCATATATTTATTATACTACAATTAATTTACACGTCATAGTATATTTTCTTGATGATTCAGTATCATTGGACACTTAAGGGTGAACAAGAGTAATATTTAATAAGCATTTATTTCTCTTCATGAATGATTTACGACAAGTACAAATGCGAATTATGTTTAGAATGTGGTATTTTTATGTGCATGGTTAATGAAGCTGTTTTTAATAATATTTCCACTTTACCAAGTGGAAAAAAAGTTTAAATCGAATATTACGGACCATTATAGTGAAGGGATTGTATGAACAAAACATTTTTGTTTTTGTCATTTCACTTATGCCATTGAAGTGTACGATAATCGACTACCACATTCTAGCGACATAAATCGATTAAGAAGGTTAGATATAAAGAAAAGGACCTGTGTACATTTAATATAATATTCAAACGATTTATAACGTAGGAACAGGTTTTTTACGGTATGATAGTGTACTATGTGTTCTTAAAATGTAGCAAAAAGGTCAAAGAAGCTCTTCTTGAATTGCAAAAATTAATCCGTGATACTTTTATCTTTGAAACTGCCGTTTTTTCACGTTGTACGGAACGTGCGTAGGACAAATCCTGCAGATAACACTGAGGCGGCTTCAATAATTATTATACAAACTTGAAAATCATTTATACTAAGTTTAAATTGATAATAAAACAAAAAGAAAAAAAAATGGATAAACTGCAATTTCTGAGACTGTTATTGAAAAAATGCAACTGTTTATTGCATTTGCATATTTAGTTTTGCATAGGCAGATTTTGATCATACTTTTGTACATAGTGTAACATTACTTCGCCGTTTATAAAATATTTATAATATGTCTTAATAATAATGGTAAAAAGAAAACTGTAAGGCGCTAGCTAGCTCTACACGATGATAAATATGACAAGATAATGATAGTAGATTTATATATTTTACATGTCCCAAACACAAATAAAAAATGAAGTGATTTATATCATTACTACGTTATTAACAATTCCAAACGAATCGGGAAATTCGCTTCTACGAGATCGTAATATCTATTACAGGCCAAACTTGTTCATTGACGCGATCCTTTTAGTTAGTATATATAGGTATCGTCATGTTGTATTTGATATCATAAAAGTCCTGAAAACTTGTTATCCTAGAAATTGGGATAACTGTCTTAAAATTGTTAAAAACGGTATTATCGATATTATCTATACACTTAACATTAGAGGCTTATCGCATATAAATATATATATTGATTAATTTAACTGAGTTAAATATATATATATATATATAACTTAATTTTTCTTGTGTAATGATAATATTAATAACTTCTTCCTGTAACTTGCTTCGGAATTTGCAGCAAGTAAACTGTCATCTTTCCGATTTTTAAGTTTCAGTTGAAGTTTCTTAGAGAAAATAATATCGCATTTTAATTGATACACTACCAACGAATTATCTACGAAAAGGTTGGTCGTTTTTTTTTTCTTTTTTTTATAACAATATAGAGGATTATATGATTTATTAAGTATATGTAATTATATATTGTTCAGGCAATTACATCAAGTGTTTCATTTATTCTCTGTAATTCAGAACTCTATCTAAAAGTTGTAACGATTACTTATACAAATTACTGTAAATGTGTCAAAAATCGGAAATAAATCATTTGTAATTTCTTAATGTATTTAGATGTAAACACATCTAAAACTTGTTACGTGTTAACATTTACTGTTGTTGGTAAAATGTTGTTGGTAAAATTCTAACCTAACAGAAATACTTTCCTAGGAATATACATAGAATACAGTCATTAAGTCGCTTGCATTAAATCATATGTACTTAATAATACCACCGTCGCGAAATGAAAACTTTTTAATTCATTGAAATATTTTATATCGACCAGTGCAGTGTTCCGATAATATTTCTCGTAATGAAATTGTTATACAGTTAATATGTTTTTAAAATTCTCCGATAGAGATACAGTTAATAATTTTGTTACATCGGTCTCAGAAATTTTACGTAGCCCTTTACGTTGCATAGATGTACATACATAGGAAATGATAGATCGCATCATCTGGCTCCATATCGTATTTCATTTACCATTGTTAACTAAATTAAGTTCATTTTGTATATACCTCAATGTAATCTTCAGCGTTCTCATTAAATTTGCATCATTTTAATTGCATTATCTTTCTACCTTACACCACAATGTTTAGAAATAACGTATTAATATAATTATATTAATTCTTTGATTGCAATTGACCCCCGCAACTAAAAATAATTTTTTTAGAACGATTTGAAATTTTTTTTTCGCCGAAAAATTTCAGCAGCTACCCCCTGTCGATTTGTCTTAAAAATTCGTTTTTGATTTTTAACAAATTTGTTTGACGCTCTATGGAAATGTTGTTTAATACTTTTTTGTAAGTATCCATGAGCTCTACTTCCAGACTAAATTTCAATGAAATACATTCACTATTGTAAGTATTGGAGTCAGATTGGACATTGGAGCAAGAAAGTCCATAAGGTGTAGGATCTTACTCGTATACTTCGTTTGTGATACCGCATGTAACATAATCGACAATGTCTTGCAACAGATTTCAATACTATACGTGGCAAGAATTAAAACTTAATACATCCCGATCTCATAACTGATGCGGTGTATCATTGAGTATGTTTAGAACGGAGCACGAACCACAGACAGGGTATACGAGTAGACCTTTCACCCAATGTATTTTTTCGGCCCATTTTTCTGGGGCTCTAGAGCTCCATTACCATTTTCGTGTCACTCGCAATATTACCAACAGGTTACACAAATGAACACAAGAGGAAGTGAGATAGAAAATGATATGTATATCTGGCTATACTATCATGATATGATAATTTTTCCAGAATGATTTGAAAAAATTTTTTTCGACCAAAAATTTCAACAAGAGTAAATTATCACATTATATGTATAAAGATATTATTATGTGTGAATATGCATTTTAAATGTCATGTATGCACATATATAGAACTACCTTCATGCCATAATTGGAAATATATTTTTTTTAAATTGTTTTTACATTGAATTAGTTTCATGTATTTTCGTAAAAATTGAGTCATTGTTTAAATAGTATAGTGACAGGAAGATATAAATATCTTAAGTAGTATAATGATACGAAATAAAGATAAAAATGGATTATTGAAAAAGCACTTTTCAAGTTTGGTTGATAACGATTATGTTAGAATTAAAGTTGTAGGTGTTATAAATACTATCGCTTTTCAAAAGGCTCGAATATGGACAGAAAAGTTACATCAACATTTACCATTTAAATTTATAAGGCCGGAAATTATAGAAATGTTTCAAATGAATTGGTTTGAATATATTCAAAAACAAAAAAGGGTAATTATAATTTTTGTTACATAATATAGTATGCCTGTAACTAATATTAATACAAATAGCTCATAACTCATGTATAATTATTTTTAGCAAATTGGAGGTAAAATATGGTCATTAAAGCAACCTGTAGCAGTCTTTATAAATGATAAATTTATCGGTTGTGATGTGGACCTTTTACATTACATAAGTGAGTTTTATACTTTTAGTTTACCTATTGGCATAGGGTATTATGAATCTCTTGCAGCAGAACGGTATAAACAATTTATGGAAAAATCCAAAGTAAATTTTCTTGTGTTACGCATAAATTATTTTATTGCTTTGCATAATATTTTAATATAAGAATGTAAGTTACATAATAATGTACTGCTATTAAATTTTAGAGAAAATATGTTTATTTTACATTTACTGTAGATGGTTGTACCATTGGATCATTTATATTTATGGTAAGAATTTAAATTTGTTTTGATTTTATACAGGGTGTTCGGCCACCCCTGGGAAATATTTTAATGGGAGATTGTAGAGGCCAAAATAAGACGAAAATCAAGAATACTAATTTGTTGATCGAGGCTTCGTTAAAAAGTTATTAACGTTTAAAGTTCCGCCCGTATTGAATTTTTTTCTCGAAAGTGCGTAGGAATTCGAGGGTGTGTCTATTCACCAAAAATTATTGTAATTGACTCCCGCAACCGAAAATAATTTTTCCAGAACGATTTGAAATTTTTGAATTTAATTGTTAATAACTTTTTAACAAAGCCTCAAGTCAAGAAATTTATATTCTTGATTTTCGTCTTATTTTGGCCTCTAGGATGTCGCATTAAAATTTTTCCCAGAGGTGGCCAAACACCCTGTATAACATCATAGTTTTATTAAATAATTCTATTCAACTTTCCATTGATTTAGTTGTATTCTGATTTATTACCATTAACTTGTCAACATTTTTTAAATCTTTGTACTGGATATGATGATGTAACAAAATGTTACAAAAATTCTTATTATATAAATACACGTGTACATCGTATAGTAAAAAATGGATGGCTTCAATGTGGTGGTAAAGTGTATTATTATTTAAGTTACTATTCTTTATGTTCAATTAAATTTTTATTAGTATTGCGTAACTGCTTTTAAATTCAATCTGAGATCTCATTCATCACAGGTATTGCATTACCCAAAATAAACGAAGAATCTGTAAATAATATTACGATACCCGATGAATTGTATTGCATTCCTCATGACCGTCGTGGAATTCTTTCATTAGCAAATAGTGGAAAACATTGCAATGAATCTCAGTTTATTGTATGCTTAAAACCTAATCCTTGGATGAATTATTTCTATGTTGCTTTTGGGTGAGTCAAATAAAAACAATCTTTTAGTATAAGTATTTATCTACAACTAAATTAATGAATTATAAAATAACAATTCATTGTTACAATTTATACAAAGTCAACTGGTGGATGGTGCAGAAACTTTAAAAATTTTAGAAAATATGCCAACATACTACGAACATCCTATAAAACAAATAGTAATTTCATATTGTGGAGACTATCTCTTTGTAGATGAACCTATACTTGAAACAGAATCAAAAGTTATCTATGTTAGTAAAATTCTTTCCATTGGTTTAAGTTATTAGTTTAATGTTTTAATTTAGATTATAATCAGTTTCAGTCATATCTTATTATTGCGATTGAATATGTTTCACTATTGCTTTTATTATAGAAATGTCGATCATCAATAAGCGTTGACAGAGAAGATACGAAACTTAGTGATATTGCCTTTAATTTTTATTGTAACACATCATGGCTTGATGATATTGTGGATAGAAATGTTTGTGACACAGAGTCGATTTTAATGGCAGAACGATATTTGAATGATCTTTATTGTCTTTCAATTAATTATTTACCAGGTATACACAGATTGTAAATTATATAAAATACCAATATTGTTGTACATTAAACATTTTTTATAGGTATGGATATGTGTCTGTGTGAAGAGACTCGCTTAATTTCTAAGAAAAACTATGATATCACGAGTACAGACATGCTTCGTGAATTACTATTAAAATTTCAACCTGATTTAATGACAGAAAAAGAAAAATTAATGTTTATTATAGAAATTTCTAAAATTATTTTAGCTTATATCTTTTGTTATAAAGATCACAAAGTAAGTTGAACTACAATAAAGTAGAATTATATATATTTGTTATAAATATAATAGAGGTAATGATTTATTTAGTTTTGTTCGAAACATATCTCAATTGATACTTGTGAAATTATACATACAATATTTGAAATTGCACACAAAATAGCATCGAAAACTGTTGCAAAAACTGAAATTTCACATAAATGTGGAGATTTACAAACTGCTAAGTAAGACATTTAATTTTCAACTAGAAAAGAGTAGTTTTTATTTAACTACATTTATATCATTCTTTAATTGCAGTATATTTGAAGCAAAGCAAGTTAATGCTGATATAAGTGTTTCAAAAGTTTGTATACCATTATTACAAGATATATTAAATGCAGCCATATTATGTTTGATGAGAACTTTTGACATACATCAATAAACGAAGTATAAAGAAGAATAAAAAATTAAATAAAAATCACATTTATAAATGTACTTCACGTTAGCATCTCAATAAGTTCTTTATTTTTATTATAAATTTTTATTTTCAAGTTGTATTAAATTTTAATAAATAAAAATGTATTTTATTCTCTACAAAAATCTTTATATACATATAATTGTTTCTATATCACACAGTGAACATGATTTCAAATTTTATATATAATTAAAGTATAATTCAATACAAACATCATTGCTTGATTTTAGTAAACAATTTTTTTTCACGACCTTTAACTGCAGTCTTTTTATTACCTATCTTTGATTTTTCTTCAGCCGGAGAGCTTTTCTCGTGAAACGCATTGTATAACATTCGTGCATCATTCTTATTTTCGATCATTTTTGTAAATTCCTCCTACAAAATATGTAAATTTAAAATTTTGTTTAAATGAACTAATTTCAGCGTTATACAAAAACCATGCAAAGTATTATTTCAAAACATGATGTGAACTAATCCTAGAAAGTTTGATATACTATTATATCTATATTTATAAATTATAAATTTAATACTTTTGTAAGCGTATTGAGATGATCTAATGATTGTCCTTTATTCAAAATTGTTTCCAAATTTTTGGTAGTAACTCCTGGTAATTTGGCAACTAAATCTTGAATGCGTGGATTGAATTTTTCCGCTGCCTGTTTATTTTCTTCGAATCCAATTTGAGCAGCTATAGTTGCATTCGGTTGATTACTTCCTTGCTACAAATTTTTATTGAAAATTAATAAAACGAATAGAATAACGATGAACTCCTGTTCGTTGTAATTTTATTTTATTACTTTTAATTCTTCAAACAATTGTGCTGTTGCATGAGGCCCGGGAGACCATACAAGTTTTAATCGAGGAAAATGTAAAGTCAATAACTGAAGTTTTGAAGTTATGAACATATTTTGTACATCTTTACTAGCGTAGTAATATCCCTGTAATTACAAAATTTAAAAATCTCAAATACTTTCTTTTCATAATACGGAAACAATATTTACCTGAAAGCAGAATGGTTTATTTTGATCAAACTCTATCAAAAGCATCGGTTTGTTATAATATCTTGTCATAGAAACAGCTTGATTGTATAATCTTCCACTATTTAAAGAACCAATTAAATCAGAAATACTTTTCCTTTCGACACAAATTTCTGGTGATAAAATGTAATCTCCAACCTATAAACAATATTAAATAAAGAAAATATACCATGAGCAGTGGTAGAACTTACAATTACTTTTTTTCATTGACGGGAAAAGAATTGTATAAACGTTTTTCTTTAATATCGACCATCTTCCGATAAATAAATATTAATGCCTATAAAAAACAAAGATAATGTATATATAATGAATCAAAAGTTTTCTTTTATACCTGCAACGTTACAGGTTCAATTGCCATGCCTCGTGTATATAGTATGGCAGGCAGTTCACTTCTAAATTCTCTTATGTCAACTATTACAGTGTTAGGAAGTTCAGGCTGAGTTGGTAATCCACCTTTACGTGTATTTTCTGTTGCGTCTGTATCTGTTTCCACTGCAAGACTCAAATAATCAGACTTTCCATCTTGGTCATCAGGAATGACCATGGTCTGAAAAGTAAAAATATACAATTAGGATACATATAAACATATATTAACTTATAGTATAGTAATATTACAGTTTTAGCATTGATTAATTTGTGAAATGCTTCTTTCTCTCGTCGTAGTGATGTAAGATATTCCTGTTCTTCTACAGAACCTCCATAAATTAAGAAATATACTTTCAAATCTATTGATGGATTATTATTTTGATAAATCTGAAAAGGTATACTTATTCAAATATCCATAACCGTATTTCGTTCATAAATTATCTAAATCTATTTAAATCCAATACATACTTCAATTTGCCGCACAGCCGAAATATCAGCTACATACATAACAATATTATTTGGCATATGTTCTGCAAAAGCGCGATGTAAAGACATTGGATCACCGTACTTTTTCAAAGATTGTATTATGATAACAGGCGCGTTTGTTGTTACATTAGTTAAATCTAATTCAGCCATCTATTAGAGGAACATAAGTCATATTACATTTTTTACACATTTATATTAAATCTGCATCAACCCTTTGACTACACTTATAAAGGTTCAACGCACACAGACAATTGTTTAATGAGTGTCTATAGACAGTCAAAAGATTAAATGGTACAATATAATATATGTAATTCTTACCTGTGAACAATCCTCAAATAATGTTTCATGTTTGTTATCATCTGTTGATGAATTAGATTGATTTTCTTCATTAACTTTTTGAGTTAATACGTAAGTATCTTGTTCGTTATCGTTCATATCATCCTCCTTACTTTTCTCATTAGATGATGATTCTTTTTCTATACTTTCGCTATTACAATGATTAAATAAAGTATAATTAATGATAAATATTAAAATACGCTTTATAATATATTAATTTCACGAATGAAAATTCGCTCGATAAATTTTGTTTCGCATTAATTACGTACTTTATTTTTTCTATTCCTTTGTGAGAAAGTTTCTTCATTGCCTCATGAAGTAAATATTCTTTAAAACCCTTAGTTAACAAATTTCTTAACTGATAACATATAATACGATCATGTACTAAAATGAGAATTTTTTCGCTATTTCCGTTATTTCCTTTTTTTTTATTTTGATGCTGTATTTCAAGCAATACTTCTGTTAAAGCCGTCCATTTTGGATTTTCTTCAGGTTTAAATTCTGTACATAATTACATTCAATTACGGGAAAGATAATGTAAATATTTTTTTATCATAAATTATATAAATAATAGGGTTACCATTTTTTTCATTGTAAACTCTATTCTTTCCATTTTTGAATAAGCTGTCTACAGAATCTAACATTAACCACCCACTATTTTTTACAGCATATTCCATAGTACGTAAGCGGTTTAACATCGCATAAAATGATACACAATCCTCATATGTTAAACATCTGCATATTTTTATACAAATAGTTTTGTTTTTGAAAACAAGTTACTCTTTTTAACTAATTAAGGAATATAAATACTTACGCGAGAAGAGCTCGTAACGTCTTTAAATCAGAGAGTAATTGTTTTGAAGTTGAACTAAGTTGATGCCAAATAGGATCTAACTGTGATTGCAATTGCTTGTGAAACTTTTTAGCTATTGCATTTTCAACGGTTAATTCGTCTAAATCTAACTGCAAAAATGAATTATAAATGAGATTTAATATTGTTTATATAATTTATTAGAAAAATTTGTATACCTACATATTTATTAAGTCTTTTCAATTCTTTTACCACATAGTTCATCACATCGAGTAAACAAGTTTGAATGTTCAACATTTTTGGTGTAATTTTTACATGTAATTCAATGACCTCTGCCTAGATAATAAAATTGTTTTGTGTAATTTTTAATATAAAGTGTATGTCACATCGTAATAAAATAATATAATGAAATGTTACCTTGTGCTTTGTCAAACTATCATTTACAAGTGTGTGAAAACGTGGCCATAAATACAATTGTTTGACAAATAAGGCTTTCATTATTCGTTCTACATGCATAAATCCAACAGTGAATGCTAATGCAGAGTTAGTAAATGCTTTTATAAAACCAGTCTATAAAAATTCATTGAATTAATAAAAACATTATCATTTTACATTATATACATACTAACCATTTTCTTTGATACATACTTTATTATTTTGTCTATATAAACGAAGAGCAAATGCTTCTTGATATGATCTTAAAATATTATGGGCTTTATATACAAGAATTCCAGTAACTAAATTTAATGGAACTCTATTTTTTAAAAGGTCTACTACAAGAATTCGACCTGATATAAATAACACTCCACCTTCTAGATACATTATTGCTCTATAATTATTTAATTAATAATTACAGGCTAAAATTGAAATAGAAAAATATTTATTTTAAATCTGGAAAAAAATATTAATTCCAACCTCTCATCGGAAGAGCATTCAAAAGTTACAACACGGGGCAGTTGTTTGACTCCATAAGTTTTTAAAATGTCAATGAAGTATTGTTCCTCATAATTTGTAGTCCCCAGGACTATAATTAGGTTTCCAGGGTCTGTGTAAGCTCTTAATATATTTGCAAATACAGTTTCTATTCCAAGTCCCCTAAAATAACAAGTAATATATGTATATGTATATATATATGCATCATATAAAACACAAAAACAAAATAATATGTAACTACTTTGCTGTAACAACCAAACCATCCTCATGGAGTATTTCCAAAAACATTTGATTCTCGTATTCCAACATGATTACTTGTAAGTTTAACTACTAAACATCATCAAACCTCTTGCAAGTTTATCAGTAATGTAATGCAATAATTTCTCCTTAAATACAAACACATAGGGTACCCACTAAAACAGAAATGATACTGTTGAATTAAAATAGTAAAGTAGTTTGTAGGTATAATGTTACAAATATTACAAAATTTATCTTACCAAAACGATAATAATAAAATTCATCTTCATAGTCAGTACAATTTAACATAATTAATATGCAACTACAAATTTATTTTGACTTAAACCCCATAAAATACCATTTGAGCAAAATGTAAAACAATTAACTTCCTTTAATATTATTAAAAAATAATATTGAATTAACGTATAATTGTAATAAGTTTATTACTTCAAGTTACTGCAAAAAATATTTAATTCTTACATTATTTTATATAACTTCTCACATTAATAAATATGCTCATATAATTTTTTAACTTCAATAGGATATAGAGTATGTTTTCATGTAAACGATTCAAAATTATCGATTAACTTAAAAAGTAAACAATGTTTGTCTTTACGAATTGCGAGCATGTGCTGCACACATTGTGACCAAATTTGGCATAATTGCATCAACGACGACACTAGTAACGACGAACTTCCTTAGCATCTAATGGAGACATGATCTATCGTGAGAGCGATGTTACGGGAGCTCGACTTTCCTGCTTGATTTTAAACAGCTAAAGTCAATAGCATACAATTTCAAATCTCGGCTTCGCAGGCATTTTTACGTTTTGACCTATATAGGCACATATTTTTGTCGTAATCGATTATTTGAACATACGTTGGTGAATATTTCCTGCTGCGTATCTCAGGGTCGTTAGTAATGGGTTGCATATATTTGTTACGTTTGTGAAAATTTTGGTGGATTATTTCCTGAAAACTCCAAGAATGACAAGATTCTTGAAAGGCTTCCATTCACGTTCTTTATCGATTTTCCGAAGTTGCGTGAAGTGCTGACCTCCCGCAACATGTAACTCGTGCGGTTAGAGGTGCCAGAAGTGCACAGAAGGTGCTCTCTCATACTATGTCAGATCACGCGTACGTGAGCTCGTAGAGCTACGGAATCTTCGAGCCCCTTTCTTGATTCTCTGAAGCTGCCCGAAGTAATTTCGGACCGCCTCGTGGGAGTCGAGACAGCCCAGCCGCCCAAGTTTCCGTGGAATAGTTCGTTACCTTCAACGCTAGATGGCGCTCATTTTTCGACCTCAAACCCTCTGGTGCTAAAACGCCCAAGTTTGTCGTGGAATAGTTCGTTACTTCCAACGCTAGATGGCGCTTATTTATCGACCTCAAGCCCTCTGATGCTAAAACGTCCAAGTTTGTCGTGGAATAATTCGTATCGTCCACGCTAGATGGAAATTTCGACAACCTTGGGCTTTTTAGCACCAGAGGGCATGAGGTTGATAAAAAACCGCCATCTATCGTTGAAAAGTACGAACTATTCCACGACAAACTTGGGCGTTTTAGCACCAGAGGGTTTGAGGTCGGAAAATAAGCGCCATCTATTGTTGAAAATGATAAACTATTCCACGACAAACTTGGGCGTTTTACCATCCGGATTTTCAAAGTGCTTGGAACATTTCCAAAATGCTGGCGGCCTTGCGAAGAGGTGGCATGTATCTTATAGCTAAGGGAATAATGAGGAAAGGAAAAGAAAGGTAAAAATGATGAGAACACATAGAATTCTTTAAAATTATATCATTTATTGCCATAGATTTACGTTATACAAAGCTTTAATATACATATGTACTAAACCTAGTGTGGCTCTCTTCGTTGGTGGAATTAATCCACGAGCACACGTATATATTTCGTGATCGTTCGGTGCAGAGAGTTTATGTATTTTTAACAATAAATTTTATTCAAAAACAATTACAACAATGAATAACAATGAATAACAATAAATAACCTTTGAATTCTAGTACACATGGTCACAAATGAATCTGAACTGGGAACTGAAGTTGTTTCGTTGTTTGTGCGGTAAGATATGTCAATTTTCCCCACCACTCCGTTAAGCGCTAGGGAAGTTCATTGTTACTAGTATCGCCGTCATTTGAATACTGCCTTAAACCCTCTATTGAAAACCGAATGTGATTTACATTAGCAGATGTCGCTTCAATCGTTAGATTATGTTTAAAGATTTGAATTAAAAATAATGTCAGTTAAAGTGTGGGAAATGAAGTATTGAAGTCCGTCGAATGTGTAATAACGACTAATTACTTGTTTACATTTTAAAAGTTACTCAGCGTAAGACAACTATAATTCTAAGGTATTTTAAAGTACGTGAAGCATATTATACATAAAACGAGGTTCTCTTACATTTGTGTAAATGAGAAATATAAGACATGTGTAAATACATATAAAGCAAAATATACAGTAGACTGGTTACTAAAAAAGAAAATTTTTTAGGGTGCAATTAACTATGATGCAAAATGAAACATTTAAACTTTCTTCCAATGTTCCACAGGAATATAAGGATATTGTGTTTAATACTTTGTGTAAAATGGAAGATCACATTGCAGCTAGAGGTTCAAGGTACATGGAACTTATCGTTTTCATTATTATAGAAACTGCTGAATATTCTACTACATTATTAAAAAATAATAACATTTTGTAGATATCAATGGAGCCTAGATGATTTTGAAATTGGTGCACCTTTGGGTCGTGGTAAATTTGGCCGGGTATACTTGGCAAGGGAGAAAACCACACAGTATATGGTTGCTTTGAAAACTTTGTATAAAGTGGAGTTAGTAAAGGGACGTGTGGAAAAGCAAGCAATGCGTGAAATTGAAATTCAAACACATTTAAAGTAACTATATTTGTTTGTTTTAGTTTTGTTCCAATATACATAATATATTATTTTCAGGCATCCCCATATTCTTCAAATGCTGACATACTTCCATGACCACAAACGTATTTATCTTGTATTAGAATTTGCAGCTGGAGGAGAATTGTATAAAGAATTAAAACGTCAACCTTATGAGAGATTCAATGAACATTTGTACGTTCTCCCAGAATAATTTATAATCTAATGAACATATTCGTTTTTAATAAACTATTGTTTTGTTTATTAGGTCTGCAAAATATACTTACCAAGTTGCGGACGCGTTAGAATATTGCCATAGCAATAATGTGATTCACAGAGATATAAAACCAGAAAATTTGTTACTTACATCTACCGGTGATATAAAATTAGCAGATTTCGGCTGGTCTGTTCATGCGCCATCGTCCAAGTGAGTATATTAAAAATTACTTTATTTAATAGGCTCAGAAAAGACATAAAAGAAACACTATTAAGAATATACATGACTACAGGAGAAATACATTGTGCGGAACACTGGATTATTTACCACCAGAAATGGTAACAGGTCAAACCTATGATATATATGTTGATCATTGGTGTTTGGGTATTCTTTGTTACGAATTCTTGGTTGGTTCACCACCTTTTCTTAGCGACTCGCAACAAGAAACATATTTAAAAATAAAAACTATAAATATTAAATGGCCAGAACAGATTACACCTGGAGCAAGAGATCTTATATCAAAGGTAATTTTTTCTTGTACCTACGTTACTTCTGTTTTTAATGCATTTTTTTGTTCGTGTAAATCATAATATATATTTTAATTGCAGTTAATTAAACGAAAAAGTTCAGAAAGAATTTCTATGGCTGCTGTTAAGAAACATTATTGGATATTGAAATACAAGGAAGTACATTGATAGAAAATATTTAGTTTCATTGAGATAACTGTTAATTGTAAAATTTTTAGACGAAAAATATTTTATAAATATCATATTTTACACAACTAATTTTTTCATTTCTGTAATTGAATTTATTGGAAATAAAATGGTGGAATAAAAAACAATTTGATCGATATTACTTTTAACTAAGCTTTAATATTATTTGAAACACTTGGAAGGCACGTCTGCATAGTTTGAATGAAACATCCAGATTGAAAAGGTCAGTGACGAAAAATTCGTCCCGTACCCTCAGACCCAATCGGTTTTATACTTTGTCTAAACAAGCCAAGGAAAGGCCACAGCTGCACCCTTTTGACTTGTATCTCAGAACGCGAAACGCAACACACGCGTCGATGGTTTTTGTCAAGAAAAGAAAACTTTCTCTTTTAGAAGAGACAAACCAACAGAATTTAAGACTTAATTGGGCTGAAAATATATTTTAATAAATTTCAACAAGTATACTTAATTTACATTCTTTATAATTACATACAACAATATTCAATATATTGAAACAACTGTTATGGCCAATTTAAATTAATACCTGTCACATCCAATGCGACAATGTCAACGTCGGCATTAAGAATGTCACATAAACTTGGCTTGGTCCGTCCAAAATCGCCGTGCACAAATTCTTTCACGTACGTTCCAGCTTGTGTTTTAATATCTAATACAAAAAACACACTGGCGTCTTCGTTTGTGGTGTTTAATAATGTCTTTAACTCTTGAGGCTTTGCCCAGCGAGCTCTCATTTCATATATTAAACGTATTCTCGGACTAAGAGGTCGTCTATGTAAGACTCTAACTGGTGTCTTTTGTACTATCTTTACTAGTTTTAGATTATTCAATTTTTCAAGGGGTACAACGTCCTTGGGAATATTACGACAGATGCAAAGTGCTCGATAAAATTTTGTTTTAACATTTTCACCTTCCTTTAGTGTTTTCAAATCAAGTCTAGATAAAACTTTTAAATTTGATGCGATTTGTACTTGTTGGGAAGAGTGATTAATTTTATGGACTAGATCTGATAATGCCTTTTCCGTTATTCTAGAAATTCGAGGATTTATTAATTCAACCGCGAATGGTCTTCCAGAGTGTATATTTCTAACGTCCACATCTTCGCGTCCAGACGATAAAAATTTAATAGCTGCATGTACATAAAACCAAAATTATATTTTAAACGAAATTGTTTCTTGCATTAAATACTTAACTTACATTGAGCTCCTATAGCTTCAGCAATAGGATTGCACAGTATATCTTGAACAGATGTTTGCATCTTTTTTTCACCATTTATAAACCATGGTGTCTGACTAAGTTCTCTGGATAGTTTGTTGTATCGACCTAAATTTATAATATGGGATATATATAATTTATATTATCTTTATATTTCCAATATGATACATTACCTCCTACAAATATACTTGAATGCGAACACACAATATTTTCTACATCAGCGCTTGCAGTTGTTTCAAACGAGAAATCCTTAAAATATTGAGTAAATTCTTCATCTGTTATATTGGTCATTAAAGTTTCTATACATTTTTTACTAAATCTAGTATCATTAAACTTTCTTTTTCGTTTGTTTACCACATTTTTTGTCCCTTTATACTTGCTTAATCTACAGCAAAAAGAAATGCCATTAATAGTGCTGTCTATTTTAAATGAAAACACAAATGTTTTTGACTCACAAGACTTCACATTCTTTCTCATTATATTTATATGTTAAGATGATTTCAATGAGGAAAGCAGAAGGTGTTGTTACATCCACTTTCTTTTTAATAGCCTGTTCTACTTTAGGGATAACTACTAATTTCCAAATATCTTTAATACTTTGTATTTTTGCTTTGAGGCTGATCAATGTATTTTCTGAAAGACCAAGTTCAAGGCTGCACTGCATGTGTAATAAGCGTTCTCTAAGGCTCACACATGTAGGTATTGTTAATGCAGATATAAATGTCTCGCTGTCATAATTTTGTTTTTCCACTTCTGTTTGAATCTATTTATAAAATTATTACAAACTTATACTTTTGCAATAAAAGTATAACACACTGTATAAATATAAGATTTGCTAATTTTTGAAACAATATATTGCAATGATAAAAATGATATTTGAAACTTGATCAGTGTGTTATCTTATTGTCATGGTGTATATATGCTACACATCAAACATTTTAACTTACTTTTTGAATAACCGATTCTTGCATTCGTTTTTGAAGAATCCCCAAGCAAGCTGGACAAGGCTTTTCATCGCTAGAAGAAGTATTTTCCGCAGCAATATATCCTAACTGTGGAAATTATATTTTGTCACAAAAATAAAAATAAAAAAAAATCATAATTGTAACTTACACTATTTACAAATTTAAAAGGATTCTGAAAACACTCTGGTGAATGCCAACCAATGAAACGAAAACAACATCTTAAGCAATAATTTCGTTGCTGCAAAAAACCAAAGATGCGTTTCTCTTCTTCAGCGGAAAGACTCATTTGGATGTGAAATTCTACAATACATTTTAATATTCAACATGAATTAAATTGCTCTATAAAATAATATCATTTCCTTCTTTCGTAACATTCAAAAAATACAAAGTTTATGTTAACCTACCAACTCAAACGCATGTGCTCTAAAATAATCGACTATATTTGAAAAATTGACATGTCTTATCAATGCAACATACTTCAAGCCAATCAGTACAAATTTACGTAATTTTATCTCGTTCTTTCAGTTATCAACAGTGTCTATCAATGTTGAAAAGACAGAAAATGCAACCCGGCACAATGTGAATCACGTTGTATGCAATACTTATGCCTAGGTACGCGATATTGCGAATGTGTTATCGACTGCAAAGCAGAATGACGAGTGGTTAACAGTGTGGCGGCCTATTTGTAGTGTAAATATTTGTAAATTTTATGTTTTATTTTGTTGTAACAAGTACCTGATGAATTCTTAGATATAATAACGTAACGCGCAACGACATGCCGATATTACGAAAAAAATCAAGCAGAAAGACAAACACGGAGAACGAAAATAGCAGTTTGATTAGAGGTTAATTGTCATTTTACAATCATGATATCACCTAAAAATAGTACATTTCTCGAATAATGATATGTTTTATATTTCTACGACAGATGTTACCATCGACGATTTTGCAAATACGTCGCGAACTCATGCAAGGTTCAAAAAGGCTGCAATGAATGTCTCTTCCGAAGGTTATTTCTTCTTTCTTTTATCAACACATTTCAATAGATCTTGCGCTGCGTGACATTCATTCGACAAAATACATTTATTTCACCTCTGTATTTTTTGAGGAATCATTTTTATTTATTTTACAGTGAAGCTGAAAGGCACAACGCAAAACGAAGAGCTGTTAAATAAAATGAATGAAAATTATGCAGTTGATCTGTTTGATATGGATAAATCTAAGAAGAACAGCAAAGGTAGATTATTTTGAAAATATTTTTTATTTTCGTTTTTTTCCTCAAATTTTTCTGAAATTGTGTAGATGTGCTAATAAATGAAAGAAGAAATAGGAAATCAAGAATATCTGAGGCACATACAGAAGAAGAAACAGAAGGTAAGACATAGATGAAATGAAACTTATAAAATTGAGATTAGTGAAATTATAACAATAAAAATTGGATTATATTTTTAAAACATTTAGTAGGTATAGACTATCCATTGGATGTGTGGTTTATTATATCTGAATATATTAATCCAGAGGCAGTAGGAAAGTTTGCTCGAATATGTAGAAGTTCTTATTATGTCACAACAACAGGCAAATTTTGGTTTCATTTATATAAGTCGTAAGTTATCATTTTATATAAATAATATTTATCTTCTTGCATATTAGTACGATAATAATAAAGAAAACGTGATTACAGTTATTATAGGTTTATACCTGGTTTACCCGAACGTCTTCAACCGCATTGCATGGTTCACATGCATGGATTACGTGCTTGTGTTATCAGAACATTACATTACACTTATTTTGTGTTGAACAGAAAAGTTAATGATGCATTCTACTTGCAACAAGATGAGCCACATTCCCTTGTAAAAAGAAAATGTTGTAGCATGTGGCACAAAGTAAGCAATATAAAAGCATGAATGATAATATCTTACACTAAAATCAATCATTTAAATATTGCGATTTCTGTTAGGAAGGAAAATTGCGATGGTATTTTTATTTCAAATTAAAACAAGTACCAAACTCTAGTAGAAACACATTAAAAGAAAAACCTAAGGGTAAAACAACAGATTTTCTTGAAATATTGGAAGATGTAACTGCAAATCCAGAAGAGGATTGTAAAGTACTTAGGGTATTTATCATTTTATAAGACAGAGTATATTACTATGAAATGTCATTGTTTATATTGTTGTGAAATTTATAGGTAATTTGTTTAAAATACAGTATGTTGCCACTGGTAATTGGCTTAATTTTACAATCAGTGACAATGACTTTGATGCCAGGTTTCAAGGAACATCGATTACAACTTGGTTTTGGAACATCAAATATTGCCAGCTCGTTAACGAATCAAGTGATTTTAAATAGTGTTGTTAATTGCCAAGTTTTAGATTGGTGGCACCCACTTTATCCTCATGAAGACACGATTACTACTATCGAATTACCACAAAGTGATTTTTGGGATCAGGACTAACATGTAAAAGAATTCCATATTTTACCAATGCGCAAATAAAATGTAAGCGCAACTTGTATAATATAAATATACGTATGTAAATAATACATTAATTTAACCGTTAACACGTTCGTTGCCAAGTCTACATATACTATAGACGTTCTATTGACTATTTTGATTTCCGTCTGAGGTCTATGTCAGATGAGTATTTTCGTCGGTATCTCTGAATACCGTTAGCGGGTCTAAAATCGTAAATCTTAAACAGGAGAATTTCGATGATTTATTAAAAAGCAATGGGAAAATAAACTATCGAGATTTTTTGTTTGAGACACAGTTTAGGATCCTTATCCGACATGGCCTTAAATTCTACACTTACCATTTCAACGTTATTTGAATTTCTCACCAAGTATCACTTCATTCTCTGTTCGTTTAATTTATGGACAAAAACAAAACTTTAAAAATTTGAAAAACAGCACGACATATAGAAAAGAGACTCGACGAAGGCGCAGTAGTAAACATATTAAGTAAATTTTTATTTCGATACTTGATCGTTGAAATTGCATAAAATCGCCAAAAATATTGAACATTAGACATACGTAAAATATGTTAATTTTTTTATTATGGATATTATATAAAAAGTATTGTCATTAAACCTTATGTACACCTAGAAACAATAAATAGGTAATCTCGAAGAAGAAGAAGAAATGTTTTCGCTTCTTTGAAAATAAAAGGGAGCAATTGAAAAGAACATTACCTCCTTGTTGATGTTTCAGCAGCATGTAATAGTTCTTCTATATAGCGGACATTTGAAGTTGAAATCTCGATTTCACTAATCTGAAACATGTAACAAATTTTATGTAAGAGAAAATAAACGATTTGATAATAAACTTTACCATGTTCACATAAGCTTGTACATCAACTTGCAGTTGAATGCGTATTTTTTCATCGTCGCTAATTCCTTGAACTTCAGAAGAAAAGGAACCCGTGGATTTGTCACGTATTTTTTTCAATCTCCTTAAACTCTCCTCAGTTTTTTGTACCGAAGTCAATACGTCTGTCACGGAAGCTAGATAACTAATAATAATATATACAAAATATAAATTTATTATAAAATAACAATGAAAATATTAACAAATACAAATAGTTTCTGTTACGACTCTTTACTGTTTTTTTTTTTCTTACTGTTCAGTCAGTGAAGAGAAAGCTAATTCCAACCAGCAATTAACATTATCTGGTATAACTTTCTTGTAATTTGAATGAAAGTTAATAAGGAAAGCAAGCGCATTCTTGACATAGGCGCATGGTTTTGTTGGTACGTCTCTCTTCGTTCGTCTAAATAATCTTGGAATGTCACTGACTTGTTTTAAATGAGTTACACATTGTCTCAAAAGTTCATTCACAATTTCTTCAGAGACCCATGGCAAAAGTGTTCTTAAATTTTCTGTAGTTTCGTCGAGAGAATCTACGGAAAAACGAACAAATAAGTTTAAACAATGATAATACTAATATCTAATGTTCTTACCTTCTAATAATTTTAATACTCTTGGAGTTTGTTGTTTAAGTTTCTTTCGAGCAGTTTCCAGAAGGAAAGGAAGCATTTTTATAATTTTCTCTATATCCTTATATAAACATACTAAGAAATTAAGTTTTGTGGAATGTTCTGCTTTGCTCAAATTACCGACATCACTTTCCATCGACCATACCTTTGCATAAAACATGTAGTTAGAATCTATTATTTGAATATAATACATAATTTGAAAAAGATTTCATATTAATACTTCTTTGAGCGCTGTTTGAGACCACGTTTGATATCTGGCACATATCTGGAGACCAAATTTCCAGAACCTAAAGATATAAGTTGGTAGTGATAATTTATGATATTTTACTATTTCTTTTTAAAGTTACTGTTTTCATCATTAATTTTAATGCTTACTGATGAAAGAGCTGATAAAGGTATATATCATCAGCCCAAATTCTTTGCAGATTGTTCCACACAACGTGCGTTGCATGAAGAGAAAATTCATTTTGAGTAAGAGAATCCAAAGTTTCTTTTATGGATGTTGGCGATATCGGTTTTGTTAAAGTCGACTCAACGACACTAGCTATTTCTTGAAATCGTATTTGAAAATATACTGGTAAATTCCATTTCTTTAGAAAGTTCTTATACTGTTTGTTCTCTTTCAATGCAATCAAAGAATCAGGCGTGACACATTCAGTTTCTAATTTTTCTAAAAACTCCAAAGTCGCTACGTATCTCTGAAATGATGAAACATTACAAAATAATTCTTTTTATTTGCTTCTTTTTATTTATTTACCGAGTGAAATAATATTGGATCTCCTGGAGCAAAAATACATTTTATGTATTGCTCAATTTTCTCTTCCACATCGATCCAAAAACTGTTTACTAAGAAATTAAAACCATTTACAGAAAGTCTAAAACAAAGATTAAATAGGATTTACATATAATAATCCATAAAATTTAATTTTATACGAGATATTCAAGAAAATGAAATCTATACCTATTAGGATGTAGTGTAATACATAAAAGTTGTTTGAGTTCTACACTCAAAATATTTAACAATCTATTATAGATACTCTGCAGACCAAGTAAGTCAATTTGCATATTTTCAACATTGATCACGTTGTGGACCAATGGACCAACAACTTCTTTTCGTACTAAATTCTCTGCATTCCTTATTTTGTCAAGTATAACATAAATTCTCAAACAACGAATTAACAGAGCTGAATTTTTTTCTTGTATACATGCTAAGAAAAATTCATTAAGATGCATCATGTAAGATTGCTCAAGTTGATCGCCTTCCTATTGTAAAATTATTTTTCTTTTAATAACAATGGAAACAAATTAACTATTTAGTTTATTACACATGTGCATACCTTCTTTTTATCATTCATAATATCTAATTTACACCTGGACATGTGAAACTGTAACAGATTAAGTTCTGCAGCAGCTTGTTCTAAAATATCTATTTTAGTGGGGCTTTCAAGGAATGCATTTAGAGATAACACAGATGATAGCTTATTCAATGATTTATAAATATGTTGCAAACTAAACAGACTCTGTTTGTATTCTCTGATTTTTTTCTTCTCATTTATATTATTAGAAACTGCGGCAATCTCGTCGTCTAACGTCTGCCGTACTTGCTGCCATAAAAGAGATGAAATACAGTTAAAGCATTATGCATAGATATTTAGCTATCTAAGAGTCTCTTCTTTAATTTACCATTACTTCTTCTCTTAATTGACCTAATGGTGTTTGCAGGTCATTGATAGCTGTGTCTAGGCCAATCAAATTACTTGACAAGTTTACAAAATCTATGTAATCTCTGTTGATCAAATCAATCATGGCAGATCTCAATAATTTTAAATATATTCCCAAATCATCTCGCATTGTTTCCAATTTTGAACTTTTTCTGTGCTCTTGGAGGAAGGTATCAACATTGAAATTTTTCTGAAAATCACAAACCATCAAATTCTCAAAAACTTTTTATGTGCTATTTCTATAGTTTGATGCTTATAACAATAGCAATCTACCTGAATGAATTCAAGTTCCATGAAACATAACTCTTTTGGAGCTTTAGGTAAATTAATATTTTCTTTCGACATGGTGGGGAAATTTTTATATACAAATGTCACTTCTTCGTCGCATTAACTCTTAGCTTCTTGTTTGCAAACAGATTTATATAAACTAATACATTCGCAACTTTTTATTCGAAGAATTCGATACAGTGTGGTCAGATTTGGCATAATTGGGTGCATCGACGGTAACACTAGACATGCTGAACATGATCTACCGCATGTCTTCGTTAGACGCTAAGGAAGTTCGTCGTTACTAGTGTCGTCGTTGATGCACTTAATTATGCCAAATCTAGCTACACTGATTCGATGCCTGTAATAAGAATGAAAGTCATAAAACATTCATATTTTACGTTCATGAATCGGAAATACAGAATGTTTAAGAAAAGTAGATAATCGTGTTAGATAAGAATTTACCAACGAAAACATTTTAAGTTAGTTGACACGGAATAAACCATGAATTGTTTATTTAACTTAAAATTACAAAACGCGATCTAATTTATTGTTTAAAGTACCTGAAATTTTAAATCTTTTAAATCCTATTTTCTTTTAACTGCAATTATTGTGTTTATAGATAATTCTTAGCTAAACTTTAATCGTACATAGCAGTGTACAGAGTATATATGTGTAATGCAACTGCATGCGCGTGTTTCATACAACTGGACGAATAAATGGGATAACGATTCTATTCACATAATCGACAGTAAATATCTATATTCGCATCGATACAAAAGTAGTATTGTAATACGAAATACGATTAACAAATATTTATAAAATTTCGTTTCTGAACAATTTTTCGTACGGAACACTGGGGAATTTTCGGGGACAGAACATAGTTGCAAGCCATCTCTAAAGAGCTTGACAAGTTTTGCTAGTTTTAGTGGAATTTATTTTCAAAATGGCAGCTATAAAAAGATTGCAAAAGGTAATTCGAAGTTTCTGTCAGTAGGAGTGATTGTGTATAAAATTCGATGTGTAAAAAACTGATATAAAATATCATCGAAAATTATGGCACGTTTGTCGTGTAGGTCAATTAACAGAATTTCCATGACATCCCTACTTCTGATGATACCAAGGTTTTCGATCGTGATATAGAACGTTAATATTTCTATTATTATTCCTGAATATTTTTCGATTTTCAATCTTATTACGGACATCTATGATTCTTTTAAAATTATCGAAATACATTTGTTTACTTATGCTGAAATTGTTCTCATTATCATCACATTTTAATGATACTTTCGGATGATAACTATTTTCCATTTTTAGGAACTCTGTGATATAAGAGCGACGTTGATGAAACATTTTACAAATATCCAAGTAGACGAATCGAATATTCTTACTTGGCAAGGCCTTATACTGCCGGTATGTTTTGGTATAATCATTTAGGTCTAGCGACTTAACCTAACCTAATCTTGCTTATAGAGATAATTATAAATGTATACAATAATATATAACACTTTGAGTTTGAAGATATTCAAACGGTTGTATAAATAATTCTTAAAAATATATCGTACACTATAATACAAATTGTAAATACATATGACACAATATTTTTATTAAATTTTGAATTTCAATTGTCTTTGTTCGAAACATTTCAGGATAACCCACCATATAATAAAGGGGCATTTCGTATTGAAATAAATTTTCCTGCAGAATATCCATTTAAACCCCCAAGAATAAACTTCAAAACAAAAATATATCATCCTAATGTGGATGAAAAAGGACAAGTATGCTTGCCGATTGTAAGTGCTGAAAATTGGAAACCAGCTACAAAGGCAGATCAAGGTAAACTTATATTTAAATTCATGTTGTTGTTAAGTTGAAAAGCATAACTTGCTTGGTTTATTTGTAGTTGTACAAGCTTTGATAGCATTAGTGAATGATCCAGAACCAGAACATCCATTAAGAGCAGATCTTGCAGAAGAATTTCTAAAGGATAGGAAAAAATTTTTAAAGAATGCAGAGGAATTCACAAAAAAGCATGCAGAAAAAAGGCGAGAGTCATCTTCTTCTAATGAATAACCATGAGTGGCTCTACTCACCATGATGCCTGCCGCCCGACAGCTAATTTAATTCAAGCCAACATAACTTATCTGTTACATGAAAACAAGTTGAGATACATGTGTACAGTATTGGTTAACTACCAACAATGATATGAATACGTGCAAATTGTAATGTTTATAAAGTGGATTAATGAACTTGTCAGAGCAAAGTAAATTATGATAAACTAACTGTATAATATTGTATACAATTCGTATTTGCAACCGTTACGTGATCACGTTCTGTACGATTTTTAAAGGCTTGAAGAGTATCGTCTATTCTTTTCTTTTTGCTACAGTGAAGCAGTAACCATTTTAAAACGTTGCATTTACATCTGATAGCGGAAATACATTCTTGCAACTTTAATTTTGTCGATACATATCAATCAAGCCTGTAAACATTAAACAATCGTCATGAATGTACATAAATTTGTGTGATTATTGGAAATCAAGTTGATATTATAATCGCATTTTGATGTTAATTCTGATAATTACATGTTTCTATAGTGTTATATTGAAAACTTGATTTCACCTTTTAATGTACAATATTAATTTCTAACTCAGTAATCTCCTAAATAATATATAAAACTCGGTAATCCCCTAAACAATATTAATTTGTAACTTAGTAATCTCACATACAATTATAATTGATGGTACTACTTTACATATATGTAATTTTCTGTTTCTGATGTAACGTTAATATATTAAATATTAAGAAATTATGTTAGCATCCTTATTAATTTTGTCGTGTCATACAAAGTATTGCAGCACAGAATAATTAAAATGTAAATTCTAGAGTATTATAGCGACATAATAATATTATAATAGCAATTGCACAATTTTTAATTTCCTCAGCAAAAAATTAAGTATAAATCAAGTTGTTAAACTTACCTTACTAAACCATTATTTTGATGCACATATATGACTATTAATAGACTTTATTTTCTAAAAATCGTTAAAAAATGGTACAGGAAAGGTAGAGCAGAATTATCATGACGTCTTGTATTTAAAACGTGTTCAAACTAAGGATTGCTTTTACAGGGTTTTATTTTTTATTCAGTTTGTGTAAGAAAAGGTAAAACCTTTTGTTTAAATATTAAAACTCTATATTAATAAATAAAGATATAAATCAAAATAAAAATATGATGCATTTCACGTGCTATTCATCTTTCGACACTCGAGCCTATAATATAATACGATTTTCAATCATAACTTCGCATTCCTTTATTAAGTTCTTCATTTTTATATAAGCTCATACGCGCACTTTTTTTAATTCCACCAATAAACTCCACATCTGTTACAGATACGTAGATTCCACTTTTGGCATACTACAATAAATATTCTATGATTTAATGAAGAACTGAATTAATTTTGGATTGTAATGAAATAACATAAGCTAGGTGGAAGAGGTGGAAGTTACGAAGAATGTACCAAAACTTTTACTCATTAGTATTTTTATTGATTTGAATTCTGACTTGTATAATTAAATTATAACATATAGAACTCAATCAACTTCAGTCTTGTGCAGATAAAAATTTGGAAAAAGGAGCATAGCAAGTTTGTATAAGGACATGGACAATGTTTAAAATAAAACATCGAACACTGAAAATGAGGCAAATATATTCTTAGATATACATTCACACTGCTTATGTACACACATAATAGATAACCATAAACGTAAATAAAGTCATGGTATAACACCAATATTTTAGCGAAGTTCATGGTACATCCAGGTGGTTTGTATATGATAGTAGATAATCACAGTTTTACAAGTGTAGAAAAATTCCTTAATTGTAATAAGAACGATGTGTAGATCGTGTTTAGCAATCGTATCTTATTTTTCATTTATCATTAAGAAACATCTGTTTAATTAAACACTATTGAATTTAAATCGCAATATTCTATTATAGCCGGTGTTATCGCAAATTTCAGTCAATTTAACCGCTTATGACTGAAATACAATGAAGTGAATTCAGGGAAGAGGATGTCATAAATATTACAGAACATATTCATAAATCTTCGTTTTAAACTTGAGAGTATAAAGTTTACGGTTCTCGATTAATACGTCAACCTTTTCCACCAAACTGGTCAATTGTAAAATATATCTAATCGTTTTCTTTAAATTTTGAGGCAATCAACATCGTTTAAACACCAATTCATTTTGTAACATAATTAATTTTTTTTTTCATTGGTTTCCATTTTAAATTTTAGGTTTTGAGCCAAATAAAAAATCTTGTCTAATAATAATGTGTATAATACGTAGCACATGTAATAAGTTTATTCAACGCGAAAGATTATTTAATTGTGATATTTTATCAAAACCTAAAATGTAAAATAGAAGTGTATTATTACAAAGTACTATCAATAATTAATGGAATGTAGAATCGATATTCTTTTAGAGATGTACGGACTGTGATGTGGAATGCCCCAATCGCGGTAATCTTAATTATCTTTGTGAAACAATAATAAAGACGATAACAATTTCTAATTAATGAAAACTAATGATGTAACGATACAAATTAATCGGCTAAGTATAATGAAACATTGAAATACGTTGAAAGAAATATGTATTATTACAAAATACTTACATGTTTGTACAGATCCAACATTTGAATTCGAGCATTAAGCAACATACGTGTACACTTTTCTGCAATCGAAATTAACGAAATGAATAGTAAGTTAAAATTTTATATTATGATAAATGCAAATACTAATTAAAAGGATAAAAAATAATAATAATAATAATTGTTACACACACCTATCTTCTGGCGTGCGTGCCAAATATTCACGTTCGATTAAACCTTCGATACGTTTTTTAATTATTACGGGAGAAGGCAAAAAACGTCCTCTTAATTGCTCCGTTACTTCTGTTACAAGTACATTGTGCTGAAAAAGACGTAAAAAGTAAAATTGGAACAGGTTAAGCACATAAATAACCACAAACATAAGAATAGTAGTGTTACATACAGGCATGCGTTTCCGATCTTTCATAATACGAACGATAGCAGCTTCTATCTCATGCTTTCTATCTTCATCGACTTTGTTACGTGTTTCTCTTCTTTCTGGTTCTGATTCGCCTTTCGCCGCCACTGTTTGAATCTTCACTCTTTGTAAAATTATATGCAATTTACAATGTGATATCGAATAGGTTCAAATAAATTCGGTTATCGCGAAGCGATTAATTCTGGTAATATTATTTTAATACAATCGTGGTACCTGTGTAATTTACTGGTAAAACTGTCATTGACACAGAAATAATGTGAAGGTTCTATTTCCTTTGTACGAGGATGCTTTAGTAATACTCTCTGTGTAGCTTTACCCATTGCGAGAGATTGTAACGCTCTAACCAAGTCTCTCTCTGGAATATCGGTTTCACCTTGAATTTCCTACACAACGTTTCATAGATTGTATTGTGAAACATCGAAATTCCAATACAAGCCGCATCGATTTACAGAATTGACTTTAAACTAACCTCATACGTTAATTTGTCTCTCTTGTTAAACAGCATTAAGACGCACATTTGATAAGTTGATACTTGTATTATGTGTTTCCTAGTGTTTCCGCAACTGCTATTACGCTGACTTAATAGATTACCGTTAGTGCTACCACTTCCATTACCAATGGAACTCGAAGACGAAGGTGTATCTAAACCACCGCAACTGATTTCTTCTCTTCGTGGTCCGTGAAACACGGCATTCAAGTCCGCAGAACCTAAAAAATATATATAATAAAAATGACAAATAACAACAGAAAAATAGATAATGATATTTGACGGACCTAATTGTGGTTGCAACGTCAACTGTCGACCGCTGTGTTTAGCGAGATAGAAACGCCGAAAAGCATCGAAAGCATCCCGCGGAGCTGATGGCATGCTACACTTAGGAGTCGCAGATTGCGTCGGCCAGAAACCTGTTGTCAAAACTCTTACACTTATGTCCACACCGTGTAGATTTGTCTATAATACAAAAAGAAAGTAGCAGACCTGTCTAACCATCAGAAATTACTCTAAATATATTGAATATAAAACTTACATTGGATGTAAGGACATGATCTTTAAATTCATCCATAATAGTATTGCTGACTGTTATGTCTTTGAACATTCCCTCCAATTTCGATGTGAACTGACACCCACATTCAGTCTATAATGTAATTAAAAAAACAATCATCAATACGTAGTTTAAGTATAAGCATCAATAAGTCAGCTTTAATTTGAATAATTAACCTTTTAAGTACAGATTTAAATCTCTTACTGTAAACACAGCTGGACGGAATTTAAACTTTATGTGCACAATCATATAAAAAAAATTCTAACTAAAAAACTGCGCAACCTCTTTTTGAAGAGTACATGCAGCGATGACTGTAGTCATCTCACGGACTCAAACGGTTAATAACAAAAACAAACTTCTACCTTAAGTTTAGATATCATATTTTTCTCGCTGTCATCGGAGACGGATTTATTTAAAAGAAGACGTTTGGCTAAGTGCTGCTTATAGTATCGTTCAAATACGTCTTTTTCTTGGAGAAATCGAAACAGAACCATGGTTTTGTCCAGGATACCTTCAATTTCCTGCTCTGTCATCTAAAAGACATTAATGAACGCTTTTCTTGAATGTAAATTATCATACAAGTACTACCTATTAAATCTGAAGCATTAAAAACAAATTTGTTTTTCAAATGCACGATTCTTTATATGATACAAAATATTAAATAACATTTCATGGTACTACCTACCGTTAAGTATATATTTATAGAAATACAATTAACTGAACTAACCCCTTTAACACCCTTTTTCAGCTTGTCGTCGATGAAGAGTGAAAGGTATTCTGGACTTTTTGTATTTAAATTGAGAAAGTATTCAAAATCAGAAGCTATCATTTGTTTATAATTTTTATCGTTATTAAACGAGTAATGAAGAAAATGATCAAAACGATCTTTTAAATCCAACAAATTCTGAATGAAAAGAACAGCGTTTGTTGTCGATTCATGTTCTTCCTGAATCATGGCACGTCCTTGTTCTTTGAGAAATTGTGAGACACAATCGCATACTGTACGCAAACCGTCCGAAACTCGTGAAAATAATTTGTACATACAACCAAGATCTTCGGTTTTCTGATTTTTGAGCATGTGTACCACACCGCTGTTTTCCATCTATAAGTAAGAAAAAAATATAACTAATTTAAGAAGGCTAAAAAATATACAAAATATAAAGTATTAAGTAGCACACTATATACCTCAACAATAGTTTTCATATGAATTTTAATTAATTCCTCTTCTACAACTTCTACTATTCGTGGTTCAGTAGACTCATCTAAATAATGTTTTGCTCTTTCAGATTCTTCACAGATTCTAGTTTCAACTTTTTTTATATATACGGATGCACTATTCTCTGCCAAAAATTTCTGAGATTCCATCTGTAAGGAGTGCAAAACAAAATAGTTTAAAAAAAAATTTGCAAAAAATAGGTATAGAAAACATATGCAAAAGATTTTCTTACTTTATAAAATTCTGCACTTTGTTGTAAAAAAGGCCTTTCAAAATCTTCTTCATAAACTTGACGACTGTTAATACCAAGTAACATTAACATTTGGCAGGCATTTTTTATCGCAATGCGATCTACTACTTCTCCTCTTCTTTCTCTTACTACCATACCTAATAATGTTTCTCTTAAATGGTCTCTTACGCAACCATACCTGACCACCTAAGAATAATGAAACAAATTATTGCACATTTATTTGAAAAATGGATTTTGACCTGTTATTGTTATTAATTTGTAAAGAATCACCTGATCTCTAAATATGATAAGACCCAAGTTATACACAGTGTCTACATCATTTTGCAGAACATACACTCTATCCATATACATCAAAATATCTCTAATCATCACCATTGACGTCTGATGATCATTCCAAGCTTGATTCAATGTTTGAAGAAAATTATTGTGGAGTGATCTTAATACGTCTTCTCGTACTTTATTTTCAAGATGATGTGTTACAACTTCCTTTAAACCTGTATATAAACGTTCTCCATACTTGTGAAGAACCATAGTATAAGCATTACGATAAAGTTCTTCAAAACTAAGGCCGGAATTATTTTTTTTCTGAATTTCTTGTATTGCATTTTTTAGTAAAGCCCAAATATTTTCCACATACTTTTCATCCATATTAGTCTAAAAAAAAAGAAGAAATGTAATGTTAAAATATATTATTATGAATATAGGTAAGCAATTTTTAAGAATTAAGAGGCTTATATTGAAATTAGAAAAGCAAATTAACAAAAAAAAATTAAGAAAGTGGTTTTGTTAAGATAATTAATACAACTGTAATTGCTAAATATATGAATATTGAAACCTTAATAATATCATTCATTAGAAGGGTATTCAAGTTGTTCTTATTAGTTGTACTGCTTTTCTTTTAATGTTTTGTTAATTGTGATGCTGAATCATAAATTCTTCTTTTTTTGTACAAGTTTTATTCATATTGGCTTTGTGCTCAATAAAATTATAATACTACAGTAACAAAAATATTTAAAGACCATTGTTTTATCACTTTACAGATATATATATTGTATAATATCTTATCTTATTATATGAAGGAAAAAGAATTATTGATAACAAACATTAATTACATGTCACATATACTTTAATAACTTAAATAATTAAAGTAAACAAATAATACAAAAATGTTTCCTTTGATAGTTGAAATATTAAAGATAATTTTCATTTAATTTAATGGTGTATTATTATTTAACATGCAACTTAATACGAATAATTTTATAATTACAAATTTAGTGGCTAACAATTACAGTTTAAATTCCAAACTTTAATGACAGGACAGACTGAAATTCATCGTTAAACATTATAACATTGCCATATTTATGTTTCATTGCTTCTCTTTTATGCCACTATAGCAACTATAATTTACCAATCTGATTCCTGCCGATACGTTCAAACATGTAGCAGAACACAATAATATTGAAAATGACCCTTAAAATATGAAAAAACAAAACACTTTAATTGTAAATAACATCTAAATGATATATTCCTATATACATTTATAGGTGTCAAAATATCAAATTTAGATTTAAGATAGAGAATCATGTAACAAAAACGATGTGCTTCTATAAGTAATTAAGACAAATAGAAATATGCTCAATTTTTCAATTGGCATATAATTTAAAAGAACAGGTTATAAAAAAATATATATACATATATTACACACATGTGTAATGTGTGCATGCATATATGTGTGTATGTAAATTTAAGTTGAAAAGTATATCTATGAGTTTGTAGGTTGAACGAAGAAAAGAAACGGGCGAGAAAGAAATAGAATTTCAGTGGTCCAAACGAAACAAGGCTAAAAAAATAAAGGCAAACGACAAGCGAGTACTCACCGGAAAAGCACGTATGCGCATCTTACTTTCTTTCTTAAGCATAGCACTGCTCTTCATCATGTCGAATTTTCTAGTTGAACGGAAGATCCCTTTTAAAAATGCTTTCTGGCCACCGATGCTACGATAACGTTACACCGTGTGTACATTGACACCAGTTAAATGTAGGGAGCATTCACGTTCACGTAGGAGGCAGAACGGCCGATGATGATCGGCCACCGCACGAAAATACGTTCACTCATCCACGTTTACGATATGCAGGGGAACCGAAAATTGTCTTGTTATCGTGTACATTTAATAAAAGAAAGAAAAATACGCGATGCTCGAAAGAGGGGGAGAGAAAACGAGAGGCTCGGAGAAAGAGATAGACAGAGTATCGAAAAATATGAGCGACAGAGCGAACGAACGAATACAAGGGAAGAGGGGCGGCGAGGGTAAAGAGGTGCTCTCTTTTTTGCCCGGCAGATGAAAATGGGGGATAAGGCGCTTAAGGGTTGAAAGGGCGAAGGGAAACGAACACGAAAGAAAAACAGATAAGGGGATTGAACGAAGGTGAAACGAGAGAGAAAAACAAAACGGGAAAGAAAATATCGCGCACCTGTCAACAAACCGAATTCTGTCAGATTTCGGGGGAAAAAGAGCGTACACGAATATTCGTTGGCCTTGAACACGTTAACGTGATCGTCGGTACGTTTTCAGCGTCTTTCGAGGCATAGTGTGATTCGGTTCGTGAAAACTCGAGTTTCCATCCTACTCGATTAGATACTCGGTACACGATATACCATTCACGATACACTCCATGCGCATGAATCACGAATACTGCTGCGAGTTAGACATCATGAATTTCACTATTCCACAATACGTCGAGAAACGAACAAAATCTATACTCCTCGTATATTGCATTTGCGTAACGCTTTCAACTTTAAATTTGACACTATCGATATAAAACTAACATATTCGGCTTAGTACACTTAACAAATTTAGAAATCACCGCGATTAAACGTAGCTGATTTCGGATCGGCCTTCCTATAGTTTTCGCAACGTTATCTCTTGAGCGCGACCAATCACGTTTCTTTTGTCGCATATGAATTGTAGAAGTTACTTCAGATTATTATTTATTATGTTATAAAACATATAATTGCAGGTAAAAGATTAAAACATTATTTTGAGACATTATTTCTGAAGTTGATTTAAAAAATAACTTGTCGATTTATGTACACTAAAAATAATTATTTAATATTCAACGACCAATAGAAATTCGATATTTAAAGGCTGTTTTACATGAAACGTGTCGTTTGACCACTTCATTCTTGGCGCTTGAAAAGCTGACTTATCGTTTACAATCGCCGTCATACAAATCGGAAATTATTGTCGTACTGTGTACTGTGTGTTCGAAATGTTCGAACTTCAAAGAGTTCGAAGAAGGGAATTCATCAATTTCACGCAACTTAACAAGCATCTAAGATAAAGTAGATGTGATTAGCTTAGAAAAATGATAATCGATACTTCCAAGTTTTGTTAGAAGCTTCATTCATACTAATTATTCGCAAAATTTTCTTTTATCAAATTAACTGAATATGTGTTTGTAATTATTTATGTATGCATACGAACCTGTGAAATGGAATTATGTATATGTGATGTTCATATGCTTTGCTTACATTGGCCTTGCATTAATCGAGATTTACATGTATACCTACGAAATGCAAATTCGAAGGACGTGAAAGAAGTTGTTGGCAATCGTTTAATGCATTCTCATTCTTTGGATGTAATTGATAGTAATCGTAGAAGAACTGTACATCTTTGTACAGTTAAATTTAAATTAATTTCGTAAGCTTATATGGACTTGGTTTGTTCAATACTTAAACAAAATATGATTTCACAGAATGGTAGAACTCTTACTTCTTCGGTACAAATTTTATTTTGTGAATATGTAATATTCTATTTACAAATGTGTTTGCCGAAAATATATGGCTACCATGCGTAAATTTTCGTGCGTAGCATTGTTTACCACCACGGTACAAACTCCAAAGGTTATATAAAATTTTTATAGATAAGGGAAGCTAGCATTTACAGTTTATCATTAAAGAGAAATTACCGATTTAAACGTCCTTATACATGTATCTAACGTCGATTTCATTAGCATTTTGTAATACGGTGTAAGATACACAAGATAGAAAAAACGTTTATAGAAATTGTGAAAGTTTAATACGTGATATTTATATATGTGTCACGATAAATTTTTTTGACAAAGTTAACAAATATTTGCGATAAGTAAAACTACGGACGTAATTAAATCCGTCATAGAGATATTGGATAAAAAAGATTTTGTGAACGTATAGAATAAAAAAGAATAGTACAAACACGAAAGTAGGTAACGTGGGTAAGGCTATCATGTTTTCACCCCACCGTCTCCTCAGAGCAAATTTTATAAAGAGTGTCGCTAATATCGAATTGGTTAGTAACAACGTTGCTTCATCGTTGATACCGCCATTGAAAGTTTGTCTGTCTCACGATCAGTTGAGACACTCTCTTGTTAGGGCATTTAGTGTTTCATCCGCAGCTATGGTCAAAATACAGGTAAGCAATCAGTAGCGTAATGTCACAGACTTTGTTGTGTAGCATATATACATACTATACGTGTATATGAATTTTAATTAATAATACTTAAGTCAATGATAAATATATTATCCATGTTATGAAGAGAATTATTTTTAATAGATAAATAAAAATGAATAAGTCTTATATCAAAATAATTTTTATATTTTCTTTCTGTATCCTTATTGCAAATTATTTTAGGTTGGACCTGTTGTTGAAGTTTTGGGAGATGAAATGACACGCGTCATTTGGGATGCTATTAGAAACCAATTAATTTTACCATTTTTAGATATTGAATTGCACACATATGACTTGGGTATTGAAAATCGAGATAAGACCAATGACAATGTAACAGTAGAGTGTGCAGAAGCTATTAAGAAATATAATGTAGGAATAAAATGTGCTACTATTACACCCGATGAGAAAAGAGTAGAAGAATTTAATTTGAAACAAATGTGGAAAAGCCCCAATGGTACTATTAGAAATATTTTAGGTGGTACAGTTTTCCGTGAAGCTATTATTTGTAAAAACATTCCTCGCTTGGTAAATACTTGGAAGCAACCAATTATTATTGGTAGGCATGCTCATGCTGATCAATATAAAGCTACAGACTTTTTAGTACCTGGACCAGGTAAACTTGAAATTCAATGGACTGGAGACACTGGAGAAAATATAAAGTTCACAGTACATTCTTTCAAAGGACCTGGTATTGCGCAAGCTCAGTATAATACAGATGAAAGCATTCGTGACTTTGCTCATAGTTCCTTTAAATTTGCTCTATCAAGAAATTATCCTTTGTATCTTTCAACAAAGAACACAATTCTTAAAAAATATGATGGCAGATTTAAAGATATTTTCCAAGAAATATATGAGCAAGAATATAAAGCACAATTTGAAGCAAAGAAGATTTGGTATGAGCATCGATTAATAGATGATATGGTAGCATATGCAGTCAAATCAGAGGGTGGTTTTGTATGGTCTTGTAAAAATTATGATGGGGATGTTCAGTCTGATTCTGTGGCACAAGGATTTGGATCCTTGGGTATGATGACTTCAGTTTTAATTTGTCCAGATGGACGTACTGTGGAAGCAGAAGCTGCTCATGGTACAGTCACTAGGCATTACCGTCAGTATCAACAAAAAAAGTTGACTTCGACTAATCCAATTGCCTCGATATTTGCATGGACAAGAGGTTTGCTTCACCGAGCGAAATTGGACAACAATGACAAACTTAAGAAATTTGCAGAGACTTTAGAGGCAGTCTGTATTACTACCATTGAGGCAGGTTTCATGACAAAAGATCTTGCAATTTGTATTAAAGGCATTGATAATGTCACCAGATCTGACTACTTAGAAACATTCGAATTTATGGATAAATTGGCAGAAAACTTGAAACAGCAATGGAAATGACTCAAGAGCGATTGTCCTTGTATGATACAATCAAAGTATTAAAAACACATATAAGAAGAATTATAAATATCGCGGGTTGGGGGAAAACATTACATTTAATACGCATACAGTAAATTGTGAAAACAGCACATAAATAAAATTAAATGAATCGATCGTTATGCTTCCTTATCCTCCCTTCATTAAGAAGAAGATTAATAACTCTTAACCAAGACGTCCAGTTTGATAATACAGTATTATTTTCGTCATTATGAATTATGTAATTGTGATTTACAGATATATTTTTATGATCGTTTTACTAAATGATTATGCTTAAACATTTATAACTCTAGTGGAACTCTGCTTAGAATTTTATATACCAACTATTTTTCTATAAAATATATAACAATGTTTAACTTTCAAATTACGTGTTTTTTACGAATCACAACTTGCAACGTCATTCTAGATTGCATAACCTTATAAATACATTCATCAGAAAAATGTGCGATATATTTCCAAAAGTAATAATAAACTTTTGACAAACTGCACATTAATGCAATATTTGAATAATTTCTTCGATAATATAGTTGCTTATTCTATGTTGTAACGGGTTGTTTCTATAGAGTTTAAAAATAAAGGAAGATGACAAATACATTTTTTTTAATTATATTGCATTCGTTCCAACATCCTCCTATCTCTTCTTTCGAGTTTAATAATAAGAGATTGCAAGAAAAATGATTGATCTTATTTTACTATAACAGTATATTCCATTTTTTATTTGATATACATATGTCTGGTAATTTAGTACATTTATGCATTTGTCTCACTCTGATCCAAAAGTTACTGTATGAGGTGAAATAATTGACAAACCAATTTATATGGATTAGAAAATATAGAGAATAATTTATTTATCAATCGGCCGATATCGGAAGACTATTAGCTCTATTCTATAATGAGTTATTTTATCTTATCATCAGAGCATTCTATAAAAAAAAGTAATCGTGCGCTGCAAAAATATCGTATTATTTATATATGCACGGCAAAAACAAGCTATATTTCAATGAATAATTGTGGTCAATAACTAATTAAATAGACTGACATCAAGCTGATGAAAACATTATTTCTTTGTGCTGTGATACGTATACTATAACTATAAATATAGTTCAAAATTCTATGCTTATTACGATTAATAAACATTTTCATTATTTTTATGCGATCAATAGTGCAACCGAAGTAACGATAAACAAAAGTAAACAAATTTGCTATTTCACTCCATGTATCGTATAGAAAATATGTATTTGTCTCGCGTATTCTTTTTCTCCTGGGATTGTTTTCATGCAGGGCTATGACTATAAGTCAAGATGCACATGAGCCGTGTGTTGCCTTTGCGTTTCTATGTCTTTTCTTGTTTTGGGATTGAAATCAACTAAGGCAGACACGGGATCGCCGGTCTTGTTTGTCTTCGTTGTTTTCAATTGCAAGACAAGGCACAACATATAAACGCAACGACAACACACGGCTCATGTGCATCTAGGCTAACGTGGCATATTTACATTTTTCGTAACTTGTCGTTGATAGACCATGCACGTTTAACTTATGTTAAATCAATTATCAAATGATATAGATGAAGAAATGTTTCCAATATCTATAACTTGGAATACAAATTACCATACTACAAATAATGTACTTCCGATCGTAATGTATTTACGTGTCACTACCTTGTAATATCTACGTCAATGTAATTAAAAACTAAAAAGAACACAAATACTCACGAAGAAATATTTTATTTCACTTTTTACTTTTATAAAATATTTTTAATACGAATATAGACCATATGTCTACAACACGCATGCTTTTAGGGAATATATTTTGTGTCTCACAACCGATGATATTAAAACGAACAAATCGAGGATAGCTTACAGTCAACAATCTTTGAAATAACAAAATTATTATTCCGATCAAGAAAGCTTCCGACAAACAGAACTTCACGGCATCACGAATATGGAATGAAATGTCGAAAACTGTAAAGGAAAAGAAGAATCAATAACAATGAATAAGAAAAGTGGTTCGTTGAAAAACTAGAATTTCAGGAATCAAGAGTCCATTGGATGACTGTGAGTCAGAAGACAATTTTGTAGAACAATAAAACATACAAACTTAACACCTGTTAAGCGGCCTAATTGTTTCGACGAAAAACGCCCCCTAAACGAAGAATTAATGGTGGACAAAAAACCAGTAAATAAGATTGATAATATTTAACTACATTTTTGTATAAACTCTTGTAACGGTGCTGCTAAAAATATACATTGTTGAATAATTAAATAAAGTAATTAAAGGAAAAGCGGAAGGTCTCATTACGTTCTTCGTTTCGCATATTCAAACAACAAATTTGTTTTTTCATTTCGCATAATAATCTGACCATCTTATCTTTGCCATAGTCTTTAATTAGAAAATAATACCAAAGTAACAATAAGTAATGGCAGTAACAGTAGAATAAATCAAAATTAATTCGGTTCAATGTACTAATTAATTCTTAGCAACTCAATAACGTCACTACTGATGTCATCGGCAATGATCGACGTTCCTTTTTCTCTCAGCTTGATACTTTCTATAAGTCTGAATATCGTATTATTCTATTCTACTACCATTTTGTTTCTGCAATGCAATTTAATTCAGTAGAAGAAACTGTTATTTCAAATTATCATTTGTTACTTTGATCTTGAAGAGAATTCGTCGAGACTGTTTTCTCTTGCTGTTCTGTCGAGGGCTGCAGGAGAGACCAGCCAGAGGAAGTGGGGGCGTGCGAGGACTGTACGTGGACACCAGAATCGGAATCAGAATTGGAATTGCAGATGGCGCCCGACCTGCGCCACTTCGGCATCGCCAACGTTCCTGTCCGAGTCGGTCAAAGAGGAGGGAGGGGCTGCTGGTTCGCTCGGTCTTCGTAGTCTTACTACAATTCATCCTTCGGTCTGTCGGCTACTGTTAGCGCCGACGACGACGAGGTGTTCCGAAGATAAATCACAGTATCGAGATAGTAAGACGAGCGAGTCCGTGACGAGAAAAAGGAGAAAGGGAGAGAAGGAGGGAGGGAACCGAGGGTCCAGCGAGCGTATCCGATTTTCTCGGTCATCGAAAATCGTAAGAAGTCGCGATGGTAAATCCGGTGCTCCTGGTTGGCTGTTCGGATCGTGGGGATTTATCGACGTACCTATTTCCAACGGTCGTTCGATCGGAAGATAACCTACTGCTTCAAGCGAATTAACTCTGCTCGAGGTTTGTTTTCTATTGACGAATCCGAGGTTGAATTCTCACTCCTCCCCGTTTCCTCTTGGCTCGCGCATACGCACACGCGTGTAACACGTTTTAAACGGTGTCTGTTGGTCAATCGTTCAACTGTAAACCGGAAATCGCCGGGAGAGAAACGGAAATCGCATACGCGTGTCGGGAAACTGGATCTTCTTCTTTCTCTGTTCATCTCTCGTGTCGCTCTTTGTTGGATCGTTCGTGTCAGACTTTGTTCTATCTTCGTTCAAAATCATACGGAATTCATGTACTTCGCTATTATGAAGGCATACGAATATAAGCTGTTGTAAAAATGGAAGGAAATTCATGCGCAGAGAAACGATTAACGTTTCGACGACACGTTGACCCGCTGCGATCGACCGTCGTATCGTGTAAACCGGATGTCGGTAGTAGGAAAGTCGAGCCATTCGAAATAATTATATTCGAAGCGAGCATTCGTTACGTTGGAAAAAGGTTACCGAACTGCATTTCGTTGAAACAAATGTTCGCAATTGTGAAATTGTTGATCGTTGACCAGCGAAAAAAATAATTTTAACGCGTGTTATTTAGTATAACTCACGGTTTTAATAAGAAACTGATACAAAGGTCATATAATTTTTCATTGAACGCTTGTAAACGTGATAATGTGGAATAATTAATTAATTATTTTTTCATCACTAGTTGAAAAGAAAACAGTTCAATGACCGTTACATTAAATAAATTGATTTATTTCAATTTATTACAATCTATATTATTGTGTTTAAAAGTCCGAAATATTATTTTAAATTGTTGTTTCCTAGTTTAATTTTCAATGGAAATTTATTCAAGTCTATCGTACGACATGAAATATAACTATTCAGTTTTCGATGCTCTAACAAAATTCCATGTTTAGCTATCGTTAGACGGATCTTGTAAACATAGAAATTAAACGGTTTCGCGTGATCGACGTACATTCATGAAGTTTTGACGGGTTCTATCGTTATCCAGTTGGCATTACGAAAATTGGTAGGGAAAAACTATCAAAATTACATCGTTTTATTCCCCGTATTTCTCTTGAGTTAAATTCTCGTAAAAGTAGGATTCCTTTGCGGGAACGCTTTGACGCCTTCCTTGTAGCCGTTTCATTGACAAGAAAAAAATATGGCGGCCTGCAGCCTCTAGATCGCACGACCACCGAGTACTTCGTACTCGTACTTCCGTAACGTACACCACAAGGTCTCCTGTCGCGGTTCAATAAATTGAGAATCGAAGGGAGCTTCCACGCGAGTATTATACCTGAAATAAAGCCATACACCTTGTTCCACGATGATTTAAATCGTGAAAAGAATCATTTTAAGACCGATACGAGAGTGCAAAACGCGAATATACGACCATGAAATAGTGGCTCGGAGAGTAATGTCATTGGGAAGGAGAAAACGGAGTAGATCGACGGAGAAGTGAATGTCGTTCTCCTTTTTTTTACCCCATTGAAAGATACGCGCGCTTGAGAGGAGATTGAGGGGAAATAAAAGGGTATCTCGATGCGCGACAGGAACGCGAGAGGACGTACGTGGGACAGAACGAGCCTTGTCCAAGATGTCAGGAAGATTGCCTCGTCTGCGTGCACTTCGTCCACGACCTCAACAGCTCAAGACTGAGCTACGTAAGGAAGGTAACCTTAAAGAGGACCGACAAGGAGTTGCGATGAGAGAGCACGAGTCACACAATAATATCGAGAAGACCTCGTACAATGACAAAAATGATGGATCCGCGAAGAACAACTTGAAGGGCGATCACGATGGCCTCCTCGACGGTTCGGGACCTTCTCAAAGTTACGAGTGTAAAACATGCAAACCATCAAAGTCATTATCAAGTCTTAAGGCGTACCTCGATCATCTGAAAAAGGAGCACAAACAAAAGGTACATTGATATTGTAAATGGGCGAAAATCAAATTTCATCAATGACTAAATTGCTGTTCTCTCTTTTTTTTAAAGAAAAGAAACATAGCGGGTGTAAGGTAATTACGATCTTTTACGAATTTTTTTTAAAAATCAGAATTATAAATAATATTGTTTGCTAGAATCTGGGGTGTATTGCAGAAATTGATTTGAGACTGAAAGATATCAAAAGAAGTTTATATACAAATTATTATTATCTTGTTTTCAAATTATAACTCTGTTCTAAGTTACAACAATATCTTCATTTTACTATCCATTCGAAGTATCAACAACAATTTGGTTTTAATCTATGGGCAGAAATTATAGCTAATAATTTAATAGAAATTCTTGTCTTGTCTAATATAGATGGGACAAGAGTAATCTATAGCAATGTTTTAAAAAATCATTTACAAAAGTTATTGAAATAGAGTTAGTATTAACTCTACAATGGGCATATAATGATTTTTAGGGAAAATTTGTACGCGATGCTGGCAATCGATGTTCAATGTGTTCGTATGTTGCACTAAATTCAAGGGACCTTGAAACTCATCAAAGAGTGCATCATTTAAAAAGAAGATTCTTTCGATGTGCTAAATGTTCTTATGTAACACATGTACGTGCTCGTTATACAAAACATGTAAAATATCATTCTATGCCAATGATCAAGTGTGATGCCTGTGATTTTCGTACACCATACAAGGTCAATGAAATTTCTATAGACCGATAAATTTATATGACAAAATAATAATAATAAAAATATACCCTTACAGTGGAATTTGGACAGACATACCCGAAATCATGGAGGAGTTGGTGCTTTTCAGTGTTGTGTTTGCAATTTCACAGCTGATATCAGGCAGAGTTTAACAGTGCACGAGACCAATCATCATGAGCCACCTGTTGGTCAAACAAACCACAAGTCCAATGCACCTTTCGAACGCAAACCAAGAAATAGTCCCAAGCGTTATAATCAGGTAATATAATAATTTCTTTTATAAATATTTTTCTGTATTCTAAGACGTAATCTGTATCTAAATCTGTGATAATTTGTATTTAATATTTCAGGTGGGTGCAAGTGACTTTCGGGAAACATTACATATATCTGGGAGTACAACACTATCTCTCAGTCCTGGAGATTCGTTCATTTCCGATCAGTCAATGAATTCCATAGATGATAAACGAACTGCAATAGCTAATGCAGAGTGCATAGCGCTAAAATGCGAAGAGAAAGGTTGCCAATTTATTACTGCATGGGATTCTGAAATGCAACGACACTTAGCAGAATGTCATGCTCCGCTTACACCTAATAAATCTAGAAAACCACTGCCAATGTTGATACCTCTGAGTCCTAGTAAATGTAGCAGTACTACCAGTGGACCTTCCACTACACTATTAAAAGTTCCACGAGTGAGAGTAAGACCAGAACTCGCACAAATAGCCAGAGATACGGAATTGGCGAAGTTGTATGGGAATAAAGAAGTGAGTTTTTTTTCTATTGATTAGTATATATATATGTATATACATAAAAATTCGTAAATTCGTTGTGTTTATAATTGTTTAACGATAGGAATGAATTGTTTTGCAGGCCAGCAACTTAAAGAAGGATGCAAATAATGCAGCAGATTTGTTTGAAAAAAAAAATGCGTCCTTCTTTGATAAGTTAAAGGAAAAGCTTACAACATCGGCGTCAATTAATAACGGAGTAGCGGAGGTAGCTGTAAGTACTACGAACGATTTGAAATGCTGGTGTACTTTTAAAGCTAGTAGCATGGAGGAGCTGGCTTGTCACAAACAAACACACCACACTGCTCTCAGTGTATCTGTGGGTACAACGCGTTGCCCTAAGTGCAGAAGACGTTGCAAAAGTTCGACTGATCTACAAGCGCATATGCAGTGTTGTCGCTCGACAAGCAACGATACGTCCATAGACAGTAGCTTAGAAAAATTATCGAATTGTTCAGAACTACGTGTGACCTCGTATCGCGGTGAATATGCATTCCCTGCGCAAACGGATTGGGACGTTAATCTCAGTGGACTGAATTCTTCTGGATCATCGGTATGGTGTTTCTACAGAAATAATATACTTTTATATAACGCGTGCACATGAACAATAAACGAACACACGAATGAATATGAGAATTGCAATACGAGAGTCAACAGATCTGACTATTTTCTATTCACGTCGAATTTGACACTAAATGTTTTGATTGCAAGCACCCCATACGGCCATTAGAACAATTATAGTTAAAGTACGTTTCCGTTCAGCTTGAAGCCACAAGTCTTTTATTCAAGTATGCAACGCTATTGTGATAAATATTGTGTACAATTATATTTATATTTTCTTTTCCTCAATTATTTTTTCTTTTTATTATTAAGAATGTGCTTTAAATGTTATTTATGACAGTCGAGACCGTAGTCCGTTGTGTTTCGAGCGTGTTAACAGTTTATTTTGATAAAGGCAGTCAAATCTTTTGTCAGGTTGAAGGCGCCTCGACACATCCAAGCGGCCGACGGGTATTCAAATGCCCGCATTGTCCATTTTGGGCATCCACCGCAAGTCGCTTTCACGTTCATATTGTCGGTCATTTAAATCGGAAGCCATTCGAGTGTTCCCTGTGCGCGTATCGCTCTAACTGGCGGTGGGACATCACAAAACATATTAAACTTAAAGCAGCTAAAGATCCAGTTCATATGACTGCCAGGGTACTTATGACGGATGAAACAGGTCGACGGAATTATTCCAAGTATAACAAGTATCTTGCACAGGTGAAAGCACAAATTTCACTTACATTAAGCAAACCAGTTCACTTTATTAGTGACAGTGCTTGTCGATTTTCATAGGCGCACTGATTTTTCTATAGTTTGTTTCAATACTGCTTTTTTTTTCGTTCATTTTTTCTTTCTGTGACAAGCACGAGTGATGATCCTTAGATAAAGTTAATCGTAGAAGACGGATAATACTTTTAAAAACTGAACAACGGAACAACAATTTTACAAACGCAAAATGTACTTCCTGTATCGAAGCGCTTGGACACTTGATTGGTGTTATGATGTCAAATTTGATTGCAATAACAAGCATATTCTTAGTAAATGGAACCGACATGATAACGTTCAAAATGTTTCCATTGCCTCGAACGTGACTTTAATTTTTTAATATAATTCTCAGTGTGCCGAGCAATTTCGTTTTTATGCTGAGTTACAAGTTTGTTTTCCGCCGTGCAACAAAAATAATACTGCGCGTGTATGTTAATACGATGGATAAAAAAAATTCATTGCAACGTTCTTGTTTCTTTCTTAGGTTGAGCAACAGTCATGGGACGAACAAAACATGGAAGAACGTAGCGTGGAAGAATCTATTTCCGACGAGCCACCGACTAAGCTGTTAATAATGAACAATGATGAGTATTTACAAGCACCAGAGCTTACGTCTACTCCCGTTTCAACTGTGTCCACGAACGAAGAGAGTAATAACGCTAATAGTATTAATATTGGTCTGAGACCACCGCCTCCGCTTAAAGCTGCCGCTAGAAATCGAGGACAATCTGTGCTAAAAAATAATTTGATTTCCACGCCTGGACAATGCGGATCTGCTTCTACTTCGATTACGGAAGAAAGCAAACGCACTATGTGGAAGTGCAAGCGTTGCAACTTTAGACATTCAAATAGGGATACTGTATCGTTGCACGTGAAATCTCACAATGAATCGGAACAACGCCACGGGGAAGAAAAAGTATGCTATTTTTAATACTTATTATATTTTATATTATATACTTAATATATTTTTTACATTAACTCGAATGCTACTTGTTTATAGAATCCGTTTGGCTGTGGCGACTGTCCATTTTCTGCGCCCGATGCTACAACTTTGTCAATGCACAGAGTTCATCATCGTCCGAACTTGGAAGCCATTTTCAAATGCTACCTCTGTCCATACTATGTTAGCACGAAAGTGTATGTATTTCTGTACCATTATAACTGTATTCATAACATTCTTAGAAAATACTTATTTGTCCTGTTATCGCAGAGAGTTATTGGATCACGTTAGACTTCATGGCGAAGAACTTGCTGTTGTTCATCAACAAAATATGGACTATAATTACACATCTGCTAAATATAAACCGCAACACGCTTCGAATATGGATAACAGTAAGTTTAACAAATTCTTTGCAGTGTTTGAAATGGTTCCGAAAATAATTATATTAAACTATTATATAAAATTCTGGTTGTAACTGTTATGAAGGATTTCAAAGTCGAATTATATCGATTTAAGTTCTTCATAACTGTTTTAAGAATTTAAACCTATATTATAACAGTTTTCAAGCCCTGATCCTTCGGCATTTGTTGCTAAATGTTATTTGATTTTTGTTATTTCAGATATTAATCGAATGAAACAAGAGAAGAATGTGGAACAGGTGATTCATATAACTACGCAGAACAATGTGACTTGTATAGCCAATACTTCAAAGAATTCCAATACACCGCCACCGCTGCTTTTAGATACCCGAGCACTGCCAGAGGCCCCATTAGTTTGGGTGACTCGCCCGGACGGTACGCTCGCGAAAATGCTGAAATGTCGTCATTGCCCCTTCGTCTCTTCGCGACGTGCCGAAGTTAGAGATCATGAAAGTATGCATCTCGATTCCCCTAATCATGGACCTGTGATCGCTTGCACCGATTGTAGTTTCACCTGTACGCGAAGAGATGTGATGGTTACTCATACGGACATGCATTCCGGGTCGTTGGGTACTGTTCACTGTCTAGTAGACGATACGAGACCAGATTCGCAACAATTGAGCGATTTAGTTACGCTTCTCGGATTCACGCATCCTCCTGTGTTAGGTTCAGAGCCTGATCTGCGCGATTCGAGACTGGTACACTGCTGTAGTAAATGTCCGGCACGATTTCTATGCGAGAAAGAGTTGAGGATCCATTTACGATACCATTCCACGGAATTAGCTTATTCTTGTCAATGGTGTTCGTATGCTGCCCGCCAACCGGCCCATCTATTAGCCCACCAAAAAGCACACTCTACGGAGTATCAAGAGCGTACCAAGTATTTATTATCTCTGTATGGCCATTCGCAACGATATTCACCTCCAACCACGGCTTGCGTCGAAGCAGGCGGTCAAGATTCGACCAACTCGGCGGCGGCCGCAATTGCGTGGATCGTGGTGGAAGTTTCTGAAAACTCGAGCAACAGCTTCAATAACAATGTGAATCAACGAACCGGTAATCAAGTGTTCACCTGTGCGAAATGCCCGGCTCGTTACTTTAAGCTGGATGCTCTGGAGTACCATATGACATTGCACGGATCGAACAACAGATTCAGATGCACCGAGTGTGATTATTCGTCCAAAACGGCACAGAATCTGGTGAAGCATCAGGTCGTTCATCGACGGCAGAACGAAGCGAGTGAATTGACCTCAAATCTGTCGCCGCCTCCTGATCCACAGTTTGGAATTTTTATGCGTGGAAACCCCAATTTCGTGTATCCTGGTTATTTAAGGAACGGTCGGTTGAAAGAAAAACGGTACAAGTGTCATAAATGTCCCTCTGCATTCGAGAAACGAGAACAGTACAGGGTTCATTTGACATTGCATGGCGCGAAACAGAGATACCGTTGCGACACTTGCGATTATTCCGTTAAGTACTATGCTAATTACATTCAACATTTGAAGAAACATCAGGCGAACGCGGAAGCACAAGCCTCGCGCAGACAATTCGAGGACGATACGATTACTATCGACAGTGACAACTTTTCCGACAATATAGGTTCTGTGTCTCGTTCGGGCAAGACTCTAAAGTCGTCGAATAACGCGGTGACGATATGCGTAAACGGGGCATCGATGTTGAATTATGGCGGGGTTCAAGCCTCGAATCAAGATAAACAATCTTTGTTATTGCTACAGAAAAAGGGAATGCTTCTGTCGCCTAGCGACGAGGTGGAAACTTTACGCTGCCAAAGTTGTCCGTTCTCCACGTGCGACAAAGACGCGTTAGATTCCCATAAACGTCGACACGGCATCGAGAGAATGACACCGTCCTGTCCACACTGCGATTATATACCGCGGAAAGATGAGAATATCGGAGAACATATCAGGCTACATTTCACGAGACTCTATAAACCGGAATCCTATCTCATCATAGAACTTTTGACATTAACAATGAGAAAAATAGCGACGAACGGCAAGGAAGAAAAACAAAAGGCTGCGGAATTACTATTTAAAGAATGCGCGGATGGAAGATTCTTTCCGCTTTCCGATACGAATTCCTTCGGTGGTACGTCTACCGTGAATAATTGCAAGGAAAAAGTTATAGTGGATCCTAACACAGGAGAGACGAAACATTTGGCCGTTTAAAATGATATTAAGGATCATGTAATATGTATATATTTTTGTGTATATAATATTAGTATATCGCATATTTTAGGTGTTTACATGCATTTTCTAGATCTTTGATAATAGAACCATTAAAAAATTGTTACGTTTTCGATTATTAGGCTATACAACAAAGTGTAACATAAGTACCGTAGGATCTTTATCGAACGAGTCTGTATTGAAATTAATATAACTCGGTTTTTATCATTACTATCTGTATGTATGTACAAGGTATCACAAAATTATATATCACGACCACCACGGTGTTATTCTACGCCTCTGGATTGGTGGAGATCTATTAAAAATTCTGTCTGCAGAATTGTCCTCGGCCGTTAGTAGAATATAATGCAATTATACAAAAATTTGACTTTCGAAAAGACGGTCAAGAACAATTTTGCGGGCAGAATTTTTGATAGATCTCCACCGATCTAGAGATGTAGAATCATACTGTGTTTGGTTGTGACATTAGAATTTTGTGGCACTTTGTAGAGAAGAAAAAAATCTTTTATCGGTAATAATATCTATTACAATAATTGTAAGTGATGATTGATCATGGTCGTGGCTTTCGGCTGGATACTTTTGAGATTCGTTGCGTCGTAAATGTGTAAACTTAGACGACATGCCATATTTTGTTGATTTATCAAATATTTTGCCAGGCGTAGTTTAACGTTATTGTATATAATACTTAAAACTATCAATCTTGTACGATACAATAATAAACAAGTACTATTAAAGATTGGTGTTTATATATTCCGTAATGCTTTCCAATTCGAGAAACCGTCATTAAGCTCTTTAATTCAAGTTTAAACTTTTCGTCTCCGAGGATCAATTACAAATTTATAGACTTCATTTTATTACTTTTCTTTCTTGTTAAAATAATAACTAGAAAGCATATGTTCGATAGAAATCTTTCGAGTAGGCAGAGATAGGTGTTAACATATTTACGTTAACATGGGAATCCCAAAGCGAGAGAAAACAAGATCAATACAGTCCTGGTGTACTTTCGCGCATGACAAAATTTATTTTACGAATTTCTTAAGGTTATGAAAGAAACCCGTGCTAGAAAATCGTGTTATACCGAACGCGACAAGTAAACAACGCAGTAGTTCTACGTAAATGCAGAACAATGTTCGAAGGTGCCATAGCGGCGTTCTTGAATAGACTTTTGGGCAAATATGTCGAAGATTTAGACACCGAACAGTTTAACGTTGGTATCTTTTCCGGTGATACCTGTCTCATCGATCTTAAATTAAAACCCGAAGCTTTGGTAAGCGAATTTCTTGTTTGCGCGTAATAATTTCCCCAAATTTAATTAAATAAATAAAAAGACTCGTCCTAATAATTTATGGTTTACAGTATCAGCTTGGTCTACCCATCAGAGTAGAAGTAGGATTAATAGGAAAGATAGTTTTAAAGATACCATGGTCCGGATTATTTTCTCAACCCATTATAGTTTGCATAGAGGTAGGAAATTTATTACTTTTAAAATTACTTACTATCAAGCATTACGATGACTTATTGTTGGTATGTAATATTTCAATTTTTGCTTTTAAGGATGTATATATAGTAGCAGTACCTGCTGCTTATGGCACTTATAATGCAGAAGTACAAAAGAAGTTAATGAGAGCAGAGAAGAAAAAGATATTGGAAGATTTAAAAGAAGATGACACATATAGAACAGGTGGTTTACAGAGTAAAAATTAAAACAGTTATCACATTGGCTTTATTCATAAACCTCTATATTTCATTAACAGGATGTCTCTGTAAATTTTGATAAAAATAGTAGAAAAATTACAGAGATATCCTTTTAGTATGCACTGAATTCAGTGAAGTATGGCACATGCAAGGACAATGTAGAATATAGGTCATATATGTTTCATATTGCAATCATTAATATTTACAATTATTTTCAGAATTATTCGATAATCTATTGGCATCTGTGACAAAGAATTTTCAGATTTCTATAAATAATGTACATATTAGGTACGAAGAGAAGTTAAATGACTCTTTATGTGCTTGTGGCATCTGCATACAAAGTATATCTGTGATGACCACAAACAGGTAGCTACCTCTTTTGTTTATTTGTTTAAATTATATTTTATTCATTGATATTAAACTTAAACAAATTTTAGTAAATGGAAACCTGGTGTCTGTGCAAGTAACACAAACACAATTTACCAATTAGTACGAGCAGAATCTCTGAGTATATATATGGATCATGACACAGAATCTTCTCTTCCATACAATGATTACGAGTGGGACATATCTAGTTTTTTAGAGTGGAAGGATATAATGCATAGATCTCTGCAAACTTTTGGCATGAAAAACAAAGAATTTCAATTTCGTAAGTGTATGAATTTGTGTTTTCCTTTAATTCGAATATAATGTAACTGTAGTATTTGGAAAAATTAACAATACAAACTGTTTTCTAGTTCTAAAGCCTTTCACGGCAAAGATAAAAATAATCATACATAAAGGAAACGAGGCACAGATGTCTCGTATGTTGGTCGACATTGTCCTTCACGATGTAGCGATGCAAGTTTCCGAAACACAATACATTACGTTTTGTCGCCTCTATGATTCATTATTACGTGCAATTATTAATAGGTCCGTAAATTATTTATAATTTTTTTTTTTTTAAATAAAATACAATTTTGTTTACTGTAATATTATTTTAGACCCTATGTTAAATATCGCCCAAATGAAACTGTGAAAAAATGTCCATCAGCTTGGTGGAAGTATGTCTATAATGCAGTTTTAGAGTATAACATAAAACCCTATACTTGGGCAAGAGTGATTGAACATAGAAAGAATTATAGGAAGTACAAGGAGACATGTCTACAGAGTTTACTTCGGCCGAATGACACGGAATTAAAGCTAGATTTACAAAAATACGAAGATTGTTTAACAATATTGAATATAGTAATTGCCCGAGAACATGCTAGACAGGAATTGAAAAATAAAACCATTGAAGAAGAATGTCAAAATGTGAATGCTGGTATTTCTGTGCAAAAGATCGCGGAAAGCACATCTTTAATTGGAGAAGAACAACAACATACAAATATTGAGAATAACAAGACACAAAAAGTTAGAAAGTTGTCTCATCAAAGCATTAATAGCGCATCAGGAAGAAAGATAAAATTAGAAAAATTACCGCAACCGATCGGTACAATCTTGAAAGCTTAGATAATAATACAAACCAAATGGATATATTAAAAATAATAAATGTAATTTTTTATACTTTGTTTCAGATTATAAATTCAATTTCACCCTAGCCAATTCTTGTTTAAGTCTGCTAAATAATGACAAAGAAATTCTCGTTATAACTATAACTCAATTTTTGACAAGCATTGAAATACAGTCTGTATTGTCTGCTTTTAAAGTATCTGCTCGAGCTGAGAGTTTCGTAGTTGAAGGTGTTTCCTTGGAAGGTGATCTAGTACCTTTAATCACAGTGGATAATGTTTTAACAGGTATAAAGATAATAATTTTCAGAAATTTTCTGTACTATGTATCTTATTATGATTTGTTTACTTAGGAAATGTATCAACCAATTTCTTGGCAGTAGACTTTGAGAGAAATGGAGAAAATGTGGATCCAACTTTTGATATATCCGTAACACTGGAATCGATTGAAGTGACTTATTATCATGTAATAACAATATAATGTACAAATATATGTGTATATATACATATATATAGGTGCATTGTATTGTAATTATCTGTTATTATATTTCAGCATGCCACAATGGAGATAATTCAGTTTTTTAAATTGAATGATGCGAATATTCAAACCACAGTTCTGTGGGCTTACAAATTGTACGAATACATAAAAGAAAACTTCTTGGTTCTGGTTGATAATATCGTTTCTCAGACGCTTCGGATTAGTTTCAAGATAGATATAAAAGGACCATACATTATATTTCCTGAACATGGATCGATACAGAAGTGCGTTTGATACGTGACATTTATAAATGCATAATTGTGATTGGTCTTTATCATAACACAAAGGGATTTTAGAGGCGGACATATACTTGTTATGGATTTTGGTGATGTGAGTGTGTCTAACGAACTTCAAGCAACGAACTTACAACTTGAAGATGCGACACTCATGGAATTAGAAGAATTACTGTATGATAGAATACACCTTGAATTTTCTGGAGCACAAGTTTTATTTTGTCATTCGGGTACGCATTATTATCTCTATGTACTCTTTGTACAAGCGCTGATACTTCTGTGTTTAATGTCCTTTATTATATCACAGGAGATGATTGGAGATCTGCTAGGAAAAGAAAAGATTCCGAATTTCATTTTATACCAAAGATACAGGCAAACACAACTATATCATACAACATAAGACCGGAATACCATCAGTTACCAAGGTATTTTTTAATTTTCGGCCAACATTAAATCAGATTTAATCCAATTTGTCTTCTAATATTTTAGGACCAAAGTGAACGTTTCAATTTCGAGTATAAAGTTTAATTTATCAGAAAATAAGATACAGATGATTGTCCATTTCCTGAATGTATTATTGTTGACGTATCAAAAAAATGTTGAAAAATATGACAATGATTTAAAACTACATGAATCTAAGAAAAGTTGGAACAAGACCATCGTATCGATGAAAGAATTGAAAACTGTGCAACGCAGTGTATGTTTGTTATCGGTTATAACGTTGCAGAATAAATTTACACACGTTACGAAGGAACTTTTGACGAATAATGTGCAGAAACAAAAACTCGATAGGTAACGAAGTAAGACTAAATATTAACGCATAAGATATATTTTTTAATACTTTGCTGAGTCACAAAATATTTAGTTAGTTGCATACAAATAGTTGACAATTATTTTACGCAATAGGAGCGTTGTGTCTTCCGAGGTCAGTGAAGAAGATTTGGAATTACTCTCAAAGACTATCAATTTGTCTGGATTCGACGATAACATTTCCCCATGTAACCATATCAATCTGTTATTAAGATTTGCTATTGGAGAGGTGCTACATACATATACTTTGTTATAAAGTACGTTCACAATATTCTAATAATATTTTCAAATTTCTAGTTATCAGTTCACTTGATAACGATAAATCACGGAAGAGAAGAGCCTTATTTAAACTTACGATTACATGCATTGTATCTTGAAACTGCGATAATGCAGTATGGGCCTGCTATACAATTTGGCGTGGGGTCTGTTCTTTTGGTAGACAAAACAAACGCCGGTGTAACGGGATCATATTTGGAATTAATATCTACCGAGGAACCCCATGAAGTTTTTGTTGTGTCATACCGTAAGGTACTTTACAGAATACTTAGAATTATTGTCCATGCGTCAAATATTTCTAAGCGTACAATTTCTTAGGTGAAATCAACTTGTCCCGATTTTAAATCCCATTTTAAAAGCATCGAGCGATCCCTCATCATGAACATACTGAATGTCAATGTAAATCTTCACAGACCCGCTCTATTGAAAATAAAAGAATATTGGTACAATTTGGCTAAGTAAGTATTCTTATCCTTAATAGTTGACGAAAATGAATTGTTTTACTCATAAGTACTATTTTTTCCAGCACTCTCGAAGACAATAATATTGTTGGTTTCGCAGCGAAGTTATTCCATAGCATCGTGCAGTGGAAAACAAAAGAGGATGACCCACCCATTCCCCCTGGTACGATACGATGGAATTATTGTAAATTTCGTTTATTTTTAAATGTTTCTACTCTATCCCCTCTCAGGTGCAATTAAACTGAATTATTCTGCAAGGCTTAGCGCGCTCGTTCTAAAATTTTGCGATAAAGACCTGGATTTGTTAGAAATTCAAATTTTGGGACTAGAGAACGATTGCATTTACAATGCTAACGAAAGAATGGTTTTGCGTGCACATCTTAGACATTTGTCCGTGGAAGATTTGAACGAGGAGACTCTTTATTCGAAAGTAAGTTTTTTAACTTTTTGTATTGTATTTTGAATGTAATATGTGTACTTAACTTGCTACGTTCTGTTACAAGCTGTTGACTACAGACGAAGATAAAGTTCTTGATCTAAAATACGTAAGGCATATGCCAAGACTGTATACGTGTTCTGATATTGACACGAGTCAGGACGATGTAATGTCGGATGGAACATTTAAGCTTTCTATTGGGAGAATCAATTGTGTACTTATTTCTAAAATACTGCACGATTTAAAGGTACGAATATATTAATAAAGGTAACATATATTCTACTAATATTTTAAGAGTATCATTATCATGAATTCTATGTATTTGTGCAGCATTTTTTAACACCATTCACTTCAACGTATTGTTTGTGGTTAAAAAATTATGTAATCAACAAGTTGATAAGTGGTATCAAGCAATTTAAAAGAAGCGCGACAAAGCTACATATTTTCATTGATATTCAAGGCCCAATACTTCTTCTGCCTCAGTGGAAGGATGTTTCAAGTAGTCTCCTAGTATTAAACACAGGTCCTGATTATTGAAAACTATGTATGATCGATAATTATCTGTAAAAAGCATAAACATTGACGCTTGCGTTGTGACTTTCAGGTGTTCTGTCAGTTGAAAATTTTTTCAAAAAGATCGATCAATCCGTTCAAAGTATCAAAACACCTAGTAACGACACGTATCAATTGATAATTGATAATATCTTGGTGAAATTGAAGAACATGACTATATCTAGAGCGATTATGACATTGAGCCGCGACCTGATAATTCAAGTAAAATTTAATACTTTTCAAATTTGCAAGCGTATTAAATCAATAAATTAAATCATGGTAATTTAATCAATAAACGTTTAAATACAGGAACCCATGGTTGAACCCGTGCATATTCACTTTGATATTAAGAGAAAAACCGAGTATCGTCGCGCAATGGAATTTCAAATATATGGTTTATTTAATATACAAGGCTCCATAGATACAATATACATTAATTTAAGCCAGAGAGATTTGAAATCTATTATATTAGTGTGGAAAGATAATATTTCAAAAATTATACCGTTTGAAGATGCATATGAAAATGAGCCACATTCTATCATGGCTAGTCAACCCAAGAAATCTGATCACGAAGATGCGATGGTGAAAAAATTGGAAGATTTTCTCACTCATAATGAGAATTCTGTTTGCGAAATTAATTCAAAGCTAACTATGGATGGATTTCAACTGAACTTGTTTTTAGATCCAGAAGAGGTATATGCGGAACTTAATTTCGGCTTAGTAGTTTGTTCAGTTTTTATTAACCATTTAAATCATTTATTTCAATTTTAGGTACTAAGTTCTCCGGTTCGTGACTTGAATCGTGGTTTATGTAGACTAATATTTGGAGAGATGATCGTTACGTACGCATTCTACAGTGATAAGAGTTTGAAGATGAAACTGTCTCTTCAAAGCTGTATGTTGCAAGACACCCGGAAAGGTTCTCATGTCATAAGAACGTCAGTATTTATAAACGTATTTTGTTCTTTGTACTTTTAAAGTAACTGTTAATAGTAATATACTAATTCGAATTGAAGGATAATTCAGTCGCCTGCGAAACTAATAGGGGTGCAGCCCGAATCCTGTATATCCGTTTCCATGTCACCTATCGTTGACATCGCGTACACTTGTGCCCCGGCTGGAGAAAAATGTTTAGATGCATTGATTCAAGAATTTAGAATAAATTTGTCCGTACCATTTGTAATGCATTTAATACGATATATTACGGACTGTTTTCCAAGCGAACAGGTCGATGAAGGAATTATCAATCATGGTTATGAAAGCAACAATCAAACAGTAGTAAGTGATTGCTCTTGCATCGACTCAAATTCATTTTACTTTCTTATTTAAGTATATTGCGAGTACTTTGAGTGTTCCGAGTATCCATTTGGTAACGTTGAATATGTTTTTCAAAATATATTTATTTTAAATCAAGAGCAGGGATATTACCAGTGCAGAAAAAGATAAATTAAAATACGCACAATATTTTAAGGAAGAACCAGGTATTTACGCACATTTAAATGCCGTTGCTTTCGTTGTTCTTTTCCAAGTATACACGGTGTAACTGTTAAACAATTAGAAGGCCATGGAATTGACATTTGTAATGCATTAATATAATTATGCATGTATACTGTGGTTTATCTTTGCAATTGTTGAGAGATTATATTTCCATAGAATTAAACAGAGTTATTTCGTATGATTATCTAGATGCCTCTGTATCTGTGAGGATACATAAACCAGAGATTTTATTCTTCGGAGATCTGAAAGCAAGCAACGCACATGTAATTTTATTGCAAGCGGAGGTGACGATCGAAAGCAGCAGACACAGCTGTTCGTCGTCGATTATCTGCACTTTTACTGACGTCCGTGCTAAATCAAGAAGACAGGGAAATTATTCGAAACATACTTCGTATTGGTTACTAAGTCCTTGCGACATAGAAATTTGCAGAAAAGAAGAAGCGCCTGAATGTAACGTCCATTACATCGTCGCTGTGAACACTATTAATGTTCACCTCACTGCAGACATTGTACGCACATTTATTGATGTAAGTGCCAATAATATTTAAATACTTTTTAAATTTATGGTAAGAGATGTTACGTCTACTGGAGAATAATACTTATATTGTTTTCAGATACTGAACGAAATTACGAGTTTTGGTAGTAACTTAAAAATAGAAGAAAGATTTCAAAGTCAAGACACGAACATTCACACTAACTTGTGGACGCCAAAGAAAATATCAAATGTGCCATATAAGAAGCTTGCCGACGGTAAGTGTTTCAATAAAAGTCCACTTCGTTTAATTTAAATATTCACTTTAAATCATATTTTACAGATGATTCGAATCTAGTATGCGAATACAGTGAACAAGTGGTGACTTTTACTTTAAAACCGCTAGTAGTTCGCTTGTTACTAGAGATTGAATATTCGACAGAAAGGCTCCCTATTATAAAAATAGAGAGTATAGTCACAGCTTCGGTAAACGATTGGTTTAATGATTTCAATTTTGAATCCAGTATAAAATTAAATGCATTCTGTTATAATGCAGATTACAAAAGCTGGGAACCTTTAATCGATTTGTGTTCAGAAGATGATAGTAACTACAGATCATGGGAATTAATGTTAAAAGTAAATATTCTCTCGCGTGAAGTTAATATTATCCTATCTATATATTTGTCTTTAACCAACTATTATTTTGATTATACATTCAGATGCGTCACGGTGAAGCTTTTATGATAAATTCTAGTTGGACCGATCCATATCAGCATATAAAACAGGATGCATCGAAAACCAAAAAAAGAAGTCTTAGAAGTACCGATCAAGACATTACAGACATGGTTTTTATAACTCCGGATCATGCAACTATACCAAAACCAAACGGTACCTCAAATTACGATTGTTTGATTAACTATAATTCATAAATATATAAGTAAAATAAGCACAAGTGTTTCAGAGACAGAATTATATTCAACATACGAAGAAGATTCTGACACAGATGATGATGAAAGACAGAGAAAATTAACGAGAACGTCTAACTATTTATTTAACAATAATAGTAGCGGAGAAGAAGATACCGAAAGCGATGATTCTAGCACGAATGAAGACGAAGAACTTGAATTAACACCGGAATGCAACGCAGATTCTTGTAAGGACATTATAAATTTCCTTAAAAATCTCACGTATTTCGTATTTCATTAATGCAACAAATGTTCATTTACAGTTGGTCCCCTTGGCCGGGAATCGATTAAATCAAACGATTTAGCAGTTTACATTACCGTATCCGCGGAAGACAAACTCAACGTTATCATTACTCCGAATTTAATTGCTGTAACGGATATTATTTTGAACGCATTTCAGCAAGCTACAAGCGGAATACCAATTATACTTACTAGTATTCAAAAATTGAATCTACAAAATTATATTGGCCACGAAAGTCGCATAGAGCTTCTCGCTGCGGAAGACGTTAGTATATACACTTCAAGTAACATATTATTAAATATTAAAAACATTGACGATACCAGGTTAAAGAATTTGAAAAATATCAATTGGTTAGAAAGTTACACAAATTTTTTTAAACGTAAGACTACTCGAAACGCTTGACGCCAATGTGTTAAGAATGTATTTCCAGAAATGATTTTACTTTTATTCCGTTATAGGAAGATAGCAAAAATGCTACTCGCGTTATAGCGAGTCAAGACTTTCATGATACCGATTCACCGCCGAGTATTCCGAGTAGTCCAGAACCAGAGGCTCAATCGGTTCCCGGTAGCCCTCAGTGGAGTGAAAATGAAATGGATTTTATAGATCCAGACATAAATTTACAGAATTGTTCAATGCCAATCGGGGAAATATTTCAAGATGATTCATCGATTAGAATATATAAGACAATCACCGGAGAAGTATTACGTATTGTTTTTCAAGGTATTGTTTTTTTTTTTACATACAGGGTGGTCGGCCACCCCTGAGAAAAATTTTTTCTTGCTTCCTTGAAATTTCATGCGAATCTTTAAAATGTCATAACTCCTGAATGGATTGGAGGATTTTAATTTTTCAAAATGCAAACAACGCGTATTTTAGTGAAAAATATGTAGAAATTCTAACAATATTGGAAAAGTTGTTCCTTGACACCGTAAAGTGAGAAAAACTCCCTAAAACTGGTCCAATTTTCAAACGGCCATAACTCCTACAATAGTAAAGGTATCTCATTAAAATTTTTCGCCGAACACCCTGTATCCAAATTTATTGAAAAGAAAGTTTTTTTTTTTAAATTACTCATGCTATCCATAGGGTTTGACGATGTATTAGTATACTGTCCTAAAAGAAAAGGTTGCAATCTAATTCCACTTCGACCTATCAGGCACGAGGTTCGCTATCACTTAGTTATAGAAGCTACGATTGATAATTATTTGCATCGTACGATTACTGTGCGATCTCCTTTACAGGTAAAATATTTAATATTTGTTCGTTTATTTTGTTATATTTTACAATGTACTTTCATTTCAGTTTCGAAATGAAACTTCTTATGCACTGGGTCTTTATTATAAAAAATCATTGTTGGATAAGTTAGGACTCACGTGTATCGGAAAATTTACAAATCCCTTTGACGACAACATTAGAATGACAATCATTGAACCTGATTCTACTTACAGTATTCCTTTATATATAGCTTATCACTTCCCTATACATATACTGCCTGCTTATTTAGAGTAAGTGGAAGCCCAGAAACTATGTAACTTGATTGAATCCTATGTTTAAAAAAAACCATTTGTCATAGAAAGTACCAAGTCAGCGAAGAAGGGATTTTTTGGAAAGAATTAAGCACTACGATGAATTTAGCTAAGGATATCTGTTGCAAAATGAAAGAAGATGAAAGTAATTCGGTGTTTTGTGTAAAAGTCTCTTGCAACGAAGTTCCATTAACTATAAGACCAAGTTGTCAAGTACCGAACTACTTGATAAGCATTTATTCACCTCTTATTTTCAACAATCAGCTACCATTCGTTATTGATGTTAATATACCTATTATTAACTACGAATTGAAAATTGAGCCAGGAGAGAAGATTAATATGCATTCTTTGAATTGTAATAACGATATTCAATTTGTCTTTAAGGTATGTACGTTAATGTAACAAATTATCGACTTGAATTAAGTTTTGATAATTATTCATAGATTCCAAATTATTTGGGTGCGTACTGGACTGGTACATCAAAACTGAACACGAACTTAGAAAGAAAATTCATTTTAATGACTGCAGACAGTGAATCAGATTTAACAAAGCCATTCCTATTATGTATAGAACTGTGTAAAATTACAAGTTGGCACATCGTTATTCAGTCTCAGTATTGGATGATAAATAAATCTGGATTACCTTTGTTCATTCAGGTAAGTTACTCAATTTCAATGTAGATATTAATACGCTTAACAATTTACTATTCTTAGGAGTGTCATTCTCATGCAATCAATGAATTACCGGAAGAAGAACTAATAGTATTCTCTCAGAAAAATAACAAAAAGAGTACAGTTAGATTAAGAGCTCATCAATCGGAATGGTCGTTGCCATTTGGGCTAGAAGGGATCACTTCGATGTCTTTGATCGTATGCAAAGACACAGAACGTGGACGAAAATACCAAATTTTAACAGAAATTGAAAGTTCCCGTCTTTCGCCCAATTTTACCAAGATCATAACGTTTCTACCTTATTTCTATATTAGTAATAAACTGAAAAGAACTTTGAGGTTTATGGAAGAAAACGATCAAGCAGACTTGTGGAACGATCTTCTATCTGGACAAAGCATGCCATTTTGGCCAGTCACGGAATCAATGAGAATGCGAATAAAATGGAGGAATAGTCAACTGGTATCTCAACACTTCAATATTACTCATTTGGGGAAAACAATATTGAGAATGGATAACGGCGTAAGTATAATCGAAACGTTTTTAGTTAAAATAAAAATTAGAAATTATGGTAAGAGTATGTATCATAAAGAGAATTTGTTAATTTATAGTCGGCAGTCAGGGTAGAAATCGAAGGTGGCATCAATTCCCCATTTTATGTTACGTTCCAAAAGTGTATGCCAGGCGATATACCCGTAAGAATAGATAATTTTTGTGATGATCTATTTTTAAAGATCAGTCAACACAATTTAGGACAAGTAGCCCTTATAAATCCCTTTCAAAGTCTGTTGTACACTTGGGATGATCCTACGAAGCCCAGGGAGCTTATTTGGAATGTATATAACAATAAAAAAACTGGATACAGTGCAAAATTCGAAAAGGTACAGACGTATATCATCGTCCTTATATAATTTATCGCGCAACATTTCGTTTGAAATGCACACATTATTGTGTACTATTTTACTTTCAGGACGGATACGGACAAGAGGTTGTACCCCTTGTGATTGTCGATAAATGTAATGGCGTACAATCTTCCACATCCTCCGTTAAACAGCTAAACAATAAATCAGCATGGCTAGAAACCAAATCTGGAAGTTTTAGTAGTAGTGAAAGCAATACGTGCGATGACGATATAAAATCGTCCAAACAGAAACAATCAGACGTAACGATAATTTATTGGGTAAGCTACATGGAAAGTAACCAGCGAGTTTTACTGTTCACACAGCACGAGACGGTATTTCTAAAAGCAAAAAATATCATTGATCCTGAATCCAGTAAAAAAGAGATATTCCTTTCTTTTGCTGGAATTGGCATTAGCATCGTAAGTACATACTGATCACTAAAGTGGGAGCAAGGATGATGCTGTTTTAACATATTAATGGCAATGCAGGTGACAAAATCGAATGAAATTCTAAAGGAATTAGTGTACGCGAATATAACGAACTCTGCAGCTCACTGGGAACTTTACTTTGGTAGAAAATGGAAAAGTTTATCCTTAGAACTGAGTGCTTGGATTGAAAGCAAATATGTAAATTTTTGTAAAAAGGCGCAGTTAGATAATTTAATTGATGTACGTATATTCATAAATTTTGAGCATAGAGCAAGATAAATATACACATAAATTTTCAGATCGACCTTGTAAAAATGCACATGACCAAACCATTCTTTGGAAAGCTAAGAAGAACCTATTCCCCAGGAATTTGGTTACACTGCAGAAAATCTCTATCACTGACCTATTTGCAAGGCTACGTGCATAGAATACAGGTATAAATACATCGTTCTTTTTACAGTATTTTCTGAGAAGTTATCACTGGCTTGGATCGTTCTGTTCCAGGCTCAATGTGAACACATTGTATCGAGTCTATAGGTAGAAATTGTGACAACTTTTCAGAAAATATTATATTTGTTATTGCTCGGATACATAACAAAATACTTGTTTTGAATTGTAGGTGGACAGTCAAATTCGCAACACTATGTTTCCAGTTGTCTTGTATTCAAATTTGCAGAAAAGTGTTATTAATTACGCGGGGAGTCATAAATTGAAGCATTGTATAGAATTTGCATGCTTGAAACAGAAGAAGTGGAATTATAATGTTTATAAGTGCGTGATCATTATCAATATATCTATTTATATTAATGTTCACTATATTATTTATTATAATCGTCGAACATATTTTTGCAGAGGCATTTGTGTTATAATCAGAGAATTTGACTTGAATCTACAGGAAGGTTTCCTTCTGTCTTTGATCAACTTGATTCCAAGGAAACCAGAAACTAAATATTCTATTGCTGCAAAATTGAGAAAGGACGTTTCGAGCGTTCATATTTTGCCTTCCAACAAAAGTAATTATGTATGTTCAATTATAATTATTCTATTACTTGTACTAACAAATTCTTCATACATTGATAGCAACATACTGATTGCAGAATTCAACTGTTAAGAGAAAGAATGTGATAGAACATATGTATATTTCTCCAATCTTAATACGCTTAATATTGTTGGCTGATACAGAGAGACCTAATATTTATAATATTAGTGATATTACAGATTACAAGAATATTGTCAAATTTATTTTTGAGTACTCTGAGAAGGGAGGATCTGAGAAGCATGCTGAATTCAGGTTCTTGAAGTATATGATAATATATTTAGAGTTAATGTGTTTGTCATATACGAACTTCGTTTTTCGTATTTTAGACTCCCTTGTTATCAAAGAAGTTTTATCACAGTTGACAATACGGAACTTCTGTTGGATCTTTCGCGATCTTACGAGGCTCAAATTATTCAGCAATTTCAGGTTTTAATTCGTTCGACCACCGTCTTGGGAAACCAATACGGTTATAATTTTAAATCACCCGGAGACAACTTTTACGAGTCTAACACTGTAGGTGAAAATTGAATCGAATAATCTTCACTAATATTTAAAAATCTTATTTTCTACGAATAACCAACACCTTTGCAGTTGATCTTGTGTGGAGATGAAATAGCAGAAAAACTAAGCCACGAAGTGGCATGTCAATTGGGGTACGCTACCGCAGATACTATACAAAATTCGATTTTTAATTTTGATTTCGAACTTCGTACAATTTCATCTAAGGTATATTGAAAATCCGAAAAATACAATATTTCCATTTTCCCGATGATCTTAAATGACAATAAAAAATTCGATTCCAGGTAAAAGAGCCATGCTTTCAAAATAAGGATGTACCTCCTTCGAATCCTTTGATTCGTACTTCGTTTTCTACAGAAATCGAACTAGAAACATGCAGCTTGGTAACTGCATTTATAAATAGTAAGTACAGAATGTTTACTATCGAAAACAATGATGTTTCAATTTAAATACAGAGATTCTTACTCGATGTTATAATTTGTAGGTATCCATCAAGAAGAGTTGAAGTATTTCTTCAAAACATTGGGAAAGAAAACATCAATATTTTTTAATAATGAAAGTTCGTTACTCAAAGATTCGAAAATGATACCAGATATCATAAAAAGGTACCGATCGAAATAACGTTGCGTGTAATTTAACATATTTGTACTGAATCGTATGTTTCAGGGCACAAGAAATAGGTTATAAGTTTATATCTCGGATACGCTTACCACGCTATATCAATCCATACAAGGTAAAACACATTAAAATTTTTAATAAGTAACCAATATTAAAGTAAGATATGTTCTTTTGTTAGGGAATTGAGATATTCTCAGCGCATAAAGCAAAAGGAATGCACTTTCTGAGTATAATAAACAAGAATCCCTGTGTCGAAATGGATACATATTGGGCGCATGCTGCTCTTTCTAATGATGGAAAACATATAGTTCTTGTGTCCTTGGAGTAAGTACATACGAATATAATAAAATGTTTGATTCGTCTATGATAATACGCTTTTATTAATTCGACTTCTTGTCTAGACGATTGTATTTCATTGAAAAAGGATGTACATGGGGATCTTTAAATGTAAAGTGGACTTTAGAAACTCATCAGTTGCTGTCACCTTCGACCGTAGTTAACAATAAACTTATTCTACATGTAAACAAGGTATTTACTTTTAGATATCTACTATAAAATATAACATGCATGTATGTATGTAAAGCATAATGAATTAATCTTACCCACAGAATGGAGGAGACACTTTATCACCCGTTGCGGACTGGTATTTGGAAAGCGAAGCAACAGATATTCTGGAGTGGCTATGCCAGAAAATAAATATAGCCATGATCCTGAATATGGAGAACAGTATATGTTCAAAGCAAGTTGTATAATTGGAATCCAAACTATAAAAGAAAAAAAGATCATTGTATATTTAATCAGGCACAATAAATTCTCTGACGAACGCAGTACTTTTTCATTTATATTGAAAATCAATACCTAAAAAGCAACATCGTTTCCTACAAATACAATTGTTTCATTTTCAACTTTCGTATAGTTCAGAAATCTTCTACGCCATCACAAATTTAAGATACTCAAGTATTTCATACTCTCACAATAGTTGTTTCTTCCCTTAAATCGCTATTATCAAGATTTGTTTTCAGAGAGTTAGACATATATCTGCATATTATATAGTCATTTGGATAAAGTACGTCTAGTTTATTTCATAATTTATTTACAAAAAGTCTTAGTAAATTACACTTACAGGCATCTCCACTCGAACTAAAGTAAATAATTTAAGAACTACACGTATTTAGATATCTATAGAGTAGGATACTTTGGGGTCAGGGAGAAGCTGGGATCAGGGAAAGTGTTCTGTTTAACTTATTTACCTCATCCTTTGTTTTTTTTTTTTTTCATTTTCCTTCATCCTCTTCACCAAATTATCCTCGAACAAAGTCGAATCTGATCGTTTTTTTTTCTTTTTTCTTTTTATACATACGCTACCCTCGTGGGAACTGAAACACCGTTCATTTGTTTTATTTTGTTTCTATGAAATGAAAAAGGAAGTACCGACATGGAAGGTGTGTGAATGCAAATGTCGTCGATTCAACTGACGTTAAAAATGAGGGTGGTTTTCTGTTTTTCTTTCCTTTTCGTTACATTAGGTAAATGTATATGTAAGAAACGTCGAAATATGTGCAAAAGCTGACAATGGGGGCGGGGGGATAGTACTTGTTAGTTTCTTTTTACGATACATATGCGCTTTAAAAAGCATAAAGTCTTGAGATTATAAATACATCCCATTAGAATCGTTTAATGGCACGATCGAGAGCTTAAGATTTAAAAATTCCATGTTTTTTTACCCGTCGCTTATATTTCATTTCTTACATCACCGAAAAACATTCTCTATTTTGTTTACTTTCTTTCATTCCGTTCTTCTGAACCGTTATTATCGCTAACGTTACTACTCGTCGACCCCCCTCTTATTACGTACTTTTATGCTACGTGTTCAAATTTGATCGCAACGGCATTCGGTTACGTTTATTCCGAAAAAACAAAGTCTGCAATTAAACATTTTTCTATTTTAGAAATCTCCTGTACTCGGAGAATAGCAAAAAACGAAATCAGAAATAAAAAATAAAAACAAATATCTACCAAACAAAATACGTGAAATATTTTAGATAAACTTTTTACCTTAAGCGTGACCACACTCGCTGTTCAAACTTTCCTCCTTCTTTTACTGTCGCTTACGTTTTTCGTCTCTCAATCACTCTTTCTCGTAAGCTCGTATAATGTGTATATTAGCGGTTTGTTTATTTCACAGACACTATTCCCCACCCCTTTTTCTACCAGACCCCCATCCTTCGTGCACGCAACCGAGGCATTCGTTCCTTCATTTACCTCTGTTTAATACACACGCAAAATTTTTACGCACGCGGACAGGTCGCCACACGCGCATAAAACTGCATGTGTTCCTTTCTGTTTTGTCCTCGTATTCGCTTCCCTTTTTCCTTCCTCTCTTTCTCACTCTCTCACCCACTCCCTCTCTCTCGTTCTGCATTCATACTTGACGAGGCGAATCTGTAAGTTTGTCCTTTGCCTGTATCTTTTTTAACACGGTGAACGCCATGCCGGTCCCTGGGGATCGGCACTAAACTTTCCGTTTAGGCGGCGTCGGTACCTGGGGACCAACAGTGTCAAATTTTTAAAATAATACCTTATAGCAATTTATATAAATTCCAAAACAATGTGTTTAGACTTTTTTTCAATGGACTTTATTGAAACATTTTAAACAAAAATGTAATTTTCTGCTCGTTAATTTTTGTTCGAAAACAGACGCATTTTTCTATATTTACACGCCGCCTAAATGGAAAGCGAAACAAAACTGGCTCGGCGTTTAACGCGTTCACAACGGGGCCGTAATTCTTATGCCTTACCGTGGCGCAGCTCTATTTTATTTGTACTTTCTTCCATCGGGCGTCGCTGATTTGAATTCGATCGCATGATGTCGTTTATCCGACCAGTGTATTTATTTTGTTAATATAAAAAAACAAACAAAAAAAAAACAATCATTTTATAGAAACATATTAGGCTCGGCGAGAAACGTACGCAAACGATGTAGAGAATGTTATCAAAAATTATCTCAACAAATGGGTGCTGACTGTAGCCGCAAAAGAAAAAGTCAAACAACGCTACGACGTTTTGCGTTTTCTTTTCTTTTTCTTTTTTTTTTTTTTTTATAAAAATTAACCGCCTTTTCTTATAAAATAAATAATTTTCTTTAATGCAATGAATTAAATAAATCTGTCGATTACAGTAATAAATTTTTTAATTGGTACGAATAGTATTAATATATATGAATATATATTTAGATGGTAACTATTCAAAATCGAGCAATTGCCTAGATTCGGTCCATTTACAAACTTTTTCCTAATTTTATTAACAAAAAGACAGATAAATTTAGATCAGATCCGTTTGTATCACCAGTGGTACAAACCGCCCGATAGAACGATCGTGTATGTACCACCAGTGGCGCATGAGACCCGTTGGGACGGTCGTTCATGTGTACCACCAGCGATACATTCCCGGCGTGAACGCGTTAACGTGTGAACTTTCTATATTCGTCTTTGCCTTTTTCTTCTCTCATTTTCTTACTCGCCCTTGAAATAATCATTCGCGTATATACATACCCTTTCTCCATTCACACGCCATTCGGAACATACACATTCTCTCCGGCAGAAGGATCACGCTATTTTTCAATTGTTCTCTTCTCAACTTCGGTTTTGTTTTCTTCCACCGTTCTTTATGCTTTCGTTCGTTCTTTCATGCTTCGACTCTCTTTCATCTCTCGTTCGCTCGTGATCATCGATCTCTCCTTCTTTTCTAATAATGTCTTTCTTCAGTTCTAGTTTCTGCCTGTGCTTCTAAAGTCGAGACTTTCGGTGGCCTGCTGCTTTTCTATTACAAGAGCGTAGTCAGGTTGGGACAAACGGGGCACATACCCCCTTCCTAATTACATACGAATAAATAACTTTTACATTCAATTGTCTTTGAAAACAAACAACCGAAAGGTGCAATGCGATTGTAGCATCGAAAAATAATGAGAATCACAAGCGTTTAATACAATGTCGATTATTGTATAAATATTGTATATTATATTAAAAAATAAGTAATTAGTAATCAAGTTTTAGTCTAGCACATTTGCCCCTTCCTAGACAAAATTCTGACTACGCCTTTGTTCTCTTATATTTTGTTTTTTTATCGCAAGGTAAACCACCGTGGGGCGTTCGCGCCGCATTATGAATTTTTTATTCCTTTCGTATCTTTTTTTTTCCCCCTCGTTTTGTTACTTCTCACGCGCGGCGCGGCGCAGTTCGAATAAGATTCAATGGAAGTGTGTGTATGTGTGTGCGTGTGTGTGTGTGTGTACCGTGTATGTGTGTTATCTACAAAATATCTTAATTACTCGCTAATTACAGCACAAAACATGCAAATATAAAAATTTGCATTATATTATATCGTTAATATTTATATACATACAGTATTCCCACTATAAATGTGCGAAAGCACATCACGTTAAATGTGAAAATTTTATCCCCGCTACAGTATTCCCACTATAAATGTGCGAAAGCACATTATGTTAAATGTGAAAATTATATCCCCGCTACTAGGGAAATCAACTATGGAATCAGTGAAGCGATTAATGTGACATTATGATGTCGGACGCCGAATAGTCTGATACGATCCGGTATTGAATATTCATGCGAAACAATACTAAGAAAAAAAAAACAAAACTATTCTATTTTTCGCTTTTGTTTGAATAAAAATTTTATAATGTATTCGTGACAATTTCCATGATTAAAATGAGACCGTACACGGCAGAATTTAGATAATATTTAAATGTATATATTCTGACAGCGTAACTGTTAATGATAAAGCCAAAAGTGTTCTTGTTTTTATTTATATCTATCGTAAATTAGAAACGAGGTTCATGGTACGAAACAACTTTAGTAAGTCGTTTTTTAACTCATTTTAATCAGGAAAATGTCTCGAATATGTTAAAAAAAAACTGGAAAGTAAAGCTTTGCTTTTTCCTCGCTATTGCCTCACACGAATATTCGAATAGAACGAGCTCGACTCTCAGTTTCTCTTCGTCCTTCGCTTTCTATCTCTCTGTACGTTCGACCAGGTGGCAAAACGCAAAGAACGTTGCCCCCTTTCGATAAATGTGCCTCTTCGGTTCCAAGTAACGTACATTTAACGTGGGAACACTGTAATCATCACTCCGATATTATCGTTTCGCATCGCACGATTTTAAGGTTCGTCAAACAGATTTTTTTTTGTATAGTTTTGTCTCATTCGTCATCTCTCGGTATTCTTTATACAGGGTGTCCCACTTTAATCTCCCAGGGTAAATATCTCGAAAGATACAGTGCTCCCGCGTGAAATATGCGTTAAGGGGCCTCTTGAACGATGAGACACATCTCGAAGCAGGTCTCGCGACAAACGATGGGTTTCCGAGACCCTTCAAAATCGTTTTATATGCTTCTTGCACATTGAGACTTATCGCGTTGCACGATTTGATCATGAGAATGTGATACGTACGCTCTTATTTTCACACATGTTTATCAACTTAATCGATTTCTGTTTGTTACTGGCAATCTGTCGAGGTTCGATTATTGGATCGACGAAGCAGTTGCACCGAAATAAACGTAATAGAAAGGCCAACAAAAAATACACGTATAACAAAGTAACGAATACTTTCCGAGACCTATTTGGTGCCAGCTAATAAAGTTCTATCAAACGTGTCTGTAGAAAACATTATTTAACTCCGTCATTTTATTATTGCTTTATGAGCGAAAAAAATCTCGTTATGCTACTTAATAGTTACCTCAGAAAACAAATTTAAGGTTCATCTGTTGCTTTTTATAAGTCATTTGGATGGTGTACGCCCTTAATCGCTTCACTGATTCTGAGGCTGATTCTCCTAGTAGCGAGGACAACATTCTCACACTTAACGCGATGTGCTTTCGCTCATTTATAGCAAGGATACTGTAGTAAAGATACGAAAAAATGTTTCAAACGAAAGTTATACGATATCGAGGGGGACAGTTTCAGATGCCATTATTTGACCTTACGATATTCTTGAACATGTCCTTGAAGGTCAATGTTAATATTTCAAATTGAAACCTCTATATATTCTTATAACTTGCATTATACGCTTTCAAAGTACTACAGATATGTATCTTTTGCATGAGCCATTCCCGAGATATGAACTTTTAAAAACTTGATGTACCTACGCCATTAACATTATCCAATGTATACAGCGAAGATACATGGCTAGACTTTGTACATCATGGTTGTCTTACAAAGTTCTTTTGTACTTAATTTTGTAAATTAAGAGTTGCTGCAGAAAATCTTCGCATAAGCCTTAGACAAATTGGAAGTCTTCGTGATCTGCCTATATACTCTTTTCGTATGAAGCCGATTTTTAGTCCAGTGTCTCGTCAAGATCGATGGTCTTTTAACGTAGATAGAAGTCTTCAAAATAAATTGCCATCTCTTTCAAGGGGGCCTCTGACAAAAAAGAATAAGTTTGGACAAAAATTTATTGGTATCGAGTGTACAACAGATGACAATAATAAAAATTCTGAAACCAGTATGTTTTCATAGAGAAATTAAGGTCACCTTGGGTTTTTCAAATAAGAACACATATTTTTCGTCTTATTATATTGTGGTGAGATGTTAAGACAAATTTAAAACGCACATTACACTATATTTGTTGCTATAATATTAACATATTGCTAGATTCACAATAGTGAAAATCTTTCCATTTAGTTTTTCGTTGAATTTTACTATTAGACGGTGTAAACATTTTTAACCTTGGATTGCTGAATGTAAATACAAAGCGTTGCTTAGAAGCAATTGTAACCATAAAATCCTAGTCCTATGAAAAATATAGGTTTCAATTTGAAAATCTGACACTAACCTCCATAAGCATGGTCAAGGACATCTTAAGGTCAAACAAACGACGCTTGGATTTGCCCCCCTTGATATTGTACAACTTTTGTCCGTACCATTTCTTCGTATCTTCACTACCTTTCGAGATATTTGCCTGGGGAGATTAAAATGGGACACCCTGTATATTATTATGCTGCTAATAATCGTTTGTTTCTTTTCCCTTTCTCATCCTCTCATCTTTTCTCGACATCTTCGTGTTTTCTCCTTTTCCCTCTCCCTCTATCGCTACTCCACCCCTCGGTATCTCCATCACGATTATTTCATTCGTCGTCTTGACCATTCTATTTGCGTCAGTTCCACTTCCTTTTCTTTTCATTAACTATGTAAATATCTTACACTATCGATATTATTCCAATTCACGAAGGGGGGAAAGGTATATCCGACGTATCATGTTAGTCGCGTCGAAGTATACCTTAACTCGCTGCTAACACCAATAATTAACTTTCTTACTTCGAGTTTACTCGATATAAAACTACAACCACACGCTGTCATGGCGTTTATATATCGACACTTTGTTCCTTTTACACATTTTATAACCATCCCGCATTTCCATTATTTTCTCGCTGCTCTATGTGTATTATTCCCTCCCTTTCTATCACTCTCTCTTTCTTTCCTTTTCACTCGTACGCTTTCTATACCTTTCTACGTTTCTGTCGCGCGCACTTTCTTTCTCTCTCTCTCCCTCTCTACAGGGTGTTCCCGGACGAGCGATACATTGGACGGCAGGTGATTTCAAGTGTAAAAATAAGTCGAAAAAAAAGAAGTAATAATATTTTCCGTTTGAAGCTCCGTTTACAAGAAAATCAAGTTTGAAAATTCTTCCAAGTATGCACACACTAATACTAGCTCTCCGATGAAGTGCCTGTTAAAAACATTCTTTTTTCGCTAACACTTCCATATTCATTGCTTTCTGTAATGTTTACACTCCGCCTCCGCCATATGATTACTTTTAGTCTGTTTGTATCGGTCTCGATTGTAACAATGTCTCGCTACAACAATCGTGAATATCGTTGACAAGGTGAAAGCGTTAGGGGCTTGTAACTAGAGCGCAACAGCAGCAGCTGAGTATTACAGACAACAAAACAGAGATTAATCGAGTACGATTCATTTTATGATTATCATAAATCTGGTAGTCGTAAAAGATCTGTAAATTTAGGTACAGCAGTTTTTAACACTGTTGTTAACAATCCAAAATAAATATAATTCCCGCTTGTAACATAAAAACAAAATGCATCTCTACTAGATACTCGGTGCAGAGGAACTCGAAAAACCTGATAATTTCAGACGTTTAAGCTTTTGCAACTAGTTGCTTTAACAGTATGATAACGATCAAACAGTTTACATCATACATTTTATGGACGGATGAATCGACATTTACTCCAGATTTTGCTATCAATAGACGAAACGTTCACCGGTGGTTATCCGAAGATCCACGCACGATCCAAGAAAGACACTCAAACGAAATGAAAAGTTAATGTCTAAGCAGGGATAGTCGACTCGTACATCGTAGGATGCACCTTTGTTTATCATACGAAAATTAAGATTTTTTCGCAAAACGTACGATTATTACTAAATGAATGACATCAATGTTGATTGCATATATATAAATTTACCAGCATGATCTTGATCCACTAGACATGTTGAAGAAATAGTAGTATTTTGAAACCAAACCAGTGAGAATCTTTCACGGTTAAACAAAAGAATAATAAATGTTTCCGATCCGATAAAGCAACGAAACGTTGTGGCATCAGTCCATGATTCACTGATGAGAAGAGCGTGGTTATGTACACGTCAGCAAGGTCGATACTTTGTACAATTCATTTAATGTAACGTAACTAATAATAAACGTATTATCTACACATTGACGCGACATCTTATTTATTAATATATACATTCCTAAATCTGGGGGAAATACGCATGCGTATTGAAAAAAATGTTCAATCTTGGATTTTCTCGCAAACGAAGCTTCAAATGGAAAAATGTTACTCCTTTTTTTCGGGCTTATTTTTACACGTAGAATCACACCCTGACCGATGGTAGCACCCGCCTGGGAACACTGTATCTCTCTCTCTCTCTCTCTCTCTCTCTCTCTCTCGCGCCCCTTCTCTCTTTCGTATTCTCTAAAGAATTAGCAGCCACTATAATTATAGCTGTCTTTTCAACACCTTGGGAAAAAGGTCATCATTTTACACAAGGGAGGCTAAACAAACACGGATAAACACACCCGCGGGCCCAAAAGAAAAATGAGAATACCGTCTTAACAAAGTTACGCGCCCCTGGAACACTGGAACAACACACGAGCAACGATCGCGGCCACCTGCTGATCCAGAATTTGACTCATCACCAGGGCGAGTAGCCGGGATTCGTGTTGCAATAGTAAAGTTCTGTTGTCCGGATGCCTGGCGAGGTTCAACAGGGTGCCAGCCGCACGTCGTAGCATGTCCAAGCTGGTACCCATCGACTCGGGATTATCGCGTAAGGCGGCCAATCCGTGCTGATTCGCGACTCCTAGTGCGCTCGATTCTGCTTGCTCGATGAACGCCACTAACAACGCGACGCATGGTGTCTGTAGGGCAATCGTGCGCGCCACACCGCTGTCGGCCGCGGACAAGAAGTGAAGCAAATTAACACCGAATTCGCGCAGCACCTGCTCCTCGCTTCGACAAAGTAGCCTGGTCAATACGGAGCAGAGTCTCTGGAGTCGCGAGTACGGCGGTGTAGCGACAACCAGGTCCACGTTGCACTCCGTGACGCAAAGCTTACACAGGGCCTCCAGCGCTAATCTCTGCGGCGACAGAGACGAATTCGGGCCGACCGTGGGGAAAGGATCTTGACCGTGAGCAGCGGGACACACCGCCCAATGCAACAATCCATCCAGAACCGGTCGTGATATCTCCTCTGGATGTTGACTTAGATCCATGTGACCAGCTATGTTCGCCGCCATTACCAGCACGTTTTCTCTGATGTGATGCAAGAAATCCCACCACCATTCACTCTCACCTTGCAAGCTGCTGCAGGAGTCTGCGAAATCCGCGTCCTCCTCCCGATCGTAGTTACGCGTCTTTTGCGTCTTAACCGGATGCTCGTGATGCAGCAATAACAGCTTTCCGAGAAGGCTCAAGTACGTTACGTTCTTTGCGAACTCGGCCTCGTTGCCCGGTATGAACGTGAGATTTCTTAGAATCGTGGACAGGCAAACGCAACGTCGTGCCAGGCTGTCTTGGGTTTCAGTGACGAGGTACAAACTTGCCTCATCCCTCGAATAACTCTCGTCTTCGTAATCGCTTATTCGTCTCCTCTTTAACGTTCCCGCTGGATCTCTTATTTTTAATCTTGGTCCCTCCTTATTATCATCGTCTTTCGTCATCGATTCTTGCTCCTCGCTCTCCACTTTGATCACGGTTTTATCGAGCTCGACGTTGTTCGTGGTATCGTTTAATCCATTCTGCGTCGGAACGAGTTCCTCGTCGGGCTTTTGTATGTCAACGAAGTGCTCGCCCATGTTGTTGTTCACCTTCGCCTCGGTTTCGCACTCTTTCTTGAATCCGTCGTTCTTCTTCTCGAATAACTCTCTCGTAAGATCGTTCATTTCCACCGGTTCTTTCTTGATCCTCGATAGAACGTCGCTCAAGGTCTTAGTTTTCTTTTTCTTATCCAGTTGTTTCTTTTCGCTGATCTCTTTCGGCTTTTCATCAGGCTCGATGGTCTTCTGTGAAAACTCCGGCGTTTCAAGCATACCGGCATCTGCTTTGGTTTCGTCCTTTGAATCCGTGCATTCTACCTCTTTCTGAAGCAAGGGCGGTTTCTCGTCTCTAAGTAGACGCGCAAACGGTGCTGATGATCCTATTTCAGATTGAAAGCAGGTCACTATGTACTTGGTGGTGTTAATATCAACTTGCCAAGGCTCGGTTTCCGGTTCGCAATCTTGATGATCCCAAGTCCTCCGAGTGTCTAAGACAAACAAATCCTCGTCTCTTGGAACGATTTTTACTGGACGACCCCTTCTCGATAAAAATGTGTAATTCGACGTTGAAAGCAGTTTGGTTCGATCCTCGGGGTCAATGGGACGTGTAACGGCGCCAAGATCAACTTCGGGTCCATCTGCAGATTGATTCCAGTTGCGATCGTCTTCGTTCACTAACGGTGATTCGAACATGTCGGACAAGGAACGAGAGAAATGCTCCACCAGAACATCCAATAGCCCAGGAAAATGCATTAACCCGAAATAACTTACCTGTAAATTTGTTTTTACTAGTTAGTGTTTACGTTCATTAATTGAGCCATTTACAAGCCAAAGTGATTAACTCTACTTTTTCTTAATAATTATTCTTAACACTATAAATTGATAAAAAGAAATATAAATTTTAAAGGGAACCTTAAGAAAGAATATATTGTATTTTGTCAATTTCTTTACTTTTCCTTTTGTGAAGTTAATCAATTTGGCAAATGAGCGGCTCTAATTCTTGCAAAGTAAGAACAAAGAATATAAAACTCACAGATGAATCATCAAATAATAAAATATTCAGTACGTCGAGACCCCAACAACTTTCAGCTAATAGGCCTGATCGTAATGTCATCATAATGCGCCAAGCTTCTACCGGTGCTACGTCGATTCGCGTTAGTTTTCGTCGTTTGTAAAGAAGTGGAGTTACTGCTTCTACACTATCGGGAGGGAATGTCATTTCTCTCTTTGACGTAGGCTGTTGACTGATCATAGGATTTATCCCAAGCTGATTCTGCAAATAACATCCGTGTATTACCCTTCACTTCAACACGAAGTACAGTCATACAGACAGACAGATAGGTTTTTTATTATTTGACTAGGGAAGTAAAGTTTACCGTGTAGTTGTATTTATTTGATTATTTGAATTAACGTCTATTGTGTCACTACTAAAAACAACATAAGTGCGAAACTACGCAAGTCAGGGTATGACTCTATAAGAATATCATAGAGACTAGGCATGTTAAATACGATTCCATCTATTTTCATTATTTTTTGTTCAGTATGTATTACATTTAGGAGTACGATTTCGACATTTCCGTATCTGCAAAGTGGTGTCATGTATCCTCAAAGAAATGAAATAATGTTATTTAAGGAAAAAGATGTATTCTAATATACCAATGTCTTTTGTAAATAAATGTATTCTTTCGCTTATTAGATTTTAGTTAAAGTTAACCATGCATTACTGTACTGATTAATCAAATTAAGTACCTGATGATTTCCAGGTGCAGAATAAAGAGGGGACGGTTGATTCGTATAACGATGATCCCACGGTGGAGGAGCATGCGCTATAGTGTTCAAAGTTGGCTGAGGTGTGGTTCTATTTGGTTGTTGACTACCCCACTGTTGACTACTAGCAATTCCTCCTGTCGAAGGCGTAGCAGGAACAGGACCAACTGGTGGTGTTTGCTGTTGCGATTGTTGCTGCTGTTGCGGCGTTTGCGACTGCGGTGGCTGAGTTGGATACTGAACTCTATTGTTCCCGCTACTACTATTGTACTGGTTGGTTGTATTTGGCCATCCTGTAATCATAACATTACCACATGCCGTTTAATAAAACGCTCATACAAAATTTTGAAAACGGAAAATACATTTAGTTACTAACGCTACATATACAGAACATTTCGATAAAAATATGTGCGGTCAATGTTTGTAAATCTAATGTCAATGGAACAATTGATTTACCTGGATACGCTGGTCGCTGCTGATTATATTGAGGATACTGTTGGTCTTTGGCAAAATCAGGGTGACGCCTTGGCGGATTTGGACCTGGTGGCGGTGGTGGCATATTTTTGTTTGCACTCGCACCACCTGAGTATATTTGAGTTCCTGCAGGAGCTCCATACCCACCACCCTTTAATATGGATTATATTGTGATTCAATAATATTGCGAATCAATTTGCTGTTCACTATACGAATTACGGATTTCTTTCTTTGTATACAGTGTGTCACGTTTAAACAAGAACAATTGAATGTCTCACAAGGAATTTAAGTGATATAAATAAATATTTTTACGAAGGTTGTTAGGTATAAAGAAATACATTATGTGGAATACATACCTTTTAATAATAATGACTATAAATATCTACGAAAAATACTGTAACTAAAATTATTTTAGGTTTCCTGTATAATTATATATTTTTTTTTTATAATTTATACTAATTTTCATCTCGGGAGAACTTTTTGCAATATTTTATATTTTACACGAGAATGATAGTTTTTGAGAAATGAAAACATAAGAGATAAGAGATCAAGATGTACGTCACCTGTTCCGGTCGGTAGTATTCCTGAGGGCAAGAATAGGATGAAGCAGCAGAAGGCTGGGAAGGCGAAGAGGGTTGACTGGTAGCAGTTTGTTGCGGTACAGTAGCTGGATGAGCTTGCGGCGCAGATGGATAGCTGTTACTTCTTGCATTTGGTGGTGTTCCTGCTGGATAGTTTGCAGGTTGTTGACTACTACTATATCGATTGTATATATCTTGTCCGCTGGCGTTGTTTGGCGGCATGTTTCCTCCAGGATACACTCTGTATAGTACTTATAGTCAAGTTCCGTCCCTTTCACACAAAATCCTTCTGCATAACTTTTATTTCTCACCTATCAACATCCGGTACGTAAGATGAATAATGCGACCTCTGTGAATAGGGTTGATTGAACTCTCCTTGTTGAGACAATGTGTTTCCCTGAGATCGAATATATTGATCCTGAGAATAGTTTTGGTAGGGGCCCGTGTTCTGATAACTGCCTTGTTGTATACCTGAAACGCAAGCAAATTTATTTTAAAAGTACGTCGTCAAGAACTTTCTTTGATTGTAACAACGTCACAAATAATGAGAAGAAAATTATAACAAGTAAATATTGACACAAGGAACATTGACGGAGAGGAAAAATGTATTACATCGTGAGTCGTGAAAGGAGACATGGAAGAGAGAAGTACCTGGGGTTCGTAGTGGACCAGGATAGGGCGTTGCGTTCGACTTGCGAGGAAGACGTCCCACGCCGTTGTCGAACGGTTTCGCACTATTCTGCCCGCCCTGATTCGAACCACCTGCCAGAACATCATTCTCTCAACCGCAATTCCTTTCACAAGATTGTACATACAGCTATTAGGTTGGTGGATTTCACATTGACTATTTTCAACATTACATACACCAACCAAATACACTCAATTCTCTTTTTACATGGAAAATATGTTCAAGAATACATTATGTAAAAAGGAAACAAAACTATTTATAAAGGGAAAGCTCCCCCCCAAAAAATGTGTAAAAAAGTTTATATGTAAAGTTATATGAATAAGTATTTAATAAATGTATGTATTTAACTGTACCAAATAAAATCAAATTCATATTTCAAAACAGTCATGACCTGAACTGCGTAACCGATTTATCACATTACCCTTTTAAAAAAAGATACGACGATTTTCGATGTAACGTCGAGAGGTCAAGAGTACATAAAATATTAACGAAAAAGACTTTTGGAGTTCGTTCGATAATAACTTCAAGATTTAATTATTGGGGTCACAAATATCCTACGTAAGAACATATATTTATATACGACGAATATATATGTATAATAAACATTTTTTAAATAATTAATTTTTGAAACCGTGTTAAATCGAAACCATTTAAAAAAAGAATTGTGTGTACATAATATCAAATGAAAGCAATACATATCAACATATTAGAATAACGTATACGTTCTTTACCTTGATGAGGAGAAGGAGCACTACTCTGGCTGGGAGGTCTAGGAGGAGGAGGTGTATACTCTGAAGAAGGTCCTCCGGGTGTACCGCCAGTGTAACCACTTTGGTAACTTCCATAACCATCCATGGAAGCATTACTCGATCCAGCTGCAGGGAAGGAATCTTGTGAATTGGAAGACCCTGAAAGAACAGAAAACACGATGATTATATTTCTTGATTGAAACGAGTTTGAAATATCTTATGAAAATATTTGTAACGCCCACCTGGTGAGGGTACAGAGGCAGTTCCCTTCGATCCTTTCTTTTTCGAACCAGCTTCAACTTGATTTATAATGGGTTGAGGATCTACACCTCCACGGTCGAAGTGACATTCGTACGCCAACAAATGCTTTGTATAGTGTTTTCGCAGCGTGTATGCCGCACTACTGCTCGCGCCGATGCCAAGTAAACCAGCAATGTCTTTCCACGTTTTGTTCTTTGTTACCTATAGAGAATTAACGTCATTTTTCCTCGTTAGTCCTTGTGCCAAGCTTTCCAGAACAAAATCCAAACAGCAAAAATCTGCATCTCGAAAACGCAAAATAAAAAACACGTGGAACAAAATCATTACGGCGACTAATCTAAGAGAAACGAAATACCGGCTTGGTAAAGTAACCAGCTCTTTTCTTTTTACGTCCAAATGCTTCGACTCCTGACCATGCAAGTGTGAAAAACGAAACGAACAGACAAGAGTACAATCGAAACGAATTACCGTTATTATATCGATATTAAAAGTTTATCTTCGCTGATTATTAGAATAATTCCATATAGCACCAAGGTTTGTAGATCAGGGCGTTTTCCATACGCGTTGAATGACTACTTCAAGAAAAGACGTGTTAAGACTTCTTTGTTGTTTTTCTCATACTTCATATAGTATACAAGAAAACGAAAAAAAGAAACACTAATAGCAAAAAAAAAAAGAAAAAATAGAAACAAAAGGGAAGAAAATACAATGTGATCATGCACAATTCAGCGCAAACATAAAGAAGCGTGTTCTGTGTTGTATCAAGTACTTCAACGACTGTAGATACTTTAAAATGCCAAAAAGAAACTCGGATGAAAATCATCTGAGTTGTGAATATTTGGCATCTAGATGTGTATACAAATATTTGGAAAAGAAAAATGTGAACACATAGAGACAATAAAAAAACTACGTAGACACCGAGGGCTAGATGGAACTACACTGCACCTTGCATACCTCCATGAAGCCCCCCCTCTCTTTCACGTAGAGGTATAGCCGAAATAGGTCGAGGGGGTTCTTGGAGATGGTAGGACAGCTTGTAATTGGTGTTCTTCGTTCTTCCATAAAGCTAACTAATTTGTCCAGCCATGTTCTTCGTTCCATTGAGTCGTCCATTTCATACAGCTTTGCCAAGCTGTCGGATTTCTGCAATAATCATTTGTGACATCCATTAGCTTACCCTTTAATAAGTATTAAAGATGATTGTTCTGAAATTTTCATGTACTATTTCTAAGAACGTATGTTACACGTATACTTTCATATTATTGTATGTTACAGACTTGGAACCGTTATTACTTTTATTTGAGTATGTTAAGTGCTGCCATAACCCACAGTTTTCATGCAGTAAGTGCTATTTCTGAGAATTCTATCTTAAATGATGGTTGAACATAAAACACATACCGAATGTATCATGCAGCTATGCGAAGCAAAGTAATATGTAGGTTCTTTTGATAATAAAAAAAATTAACAAATAAAATGTTCATAAGATTATTGTGTCCTGAATTTTAATTTTTGTTTATTAAAGTTAATAAATAGCAAATGTATTTTATACACAAACGTGTATAAAAAACTGTACTTGCTATTCAATAACCTTTTGTTGACTACATTATAAGCAATTATAAATAAAAAAAAAAAAAAAAAAAAAAAAATTACAGAGTACTTCATGACAGGCAAATAAAAGGATGGTATATAACTATTTTTGTAAAAGTATGTCATTGTGAAAAAGGAAATGTTATAACGAAAAACAAATGACATTGCTAAGCAGGTACTAAGATTTATCAGGATTAAACAAAGCTGAAGCATTCAGTGTAAGTGGTATCTTTTGCAACAGTATAATAAATACTTATAGTGAAAAAACAGTAACCTTAGATCTGTACGGGTCTTGAGGCACATGACTGTTAAAAACCTGTAAAATATATAAAATATTGAAAAATCGAAAAGGCTGCAGTATAAAAACATTAACCCTGAATCGTATATCTTTCATAGAATTTTCATGTGGAAACATTAAACATGCGTATAAAAGATACAAATATACATACGAAGTAGTGAACTGTTATGTCAAACTTTTAAGAGTCATACGATAAAACAAAATACATACAGGACTAGCGGGAGTACGTGGCCAACCAGGACTGTTCATATCAGGATATTCTTCGTGTATTGAATTGATACTCGCGGCACCAGGAGATGGAACTGTACTTTGTGGCGTAGTTGGATGGCTGTGATAACCTCCTATCATTTCTTTCCGAACCTTTGGTGTGAATGCTGGATCTTCTCCAGAAGCTAGAATGACATACATTTATGTATCTTTACATACAAAAAAAACTTAATGTATTTTTAAAACTATATACTAACCAGCTGATGCATTTGATAACGTAGATTGTTGAGATCCTTCATCTAAAGATGTTCCATCAGGTCCAGTTGTTATTACAGATGTAACAGTACCACTCGAGGTGGATGTGACATTAATAGCCGATGTTCCTAGAGAAATAATACATATTTTAACGTAGATGAATCAAGTACTAGAAGAAAAGTACAGTAAATCCTCAACTTCTGCGACTAATTCGTTCTGGTGGTTTTCATATAAGTTGAATTGTATAAATAAGATATATTAGAGGGTGAAAGAAAGATCAGATCGAGATTAAGAATATTTTGATTAGACTAAAAATTTCTAAAAATATTTCTTGATGAAAAGAAAACTTCATTTCATATAAGAATACGTACATGCATACGAAACGTATACAAGGACATGAGTGGGGACACAACTACGTATCTACGTATATACAGCTGAAACAAACAAATACCTGAAGCAGTAGTAGTTATTCCGCTATCGTTAGAGGTTTCAGTAGTAAGATCTGCAGAACTGTGACTGGTTGGTGTTGGTGTCGAAGTAGGATGTGAATTAGGAGTAGTACTTGGTGGGGGCATTGGACTTCCTTCATGATTGAGTGGTGGTGTGGCTGCAGGAGTATGTAAATGCGGCACAGTCGAGCTTGTTGGAGGTGGCTGACTGCTGACATGATTAGGTGATGGTGGTGGAGGTCCCATAGAGCTTGCTGGAGGTCCCATATTACCAATCACAGCCACTCCGGGAGTACCTGGTGGTGCCATACCTGTTGTATTACTACCTCCATAGACTTGGGGTGGTCCCGGGCTAGGTGGCATTCCCGGTGATACGCTATTAAATCCCACTTTATGCTAAAAGTAAAAAATATATAATTATTGAATGAACCAACTCACAACTTCCACACTATTCTTCAAAGTTGTTTCATAAGCTTACTGTATACGAAGAATATTGCACCAAGTTGTTGGGTCTATTAGGAGCCTGATATTGATTATTAGGTGGTAGTTGTGAATTGGCTGGCGATGGATATCCTTGTGGAAATTGCATATGTGGACGTGATGGTGGAGACGGATAGGTACTTTGCGTATGATAACCCCCAGGGTGACCAGCAGCCGTTCCACCAGCTGCATATCCCATCCCACCACCCATTGGGTTTATTCCACCAAGGCTTGTAGAACCAGATCCTGGTTGAACAACACCAGGACCAGTGTTATTCATTTTATAGCTATGCATATGTGATGAAGGACCCAATGGCTGCTGGTATGCTCCTGAAATACACAAACATTTCCATTAAAAATGTTTTATATAAAAAAATAACAGAACTTTTTCTTTCTCATAATAAAATTAAATATATCTATAGTATTTCTCATTTACCTTGTGTTGTCATAGGAGAATGACTCATTCGTGCTGGTCCACTACCATCTGACTGGCTACTTGACGGACGTGGAGGCATCTGAACGTTTTGTTGGCCTAAAAAAAGAAAAACACAAAGCTCAATTTACAGGGTTAAAAGATTAATTGCCATTATAATTACAGTACAATTCTACGTATTGACAAAGTCTAACTAATACAATATAAGAACTGAAAATGGACAAACCAACAGCAGGGGACATCGAGCGAGAACCTGTGGATCCTGTAGGCGAAGGGGTTGGTCTCATCCCCTGTGAATTTGGTGTTCCTGGACAAGCTGGTCCATTTGAACTATCATTACTATTTTGCCCTGATAATTCCTGCAATATAAACAATGGAGAACTGTGTTACACAAGCCAAGGTTGAATTAAAATACAATACAAAAGATTTAAATAGAACCATATATCTTGTGTGTATTATAATTATCTATTATATTATATTAATTGAAATTTAATAATCGTTTGGAATAATTTATAAAATCTATACTAACGTGCAGCATAACATATTAAAGTAAAATATATAAAAAGCGACTGGCAGTAAACGGGAAAAGGTTATGTGCACTGAAGTCACTCTTGAGCAATCGTTCGATACGTTATTTCTTGTATCGTCTTTCAATCAATTTACACGACCGCGCGACTCACTAACACGATCACAGACGATATTAGTATATCGATAAAATCAAATAAACGAATTCTTGATGAAAAACGATCGACGAAAGACATCACTTTTCACGACACGCAAATTTATCCTCTGTACGTAATATGCTTTATTTGCTGTCACATTTTGGCCACGAGAAAATCGGGGATATACACTACACGCGGTATTCGATATACTAATCGTACGGTGCAACATAACACGTCATATACACAGGCACATGTTTCAATGATATTCATTCTTTTGCATGTGCATTTGCGTATATATACACGTAACACTTCGCACAGGTCGTCACAATGATACATTAAGAACGAGAGAGAAAAAGACAGAAGAAGGGGAAGAGAGAGAGAGAGAGAGAGAGAGAGCGAGTACCGAGATATAAAGAAAGATGGAGGGATAGGCAAAAGATAGCAGATAAATGGATAAAGATAGAGGAGGGGGAAGGGGCGAATGTATGTTTGTGTGCGTGTGAGAAAGAGAGTGAGTGAGAGCGAGAGAGAGAGGACAACACGAAGAGAAGGGGAAGAGTGAGAAAGAAAGAGCACATCATTACACCTACCAGACAGTGGACAATTCATCCGTACAGAAGACGATTAGAGACTTCCTCGGATGTATCATGAAACGTATAGTATACACGGTGTCGGACACAAGGACTCTCTGCACGACGCGAGAATCGAAGGAGAGGCGTTACCCCGCGCACTACGACAAAACCCACCATGAACGATTCGTATGTTCTCCGTACGATTTTCACATGTTATACGGGAATCTCGTGTAACAATAACACATCGTACTCGGATCATGTGCAGTCGAGAGAGTCGGTGGTTTAGAACCATATGAAAGCGGGCATAATCTTGTCAGTGCGCTATAGAACTGCTGCTGGTTCACCGTGTGCTTCGTTCGACCATCGCATGTTGTGTCAATAAGCCCCACAGCGCTTTCGTATCGCAAGGAACAACCCTCCAATATTCTCAATCCTGAACGGTTACGTTCGATCGTCAGACTCACGACTAGTAATAGGTTAGAATTCGGAGCGTTGATCGTCTACGTAAGTATACGTGGCCGGGAGTAACTAAAAACGTGATTCTTTTTATCGAGTGTTCCGTGACTTCGGTTTACAGATTTCGCGTCTAGCTGCTCGTTGGAGGGCGTTCTTTCGTGGCGCGGCAAGCGTTCGGTAACCGTCGGTCGTTTTCGCCGCAGTTCGACGAAAAGCACCCGTGTGCTCCAAAAACCCCGAGAGAGTACACGAAAGAGAAAACTGCTCTAAAGCCCAAACACTATGGAAGTGAACTTTTTTTCTTTTCTAACAAGATGAATTAAATGGAAATGTATAACATATTAATCGACGAATTGTATTCAATAATTTTTAAGTGTAAGCGTTATTAATCTATTTTTAAAAAATAACAGTTAAATTTTGCAATATTTATCTCGTAAATATTTCAACATCTTTGACTCCTATTACTCTGTATAGTATTAAAGTACGTCATCGTATAAATATTTCCTTATTAGTGCAAAGAAACGCGCGCGTTATACAGCGAACTACGTAGATAATAAAATACGAGTGAATTTACGTTGCTTCAAGACAATATTGGGGATATTATATAATAATATATTTATCTGTTAATGCCGTAACATCGCTATCGCAATAAGACGGATTCGATGACACAATAGTCATTCTAAATTAGAGTACATTCAACTTTTGTAAAACGTTGCCAGTTTCAAAAGCATATTTGTACGACATGCTATATAAAAGGTGTAGTCGTTGAACGAAAGTTCATCCATACGTAAAATTAATTATCTCGCATCTGTGATGTAAAAGAAAATGGGAAAAGGAAACATTAAATATTATGCTAGACAGACAACTCCTATTGCGTTAACTTACGTAAAAGATTCGACTGTTAAAAGAATTGATTTTTATCCCTGCGTTTATGACAAATAAATGATTTACGAGTACCTAAAAGGTTGCTGATTATATACGAATAAATAGGCTGCATTTAATGTAGTTTAAAACAAACTGTTCATCGAATGTTTAAACTATATTTGACACTTTTGAACCGCGTCATGGGAATACGAGAAGTTCGATAGCATGTCGCAGAGTGACAGTTGCATGATCTAACGAACCGAATATAGCTGAACGATATAAAACGTCAGAAATAGTGGGGGGAACTGCCTCGGATACTCTGTTTTCTCCCCACCACATCAATTCGAGCGAATCGCACGTTCGCTCTTCCTCGCTCCTGTACCCGCCCGTGTAACCTATGTTACACACCGGCCTCTTACTAACCCGCCCATCTATGTTGGAAGAAGCGAGAGATTGAATGTACCGTGGGAGGGATGTGTATGTGTGCGAAACGTGTGCAAATGTATGTGTTTGGAAAGGAGACAGCCAACAGGGAGGGAGGACACACACGCATACACGTCAAGAGAGCGAGAGAGAAGGGGAAGTCGCTAATATCTGGGGCTCCAGCGGCCGCGCAACTCGCGCCCTAATCGAACTCTACAAGTCGCTTACTCTCCATCCCCACTTCCCACACCCTGCCCCTCCTTCCGTAGGCAAGCCATACTCGAGAGGTCTCCCTTTCGCTCACTCATGCTTGCTCTTTACACGAGGAAAGTATTGAAGTACCTTCCGTCCACTGTATCCAAGATCAAATGGCACTTTATGCAACGTGAAATTAGAATTGCTTAGCAATAACTAACTTTTTCATCCGATAAAAGATTCCGTCGTTCGTCACTTTTTCTATTTCCAATCGATTCGAGGCCAATCGTCGAACACAAAGATAAAATAACAATAACACGTGTACACACGTGCATTTGTGCGCATGTGCTCTATAATTAAGATTAAAGTGAGATACGCGAAATTTAAAAGAACTGTCAAGTACCCTAACTTTTCTCGCGTTGATAATACAAATATTCGTAAAGAAAGGTATTTGACACGATTTTTGGCGATTCAAAAGCATGCTATTTATAGAATTTTTATAGAGTTTGCTAGGATATAGTATGTTAATATCTAAGTGTTGACATAACAAAAACACTCACCCCCGAATCGATTCCTTGAGTATTTGGTGTTGTGGATCGTTGCTGCAGATTGTGAAAACTCTATACACAAAAAAAATTCTTTGTTATTGTAAATTTTAACTTCAATGAAAAAGAACATATAAAAAGTAGAAAATGTAGGATAAGCAACTACTGATTATTTTTCTTTTACTTCTATAAGAACTAAGTTTCTTTGTAAATCCAAATATCTGTATAAATTTTGTAGTAAATAATAATGCCTTAAAAACATTTTTTATACAAAAAGGATGTACATTTGTTACTAAAATAATAAAAGAATCGTATCCTAAAGATTTTAATTACAACGATAATTATATATTTATACATTAATGTCTTTATATTTTCTATATTCGTTTGTAAAGTAAAAATTGAAATAAACAAGAAATATATTTCTTATAGGTGTAACTTACTTGCGATTGGCTGGTTGATTGTGGTTGTGGAGATGCCGAAGGTGGTGGTGCTGGAGATTGAGAAAGAGCACGTTGGGGTGACTGACTGGAAGGATTAGCTTGATTAGTTGGAAGTGGTGGTGGATTTGGTGGTCCACCTTGATTCCATCCCCTCTGTTCTGTATATAGACTGGAAGGGTGGCTGGTTTGCGTAGTATATGAGTTTAGCTGAAAGGAACAACAATTAAATTAATATTAATTATCACAGTACTAAAAAATTGGTTAACAATTACTATATGTTGTAAACTTGCACAAAAACATCATTCAAATATACCTGATGGTGACTATATGGTGCATGAGATCTTGTAGGAGTAGGAAAACGTGTATATTGTTGATATGGCATAGGAGTTGGAGAACTTGGTCCTCCAGGCCCTGCGTGTAATCTTGGTGATCCCTGTTTACAGCACAACATTTTCAAATATGAGACAATGAACAAAACTATAAACATTATATCTGATAATAAAACAGAATGTACACAGACTATTGTAAACAATAACATTAATTTACAATCAAATTATAAGTTTAACTTATTTTCCTTTCATCTAAACATACTTTATACAAATTGTACAAACAAAAATTCTAATATAATTACCGTCTGTGGAGGCCGTTGACCAGGTTGGGGATAAACCGAAGGAACAACCGGTGGTCGTTGATTTGGCCAAGGTTGTTGATAAGGCTCAGGTCCCATTCCAGGATAGTTTCCATGAAACCGATGCACAGGTGTAGATGCCTGAAGTAACTGGTTTAACGTTGGTGTCGGACCGGTAGCTTGGGATATACTTTGTCCTGATAGAAACTTCGGCTGACCCGGAAAACTGCTTGACGTAGGTCCTACATATGCCAATCGCGATTCAATCTTGGAAGGTGCATAATGCTCTTCCATTTCGGGACGATGAACTCTTTCACTTTCATGTATTATGTGTTTACCATGATAATCCAACTGTTTCCCTTGGAAATCTCCATGCTTTCCCACATACTCTGGTATTTGTTTGCCCGGATAATCGGTCAACGACTTAGAGGGAAACTCGTTCGATTTGTTGGTATATTCGTCCGAGTAATCGCGTATAACGTTCGGCGTGAACGGATGTCCGGGATGGTTCGGATGTCCGGGATGGTTCGGATGCCCGGGCGCGTCGATAGGCTCCTGCTTGCCGATAGATTCTTGAGGCGCCTGACCAGCCTCTCTGGGTGATTTTACCTCACCGGCAGTGTGTCCACCAATGTCCTCGCGGTATTGACTCATCTCGAAACCCGTGTCCCCGCCGCGATTCACATATTTAAGCAGCTGGGCCGCGCCCCGGGGCACTTTATCACCCGGCTCTGGATCCAGCTGCTGCTTCGTGTTAACACTCGCAATATTCCCACCGACTTGCGAACGTTTCTGGGCGCATTTCACGGACTCGTTCAGCTTCACATCGTTTTGTTGGCTCTCGGCTTGCGTCGCAGCCATGTTCTTCTCTCCTCACGGAGCCATCGTCGTCTCATAAACTGGCCAATCGCGGGACCTCGTGTGTCTCGCGTACTATGTGCTCGAAATCGAAATCCTTTCCTGTTGAATCTCTCCTATCGTACTCAACACCTTCCACCACATCCTCAATCAAACCAGCGAGCACTAAGCACCGTACAAACAATTTTCGCTTCCTGCCGTTTTCAAAGTAGAAGGAACCAAAAAAAAAAACTCATACGCGAACGTCAAAAGCAGCGTCGCACGTATTACGCCATCTTGTGGCTCTGCCGTGAACTGGTGGAACCCTAAACGCTAATCTCCAATCAGCGACGTTTCTTAAGACCGTGGTTTCATCGAATCTCTTTCCGAGCACTACACAATTTTACATATAATGAAAACTCTCCGATCATGTAATGTCTAAAATAATAAACAGAATACAATTGCCTTATAACGTTTTATTCTTTGCGATTACCGATTTATCTTAATCATTAATGTAACGTTACAATGGCTTCTATAGGTGTCAATATTTTGACACAAATACGCTGTGTCTCAATGTATCTAATATCGAGGAACAAAAAATTAGAGAAAAGTATAGAAATATGATAAATCGTCCTAAAGAAAGATGATAAATAGTAAATTAAACGTGACATCACTTACATTGTTTTCTTTCTTTTCGTTGTCGTGAAATTAGCGCAAAGATGAAAAGAATCGGTTATGTTATAATACGATTGCCTCTTTTTGTTTTGTGATCCCATGCATAAACTATTCACTCTGGCGCAAGCGCACAGGTTAACGTGCTATGACACGATAGATTTGATACAGTAACGTTGCGTTCCTGTGCGATGTTTAGCCTTGTTCTTTTTTTATATTAACAATAACCGAACAAAGATTTATAATATGCGTTTCTCTTTCAATTTTGCGAACATCGTTTGTCAGAATATTAATCTCTAGAAACTCAAAAATAATCATGTCATGGGAAAAAGATCTTGTGCAATATTTTTTTCGCGATTTTTAATTAGCTACAGACTTTGAAAATGGAAATACGTATTTTTCGAAAGCAATTTAATTAAGATCTTACTATTAATTGAAAATAATCAAAATTTAAAATACCTATTACAGTTATTTTAACTGTATATCTTGATCGTTAAACTCTGAAATGTTCTGTCGAACAATAAAAAAATCCAAGTTCACGGAATTGCCAATAAATTAAATGAAAAAAAAAGAGAAACGCAATTGTATACATGATTTTAATTAGATGAATTTGAAAAGCAAAACATTCATTAATATTAACGTAAAAATGTCAAATAATAGCGTGGCGTTTATTAAAGTTTGTTACTGACGATAAGCGGTACGCAGTGTAACATTAATTACAAAAAAAAATTTACTCGAAGGTGAAAGGTAGAAATTCCGATAAGAGTAATATCATAAATATAAAGTATAGTGTTCCATACCGTACGGTTGTGTGGGTAGCAATAACTATGGATGTGTTGTTATCACCTATGTGTGTCAATACATACATACGTGTACGCGGTATTTCAATCCTACGTGGCAATGTTAAACAGTAATAATTATTTTATAGCTTTATTTTAATGAGTCGACATGTAGATAGCTGGTATGTATTTTTTGAAAATTTAGAAAAAGAAGAATATATTGTAATTAACACGGGAAAATAAATTATTCTTGCACGTTATGATTTTGTTGATTTTTTCATTCTTTTGGAAGCATACTTGAAAAAATTTTCACTCTGTAACGATTGCAATTATGTTATTTTAAAAAAAAGTGTATTAATACCTTGCAAGTTTTTATTATATACATGGGCTTTATAGCATATATAAATGTATGTAACACAATGATTAAAGAACTAGAAATATAGAAAATATTGTTTGTTTTTTTGTGATGATTTACAGAATCAAAGCACTTCTTAATATTTCTGTTTTTTAATTTTTTTTAGATAAAAGGAGCCAGATTTAATTTATAATTCACATTATTATGAATAAATTTTTAATAAAACATTAGAGAATAATGCAACAGAAAAAGAAAAAATCAGGAGTAATGCGTGCATTAATTCTTGTTGGTGGATATGGAACTAGACTAAGACCGCTCACATTAAGTCGGCCTAAACCACTGATTGAGTTTGCTAATAAACCGATGCTTCTACATCAAATTGAGGCTTTGGTATGTTAAATGTTTAAATACATTTGAAACTTTGATAAATTAATCATAATGAATGTGATTGTTAGGTGGAAACAAATGTAACAGAGGTAATATTAGCTGTCTCGTATCGCGCAGAGGAAATGGAAAGAGATTTGGGCGATGCAGCAAAAAAATTGGGAGTAAATTTAATATTTTCACACGAACCAAAACCTCTTGGTACTGCAGGACCGCTTGCACTTGTGCACAACCTTCTTTGCTCTGGGGATAATGAGCCATTTTTTGTTTTAAATTCTGATATTATTTGTGACTTTCCATTCAAGCAACTTCTTGAGTTCCATAAAAATCATGGTAAAGAAGGTACTATAGTTGTTACTAAAGTGGAAGAACCATCAAAGTATGGCGTGGTTGTTTATGGAGATAATGGGAAAATAGAAAGCTTTGTAGAAAAACCTCAAGAATTTATCTCCAATAAAATAAATGCAGGTTCTGTCTCTTTTATTTTTAATAGAAGAATTGATTGCTTCTTGGATATTTAATTGCAACATTTTTTACAATGTTACAGGTATGTACATTTTAAATCCAAGTGTCTTAAAAAGAATAGAACTGAAGCCTACAAGCATAGAAAAAGAAGTCTTTCCACTGATGGCTCAGGATGAAGAATTGTATGCAATGGAACTAACAGGATTTTGGATGGATGTAGGACAACCGAAAGATTTTCTTAAAGGTATATGCCTTAAAGTTTTTTTTTGTTTCATATGCAAAGAATATGTAAATATAAAGGTGTATATTTTATCTTTTTACGTTTGATTTATGTAGGAATGAGTATGTACCTGACGTTTTTGAGACAGAAATCCCCAGAAAAATTATATTCTGGTCCAGGTGTAGTAGGCAATGTTTTAATAGACGAAACAGCAAAGATTGGAAAAGACTGCAGAATAGGACCTAATGTCACAATTGGTCCTGGTGTTGTATTGTCTGATGGATGTTGTATCAAAAGAAGTACTATCCTTAAATCGGCTATAATAAAAGAACATGCGTGGCTAGATGGGTAAGTTTCGAAACAATATGATCGATATTTTCATTAAACACTATTATATGCCAGTATTATATATATATATATAATGATGTAATATCTTACAACAGGTGCATCGTAGGTTGGAGGAGCGTCGTAGGACGTTGGGTCCGGATGGAAGGTATTACGGTGCTCGGTGAAGACGTGATTGTTAAGGATGAATTATATATAAACGGAGGTCAGGTTTTACCTCACAAAAGTATTTCCAGTTCTGTACCGGAACCACAAATAATAATGTGACTAAAGACAATACTTTAAAGTAGATACATTGGGCATAATGAATGACCAAACTACAAAATCTTCTATAAATAAAAAATTTTATCAACTTTTTTACCTTATGTAAATTAATATCGAATATTTGTATTCATTTGTATCGTATTTACATTTACAATTTAAATCAACTTTATTGGCCATCCTCGTATCACTATTGCAGCCGCGGTCTTATACTGAGAACAAGCATATTTAGACTTTGCCACTGCTCTCAACATCTCAGGTTCCAGAGGAATATTTTGAGCAACTTTTTATGAATTTTTTGGAAATTCTAATTGAAAAATTAGATTAAAAAATTTGAATAGAATTATGGTAATAAAAGTAATCGAAAGATAAAAAAAAAAAAAAATAAAAACGGTAGAAGTATTTGTACTAACTTAAAATATCCGCAAGCCACATATTAATGTCGACGTCAGCCCTTGGTCTGTTTAATGATAATGGAATCCAACTACTAATGAAATTTGTAGTCATTTTATCAATATCAACATCTGTAATTTCCCATAACATACCGAGTACGCATGGACTAAAAATAAAATAATTACTGGAAAATACTTCTTGATTTGTGTAACAATTCAATTTAAATTATATGTTAAATCACACAATAATTTTTAAATCTTAGAATTTACAACCAAATAATAAAACAATTGACTTCACCTTAAGTCTTTTAATTTGTTCTCCTGGTAAATATTGTATCTTCGAAAATTTCTTGTGGTTCAACACCATACAAACTCTTCAAATAAATTTCCTGATGCGTTAACAATACATGTACCCATATCATTTTTAACTGCAATTATTTTACAGCCATTTTTCATTGTACTTTCGTGTTCCTTAAATAATGCGTGCGCAATGTGCAGCGATGGAAAGCGAGTAATGGGATGACATCGTAAGATTTTCATAGATTCAAAGGGTATTCAGTGTATAAACTCATTGAATATAATAGCGCGCGTATTTTTCGCGAGGAAAGTATCATAAGACCGATGGATAGTTACTTGAAACGCAAAAATGTTCGACAAACCATTAAGAAATCAATGGTAGAGATCCCATTAGAAGCGTATTCTAAATAATAAAATCTGTTGAAGCATAACGATTGCTTCCTTAGCCCTGTACTGTTTCGAGTCTATTGCAGTCACATGATTTTGTATATATGAAGTTCTGAGGGTTCAAAAGACTACAATAGAACGAGAGACGTTACAAAAGTTCTATTTAGGTGTATTATCAATGAATATTCATTTCTTTATTATTTTCAAATTTCCTCCTTTTTTTATTGCATTTGTATTGACTATACAAAATTTCTGTAAATGCAAAGTGTCAAAATATATGAATTTTGTTATACTTTCTTCATATAGATGTACAAATTGTCAATATTTATAATACAATTTAAAGCATTACGACTGTTTTATATTATATTTAAAAATACGAAGAATTCTTAAAAATGTATTTGCACATTGTTTTTATTCTGGCTTAATTCATTTTATGAAGGTATATATGTGTATATACGAAATATTGTTTCTTATATTTTATGATTCGATACGTAATGCGACTAAAACGTACGATTCCTTTTTTATATCGCCAGTATAAAATTTTTATATAATCGTTAGAAGTTCTTAACGTCCTTAAAGTTCTCAATTTTTTCATTAAATCACAGAAAAATGAAGCTTGTATTTATGCAGCGAGCTGAAGATTTTCTTTAACAAGTATAAGGATATACTTTAATCTCGCTGCTGTAAAAACAATGCAGAACAATAACTGATTGTATTATTCCAAAACATAAGGACCATCGAACGATTGCCCTTGTACGTGGCTCAAATTTTCTCCTGCATACGACAATAAAGGAGCTACCTCTACATCGTCTATAACGCTTGTTGCTCCAGCATTTAGTAACCATTTTTTATGAAGTTTAAGTACATCACTGCGAGCGGTGCTTGGACAATCTTGACCAGCGGAATCTCCGTTCTTAAGAGGACTGAAATCTTCCTCGCGAATTCCTTCCCAAACTGCCAATTCTTTGGCAAACATGAATACATCGAATACGAATTTTTCTATTTTAATACCATTCGACGTTGTAGGTACGTGTCTATGCCCATCTTCGTCGATATATGGAATTTTCTTTTTTGCAGCATGCAACTCCATTTCCTTCTCGTACTCATTACCAATAGAACACAGAAAATCTACAGTGAAGTAGTGATTACATATATTTGCAGCATTATAGACCAACTGTCCATTGTCATAACGTAATTCAGCTGTTACTTTCGATATTTCACTATACTCAACGACTCGATAAATATCATCAACCTGTGGTAACGAAAATAATATAAAAAATAGAATAATAAAACAGTATTCTATAAATGATCGTGATGTCTATAAACATACTTTACAGACAATTCCTACTGGTTCGTTTGGCGATGATTTTTCTACGACTTTAACTCCGCAATCGGTAGACGAAGACAAACAGTATCCTAGGAAAATAGGATCTGCCACTTTTATTAAGATGTTATCAACTGAATAAACATGGACGCTACGAATGTTACGTCGTGTCATATCATCCAATATTCCTTGTACTTTCATAGCTCTATATAATCCTCCATTTCCATCTGGTGCTTTAGCAATTTTATGTTTTTGATCCAAAATAATTTTACCTTCAAGCGTGAAGCACGGCAACATACCTTGCTTAAAGGTTTTAACATTGCTTTCTTTCAAATTAAAATAATTATGTTCACCAAGAAAGGCAACAGTTGTATCATGGGTAGCTTCACTGGTTAATATATACCTAATGAGAAAAAATTAAATATAATTTTGAGATTTGAGGCTTTTGCAGCCTGAGTTCTGATGAGAGTATCAATGTTCATAGCTTCCATCTGGAAGTCATAAATATTGATAAACATTATTTTATTCAAAATATAGACTTTTATGCAATTTCTAAATCGTTGTATCAATAAAAAAATATATATACCATGTTATTTCTCCTTGTTTCCCACATTCCTTCTCTGCCATATTTTGCAAACGAAGTATTCTTTCTGCTTGTAATTGAAATAGAGTTTTACCAGAAGGTAATCCAACATTGTACATGCCCTTGGGATAAGATACTCCCAGTCGAGTACCTTGACCACCAGCCAACAATAACACAGCCACTCGGCTATCTGCAACTTCTTGCAATCCTAATTTCTCGTACATTTTTAGTCTATCCTTGTTTGTTGTTTTAACAGACGCAATATTCTCTTTTGGAATAGGAGATACTTTATCATCTAATGTATTCGTGAGCATACAAGAGGAAGTACATATTGCCTTCTGGTAATATGATGTCACTTCCACAAGGTCTAATTCAAGTATATCTTTGCAAAGCTCGTTTCTCTCGTCTTCTGATAGTTGATCCCAGAATCTTAACAAATGTTCCTGGCCGCAATCGGTGAGACTTTTTCGAAGTGACTCCATATTCGTATGTATCCCGTTTGACAATCGTGAGTGCACTGTCAACAATTACAGTATTCCGTTATCGTGGCACCGTTATCATTAATGCGATAAAAAAATGCTTCTGACGATACGTATTGTGCTTTTAGCATCAATGAGAATGTATTTAAAACGTGTCAAGCAACAGGTATCCTGCCGATGTTTGCAACCTAACCCAACTCATAGGTAGAGCGGGGTACACCTTCACTTTCACGATTCCACGTAGCACATTTGATTCGATTTCTCTTATCGGTCCCTCTCACCCTTCCAGCCTCTCTGTCGATTCTCCTTTTCCTTTCTAACATATTTTACTTTTACGAACGTGCGACGACGATCATGAAAGATCATCGTTTCTTACTCGGTCTCAAATATAAACACCGAGACCGTAACCTTCCGTAGCTGTACGATATTACTGGCTTGTTTTCCCGTTTTATCGACGAGATACGGCTAAGAAAACAAAAGAGTTTTCAATAACTTCACGGAGATTGCGAAGACAATTTCATCTCTTCGACAACGAACGACAGTGGAAAGTGAAAGGATGCGAAGTGAACCAACGACCTTGCATTCCGGCCATATAAAACTAAAATATTTTGGAGTCTGACACTCATAACAATAACGTTAAAAATCATTCTAAGAGAGCATCTGTAACCTTCATTACTTGTAATCATCTAATGTCATTCTATACTAAAAAATAAGAATATTTAAGACTTTTATGTGGTATTTTTTAAATATTTGAAGCATCGTCTCATGTTCAAGTGTTAAATCTTTCATAAAATTAGAATTATGTACGATTACTCATATATGAAAACCTCGAAAATAATTAGAGTAATAATCAGAATATGACAGATGTTTATCGAAAAGATCTAAGCTCTTAATCGTTCTTAATCGGTTAATCAGTTGATTACCGGCATGCGCATGCGTAGATACGTATATCTGAAAAATATTTAAATACTTAAAGAAGGGTGCGTCAAGAAAGATTAATAAGAGGTATATAATTTGTAACTTCGTATCAATAATGATTAATTAATTATACGTGTAACGTAATATAATATATTATTATTATGTAATATATAACATAATATAGGATTACAATACATAAAATTAATTGATAAGGTAAATTTTATTACCTTATCCATGTTCGTAAGTATGGATGCTGGTGCGCCCGTTGTGTCATCGAAACAATTTCTTTCTCCTAAACAGAGCATTGTATAAGAATATTTTATGTCACATTTTTTATTTATCTTTAAACGAGTGTCCCTCCTTACAGTTATGCTATAAATTACTGGATGCCCCGCATAGACCGGTACTACGCTTACGTTCGTAGATATTATTATGCTTCGTATTGAGTCATCAAGATGCATTTGTATCATAATAATCTTTGCTGGTACGTCGCTTTTAATTTTGAATGTGTTGCATGTGACAGTGGGCTAATAAAGCCTTGTAATTATTTTTAATGCGTCCATCTAAATAGAGAAATATACTTGTCTAGACTTGTCGCGATGTAAAATTTTTAAACGTATCGCCAATTATGAGTTAGTAAAAGATCGCGACAGACGGTGGCGCTTTAAATTCTCTATCAGAGCCCAATGCATACAGACGTGATCGCGATATTTCGTTTAAGTTACACGCGTGTTTGCTTGTGACTTACGAAGAGACATCATGCTGTACATGCCTAAATAACGTTTCTGGCGATGCTGCGGCAATATTACGGCTGTAACAATAAGTTATGTGCAGCGATGTGATATGTCTACGCGTTCATGATAAAGTACTCGCCCTTTGTAAATGTATTTCGGTGAGTTACATTTATGCCTGCTTCGTGTTACACTCCTTCGAGCGATTGCTGACTCGAAGGATTTCTTTAAAAAAAAATTCGTCATCAATTGTCATGCAAGTTACACGACCGATCGGAATATTTATCGTGACGATTGTTCGGTATTATTCCGCGGGCTATTACTCATTTTTTTTTAAATTAACAAAATTTTAATAGTGGATCCGATTATGTTCCGAATGTGTCACAGAATTTATTTGTGTTGTATTATTTTATTAACGTTTGTTTATTTAAATTATACGTGTTTCGATAGGTTAGGAGAAACGTCCTTGAGTTTGAACGATATTCAAAAGTTGCACTATTTATTAAATTGTTATTCATACTTTAAAGTAACAAATTTCAGATATAGGTTAGAGATTAATAGGATTTGTTGTTTCTAGTACACCGCATTTTTTTATGAAGAATTTTTAGTATGTGAAATTTTCCTAATAATGCCGAAAAATATTTGCTATTAATTTGGGAATAAAAGATTAAAGAAACTTGTTATTTTATTTGCCACGTTGATATTGTACTTTAAATGTTTAGAATGGAGGTAAATAATTCTTTCTAAAGGTTGAAATTTGTTAAATTTAGGTGCCAGGCGTGTAGGAAGCAGCTGGCAAGATGGGCAAGTTGTTGTCAAAGATCTTTGGCAACAAGGAGATGCGAATTCTTATGTTAGGATTGGATGCTGCTGGGAAAACTAGTATCCTTTATTTGTATTCTTTTGTTTACATAGAACATTTTGAAAACTAGGAAAAGAACTTCTAAAACTGCATTGTGTTTTGTACTTGATAGTTTTTCCTTAATTATATATCAGCAATACTATATAAACTTAAACTAGGACAGTCTGTAACAACTATACCAACTGTAGGATTCAATGTAGAAACAGTTACCTATAAGAACGTTAAGTTCAATGTTTGGGTAAGCAATGGATCTTAAATCTTTCTATCACATTATCATAAAATTTTCATAGCTTGAACAAATTAATTTTTTTGTTTAGGATGTTGGAGGACAAGATAAAATACGTCCATTATGGCGTCATTATTATACTGGAACACAAGGACTTATTTTTGTAGTAGACTGTGCAGACAGAGATCGAATTGATGAAGCACGTCAAGAACTTCATCGAATTATAAATGATAGAGAAATGCGAGATGCTATTATTTTAATTTTTGCAAATAAGCAAGATCTTCCTGATGGTGAGTATTAATGTTTGTCAGTTATGTGTTTGAAAGATTTGATATTTACACATATGCACGCGTATACAAAATGAGCGAAAGAGAGATTGTTGGTATCACATATTAAATATTTTATACTTTTTAGCAATGAAACCGCACGAAATACAAGAAAAGTTGGGTTTAACTAGGATACGAGACAGGAATTGGTATGTTCAACCATCATGTGCCACAACTGGTGATGGGCTTTATGAAGGCCTTACATGGTTGACCAGTAATCATAAATTATGAGCAAATATTTATTTTTCATCGATTAGCCACATACCAAGAATGTACGTTTGCTTTGTATTTTCATTTTTATTTATCATGTAGAGGCTCTGTAATGCAACTGATAATGATCGTAAAGGTCCATAAGGGAAAAAGAGATCATTTTAAGCGTACAACAGCAAATGTAACACAACCATTAATATTGAATTGTGCGTTTCAGTAATACTAATACTATATAAATAGAAATTTATCAAAGTACCAAAAGATATAGACTTTGTTACTAACTGTTCATTGAAGTCCATGAAAATAGCTATTACATTATTGATTAGATTATCATGTTCAACATTTTACTATAATTTATATATATGTATATGCGCGTGTGTATCGTATTATGGGATACTAATTGTAAGTGAATACAAAAATGATGAGAGCCATTTATGATATTAAGGGATGCATTTATATAAAAATTCTTTTCAATTTGAAAATAATCATTTATACAATGATTAATTAAAACTGTCGTGCCCAAAACACAGACATGAAGTTAAGTTTTCATTGGTTGTTGTCAATGTTACATAAATATGTATCACATAATATTCATAGATATAATCTCATTGATATATGTGAGTAAACATTCAAAGCACTTACATTATTGGCTTCATATAGCACCAAGATATTATTCATTGATAAATTCTTGTAAACAACCATTTGCTTAAAAAGTTACTTCGTCGTTCCATTCGTTTTTTTTTCTCCTTTTTGGATCGTCTTCCAATTCAGTCACATCTTAACGCATATCGGTCAATTTACTGTTTTTTTTCTCCTAAAAAACTTCTCATAGTTCTATATACATATTTTTTTTATGCTTTACTTTCATTAAAATGCATTAAATATACGTAAACACACGTATATATACTGACGGGGTTGTTCTGTACGCACAAATGGCAAATCACAGGATTTAATATGACATTTTTAATCTGTTATTATTACGAGCTCAAAACAAAAAAACAGAGAAGGAAAGTAGGAACAATGTTACTCAAAACGTAACAGCATCGAATCTGCCAATATTTTTTACCAATTAAGTGATCAGATAACGCAAAACTAGAATTAGATTGCAAGGGAAAGAGTCAGATATGTTTTTAGTGAGTCTCAGTTTGTTTCCTTCTTAAGTAATAATCTGTAGAATAAGAGTGATAAACGTATTTATCAATATGAACTATTAATTCGACAAAAAGAAAGAAAATTTTTTTTTACGAACTTCGTAACGCATACCAGAATTACACATTATAACTAAAACAAAGTAACAATGGTATGTTATCCTTTCAATCTGTTGCTCTATCAACAATTTTATTTGCATTCCACAATTACATTAAGGCATTAGGATTTTAACAGATTGTATTATTTTACATGAAATATTGGTAATGATTATACAGGTATACAAGTGTCGGAATCATTTTCTTGGCATCTGTACCATTAACCTTAAGTGTCACATTTAATGAAAAATAATGTGCAAAATAATTAGCTCATGTTTAACTGTCATGGACAGGCTTTGGAAAAGAAGTAATGTACTATTCCTAGGTGTGTTCATTAGTACTGAATAGTGCTCTATGGCTATACATGTTTATACTGCATCATTACCATCAGTTTTGTGTTCATATGAAAGGTATATAATGTTGTGTCATTTTTGTTTTCCTTTGTTTTAATTGTAAATGAAAGAGATGGAATAATTGTAACTGGAGTAGCTTTGTTGAAGACTAGTTATTGTTAAAGAAAAAAACATGTTTTAATATTATGAAACGGCAAACAAATTTTGGCAATAAACTTTATTCGTATGAATAATGTACTTATAACTGAATTAAAATTTAAAGAAATGAAATTGGGGAAAATATGAATTATGTGTGACGTCAAATAGAATTTTCTATCGTAAAAAAATAATATAAGTGTAGTTACACGTTATTCTATAGTTGCAAACACTTTTTCACATTCGACTTATTTGTTATCGAGAATTACTAAATTTATAACTAATGGAAAATTCGTTTTCGTTCGTGTTATTCGTTTCGAGTAATTGAATTTTATTCACGATAGTTTGTTGTTACGTGAGATAGTTTGTAACATATGTTTTGTAACCATAGAGTACATATTGCAGTAGTAAATCTCCAAAGCCTGAGATCATACAAATCTTACAAGTGATAGTAAAATTGTTTGCAACATATATTTTAGTAATTCTCTTTTTAACAAGAAGGCGAGTTTCATCTAATAGCAATATATTTATTCATTCTCTGTTCAATGTGAAATAACAAAAGTATTTATAATCAAGATACTGATTTTGCTTAAGGAAAAAAAAGAACAGGCGTATGCAAATTTTATAATTATTACAGCATACGTCTTTACATAATATTAGTACATAACATTGTCAAACAGATTTATTGTCAAAGTAAGCAATTGATATCACCATATCCATTGTTCATTCAGTTACAAGTACGTATCCTTTATATTTTCCAACAATTTTTTTTAACAGGGGCCATTCAGAATGCAGGGCTCAATATAAAACGCTTCGGAGTAAGGAAGAAAATCAGTTAATTCAATAAATCATCAGCGTTTCTTAACAATTACTTCATGGATCGTTTATTTAAAAAAAATTAGCGATGATTTAAGGCGCTGTGTTTCATATGTAATTAAATGTTTTGAGTAAACTACAAGTAGATTTAGAAAACATAATCGCCTCTTTTATCAACTATAAATTTTACTTAGTTAACGATAACGGTCCACAGAGTTCAAAATTGGGAAACGCTGACCTATACTATTAGCCAGAGAATTCTCAATGCACCAACATCAATGAACATTATTAAATTACACTGTTCGAAAACCAAATAAAAACAGTTCTTTTTTAGTCATATGACAATGATGTCTGTAATTAGAAAATTCGTTTTACACGTAGAAAAGTTGTTTTTCTGCAATTATTTATTTCATTTTACAAAAGCTATATGAAACATTAAAAATACTTTTTAATCAGCAAACAGGAGATAGTTACACATGTTCATATAATATACGTATTAATCGATCATTATTTTATATAAATTTTCTGGGTGTAAAAAGTTGTTAGCTAAAGAACAGTATTGTTTCTCGCAAAGTGGTGAATGTTAAAATATTATTGCGAGTAGCAACTAGAGGTGCAATAGAATTTTTTGGTTCTTAGTACAAGTAAAAGCTACAATATAAATATATGATAAGTGTAATACTACAGTAAATATTATATAGATAAATAACGGTAATTTTTACAAAATTGAAAACCGATAAACCTGGAAAAAATATATGTACTTGTATATTATTATTATAATAATAATTATTATTATTTGTATAATAAAGACACTTTTAAATTATAAGAGCATTTTTTCAAAATGCGAAAATACTATGTATTTGAATATAATATTTGTAATTGCACCTAATATTTATAAATCGTTTTTAAAATATATTACAACATTTTTGCAAGTATCCAATTAATATTCTGCTACTAAATCGAGAGGGAAATTCGTTCGATTCACGTTTCGACCACAAGAAAATTCAATCATAACTTCAACAAACTTATAGATGTTATAATTTTCATAAGAAATAACATACATTTAAAAAATATTCTCAATTATTATATTATATATGAAAAGATCTATAAAAATAAAATGAATACGAAGAATAATATTTACATCAGCGTTTCTACAACGACAAAAAAACAATAGTTGTCAAACTGTCGATCGTAGAGACGAATTATGGTTGCCCGTATTTACGTTTGTATACCCTAGAAGTACAGCTATTTTTGTTTCCAAAAAATTCTCTCCATTTTTGTCATTTATATATTATAGATACGCGCGCGCGCGCATACATGTATATAAAAGCAGTGGCAGATTATTGCATAGTCAGCGGAAGTGTATACCTTGAGCCTCGCATGCATCAGGGGTCCCCAAACCAACCAAATAAATTATCTTTTTATTTATTTTGACTTTATTGGTCAGTACTTATAACTTTGTTCTACATATTTTGCTATACAAATAAAACGTTTAAATACAAATTCATGCCTTGCTTTTTTTCATTTAAATTACGGTATTTTAAAATACTAGTCGGGACCTCTGCGAACATAAATAAATAATCTGCCACTGACTATACACTTTCAACACGTATAGTTGATCGAAATTGTAAACCTTATATAGTAGCTTCTATATTCCTTAAGGTTAGCGACCACCGAACTTAAGTATAGAAAAGCGTAAGTCAAACATAAAGTTATTACCATTAACAGATCCAATAACGTTGAATTTCAAAATTGAAAGTGCACGCAACTTTTTATTCAAAATCTCGTTAATACTGTAATAAATTTTATACGTTTCCTATTATACGGAGTGAAAAATACACGATTGTATTAAACATGTTTATACGTAAAGCGTCTCGTACATAGCAAAGGTTTACCGGAACCTTGTTCACAAATTTCATCGATCGTCTATCTCGTCAAAATGATCAGCACGAAAGTCGGTCGACGAAACTCGTAGTAAAACCTCTAATAAATCTCCATGTGTATAGGGCTACTAACGGTATCGTACGAATCTAATAATAATTATAAATTTCGATATGAGATTCGTTTAATTATCTAACGATGTATATCCCAGTAATACTAGATATTGAATTTTATCACATACTCCTTTAATTTTACAAACTAATTTTCGACAGATCTATTAAAACCAGGAATTGAAAACTGTTATATTATCGATTTCGGTTCTCAAACAGTTATCTTCAGAAGCTTTTCAACCCCTGATTAAAAGCCATATTATGGACCCGAAACATACACACCGATTAAAAAAAAAATGTAATTGTCATGAAAATTAGAGAGATGACCCACTTACTTCAGCGGTACAATAATATTTTTTCCAAATATTTACAAGGAAAAAAAATACAATTCTCTTCCTCCGTTAGTTATTTCTAAGAATTCGTGGTTCAAGCAATTCCTATTTCGACGTAGTCTTGAGATGTATTATAATGTATAGCCTGATGCTATCTACCGGGCCGTTGTTCTTCTATAAGTGCTATTAATCTTTGTCGAGTTTTCTTATTATTCTGATACGCCGAAGAAATCAAGCCAATTAAATGTTTTACAGAATATTCCTGTAAAATAAATATCCACAATAATTTATTTAAAAGTATCAATGCAACGATAGGTAAAATAATACCGATATATTTAATCACCTTATGCTCTTTTATCCATTCTTCCAAACTATTTTCTGGAAGATAGTATGCTTTGATGTATAATTCGACATATTCTCTGTGCGGCATCGGTCTTAGAGAAGTTAACGTTTCGAATTTCGATTTCAATTGCGTGAAATCGAGTTGCATCAATGCTCTACCTCCGTTCGAACACTTTTTGGCATTAGAGAATCTGTAATACGTATTGATAAAGGTAAGGCAAGTGCTAGGAAAGATAGAAAAGCTGTAATATATAGAATTATTTACCCTTCTACCAAAGTATGAGTTATTAGGTGTGCGACATTTTCCCAAACGGCGTTATATACATCGCTTGATAAAGGAAGACAACTTCCAATATTCTCCAGTCTTTCGTTCAAGACGGTAATTTCCTGTATGTGGTACAAAATCTTAATACATAAATAATAAATTGTTTACGTTTACTTAAAAATATACATACTTGAAGCAATGAATCAATGTAACCACTATGTTGAGACATTACATCCGTCACCTCCCAATTGACTTTGTTCATTAAAATTAAAATATTTGCAACATCGAATGCTTGCGACGCAACCGCCATATATACCGGCTTTCTTAAATCTGTCGTCGACGCTATTGTTTGCATATAAAATTGATGAAGGAAACCACGCTGTGGACTAGTCGCGATAAGATGTTCTAGATACGGTTTTAAGCCTTCGTATTGTTGGCCTAAAAATATCAAAGACTCCACTGCTACGATACGTTCAATCAAACCGTGAAGCCTTTCCGGCTGTGATAAATTTACGATGGAAGAAAGCTGCGGTTGCTGTACTTTATCAGAGTTCAATTTAATATTGTCCTCGGAATCATTCTCACAGATAATTAAGTTCTCCTTAATTCTTGCCAATGATAATTTTAACTTTGGACTGTACAACGAGTCACTATTTATTTGCTGAAAGAAACGAAAATCGTTCATCGTCGCTATCAAATATTGTATATTTAAATCATTATTGTATATGTGTATATGTAAGCATATAGAACTACGAACTTACAAGATCCGAAGTAAAGAATAAATGTACCGTGTAGAAGCATAGTTCATAAAATTGTATCATACTTTGTATGACAGTAACCGCGATCGAACGCAGAAGTCTGGACATTTGTAGATATTTCCCACATACGCGCAATATACTTAACGTAGTGTTTGTCACCATGGGTCCTGATTGTTTTAGTTTGCATTTCTTTTTATTCGTTTTAACATGATCCGAGTCATCGACGTATTCATGCTTCAATTCATCAGGAATATCGTCGTCGGATTCATCAGAATAGTATCCCGGTGGATTATCCTAAACGATACGTGCATTTCATTGTACATATGTTTCATAGATGATCAAATAAATACATAAAAAAGAAACAGTTCATTTAAAAACTTGATTAATTTCGTTATTCGAATGTATCCCAGTAGTAAATTATTCTTAAGCGAAACAACATCATACCTCATTCTTTACCAAAATATCTTCATCCATCGTATCGTCTAAACCTATGGAAAACGGGGATACGCCTCCTTCCAAATATTTTTGAACCCATTCTAACCCCATAGGATTATCATTCTCGCTAACGTTTGAGTTATCTAAACTATTCCATACTTTACAAATATTCAGTGACGGTTTTAAACTTTTAAACTCTTGCAATTGAGTAGCTACAAAATTAGATTTCACAGGGCACAATTCCCAACCATCATTCTCTAAAAATATTCTGAGTTCATCTAGCCTCGAAGCATGATAATGAGAAAAATATGATAATGATTGTTTTCGTATAGATTCCTGTAAATTTTCCGATTTGAAACCACACAACTCTTCGCCAATTTCCATTAATCTGTAAATATTTTTTTCTTGTAAACATAACGTATATTTAATCTATAGCAAAATTAACACGGGATAGCTTAACATTTTTTTACCTGTTAACTATACCCAAAACTTGAACAAATTGTTCAAATTTAATGTAAGTTAAATCAGCATTCATTAAAAATATTGATATTTTCATTTCAACATCGTGCCATACCCGAATCATACTGTTCCCTAATTTATGTTTTACATATTCTTTGCTAAAAGTCCCTTCTAAATCTTTAACATCAGGATCAAATTTTACTTTATTCTCTTGTGTATTATGCCAATTTACTACCAAGTAATAAGAGCTTAATATTGTCCAGAGTGATTTACACAGTTCTGTTAGACAAGCAATGCAATTTTCACAGGGCACAGATTGACAGAGTTGTTTATACTGCCTTTTTGTGTCCCCACCTGCATATGAATGAACAGCAGCAAAGGCAGTATTGTGGATTGCTGCTGTGAAATGCATGTGCAGCTGATCTATTGCAGATTGGGTTTTCCCTAAGAGAGAATATGCTTCTTGTATCGATGTATAAATAGTTACATCGAACTGTGTACACATTTTCGAAAGCATAATATCCAATGCTTCTTCTGCTTGTTCTAAAATATCTTGTAATTTTCCATTTAAAGCAGCAATGCAATGAAAATGTTTATATGTCTGTGCAGCGCTTTGACATTCTAAAAGTAACGAAATTGCTCTAGGATAATTTTTTTCATTCAGAAGCTCCTGTAATCGGTCTCCTGTACGTTGCTACAAAGAAAAAAAAACAACAATTTGTGGTGCATTCATATATTAACAATTTAAGCAAAATCCGGAAAAAACATACCAATGTCTTTATAGTATTTAAATTATTTAACAACTCCTCTATAATTTGACGTTTTTGATAATTTGCTAGTATTCCCAAGCTGGCTGTTGTAAATTGCTTTTCAGCTAACTTTAAGTCTGCTCTTCCCATTCTACATATTTCTAGAACATCCTGCAGTTGCTCTTGAATCAGTAAGATTTTCTCAAATTCCTTTTTGCAAGCATTCTGCTTCTGCAAAATAAGCTGTAGAACTTTCTTCGAAACAACCTGATGTTGTTGTTTAAGCTTTTTGTAACACTTTTCGATCTCTTTGGATTGTAAAACATTTGGTAATTTTTCTAGCTCATGCCTACTAGAATCAAAATTCTGGTCTGTATTAAAATAAATTTCTTCGATGGATTCTAATATGTCTTGATCAGGAACAGGTTCACTTTCCGTTGACTGGTCAGCTTCCGATTGTATGTCTTCTAATTTTTGTGTCTCTGGTGGATTGAGCAAGTCTGAATGTAAACCCATAAGGGGTACTTTGGTTGCATTCTAAACAATAATGAAAAATATAAATGCTAGGTTATATTCTTTTAACCTCTTGTGCTAGAATAACTTTGTTATTTGAAAGCCTTATGTCATGTAACAAACGAGCGAGATGTTGCAACTTTGCTAAAAAAAGAGTCCTTGAAGAAGGTGCTAAGTTTGTGCAGAAAACAAAAAATGCAGCGAAACTACCTGGAATTGTATGAAACTTCTTGTTCCATTTCTTATTTCGTATTACTTTAAAGTTTATCATTCCATATAAAATTATTAATAAACAGATTTACTGTACGCGTCTGCCTAAAATTTATATAGAAATGACTTTTTGGTATGAAACACTACTGTGTCTTTTAATTTCGAGTTATGGTTTATTTGGAATTATCGTGAACAGTTTGGTAACACACATTGGAGAATTAATTCCAGCACAAGTGGTTAACAAGCAACATTGAACCGTAGAAAAGTAATTCATGAAATAGATTATGAAACCATGTACAAAACCAATACAACATAACCTAAAGCACCAGCACAAAATACAAAGGATAATTGCGGTCATATTATCGTTACAAGTCAAATAATATTTAATCGTCACAATCTTAATATAAATTTATTTACCTGTTTGTTAATAAGACCAAGGAATTTAAATTTTAGATCCTCCATTTTGTTAGTTTCTTCAAAATTCGGATCGACACATTTTCATCTGTTCACTCGATTTCTTGGCGTTTCTGTCAATGCAATTGTCATAGCAAATAATATCGGCATTATTTCGTCGTAATTATTTTATTAACGCCATTTTAGAACTGTGTGAAATTTATTGTTTAAACGATACGTTCTAAGAACAATCGGAACACCTAGTAAGTATGTACCTATGTGCGTACTTACGTATATCAATATTTTTCTCAGGTTATGTAGGTTACAAAGTTACCGCGAAAGTTGTAAGTTCGTATCAATATATCAGATTTTCAAGCATTGCTATCTTCAGACAGTATTCGTATGTAGTAGAAAAATAATAGATGTAATTAATGCTGTTATTTGTAAAATGTAATTAAACGAGAAAGTGAGGCAAGTATTTCGATAATATATTCATATGCATTTCTTGAATGTTATACGTATTCATTACGCTTAACGTATTCGTACTGAACAATCGGGTATGTTTATTTAAAATGTTTCATGGTTAACACCGTGAATTTAGAATCTTTCGCTAAAGAAAATTTAATGCTTGTTAAATACGTAAACGTATTCACTACACAAACACGAAGCTAAATTACGCTTGACTTTTTTCTGTTTTTCACTGGATCCATAAACTTTGTAGCCTCAGCTAAAGTTTCTACAAACTCGGAAAGTTACGTCGACATTTTTTTTATCTCTAAAGTAAGTATTCACGCGAAAACATGGGGCATACAATCTTTTTCTTGTTGCAATTAAGAGTTACTCATTATATTATTACGTAATATTGCAACGCAAAGTATTGATCAATTTTTCGATCGAAGTCGATCAAAAATCCAATTATATGACGTTTAACGATGCGGTGTTTGCGGTTAGTTTGGGCTTTGGAGTCGCGTTCAATATTTCGAGTATTTTATCGATGAGTATGAATAATGTATATCAAATTCATGAAGCCATGCGATACACTACACGCTTCTAGCTAGTGATTGTCTTTAAAATCGCATTCGCATCCGATTTATGTTCTCTCGACTTACGTCATTTCGTCGTTACATGTCGTTTCTTCTAACAACGCAATTGGTATTTGTTTCAGATACATGAATATGTATACAGTAAAGAGATAGGATAACTGTATGAAAATCGGGATCTAAGCCAAAGCTGAATATCAAATGCACATATTGACAAAAGGCCGATGTAACTTTAGACATCTCCGTTAGCATAAACAATCGTCGAACGATGTACGTACATACAGGGTGTTCGGCCACTCCTGGGAAAAATTGTAATGGCGGATTCTAGAGGCCAAAATAAGATGAAAATCAAGAATACCAATTTGTTGATGGAGGCTTCGTTAAAAAGTTATTAACAATTAAAGTTTCACCCGTACTGAATTTTTTTCTCGAAAATGCGCAAGATTTCGAGGGTATGTCTAATCACCAAAAATGATTGTAATTGACCCCCGCAACCGAAAACAATTTTGCCAGAATGATTCGAAATTTTTGAATTTAATCGTTAATAACTTTAACGAAGCCTTCATCAACAAATTGGTATTCTTGATTTTACCCCCCATTAAAATTTTTCCCAGGGGTGGCCGAACACCCTGTATAGACAACCTGTGATATGTTGTAGATACTAATATATTTTTCTTGATAGGTATATCAGAAACTAAAGTAGACCTAGTTTTGCTACAAAGAAAAAAAGTTGTATAAAGTATAGCTGTTAGAAACATTTAAAAATCATGCAGATCAATCATTGTGTAAAACTTCGGCAAGTTTACCGAGCTTCGAAGTTCGTCTTTGCATTTGCCGAATTTAGAAAAAGACAAGCGAAAGAGAAAAAGGTCCGAAAGTCGAGACGAGGGAAATAAACATATCGGTAAGACAATTATTGTAGTTAGTAAAAATAGAAATTTTGTTTATTAAATGCACATAATTTTTCAATGAACGGAATGTCCTAATCTAGACTATACTTGTACGTTTTACTAATAAAGCCATTTTATTTCTAACGAATTCAGAACGAAAAAAAGAGTGTAAGGTGGACTTGCATCACTATGATTCTAAACGGTTTGTTCTCTTTTTTATCATTTTTCAAACAGACAATATTTTTAAGATTTGAAAAAAGGTGTTAACATAAATTTTTCGAATTTGATATTCGAACACCACTGATTCTCAGCCCGCCAATTATAATGCGCGATGGACAAAATTAACAGATACGAGTACGTCGCAGTTCCAGCACGTAATCTATTGACACAGGAGAAGTAAATTTGATTTTAATTCGATTCACACTAGAAGATTAACTGTGAAGGGTTAGTACATAACAAAAATAGATTTTATCATAATGTTTGTTAAAGCAACAGGATAACACATAAATCAGAAAAGACAATTACAAATTATTTAGAAGTAGTTCTATTCAAGTAATATTCTATTTTGTTGTAGAAACACTGAAGTATCAACATTTTCTGCGAATAGACAGTCCCTTCTCGATGTAACAATTGTATTCTTCTGGAAATATTGCATGGAATTATGAAAATTTCGCTGAGCCCGCTTGCCGTAGAAAAAGACAATTTTTGGGGCGAGGTCGAGGTCGCGCGTTAAGTTGATTAAATAGCGAGTTCCTCGAAATCCTACGAACCATTTCCCATTGGTTCCCAAAGGTGGCGCACGGCAGGCATATCCTGCCCGCGTATTCTTATCGCGGCGTAAACGCAACATTATAACGATAAACAAAAGTTACGCACGGGCGCAGGGCGGTTGAAATCGATGCGACTCGGCGGAAGAAGGGTTGCGTGGGTGTTTCAGGGTAGAATGTTTGATGTCGGTGGCCGTGATTGGTCGCAGCCAGCGAGAGCCGCAAGTCGATTGGCCGAACGGATTCCGATGTGAACCCCCACCTAGCCGAAAAAGGTATCGCGAAGAGTGGGGGATCATGATACGTGCTTGGCACGGCATGTATGGTACGTACGTACGCAGGTGTGTTCACAGTGCCTATGCACCCCGTGTCACGCGCCAGCCACTCGGAATCATAGAGAGACGGTGGGTGGCTGTGAAAACGAGAGAAAAAAAAAAGCCAACAGAAGGAAGAGTGGAGGCGAACAATCGTACTCGTATTTTCCTCGGAGGGGTCGGTGCGCGAACGACAATCGTCCTCGATTTACGTCGTTTCTCCCCAAACAAGCTCGAGATTCGCTACAGTTCGCGTCGCGTTGTAGAGGGTAGTTCCGTATCGCCTACCCACCAGACCAAAAGAAACAGCGTAGTACGCGCGAACTCGCTTGTCGGGAGAGTTGTCAACCGTTTGCCGGCCGAGAATGGTCCAAAGGTTCTACACCAGCGTGGCTGCGCTTAGCCTCGCCCTCAGTACTTGTGTTGTTTTTCCGCGTGCCGTCATGGCGATCGACTTGAGTCGATTTTACGGTCACTTCAACTCGAAGCGTACAGGTAAGTCACCGTGTTCGCCTCGAACTTGGCCGAAAATCGAATTCGAACACAACCACGATACGCTCGCACGAGAATTGTTCTTAAACTTTGGACGTCCCGCGCATTTCATGCGATTAAACTGAAATCGCGTACGATAAATGGCGACGACGAACAGTTTCGGTGCATTGTTGCTAGAAATTCGCATTTAAATACAGTAAAACTCGTCCGTGGGTTTATTCTGGTAATTTTTTTTTTTTAGGAAAAACATGTAAAAAACAGAGACGAGCCGAACAGCCGGGATGTTGTACCGTATATAAATTGTAATCTTTGTACAATTTATTATAACGGTTTAAAGCAGCGTCGTTTAAGTGGCAATTTGAGTCCACGTGGTATACTCAGCGTATCACGAAGACGAATCGTGATACGCTGTACGTTGTTCATTCGATTCAATGAGCGGAGAGGTGGTCCGTTTTGTCAGTGAGTAGAGCTCAATCGCTTCAAGTAATAAACGTCACTTAAAGGGTAAATTCCGTCCAAGAATAAACAGCGTTAAGTTTCTTACGGTAATGAGTAGAGCTTGAATTACTTCGTCGACCGACGTTTCGTGGTTGAACGATCGATGTACAGTGGCGGACGTACACTTACGAACACTTCTTAGCATTAAATTCTCTTGCTGGTAATATCGTATAGGAAGGGTATAAATAAATTTCCATTCCATGCGTATGTATTTGAAAGACGCAGAGTTACTTCTGGTTAACTTAAACTTCAAACAAGACAGCAACGATTATAGTCATGTTTAGGTTCTGTCTTGTAGACATATGTTTACGAACAATTTATTTTCGATATCGTAACATTAATTTTATGCATTAGTATTGTACCTTATGATCATGCAACCCCAACGAGTACGTATCCACCACCTCCTTTAACCCTTGGCTTAATACATTTTGTATTAAATTCTTCGCAAGCACGGAGCTTTAAAAAATATGTTTTTTTTTCTTTCTTCAAATATTACCTAGAAAATTTCTAGTATCCGATTTGCAACTAAATTACCGCTCCCTCTTTAATTTGGGAAAATGCCACGAACGATCGCCATTGAGCAGTTAAATTGCTTCATTCATAATCCGATTCAGCGTAAAGAATGCTATAAAAATATGTTTTTTTCAAAATGTTACGCAAAACGTTACTAATATTTGGTTTTCAGCTTAAAAACCCCCCTTTAATTTGCGAAAGTGCCGCGAACGGTCGCACCGGAGTAATTAAATTAATAGTCCATTAAACGTTAATGAAAAGAAACCGTTTGCAGCACCAATGTCGCGTGTAAGAGATCGCGTTCTCCCTCTTTAATATTGCTCGGTCAATATCACACATGCTGTTGACTACCAATAAATGCCGTCTATGCATATTAATTTGAACGTTGCCACTTGCCACGCGCACAAATCTCTTGGATGAATTGGTGAATTATCCTCACACATTTTTGTCAAATTCGCTGTTTCGATAAACACGGGGGTCGACTGTATACCCGAACGATTATTTAGTTTCTTAATTGGTGTTAGTAAACGCGTGGTAGCGAACGTGTTACGCACATGTTCCTTGTCTCGAAGTTTCCGATTTACCTGTTCGTTTATTTGTGGAACAAAGTGGTCGAGTAAAAAATTAAAAAGAAATATGTCATCGACGCGTAAGTTGAGGGAATTAAACAGTGTTTATCTTGCGTGTTACAGAAGACGCTTGTCGTCCATACGAGCCGTTTAAGTGTCCAGGAGACAAAATATGTATCTCAATTCAGTATCTCTGCGATGGAGCACCGGATTGCCAGGACGGTTACGACGAAGATACACGATTATGTACAGCTGGTAAATTTCCTTTTCAATTACAAACACGACGGTTTGTTCCGTGAATCCATCTGTTCTAATCGCACAGTTTTAGTTGAGTTATAAGGGAACATATCAAACTGTAAATCATCAATTTTTATGAAACGTGTTCAAGAGATGAAAACCGCCCCTAAAATTCAAAGTGAAAAACTACATTTTAATTATTGTATTTTTGGCAGGCGAATCAACGTTTAGGCTTAAATTTATTGTGCAGAGTTTTTTTTTTTAAATTCTTCCAAATTCGAAATCCGTAAACGCTCCACGATTGAAATCCATAAATCTTAGATAAAATCAGTTCGTTTCAGGTTGACCATATTTTTAAAAAAGCGAAAAACTCTAGGCACGATGTCTCTGGTTCGTTGATTATCAGGATGTTCGTGAATTTTTATGATATTTTTTTCTAAAGCGGTTTCCAGCCTCTTATATTACGAAAGTTCCAACCGACTACAAAGTTCAGTAAAAGTTCCACGAACTTATTATAAATTTAATGAAGTTACGGAGCTACTTCATGGCTGTACTTCGCGAAACAACGCTGTTGTTTTCAGACTGGGGTGCTTTTATCGATGTTTTACTGCACAATTTAGCGATGCTAGCCTCGTAATAGATAGGGAAGTAGTAATACCGGACTAGTATAACTCAACCTTTGAACGTCTCCGCATCATTCGTGCCATATGGAAACTTCCTCGTAACCTTGTGTCCGTTTTCATTGTCGGATTATTCCAGTTCTCTGTCCGTTTCGATGAAAAAAAAAATTTCCAATCGTTCTGAAAAAATTATTTTCGGTTGCAAGGATCAATTACAATCATTTTTGGTAAATACACGTACCTCCGAAATCCTACGCATTTTCGAGAAAAAAATTCAAGAAGGTGGACAAATTTTTCGCCGAAATTGAAAAATTTCAAATCGCTCTGAAAAAATTATTTTTGGTTACAAGGGTCAATTACAGTCATTTTTGGTGAATACACATACCCCCGAAATATTACGCACTTTCGAGAAAAAAATTCTTTATCGAAAATATAATGTGTGGCCAGGAATGTTTCTGTAATTTCATTTTCTGTCTCACTTCCTTTTGCGTTCATTTGGTAATGGTAATGGGGCTCTAGAGCCCCAAAAAATGGGCCGAAAAAATATATTGGATGTAAGGTCTACTCGTATACCTCGTCTGTGACTGTACTTTACGTCGACATTCTTTTATCACGTTAAAGCGAACATTTTCACTTATCAGTGTTTCAGTACGTATAAGTATCAATCAACACTTTGTTTCGTATTTCAGCCAAGAGACCACCGGTAGAGGAAACTGCCAGTTTCCTGCAATCGTTGTTGGCAAGTCACGGTCCTAATTATCTCGAGAAACTGTTCGGGACCAAGGCGCGGGACACGCTAAAACCTCTCGGTGGAGTGAACGCGGTGGCTATAGCACTTTCTGGTAAGCTCGGCTAATTCCCCAACCCCGAAACACAACGTTTTTGATAACATCGTAGACCGAGGTGGAGGAAGGTAGACGAAGAAGGTAGAAATGGTAAACATTGACGGCATCAAATTTGGAGGGGAGAGGGTGCGCTTGATATAAAATTTTAACTGCGGGCATTTGATAGTTGGCGAGATATTAATAAAAATAACTTTCGTAGTCGTGGTCGTCGATGCTCAAGTAACCGATGATGCGTAGCGATATCGGACCTCGAAAATGGGATTTAACTAATTTTTTTGGCTACGTTGGTCCCCAATCTTAATTTTAACAATAACATCGGATCTGATACAGTTAAATCCGCGTTCTTAGAATCGCAAACGATCGAGGACTTCGGCGCCGCCCTGCACCTGATGCGCTCCGACCTGGAGCATCTGCGCTCCGTGTTCATGGCGGTGGAGAATGGCGACCTGGGCATGCTGAAATCCATCGGGATAAAGGACTCCGAGCTGGGAGACGTGAAGTTCTTCCTGGAGAAGCTGGTGAAGACCGGATTCCTCGATTGAACAGGCATCCCTTTGAGACAACACTGCAGAGGCGTTCTCACGTTGACTGTATCGTATTACAATCGCACTATCTTGTCGCTTCAAGTCCCGGGTTCCTTGGCGTATCCGTTTCGCGAGACTCTCGCCATTTACTAAACACCCTTAACGCCCTTTTCCGCTCCTCCTTCTTTCGTTTCCTCTCCACTCGCTTCCTTTCGATGTCTTCTCCGTCGCTCTTGCTTTTCAAAGGACACCGGCGAGCACCGAGATATATATCCTGTTCATTCCCGGGAAGCATGGGAGCACCGAACGTTTAAACTTTCCAGCGAAATGTCAAGGGTCGACAAGCTCTCGTGTATCTCTGTGCACCTTTATCGACGCGGACTCGCTTTCGCGCCGCGATGGACGCCGCCGTTATTTATCGTTCTCGTGTTACGGAGCGCTGCCGGTCGAATTACAGGAAAAACCAGAAACGAACGAACGCTAGGCTGGGTAGGGCATCGCGACGACGGGTGGTCGCCCACGCGTCGAGGGCCGGAGTCAGGAGCTTAGTAATTACCAGGTCAATTAATTATATTCTGCCCGGGCAGCTCTATTCGGCCGTCACGCAGCAGACGATCGATACTAATTAACGTCGTTTACTTTCCCTGGCCGACATGGCGTCGGCCCGTTACACGACACGCGATTTGTCGGTCGAAACATGTATTCTGCACACGCCTGTCGTCCACGGTTCTTAGTACGTTTGATACGATTAAAATTAATCAAACGCTATCGTTACGTTGCTGTATTCGTTTAGGAAAAAAGCGTTCTGTCCCGTTCGCTGTTCTAAAGTGAGCATCGAAGAAATGTATACGAATAATCGGAATTGGTTTTTTTTCGTGGACGGCGGTACGAAATATATGAAAGAAGAGTGTCTCGTTTTGCGTATCACGTTGTTCGTACAGTAACCGAAATGATGACACTGGTCGACGGCAAACATGTATTCTTTTAATTGCCAAAATGAAAGCTAAATTCGAATGTTGACTCTAGTTTTTTAAAACGCAGACAATTTTAGCAGACTATTGCTGGAGACTAAATGTAAACTGGTGAATTAACAAAGACAAAGTATTAATTTCATGAAAACTAACAGGATTCTAAAGAAACTATTTTTTAGAATTTGTTGACCAGTGTATTAGGTTCACCTACGTTTGATGCATAATATGCGCCGCTGAAACTCGAGAAACTGTTAGAGCAATTGTTAGAATACATGCTTGTGAAGTAAAATCAATTACTATAATATGTTTCTAAGAGCATAAAAAGGGACAAAGTCGGTAGAGAAACGAGCATGAATAGCGAACCTACTATTGCTTCAAGCGTTGTATCTATCGATCGGTTCTTTTAATTCGAGCGCTCGCTGCACACGCCGATTCGTTTCAACCGATAATTAATATTTCAAGCGCATCCGGATAAAACGCGTTCAGCATTCAATGATTTATTCGTCGAGATAAAACGGAAACTTGAACACTTCTTTCGTCACGATACGTGTCGTCCGCGATTTATATGCTTCGTATGTTTGAAAATTTCGCCGTCGCCAGGCTCCCATGCGTTCTTATAACACTTGTCGATTATTACTGAAGCTGTGCTTCTGATCTGGTCACGGTATATTCGTGGCAATAGACATGTTTCGTTCGCGTATGCGTGAATCCCGCCTCTGCAAATGTACAGTCACGGACATATACTTAACAATAACGATACAGGAGAGAATAATAATACTACATACATCAAATATATAAGAAATAAAGGTGAGCTAAATTACAAAGACTTTGCACAACGTAATAGACTATAATGAAAATGTAATTATTCGCATATTGGTAAGTGTATGTCCGCTATTGTCACACCGGATAACAGTGGATACTATCACGCGTTTTTCGTATCAATTGTCCCTAGCGTACGGGATATCGAATGCACGTGGTACAACCGAAAGGAAACGTGATTAGCCTCGAAAAAAATCAATCGAAAGCGCAGAATGAAAGTCCGTACGGGCCTTTAGCAAATTGGATTTATTCTGAACGATTTGTCTATGATCAGCTTGCACCGCGTATGTTAGGAAACTCTATAGATTTATACGTCGTCTACTGCACCTACATGCTTGCGAACCGACGATTACTGCTGGCACAGTACACCACATGATGGTCCTACCAAGGACTTCCGGTCTTTTTGGCGTAACGAGATCGAACCTACGTAAAGATGATTGTCGAAAATGGTATCACAGAATTCTGTAACCGATCGATTTCAATCGAATATAAATACACGAATAACTTATATATACGTGTATACAAACACATAGGCGTATATACATATATATATAGTGTATACAGCGTGATTCGAACAAAAGATCGAGGTATCGCGAGGTGTATAGTACTTGTCAGAATTTAGAAAAAAGGGATTGCAGAATGCTTGGAAAATGTTAACACGTACATTAATCGGACGAAAATTTTTGTTAATTTTCGTCGAAGTTATACGCCTCTGGATCCTTTCATCCGTATTTTGATCGCCCTGTATACACGAGTACGTATACATATATCTATTTTAAGAATGAGAAGCGAAGCAGGTACAAATCGAGCATCGTATCGCGTTCCTTCAGGGTATAACGCGCACCTTACTTAAGAGACAAAAGAAAAAAAAAAACAAGTATACAGTGCTACGATGTATTAATATTTTCATTACGATAACGCAACACATATCAGTCTAGATACATATCAGTAATTTTAACGGAGATGAGTGCCGAATTCTCTCGGGTAGAGCCGGGTTCTCCGTTTTACGAAACGATCGACGATCGACGTATAGAGGCAAGGATCACCAGTTTTGGTCTCTGTATCTCGACGAATGAAAATCAAATAGAACACGCATATACAAACAGCGACACGGGGAACAACAACTACGGCTACCAATCCACGAGAGACATTCCTTTCGACGATGAAAAACATACATATCTCTACCTACTAAGCGTAATCTTCTAGTCAACCAAATGACATATCTTCTAATTAAATATAACTAATTATATTTATGTGTACATATATATGTATGTACATATATGTATACATATGTATATACATATATACATAATTATCTATGAATCGACAGAGAGTCACTTTTATCAGATAGTAGACATAGATATACATATATATATATATAATAATATATATATATATATATAATAATATTTTGGTATATAAATAAAAATGTGAAAAAAGTGGAGAAAAGAAAGGATGATACGTGTGTAAAACGTTCCCTCCAAATGTCAATTACGGTCCAAAGTAGGGCCTGGACCGAGGACAGAATCCGAGGGAAAGTGTCGCGTAAGCTTTAGGAATGAAACGTTTTCAAGGGATCAAGGCGCTCCGAATCTCCGCTCACGAGCATCTTGATCCTTTTTATCCCTCCTACTCGCCCCCCTTCCCCTCAATTTCGACGTTACATTTAAGAGAACACTCCGATGGTAACTGGAATTTTAGATCCAAACCAAATACGAACCCACCCCATGTGCGCAGCGTGAATGTTTCCATCGCTTTTGGGGCGATCGGGCTATTCGATGCTCGTTACACGCCACATTGCATGACTTTTAATTTACTGTACATTCTAGCATCAATTTTGTATCATTCTACGAAAGACAATCCAAAAATTCTATCCACGTTCGACACGTTAACGGTCTACTAATTAGATCGGAACGATATTAACACTAGATCTAACGACTACTTGCGTATACTTGCTTCTATCAAAGGAATCGAAATTACTTGTTTACGAAAAGAATACGCATTATGGCAGAAAATTAAGTTTCCTCGGTAAATATGAGTCGCGTATTTTTATGGACAATCAAGAGCAATGAAAAATATTGAAAAATAAATATTTTGACTCCTTTGCTAGATCTAGTGTTAAGGAGTTTGTGAATCACATGTATAATACCGTCCATAAGTCACCGAACATTTTGCTCGTCCGTCTTGAAAAATGTATCTAAGTAAGATACAGAGATAAAATTTTTTGAAGCTATATTATTTTTTTCTTTTGCTTTACTGCGTATAAAATCAAAATAAATATACGATACGAGTTAAATTTCCTTGATAATGTAACGAATAAGAAAACGTTAGTTTCATTTTATGATTTACATTGCTTCACAGTGTTAATTTGTTTTTATTCCACATTCATTAAGTGTCCTGTGACTTATGAACGGGAGTGTAAGCCATGTACATACACACGTAAGTACACAAAAGTATTCGAATGCCTGTACTTACTACATTTAAGAAATGAAATATCTATGTTAAACCGAAAGGTTTAAAACAACATGTTTTAACAATATTTACACTTAATCCGTCTTCATCTAGTAAATATTCACTATCTGTGGTTATCGAAAATTATAATATTTTTAATAATTTTTCAAATTAGCTTAAGTCCAGCAACTTACTAATAACATTAGCAAAAATTACGTTCGTAATGTTTGACGGACTTAAAAGTAGTACCACTTAGATAGAGATAGACTGAATGTAAACATTTACATCTGTTTCAATTTAACATATATATTTCACTCGCTGAAATTTGAGAACGAACGTTCGAATACTTTGGTGTAAGAGATTACATATCTGTTCTGCTCATTTTAGATTATAACTGCTATTAATGTTTTTAATTCACGTGGTTTTTGATTTTAAACAATTTGTACTACTAAGAATGATAAAATGATCGAATCCACTTTTAGACCTTCGATGCAACGCTTCGTTTTTAATATTTAAATTCATATATGTCTGATTTAAAGCGCTGACTGCTTACGTAATTCGTTCATGAATAGTATTTAAATTGAAATGTTTGAAAATTTTAAATTACAGAATATATAACAATCCGAAATATCGTTTCACGACCAAAATAAAATAAATCGTGAAAAGCTTGGAAAAATTGTTATAAAATTGGCTTGGCATTCAATGCAATAAAATGTTTACATCTTAAAGTTTGATGGTGTACTATCTAATCATTTTTTGATACACGATGTTTAGAGCAGGGATTCAAACAATCTCCCAACCCTAATCGTAATCTCATTAACGCTAGATTTACAGACATTGATTGCACATATTTTTATTGAAATCCGTTATGTTGATGGTTGTGTTAAAATGTGGTTTTTCTTTTAATTAGGACATACATTCATACCATTATAAATTGCTTTAGTGGTAGTGGTAATCTTGAGGTTTTTAGCGGGAAAATTCATCACCCCTGTTCTAGACAAGTGCTATTCGGAAAGTCTTCTAGTGACTATGATTACACATCGATTTGTTTATTTCCAGGGTAAATAAACTGTTTGCACGGACAATTGCTATTGCAAGCGATGCATTGTAAATTAAATCGCAACTTACTTCGTAAGAGTGGATAATCGTAGCATTGTAATTCGCTGTAAGAGCTTGTTAACCAAGTTAACCACGTCTCCATGCATTAATTAAGTTGGTTACTCTACGAAACTGAGAACCGAATCAAGTTTGGGTTAGGGTTAGAATCCCTGATTAAGAGAAGAATTTTTGCAAGTTTATCCTTCTTTACTTATTACGTTGTAAAAACAAAAATTGTAGTTATCGAAATTCAATCGAATGTATTCAGCTTGAGCCGACTTTAATCGATATCTTTAATTAATGAATGAAATAATTGCAACTGAACGTAACAGAGTATATCTACGCGATCCGTCCATAACAACCGTGGAACAAAGACAAAATTTCGAGAGGATTCGATCGAAATTAAAATCAAAACAAACTTGAAACGTGCTTTTTTCCTTGCAAACAATATCGAATAATGTTTTGTAGCGTGAACAAGCATCGGATCTTGTCGCTGCTCGAGGGAGTGTAACAGCGCTCATACGTATACGTATAAAAACGCAATTGACCATCTTAGTTATCAAGATTTTAACAATGTGATAATTATAATGAAAAAATCACACGCCGTTCGTGTCTATGTTATTTTCTCGATTTCTAATTGTTCTACTGCCAAAAGATTATTATTATACGGCAACTGCGACGTACCGTACACTTGTAAGTGAATTTTGCTTCTTAAAGTTTTGTACTTCTATTAATTGACAAATACAATGTTCTTGGAAGATAAGTTTTAGCGCGCGATTGATCATTAAATAAAGTGAACGTTTCTTCAGTTTTATTTCATGAAAACTGAAATTGTACCTGACCACACCATTTTTACGTTACTATAAAATCTTCTTTTCGCTTCCGTAAAATCATTCTTTGATCAATACTTTCCAATATGTTGCAATTTTCTATCATAAGGCTATACAACTATTTAGTCGATTGACATTCCTGGGTATATTTATTTAGTAAAATAATATTTTATTCAAATATTGGTTTTAAGTTGCAAAATATCATGGTAGATAATAACAATATTGAGATAAAATGTATCGTGAATCATATATGTATATATATGTATGTATATGTATATATACATATTTCAGTTTAATTTTCATAATGTTGATGTGTGATTACTTATATCTTCAAATGCTTGTACTGAATTTACACGATGTTCAGAAAATAATTATGCTATTTCATTTACATTTCGGTTGGCTCGATTAATTCGTATTTGTTTGTGACTCCCCCAAGACCTCTTAATTCTTCGACCAAGTCTCGGACGTCTATTTTACGAGAAACCACTAATGTTCGTTGAGCTTTAGGGCCGTAACTGTGAGATTTCACACCCATTTGTCGTGCAATCCTACAGTATATTAAATGATACATTCAATGAACAGACTTGTTGATTCGATAAATTATTTGAAAAGATTTTATCGTTACGCTTACTGATGGATCGTTGCCCGCTCTTCATTGGTAAAATCAGCAGAAAATATTAGATCTTCTCTCATATCACCTGCGAGATACTTCCTAATGATACCTCTAGACTTAGTTCGTAAATCACTTGTGCTATAGCTATTGGATTTTAATCCTAGGCCCTCTCTACTAATTTGTTGCTTAATACTGCAATATAATCAATATTTATATCTTTTATTGAACGTTATGGAAAAATATACCTACGTAACAGGTTCAATAATTCCCTGTTGTGATTTGCCAAGACCACCGCCGGCCCAACCCATTAACTTCATTAATTTCTTTCCAATGTTGTCGTCCGATATTGAATCGTCTTTCAATGTATTTTTTATTGTTGTCGTAGTCACGTTGGCATCTGTATTTATATTATGCTTAATCTGAAAAGGGAAATTGTTAAAATCTGACAAGTATGAAAATAAAAGATAATTCGTTTACAAACTTTAATCGTATAATAATGTTTCCGAAGTTCTCGTAATCCGACAATGGATGCTTCTTTCTTCGCCAGCTTTTGAGTAGAACCGCACGCCTGTGCCAACGGTATTGAATTGAGTAAAATGCTGCATTTACTGTAAAAAAAAAATCACTAATTCAGATCATACATTTAGAGATAAAACAAATATTATTACATACATAGAATTGTTTATTGTATCATATTTCCATTCTAAGTTTCCTCCCGATGCATTTACCGCACAAGTGAGTACGGTTTGCGGCATATCGTCCGGTCTTTCCACCAATACGATATCGCCAAACGGAAAGTTCTGTAGCTTGTTCCGTTTAATAGGTAATTCATTAATTTTTGAGTTGCTAGATGGTCTTGTACTTTTTGTTTCTGTTTCAGTTTTATTTGTAGACGTTGGGGCATTGAGTCCTAAACAACATTATAGCATTACAGAATGAAATATACAATAAAGTACGCTTTATTATGCTTTGTTCAATACTATTTAACAAACCATAGAACTCACAGTTCTTTGATATACCTTTAACCTTTGAACTAGCAGCATCCGAAGCTTTAACAAATGTTCTTTGTAATTTCTTTTTTTGTTTTTCTCTATAATCCCCAACAATGTCTTTAGCTAATTCAGCTATTAGCTGCATTGTTTCTTTGGGATATCTAAAATAAACATTGTTAAAATTTATGTAAAATATTCAAAATACATGTCACAATCTAAAAGAAAGCAATTTCTTACCTGCAGCCGAGTAATTCGACATTAAAAAATACTTGGGCCAAACAAACCAGTTCATCTTCTGGAAATTTGTTTTTATGGGCTAACAGAAATTTACGTCTAAGCTCCCAATGTTCGTCGCACTCGTGCTCTGTTTTGAATTGTTCTACGTCCCAATCGTGATCCGAGCTCATTCTCATCAAATATGTTTTGTGTGGCAAATTATTAATTCATACACGTCTTAATATGTATGTACGTCGTATGCGTATTTGTTATTGATTAAAACATAACCTTCAACGGTGTACCAAAAGATACGACAAATGAAATTTATTTCTATTCGTTGTTTTATAAATTCTTCGAAATTATTTTCTTTGGTCGAAAACGTTTACGGTTCCATACGGTTCACGTAATATTTATATTAGAAGAAAAAAGAAATTTACTCCAAAACAGTCGTACGAATATTTCACTGTTTTCAAATTTGTTTTAGGTTATGGCCTGAGAGATATCGAAAGAAAATCTCTATAGAAGCTATTAGCTCGTTAAATTGAACTATATTTAATTTGATCAATTTATTCGATCAAGAATATTTGATATAGAAATCAAAAGAAAGATACTTCGATTAACCTACACCTAATGTCAATCAACTCGTAGTTGCATCGGTCGTACAGTACAATGCGCGATACACTCTAAGGGTGGAGTCATGTGAAAAACGCAAACATCGACGTCCGCGGATAATTTCAAGAACTCGAATCGCTTAAAAACAACCTCGACTTACCACAAAAGTTCAAGAACGTTTTTGTTTTTATTAGAACTGAAATTTCTTGTCGAATTTTTCCTCCTTTGAAAAGGAAAGTAAGGCTGTGCGGCTGTGCCTTGCTTTTGCGCACACTTGAAGTCCTTTTATTTCTAAAGATTCGCAAGATGGCGCTACGAACCTGAATACTCATGAGAACTGTCAATTCGTATATCTACGAGTCCAAACTACAAATGTCAAATGAGTAAAAATAACGTGAACAGTGAATGTAATTATTGTAACTGTGTTTCACGTAAATGGTGAGTATCGTGTTTGAATTAATTTGCACATAACACGAGTTAATCGTGTAAGTGTTCAGAAATAATTCCGAAAATACAAAACAATTTCTTTGTCAATAATTTCATTATTTCACATAACGTTTATACAGCTGATTATATAGTAAATAAAACATGCTATTTACAAAGCAACACTATTCTTAACAATAAAAACAGTCCAGTAGTAAATAGAATATAAATTTGAGCAAAGTTCTGTACATTATATTAAAAATGGCAGTATCTCTTGACATCCATAACATAAACTCAATGTGTATTCTAAACAAATTAACAAAGAAATTGAGTCAAGATGTTCTTATAAAATTCATTGATTGTTCTTACATTTATAACTGATTTTCAGAACTTTGGAATAGTTACTTTGATGTGAATCTTCTGTAACTGTTCATATATCAAAGAAAAATGTCAGATGAAGAGGATACAGCGATATTATTAAACAGTGCAAACAGAACTATTGAAACGTCTATAAGCAAAGTTCCAAATGAAGATTATCAATGTTTACCTCCTAAAAATCTGAGAAAACCAATCCCTAAACAAAATGATAACTTAACACCATTAACATCTGGTAATCAAAATGTTTTTGTTTCCACGGTTGCAATTCTGGCAGGTATTGCTTTTGGATGTGACATGGGAGTAGCAAAACCAATAGCCCCTTTAATCAAGCATGAATTCAACTTAAATTGTTTCGAAAGAGATTTTGTTATTAGCATTTGGTTCATTGGAGCACTTCTTGGTGGTGTAACTGGTGGTAAGTTTTACAAGAGCATCATTCATATATGATAAATAATCCAGAAATAAATACTATTAACATGTTACAGGTTTTCTAATTGACTCGTTCGGTCGGCGCTGGACTATGATATTAACACTAGTCTTTCTGACTTTTGGTGCCACGTTATCGGCACTGGCAAATCACTATATTTTATTACTCATTGCGCGAGTAATTTGCGGATATTCGGGAACGATTTCGGCAGTGGCGCACTGCGTATATATGGCAGAAGTATCCGATCCGAATAAACGCGGATACAATATAATGTTATATCAGTTAGGCACAGCTACCGGATTTTTAGTATCCGTTATAGCCGCTGCCATAAAAAATATTGACTACCAGTGGCGATTTTCGATTGGCATTACAGCCGTTCCCGCCTTAGCCGCTTGTATTATTACTATTATATTTCTCCAACGATCCCCGCCATTTCTGCTTTACAAGAGAATGGCGAATGTCTCAAAGACACCATCCAAAAGTGCTTGGTATTCGGTTTTCGAGACTCTGACAATCATGGTTTTTCTATTGATATTGCAACAAGGTACTGGTAAACGACAAGTCTTGTATTACGCGCCGAGATTGTTTGCATTGTTGGGTATTTGTTCAAGTAAGTGTTGAAATCATACTTCTTCTTATTTGTGAAAATATCCTTTCTTTAACACAAGTTTTATTCATTTGTTTCTCAGATTTTCACAGATTTTCAAAATTATGATTTTATTATAAATAGTAGTATGCTTGTACCGAGTATTTCAATACTTAATCTCGTTTTCTTATTTATAAGCATCAACTTTAATTTTGCAATCCCTACTTTATTCGTTTCACAGATGTTGCCGAAATCACAGCTTTAATATCCCTGGGCGTCGTTAAAGTTTTCAGTACCATGCTATCCCTGATCATAGTAGAAAGGTGTGGACGTCGGACAGCGTTAATTACATCAGCAACTATTTGCATGACAACAATATCTTTATTGTCGTTACTAGCTACTATAGACAGGGGCGACGACAGCTTGGATATTGTAAATACACATTGTAAGAATCATCACAACGAGGAGGTTAAAATTCAAAATACTATGCCAGCTGGATCTCCACCGCCATTTCCATTGCTTCCGACTCCGTTGGCCATAGTTGCTCCCAGCCCTGAAACATGGACTCAAATTAAAGCGTCTTGCGAAGTATATATTTCTAGTTTATCACGTTCACAAATTTTTCACGCGTTAAGGTTTCAGTCCAGTACCTAAGTACGTTTTTTTTCGTCGTAGATGCAAAATATCATTGTTTCCGAAGGTCTTACCGGTGGGTTACGTATTTTGGCAGTAGTAACATTGCTCGTATACGAGGCAGCATACGCCCTAGGACTTGGTCCTGTACCGCTGTTAAATCTTACAGAAGTTTTCCCTGCAGCGATACGAGGAAAATGCATCAGTTTTATTTCTATTGTAATATGGGTGACCCACATTATCGCTACAGAATCGGTCAGCGCTATGGCCAGTAAGTTACATTTGCTTTTATTTTTAGTGCTCAAAATCAATTCTTTATTGTTAACATATATGAGTATGTATATCAAATTACAATTATTCTGTTTCAGAATCGTTAACATTAGCTGGATCATATTTGTTCTATAGCTTTATGTGTCTTGTCACCATATTTTACGTGTTCTTATTTATACCCGAGACGAAAGGCAAATCTTTGCATCAAATAGCTCAAGAGATACGCAAAATTTCACTCGTAACACGGATATGTAACAATTTGCGTAGTTTACCGCTAATTTGTCATATCAAATGGATAAAAAAATATGATGAAAATGTAAGTAACGGGCAAAGTACTTTAATATAAGGTGAGATATTGCGTGCTAGAGTAATTATATACAATCACGATGCGTCTGCGAAAACATTTAAAATGCCACTGATTTTTCAGGTTTTCTATATCTAAGTGATTAACTATTAATTTTAGCAAAAACTTAACAAAGTTCGTAACTTATTTGTGCAATACTGTGTTCAAAAGGCATTGCGTGCATATTCAAACAAAACTTCTCTGACTGCCGATCGTTATATTACATATCACACGAACGTAACAAAAAAACGTTGAACATGCAATCCCATTTCAATACAAAAGACTGACTAGTTTCTTAATTTAGTTCTTTTTGGCATTTTCTGCCCTTCTCGCATTAACATATGTATAATTATTCAGACTATCAATTATTTAGTTTTAATTTATTTCCTCGAGTGTCACATTGCACGATGCAATCATTTCCATGAAAAATGTAATTAAGAACGCGTGATTAGGAACGAAACGTAAGTATTAAGTAAATGATAATGAACTATACATTTTATAGTATAGTCGAAAATGCACTGATAAAAGTTACGTTGACAAATACATACATTAGATATTTAGATAGACACGTGTATGTTGTATGTCACATCGTAATAAAAATAGAACTATTTTTAATTATTATAATTGCGCTATTTCTAGGGAATTTTTAAAATATTAATATTTGCTGCATTCGTTTGAATACTCGTAGTTTCTCTATGTATAGTAACGACATGCAATGTTTTCCGGTGCCATTTAAAATATATATTATTATGTAAAAAAAGTCTTTTATTATACATAACATTGTTGTATATAAAAATAATTTTCATATGTATAATTATTACAGATCTATAATATTGTATAATGTAATATCGTACTTGGCAACGATGTAACTGATTTACATACTTAATAAAACGGATAAAGTACATTATAGAATCTTTTTGCTTCTTCTAATGCATGAAAATAATGCTCCTCGCAATTGGTTACTGTTTAGAACTTTATAAAAATAACTTCATCGCGTATATCATCTGTTCAGTGTTATCGCGGTTCCGCGTTGGAATCAGTTTCGAAAATAAATATACATGTTTTACTTTCACTAATTTCTTATCGCATGACAAAAGATAATCGATACGAATACAGGAAGACATTAATTCCGTAAAGTTAAACTAAATATCACTCTTGATAAAAGTTCTAGCCTAAAAAATAAATTAACCCTTAGACAACCGTGCGAGGTCCACCAGAGATCTCAGCCTCATTATTTCAGTAATAACTTATAACTTAATTGAATTAATACTTGTTATTATCGGTAATCGTCCCTCTTAATCTCTTTAATCTTATACCGTGATTACGTTTTTAAGTTATCTTTAATTAACTAAAGTTAAGTACTTTAGACCTGAGGTTGATTGAAGATAAGACAAAATCGTGTGGTCGTCTAAGAGTTAATCAAATTAAATCACTATTGTAATTTCTTCCGATTCTTGGAAATCCTAAAACTAAGTTCTCTAAGATTTTTTCACGGTAGATCCAACGAAAGATTTTCTTTTGTTCCAAGTCAAAAGTTTCGGTGGCGATAAAACTTGCTCTAAAAATATATGTCGCCTCTCTTTTAAATTTAAATCGGTATTGCACAAAGACTTATCGTTTTCGTAGATGGAGTCAGTTTTCTCCCGATTTGCGTGAGATCTATCGTTCGGAGTATTTTTTGTATGGCCGACGTTCAATGTCGCGACAGGCGCTAAATTCTCTTTATCGTGTCTCGTCGAAACGTCCGAGGTCTTTTTCGATATAACCGAAACGTTTTTCTTCGGTGCGTCCAGCTCGGAAGACTGTCCTATTTTAATAGCATTGTTCGGCGTAACGACATAAACTAGCTGCGATTTCGATTCAAATTTTTCCTTTAACAATGAAAATTTTCGTTTTGGATAGTTGATCGCTCTCCTACGTTTATCGCAAGATGGCGGCTCTATCTTCTCCGTATCACCAGCGTTCGCGTTTGTCGGAATATTTGGTGTTATGTTCTCGCGATTACCGTTGACAGACTCAGACACGGATAGCTCGGATAAATTATTATGTACAACCTCAACGTTTTCAACAGGTACTAAAGGACTCATCTCAACGTACAGATCATTCTCTTTCGAATCGTCTTTTCCGTACGCGATGGACACCTGTTTTTGCAGCTTCGCTTTATTGCCTAAGATTGGGGAATCGGATAATATCGCATCTATCAGAGGCGTCTTTTTGATCGATTCTATGGCGCAATACTTGACGAAATCTCGAATGGCATCTATCTCACACTTCCCTCGAACGATCGACTCCGAGTCATCCAAACGATTGATGTAATTTCTATTACGCGTAACAGGATCTTTAAGATCATTCTTGAACAACGCTCTGGTCAGCTGTGCCTTTTTGATCAGATTCTTCGGATCAAAATCCTCGCACTGCGTGCCCGTCGTGTGAAACACGTGCCTCGGCGAATTCTCAGCCGTGTACTTCCTGATTTGATCGATCGTGCTCACCAAAGTGCTAACCGAATCACAACCCGGTCGAGTGTACTCGAATTTCTCGTCCTCGTGTTCTTCCATGATAGTATCTAGCGCAAACATTCCGCCTTTGTCGTCTATCACTACCGGCTTCGCGATGTAAAGCGTGGCATTCTGTTCGTCCACGTCGGAAGTCCTTTTCGCGGGCAGGGAGGCGTCCTCGCTGTACAACGCTCTTAACTCTCGAGGATCTATCAGATCGTACGCAAGCGTGTCAAGGTAATCGTCTTGCTTCAGAATTCCTCTCAGCACCGAGCTGGCGCACGTCGTGTCAGAGCATTCTGAACTGTAAGTTGTCCCAGTTGTGGTGCTCGTTAGAGTATCCCGTCGTCTATCACGAACAACGCTGTCGTCGTGGATGTACGTCTCTATATCCGTGTACCCTTTCCAGCTACGGATGCACCAGGGTGGTCTGGCAACGCCAAGAGGACAGACGTTCTCGTAGTCGTGTATCGAGGTGACGCAACTCATCGTTTCGTCCCTTTGTTGCAATTCTTTCGTCAATTTTTCCGTTTCCGAAATTTTCTCGCCGTTGAAAATCGTCGGCGTTTCCAGCCTGTCCCTCAATATCGTGATGCCGTTCAGATTGTCGCGCTGCTCTTCCGATTCGTCGCATTTCACGCCCGTGTCCGACATCGATTTTTGGTCGCCCGCGACCGTTTCGTCCGCCTCGTTTTCCATTTCGAGGATAAGTCGCGTCGAAAAGCAAATCCCGCGTCGCTTTTGCGACGGTAAGCAAGCATTGGACGGATCCTTCGTCGAAACATCCTTGTCTATGTCCAGGCCGTGAGTGGTCGGCAGACAAATGCCTCTGCGTTTCTGGCGGTGAATGGCCTTCTCGGTGACATCGTTACAGTCGTTTTGTATTTCAAATTCTCGTGCGCCGTCCGATGCGGGAAACGAATTTTTCGGCAACGCGCTCGACGAAGTGCCCTCCTCGTTGTTCGAGAAGTTACTGTGTGCCGACTCGCACTCCGATACCACGCAAACGGCGGTCTTCGATTCGTTCTCGACTTTGCAGCTCCGATTGATGACACCGTTCTCCGCGCACTCGGAACTTTGGACAATGTTCGTCAACAACGACTGCTTGTCCGCCGTGACTTCCTCGGACACAGTCCCTTGAGAATGGTCGATGGAACACAAAGAATTGGGATAACACTGCTTAAATGATCTAGGAGTAACGGCTATATCGGTGGTCATCTCAGACTTCTTATCAGTGTCGTTGGGCGTACCGCCGCCGATCTTTGATGGATGAAACTTACCGTAATAAAACAACATACTCAACATACCGATCATCATCCCTCCGGCTATCAAGCTCGTCACTATTGCTATTTCCTCGGTCTTAATAGCATCTTTAAAACACAATATGTAAACAACTAAAAACACTATGTTCTCTGTCACGATGATAGTGTAAAAGATAAGTACTCTGTACCGGGATTTGCCAACACGTAAATTAAAAAAATCGAAGCAATAAATTAATCCTATGATACAATTATAAATACGTTCTTCCCATAAGGTGGGACAGAAGTCTGTGTTCTGTAGAATTACCCACACAGTCATAAATAGCCAATGGAGTCCTGTAACATTCAGAGAGGAACAGGCACCTATGTAAAAGATAGAAATCTATTTTGAGCAGTCTGTTGTGGTAACATGCTGGTACACTTACCAAGAAATAATAAAAACCATTCCTGTAAACAAATTGCTGTTAAAACCAAAACTGCTATTCTGGATATTAGCATTCCAGCCCGCCAGACACCCTGAAGAGTCAATACTACCCATGTTGTCTCGTTATGGCCTGGATTTATTTTGTGCATTGCTTTTGTATATGTACCTATAGCCCAGCTCAACGAACAAAAGGACACTATGGCGGATAAACCTGTTTGATTATCCATTTAAGCACAAATTAAATACAATTCATTGCTAAATGTTGCAAATATTGTTTCTTATGTGTATTTCTATGAGATATATACAGAAATTAGACGTCTATTTCTACAAGTTTTTTGGTCAGAGAGAGTGGTAGCTGGAAGTCATTTTATTTTTAGCACTTTAAAACACCCACCCTATTCAGAGAACATTATTTTTAAAGTTACAGTGCTGTAAGCTTTTCCCGATAGAGTATCTAACCAGTAGCCATGCAACAAGTTTCTAAATATAAAAAATAGTGCTTTCTGCAGGAAGATAGAACACTGTCCATGATATCTTTGTTCCTGCCTCTGTTATCTATGGGGGCGGGCCAAAGGAAGTAAAAATATGTCTCTTAACTCCAGTTTTCTCTCAAATTCTACAAATACATTCCCTCTGTAATAAAAGTATCATTACTGTAGAAGATTTCATACATATATGCAGAAAAAGAGTATATAAAATGTCAATAAAAATGACTGAACTCGAAAGTCAAACAATAATACGTTCGTACTTGTTAAAAATAAAATGTTTACACGTTTTTCATAACGTGTTCTCAGGATTACATGTAAGTATTTTTATATTTAATCCACAAAGTAAAATGTGTTTGTACTAATAACATATTATTTCTTTACAGAGGCAACTTACATTAGTGAAACTAATTATGATACTAGCTGTAGTATTTATGTCACTTATATTCTTATTGAATTTGCTATACAATTCATGTTCACACATAAGTAAACATTTAAAGACTGCAAATTATATCCATAATGAAAATTATAAACATAGCAATCTAATTAGCAATAAATTTATTTTAACTAATTTGTCTGTGGAAGAAATGAAAAATATTAGGATTCGATTAAATATCAGGAAAGCTGAATTAGAACAATATTGTAAAATCATTGGCAAAACAGACTCAAACTTAGACAATGTATTGTCAAACATGGTAATTGATACGTAAGTATAGAATATTCTGTTCCAATCCATTATTTTTTGAAACACAAATTAATCAATATTTGTATTATGCAGAACACACGGAATATCATGGTGTCCTATATACAAAGCAGCAAGTTCAACTTGGATGAAGCATTTTGCAACACTTGGGGGAGTATTAACAGAGACAGCTATGGAATTAATTCGGAGAGATATTTTACAGATTAATACCATTGTTAGAAAAGCATTTCCACGCGATCGAGACATCAAGAAAGCCTTCCAAGTAGGAAATAATACAACTAATTAAGAATGTAATAGAGGTATCAAATAGAGACTACAAAACATTAACGATTTCTGTTACAGAAATTAAATAAAACAAAGAAATTCTTGATCGTTCGTCATCCGTTTGAACGTCTTGTATCCGCGTACAGAGATAAATTAGAGCACATAGAAGGAAGAGATTATTACTATAAAAGATTTGGACGACACATTGTGCACAAATATCATAAATACAGACAACCAAATGAAACCAAATTAGAACCCACATTTACAGAATTTCTTCGTTTCATAGTAGAAGAAAAATACTTTGATGAACATTGGGCACCATTTGTCAATACATGCGAACCTTGTATAATTAAGTATAATTACATTTTAAAATTTGATACGTTTGATAGAGATCAACAATTCCTTATACAAGAACTAGGTTTAAGTGAATATCTATATGAAAAAAGTGATTTAAGAAATATAAATCCACGTGGAGTTACAACTACTGCTTTGGTTAAAGAGTATATGCAAAATGTTCCTAGATCATTGCTCAATGAAATTAATAAGGTTTATGAAACTGATCTTAAATTGTTTTCTTATTTACCTATATAATATTCATAAGATGTTTTCCATTAGTGATGAAACTATAAATGTGATAAATAATTGCATTTAATCCTAAACTTCAGCAATAATGATCTCTATCATGAAATTAATATCTTCTGTATTTCTTAACTATTTTAATTGTTCTTACTTGTCCACAATGGTGTACGACGTAATACTGCCATGACATATAGCTGCAATATTAATTGTGGAGCAGCTCCCATAAATGACTCAAACAAATGCAACATGCATATATCGCTTTCCTGTCTATATACCCAATTTTTATCCTTCACAAATCGTTTGCTTCTTAATGAATATATTGTAGCATAAAGTAATATTAAATACCTAGAAATAAAATTATTTTCCCTCAAGAGAAACACAAGAACTAATTGTAAGCTGATAGGAAAATTTTTTAAATAATACCTGTGTAATATTCCCAAGAACAAAAAGTGTAACAACCAATGTATAGCTTTAATAGAACCATCGCTGTGATACCATCTTAAACTAAACATTTGAATAACACCAGCAGGTAGAATTGTAAAACTCAAAGCAAAACATCCCCAAATAAATTGGCCTTGTAAAAAGTATTTCATAAATACAATACTATCTACAAAAAACATATTTTATAATAATTTCCACGTATTCTATAGGTGCATCTATTGAATAATGCTTTTGTGGATTTTAGAAAAAAACAGCTTCATCTTAGTATAACTAATATTAAAATTAAAAAGCACAAATTATAGTATCAATTATAGTCTATATTTATTTCATACTATGCTAAGTATTTACAATATAATAATAACAAAAATCATATGAAATGTTGAATAAATTTGGCAAAAATGTTCTCTCAACTTTTTCCTGTGTAATTTTATGCATTGACTTCAAAAATGAAAAAATCTTTTGTCAGAATGAAGTGCAGTCACTAAGTGTCACAATCACCCAATTGAAAGGTCTAAGTTACTTTTGAATTATTCGAATTTCTAAATGCAATTTTTCAGTTAAAAATTAAAAAGTTCAGGGACTGAATCCAGTGATTTAATTTCATTTTTAGTAAAAATTATTTTCAGTTTTTAGTTCAGTGTACGAAATTATACAGTAAAATGTTGGAAAAACGCAATTTTTCGATGCCGGTCATATTCAACAAATTTTCCATTTTAAGTTGTAAATACTATATTGTCATAATTGTTACTATATTACAATAAACGTACAGAAGCGTAAACAATTTATACAAAATTGTAAGAATGTTCGTGTTTTACTTTATACTCTGCATATGTTAAAAATATTCAGATTTATCGACTACTTTCTATTACTTTATGTTAAAAGAAAAAGTATTTCGGAATAAAATACAGAAAATATATAGTACACTTTTAGTCTTTGTTCACCTGTTGCTATATCCATGAAAAAAAAACTGACAGAAATCAAGTAGTAAATTAAGTCTAACAATCTGAACTGATAACATTCTATTTCTCTGTGCGATATTACTATTGATACATTTCTTTTCACAGTTTCGTAGCACGAAACATTATCATGTTTTAACTCTGCCGCCGCCATCTTCCCGGCCATTCTTGATTTAATTTTACACAATAGACCAAAGAACGCGTTCTAAAATCACCCATGTACTATCCATATTTTTTATTTCTACTGTATCACAATGTAAACTTGATATATTGATTTCGCTATTCAACACGACATATTCAAACGAAAAACAACAATCAGAGTTTTCTGAAATCTAAATCACCGAAGATATCTCGTAAAAAAAAAACATCACAATTACACCACTGACACGAACATCAATTACAGCCAATCCCATTATTGGAATTTTCATTTTCAAATGAGATACGCCCCAATCAAAAACATTTTGCTGATCTAATCCGTCGTGGCGTCTTGTATAAAATATAAATTTGACTTAACGAACATTAAATACCCGAAAGTTTCTCATATTCTTTCAGTTTTCTCTCATGCAATCAATTTGCACGGGTGTAAGCCAAGTTCCCTTAATATTTGTAAATATTTGTTTGGAAATCACCATTCTTTTGTATATAAAATTTGTATGCAAGGTAGTTCAGAAAAAAATGTAAAAAAAATCGTATTTTAATTCGCTTGACATTGATGCAAGAATACGTTATTACTCTTCCAAAAATAAAAATAAAAAATTATCTATATACACGAGAGGCACAGTATCTACACACACTACTGTTCTGTACACGCAGGCCACTGACGCAGGCGCATCGTGTACATGTTTCTCAATACGACTATAAAATAAAATATGGCGAAGATTTGATGACTGGACGTATAATGTACGATCTAGCTTAACAGTCAGTTGTTTTTTGCTGACATAGCGTTGAGATAAACGAACTTCTGAAAGTATGCCTGTTATGCGAACTTCAACGTAAACTGTACCGAAACGTAAATTGGCAAAAGTAATTATTTCTGTAAATGTTAACCTTGTCGACAAGAACAAAATTTAATTCTACGTAGAAGTAAATTTAAATTTTAAGTGAGGTCGGTGATGCCATTAATTTTCAAATGGGGTTAAATATTCTTAAAGATGTGGGGGTAAGCGATAAAATACTCGCAAAGTATCATGTTTCTTATGAAATGACATTCCTCCTGGAAATATTTGTGTTTAATACATATTAGTAAGGCCAGTGAATTGTCATCTAAAATTGCTATCACAGTCTCCCCTCCCCCCTTTTTATATGGTAAGTTTTTAAAAACATTACCTGTTTTTAGATTCATTGAGTGAATCGAAAACAGGTTAATATTAATTGTTCTTACTATTTGTTTTAGCAATAGGAATAGGGGTGTTATGCCATTGAAGAAACCTCGATACAACATGTATATTTTCGAAGGAGATTACAGGCGTAAACCCCAACAAAATTTAGCTGGTGCAAGCAGAAGGAACGATCGATCAGAAAAATCAGTTCTCTTGCAGCATGCACAATTTGAACGTTCAAAGCGAGAGCAGCAGCGTAGAAGACACAATGCAGTATTAAAAATTCAGGCAGTTGTACGTGGCTTTGTTGTTAGAAAACATGTAAGAATGATTGTGAGGAAGGAATTTGACGAAGAACAACAAATAACTGGTCGTAGAAATTTGAATTTAGATGACTTAGCAATATATTTTCGAAAATTATTATTCTTTTACGACTATACTGTGGATACTGGTAGACTTGTTTGGACGTTTCAACATTTTTTAAAGCATGAGCAAGAAATTAAACGAAAATGTATAAACTGTCCAGAGTGGTTGTGGAGATTAAGGTAATTTATTACAAACAGTATGCTATAATGTTTGTGTATGTTATGCCATAATATTAAAAAAATATATTTACAGGTGGATGCTTCGTATGTGTATACAATATAATTCAGAAGCCTTAATGGATGGAGCTTATTCATTGGCTATACCATTGAGAGCTTTAGAAACTTTTACTAGTCGAGAAGATACAGAAAAGATCTTAAGAGAATTTAGTTATAAACATCTAGAAACCATCTTTGTATATTTGATAAAACATAAATACTTTGATCAGTTAAGGAAATTGATAAACGAGAAAGTTCCACCTTTGTTGGAACCAACTTCTATCCCAGCAACCCCAATCTCAAAATGTTTAGTGGATATGATAAAGCGACCTCTGGACTTGATTTCCTTTTTAGATCAGAAAGATGATTTTTCTATGCTTGTCTTACAGGAACTTTGTAGAAGTATACTTTCTCCAAGAATGTCCGATCCCATTCGAATGTTCATTATCCCATCATTGTGTGAATTCAAAGAATTTCCATACATTCAATTAATTGATTGTATCAACAGAATGAAGATTGAGCCTACAATAAGTTTACTTTATTCTATTTTATCTCTAGAATCGAATCGATTTTGTAAGTGTATACAAATGAGGTAGAATAGTAATTATGAATACTAAAAAGGAATATAAAATAACGACTTTTTCTTTATATTACAGCAACATGTAAATTTAAAGATGTTCTTATTAACTATTTGCAAGTTCTTGCATCTACGAGTTCGACAATAATCCCGTTAGCTACTGAAGAAAACATGGAAGACACAGACGATTCGGACACAGAATCGATTGCGAGTATGATCGATAAAGATGAAGCTGATGTTTTACATCAGTGTTTAGAAATGCTGAATGAACAGCAACGCGTTCAGAAAATACTCTTAGCGGTAGATCGAAGCAAAGATCCCGCCGTGTTGCAACCGTTGTGCCAACTCTGTCATCATTTGCTGATTACCAACAAATTAGCTATTCACAAGTATAAATTATTATACATGCTCGCTTTCAAGCCAATGTTTTTGAAGAATTTATGGAATGCTCTACTCTCAGTTTGCCAAGTGTCGTTATTTGGTGAAGCGACGCCTCTACTGCAGATTATATCGCAGGGACTTACTCTTTCGAATGAAGACACGAAAAAAATAATTCCGCTATTGCCCGTTTTTTGTTCGCTATTTAGTTTACTTATCGCAACATTACACGATACGGAATTCTTCATTGAAAATGAACAGGCATTGGATACTAATGAACAACAAGCGATGCCGTTCACAATTTCGGAATTGGTAGTGCTTTCGAGTCATTTGAAAGGCGTCTGTTTGGGTTTAGTCGAGCTTGCATTCCCTGATAGCCGACCTACTATGAGAGATAATTACAAAACTGCTATTCTTGGTCCGTCGTGCTCTATTCAGAATCAACAGGATACGCAAATGTGGACGCATTTGTTTAAAGTAGCAGTTGGTTTGCTACGACAGTTGCATACCCGAGATTTAAGACAACAATTCTGTCCAGAGGGGCACTGGATCGCGTCGAACATTGCAATACCTTTAGATAGACCTCAAGATTTCACGTTTCGCAGAAGTAGACTTAGAGGATACGTGCTATTCCAAGGGTTTCGTGTGTTCACGCGTGAGGAACTGGAGAAGGGACCACCATTGTCCTCGAAGGAAGTTCGAACATTGACGGTCCTTCGCGAGATACCATTCGTTGTGCCGTTTAGTGATCGAGTAGTGGTATTTCAATCGTTGATTTATCGAGATAAAACAGAACAGCAAGGTGATGTAATAAACTTCATGCAAGGACCGTCGATAAAGTTATCAGTAAGAAGAAACTACTTGTATGAGGATGCGTTTCAAAAGTTATCGCCAAAGAAAGAATCAGAATTACGATTAAAAATGCGCGTGCAATTCGTTAATTCAGCTGGAGTGGGAGAACCTGGTATAGACGGTGGCGGTCTGTTTAGAGAATTTTTGTCGGAACTGTTAAAAACAAGCGTCGACCCTAACAGAGGCTTTTTCAGACTTACTAAGGATAACATGCTGTATCCGAATCCAACGGTACACTTACTGGTCGAAGATTTTCCGGAACATTATTACTTTATTGGTAGAATTCTTGGAAAAGCTTTGTACGAGAATTTGTTGGTTGAACTCCCGTTCGCGGAATTTTTTCTATCGAAAATTGTTGGCCGCCAATCTGACGTTGACGTTCATCATTTAGCCTCCTTAGATCCAATAATGTATAGGAACCTCTTATATCTGAAAAGTTACAAAGGCGATGTTGCCGATCTTGGCTTAGATTTTACCATATTGTCGGACGAGTTAGGTGAACGACGAGTCGATGAATTGAAACCAAGCGGTGCCAATATCCCTGTCACAAATCACAATCGTATCGAATATATCCACCTGATGGCTGATTATAAGCTGAACAAGCAAATCAGAGCACAGTGTTATGCATTCAAGCGAGGCATTGGTAACGTGATACCCTTAGATTGGCTTCAAATGTTCAGTAACAAAGAACTGCAGGTATTGATATCGGGTGCACAGATTCCCGTCGATGTAAACGACTTGAAATTGCATACCAACTACACGGGAGGCTATACCCGTGATCATCCAACGATCATTGCTTTCTGGAAAGTCGTAAATGAATTTAACGACCAGCAAAGAAGACAATTGCTCAAGTTCGTTACCAGTTGTAGTCAACCCCCGTTACTTGGATTTAAGGTATGCACAGTTTGTTGTTTCTTTTCTATTTATTTCCTTTCAACTAATTAATAGTAACACATTTTCAATTTTTCAGGAACTCGAGCCACCTTTTTGCATTCAACAAGCTGGCAGTGTAGATCACTTGCCAACTTCTAGTACCTGTATGAATCTACTGAAACTTCCAAAGTTTCCGAATGAGAAAATTCTACGCGAAAAACTTTTATATGCGATACAAGCTAGTGCTGGCTTTGAACTGAGTTAAGCCCGATTTTCTCTGACACTTAAGTGAACCCTTCTAGTTAAATCGGTGATACCTGATTGTATATAACATTGCAAACGTAATCAAGATTAAGTGCGTGTTTGAGAAGAAGAAATACGAACGTAAAAGCTGTCATATTTTAATAATCGATAAGTGATACGATTCGGTGTTTATCAAGTGCTCCACATGTACAATGTTCGTTTAGTAACAAAGATAAATGGATTTCAGTTTGAACCAATGTTTCGCCCGCCAATAGGTCGATATTAGTATTCGTAACGGGGCATAACAGTTTTACGAAATCTCCATCGAACGAGGCAGTAAACATGTAATATTGTCAGGAGGGGCCAATTAATTAGGTAGCATCTCGAAAAATTACTACCGGTACAGAGAACAAATGTATTATTTGTAAGAATATGTTCGTTGTCATGTTCGTGTATATATATATATATATATATATGTATATATATATATGCATGCATGTATGTATGTATGTATACATATATGCGAACTTACACACGTCATACTATATACATATATACACAAAACCATATTTTTTTTGTTGTAATTTTCTGCCCTTGGTCTACAATTGTAAATTGTGTATATTTTTATGTTTTGTATTCGTCATAACGTAGACACTACATCTACTTTTAGTGTACATGAAAGAGTAGGATATATGTATTTATGAATTCGTTAAGACGGTGTGTAAATAAAATGAAATCCTCAAGTGTTGCACACATCTATTACAAATACATAATTTGAACGTTATGATGGTAATGTTTCATGTTTTATTATTATAATTGTAAACAAATAAGAATCGTAAAATATGTAAAAAGTCTAGTAGAGTTCCTAGCATAAATGATTAATTTCAAGTATGTATATTGTCATACACTACTACCGTTCACCGGGTCATGTTTTCATATGGCGCTCATCCTTAGATATATATCTATGAAAATGGCACACACATTTAGTGTGTGCTAAAGCTTATGTCATTTGTGTAACATGGCGTCCAACGAGAATAGCGATTTTCAGAAAGTTTTGGAGTTTAAAATTTATAAGTGTTCCAGCTTCTCGTCGTCTTACGTGCCAGAGTAAGCATCTCCCAATTATTGAACAATTTATTTACGACAATTTCGTAATTGCAGACTAGAAAATGGTTGTTAGCTGATAACGATTCTCTAACCTAAAGTAACGGTCACGATGAAAAGCGAACACGTATATACGTGAAATTATAAAATAAATAACTGCCTCGATCACGCCGGATTTCATACGAAACTTTATATTAACGTTCTTTTTCTTTCTTTTAGAAATATCCTCGTAGATAAGCCATCGGATCAGACATCACGCTGGTCTTCCGATATTGACAATCATCCACAGGTAAACATTGTTAAAAAAATAACAGTATATGTTTACAAAATCGAAGAGGCCTTTAAAAAATTTGTAAAATGCTCAAGCCACGAATCTTTATTTAATTCACCAAATAAATTTAACATTGATATTGTTAATATAATGTATAAAAGCATAAATACATATGACGAATATCCTGATTTTTCAGTTTCTTATATTAAAATTGCAATGCCCCTCAATTGTGAAAACAATTACGTTTGGTAAATATGAGAAAACACATGTGTGTAATATAAAAAAGTTTAAAGTGTACGGTAGCCTAGAAGCAGAAAATATGATGGAGCTCTTAGAAAGGTAGGTCGAAAACTTATGATTTAAAGTAAAACTGTAAATACACGTATGTAATTGACAAGTACTTGTATCTTTTCAGTGGATTAAAAAATGACTCTACATCAGAAACATTTGAATTAAAACATACATTAGGAAACGAAGAGAATTACTTCCCAATTAAATATATAAAGATTCTTCCATTACAATCTTGGGGACCCAGTTTTCATTTCTCTATTTGGCATGTACGATTAACTGGTATCGACAATCCTAAAATTATCAAGCCTTATATCGAATGGTTCAATCTGGTAAATAATACAAAATATATTTTTTTGTAAAATATACATACACTCAATTTACATATATGCTGAGCAACCACTAAGTAACATTCTCTTATTTTTTCACAGTATCGTCAAAAAGAAGTTATAAGACTATGTATGAAACACTTCAGGAGACTCGAGCAACCAGAAATTGTAGAAACTCTACAGAGAGTCACTGGGGTTGCATTGGAAGATCCTAGAATGACAGGATTGTATGATTTATTAGTTATAAAGGGGGATCATCTGCAAGCCGAACGTTTCATAAGTAATGCTGTTATGAGTGAGTTTCCATTTATTCGTCCTCGTGTTATAAGTTAAATTAATACAGTTTTAAAAAGTAACACAATTTGTAGTGGGTCTTTTGAACGACTATATCAATGCTCAGACTTATAGAGCAGTTTGGTCTAAATTGTCGACTAATGATCTTAAGCCTGGAATGAGAGGTGGTCATCAAATGGTACTTGATCCATCTGCAGAACTTGTTTACCTCTTTGGTGGATGGGATGGAAATCAAGACCTATCGGATTTATGGGCATACAGTATAGCTTCTAATAAATGGACCATCATATGTAAGGATACTGAAACTGTGGTAAGTAATTGAAGGAGAATAGATGTTAGATAGAAAATTTAAATGTCTAATTGTAGGGTGGTCCAAGTGCAAGATCTTGTCATAAAATGTGCCTTGATCCAAAACGTAGACAACTTTTTACCTTTGGTAGATACTTAGACACACAATATAGAATACCAGAAAACTTGAAAAGCGATTTTTTCGTTTATGATATTGAATCGGATCATTGGACACAAATCTCAGAAGATACAGGAGCTGTAGGAGGACCCCAATTAATTTTTGATCATCAGATGTCTATGGATATTGAAAAGCGAACCATTTACATTTTTGGTGGTCGCGTACTTGTTTCCCCGACAAAGTAAGCTCTGTGTCACAATAAATGTAGCAATTAGCGTTTTAAAACGTTCATTTAATCCACAGTTCCGATGAGCACGGTATGGTACCAGGCACAACTGAACCAATTTTTTCTGGACTGTATTCCTATCATGTATCAACTGGTACATGGAATAGACTTGCCTGCGATATTGCGAGAACATGCCCTACTAATGTACCAACAATTAGATCTAGAGCCGGACATTCTATGTTATTCCATCCGGTATATATTCGAAAAGTTATTTATATAATTGTTTTTAGTACAATATGATTTTAAAGTTATACTTTTTCGCAGGGATTGAGGAAACTGTATATTTTTGCGGGTCAAAGGGGCAAGGAATACCTTAGTGACTTTTTCACATACGAAATTGATACACATCACATAGAGCATATAAGCTTCAATGATTTTAGTACAAAAGATTCGAATCACGTTCCAGCAGTCGGTTATGCACAAAGAGCGACGATTGATCCAGAATTAGGAGAAATTTACATTTTATCGGTTAGTATTGTACAATTCTTATTACTGAAAATGATTACGACGCAAGTAATAATCGTTATCATTATTTATTAAAAACTGATATTGAAGGAGACGATATTTAAATTCCTCTCGATTATTTTTTACTCAGGGTTTAAGTAAAGACAAAGATAAGCGAGACGATAATGTACAACATTCTTTTTGGGTTTACAATATTAAGAACAATAAGTGGTCTTGCATTTATCGAAACGAGAATGTTGGCGAGAAATATTGGAACAAAATGCAAGATTACGAACCATGCCCACGATTCGCTCATCAATTAGTTTACGATCACGCGAAGAAGGTTCGTTATATGTCATTTACGAAAAACTTTCCTGTTGTTGTAGCTTATAAGAGGGTTTTACTATTATTATTCGTTAGGTTCATTACTTGTTTGGTGGAAATCCTGGCAGGTCCCGTCTTCGAAGCTTACGACTCGATGATTTCTGGCAACTAAAATTATGTAGACCCTCTCATGAACAAATTCTAAAAAGATGCAAACTACTTATTAGAAAGCACAAGTTTGAAGAACTAGCTTTGAACAACAGCGTCGAAGCGCTCGAGTATTTACAGACGAAAGTATCGGAGATTATCGATCATAACGATGTGGAACAGACAAAAGAGGTATTAACATCTTTTATCAGTAACGGGTGAATACATTTTATTGATTTTGCATTTTGAACTTTATGCATTTCTTCGTTACAGTTTCAATTGTTAACGTCTATTCTATTCAGAGAACAAAACTCTTTATTAGGAGAAGCCACAAATTCGAACAGTTCGGGCAGCGTGATAGGAAATTTAGTTAACATGGGTACGTCGTTGTACTGTCCAACTACGCGTGATATTCACACTTTAAGAACTGAATTGTACGATAAGTTAACAGAATTCTTTCCGGAGTCATTGACGCAACCGCGTGCTAATTTGATCTATCTTTTACCGTTATGATCCAACAGTAACTAAAATCCAATAGAGTAATGCCTGAAAATAAAAAGCAAAGAGATTCCTTTTGTTTTCTTGCAAAGATATTTACTATGATATTGAAACGTGATTTTATCTTTAAAAAGGAAACGTTATTTTTATATAGTGTACTTGTTTGTATCGTTTTAAAAAGGAAGATTTACACACGCAAACATATACATATAAATATAAATATAAATATAAATATATATATATATATACATTAAATTTGATTTCATTCGCATAAAGATAGCTTACAAAAAAGATACTAATATATATATACTTCATTGTGATACATCTAAGTAACAAGTTAATAATTAAATATGTACATTTACGTCTTCTGTATTGAGTTTTCGTTTGCATTGGACTGTTCTAGCTGTTTTCTCTCTGTATTTAGAATTTGTTATTTTAATTTACAAACTTTATTTCACAATATGTGATTAACATAACTACTATACCGTTACGATTAATTTTTTAATATAAATTAAATTGATTTAATAATATTACATTTTAATTTAATTTTAAATTACTGTTACTGTTATTGAAAGAAAGAAAAAAAAAATACAATTACAGAGAGACTATTTTTTAAAAGATCCTCACTTGATGTGTGTGCATCGAAAGAAGGCTTCGTAGACTTTCATGAAACGAAAACTCGTCAAACGTAGAAGTAAGAATGAGAACAGGACAAATGCAACAGATACGAGATGTATTAGAAATCGTATATTCTTCTATTTTGCTGGCTTCGCTCACTATTTAAAATATTTTATACACTTTACAGTTGCGCGAGCATTGTCTATATATCATACCACGTAGTTAGAACTCACATTAATCATTCATATTCACGTTGTAAGTCTACCATAAATGCCTCGTGAGAAATGTTAGAAATTTAGTAAGAGATATCCTGCGATCTTAACTACCCATGGCAATGACGTGAAATTATTTTTAGTCTTTCTCGCTCGAAACTCGTTTCACACAAATATACATATACATATGCATAAACATATATACATAAATATGTATACATTTATATATATTTTTTCGCGATATATTTTCAATGTTACATTAGTCATGCATCACTACTTAATTATTCATTGTCATGGAAAGAGTAGATCAAACATAGCAACTCTTTTACTTATAAGATAGGAATTTGTATAAAAAGCGACTCGTTGCGCAAGCTTTGTTTTTACCATCTTGTATATATTCTATGACTGTAAGAAGTAAATAGCTAAAGCCATCATTATTGTTAACTCCATTGTACTGTAAATAGTGGTGGATTCAAAATCGGATCGTTCCGAATCTGTGACGTTAAATTCAAATCGTTTCAAACATTATTCGACACTAGAAGTAAAAAATCTTATTCGGTCTTGGTTGATCTTGAAGCCTTAATAAGTAATTTTCTATAAATAACAAAATAAATGAATTTATAGATTCATAAAGCTTTTCGTAAATTTAAAAAAAATACATTTAATAAATTTCAATAGCTGTTTAAATTTTTATAAATTGATACATTTATGCATTTTTCAAAAACAAGACCGATCAAAACTTTCAGTACTGTCCGGTATTAAAAGAATGTTCGAAACGATTAAAAATTTCACAATCTCGAAAGTTTCGAATTTCTTTGAAGCACAGATTCGAATGCCCACCACTGACTGTAAGCGTTGTCCAATGAAATTCGCATGTGCGTTTATCGTGCAACGTGAAACATCTTTTATATAGTGTCGCTTTATCGATAGATCTGTTGTAAGCAGTTACTCCTAGTTCCGTTGCGGAGACATGCGAGCAGTGAGAATGTAATTATTGCGAAGTTTATCGAGAGAGACCGTACGAGATGTATGGAGAAGTGATTCAAGTGTGTCTTTGTATATAACTATTTACGCGCTGAAGAACGAAACGATTGTACAATTCGGTCATAGGATAAGATAGTGAAACTTTATAAGAAATGAAAACAACAGAACAAGTGGCGTTAGGAATAAAAGTAACGAAAACAGGTGTGAAACTTTCGTAAACGGACCATGCCAGATATGTTGTTTTAACGCTTTGTGGTATTTCTCAGATTTTCCGATGAGAATGATACCAAACATTTTTTGGGAGAAAGGCTGTCATACTTAATTGTTTGTTAATCGGATAGTTAAGCGCGATTAAGGTGTACAGGGCAAGTGTCTTCGATGTTTATCGGCCAGGTTCGAAAACTGTTTCATACTCGAGAAGAGGAAGTCACGAATAAGGGATGTAACGTTGCGTACATGTATAGCCAGCGAGAAATACTACTTCCACAATGTTAAGATATATATATATATATCAAAATACTAAATATCAGAATTATCTCAGGATTTTATCTCAACACTTTATCACCAAAATCGGCGAGAACGTTCGATAGAGTTGTAAAGACGTGATGTTCGGAGTTCTAGTCAACTAACGTGCGATTACGAGAAAACCATCGTCAAGTTTTTGATCGATGAGACGGCGAACGTACGATTTATAACGATTTAAAATTATGATTATCGTTTAAGTCGTAGCGCTTCATACTTCCATTCTATTTGTACGATCTACTCGCTTCTACCAAACTGTTTTTTAATTGCTTGTTAATGTATAGTATTAAACTATGCCAATATGTCCTAAAAATAAGAAGAAATTGTTATATAAGCATACGTCCAAAAATGCATTATGAAGATGCTCCTTGAAGAAAAGTATTAAACACGAAAGATACGGTAGAAGTTGTACACGCCAGATTATAGCTAATCAATAATTATCTACTTTGTTTATTTACAAACTTTTAAACAAGTACGACTGTGGTTAAATGAATATAATCCTCGAAAATAACTACGTAGGCTCACGGGGTTCGATTGTTTGGCTTTTATGAATAACAAATAATAGAATGTCAAATTCAATTTGTCAACTGAAGTTAAGCAAAAATATTAACAATTTGAAAGTTTGTTCTTTTATTTTTGTACATATACAAGATAAGAAAGATGAGGAGTTGTATCTTGATTGGTTTTTATCGAGCAAGACAATGAACGTAAGTTAATTATTTATTAATTATAACGTTTTGACATCATATTTAGGCATAATAGAATTTGTCATGGACAAAATGTCATAGTTGATAAATAATTCATTTATGTCCATTGGGTTATTCAATAAAACACGAATCAATACAATCTCTTTATCGAGTAAAGATATTCCATTTTTTCCCTGTCGTAACTTGTTTACAAAGCGTTCTTGGACTCGCGTTTATATTACATACTCTTTTTACTTATACTCGTCGAACGTATCGGCGCAGTCTGATAGACTAATTTTGCATCTCCAATCGTTTCTCAAGCAACTGTCTTTTCTTTATTTAGTGGCAATTTTGTCATTATAATATTTAAGCGTAATTATATCAATTTTTATGTTCAAATATAATCGTTTCGTTAACGTCAATTGAATGCATTTATTTTAACTTTTATTATCATTTTGACTATCGCTTGGTTTAAAATGCTAGATTCAAGATGAGCGTGTGCCATATATGTATACAGGGTGGAACGTAATTCACGGTAAAACTGAAAAAGACGCAATTTCTCATACGTCGCTTCTTTGCTGGGTTCTTTTGTGATTCACGTTCCATTTTGTGAAATAAAGAAGATGGACTTTTCGCAACAATAATTCACGCGCAATAATTTAATCCGCAACTGTAACTTTTCATATTTCTAATCTATTTTCTTAATGGTATTTTGTTCGCGTTTACTATAATATGTATCATTTAAAATAAATTTATCACTCTAACGACGATACACGACGAACGTACCTTTAATTATTTTTCATTTATCCGTACGATACTGCGTTTGTAATAACATTCGGCAGTATTCAGTTTTATTGCTGAATTCATACATTTGTCAACTGACCGAGACATGAAAAAGTTTATTCAAAAGCATTGATTAAAAATGGTAGACGCAAAAGAAGATTCTTTACCTGAAATAACCATGAAAGAATTTCCCGATCATATATTCAGACTAGGAAAGGTACACGCGTGTTTGTATCTTTAGTTAACCTCTTCAAGGATCTACGTTTAGTTTCTTTAAATATTTAAAATAATTAATTCAATTCACATTAAAATTGCGAATAAACATACAGAATGAAATTTCTCAATTACATAACACAGAAACATTGTCATATTCTTGTTTATTTCGTAATAAAATAATTTGTTCCTGGAGGAATTATACACGAGTCTCCAATTTCTTTGCCTGAAATTTCCCGATCATTTTTTCAAGCTCGATATGGAAGAAGTACACAACGTGCTGGAATCCAGGATCACGAGATCGAAGGTCCACCATGAAAGAAACCCAATCATTTGTCAAACAGTTCACAAATGTGTATTGGAACAGCCTCAATATGTTTATTTTACGAGAATGAAAGAGTTCGCGGACAAATTGCCCGCGCACAACCTTCTCCCTGTACGCATGTTAAATTGTACACTTAATCGAGTACAACGCATCACTACACGGTTTGATTTGAACTATTTTAGGAATGGGAAGAGAACATACGAAACTTGATAGCTCCTAACTTACGATATAAATATGCAGATATCTTCGAAGATCAACTGAACGAAACTAAAATACGATATCATCGAGCGATGCACGAACAGGCCGTGAAACGAGTGATCGCGATAGAATGTCAAGAAGAATGTAACGAGGACTCGATACCTATCCCGCCATTTAAACTCGCCGGACGAACGGATCAGTATCCGAAGTATTTGAAAAATCGTTGTGCAATTATGAAAAAGTATTACTTACCCCACAAGTTGATGAGAAATATAGTGGCTAAAGCGCATCTTCTCATGCCAAAGTGGATTTGCGACTTTGGACGTTACCGGGAGCTGGGTTGTCTCGATTTCAACAGGTTGTATATTTCTTCAAATTTAAAATCAGAGTATTTCTGCACTTCGTTTTGGTTCTTCGTGAGTCACGTAATTTTGTCACTTGTTGCACATTTCACACTGCTCGAAATAACACTATATCACACGCGCGATCATAGTTCGTTGGTTTTTTCATTCGCGTACACTTTCTTTGCGAGGATTTTGATTGTTTCGCTTACTTTCACAGCACAATGATAACGTAACGCGAAATAAGATATCGGTTGTACAATTATTCTTGATATTTTCCGTGCTGTTTAAGGTTTTTGGACCTAGTAGAAGCGGATACGAAAAAAGGCGCGCTCGGCGTCAGTAGTACTTACTACAGTGACATCATGCGACTGATCTCTCAACCGCGTTACCTATACGACGTACCCCCGCCATCGATACACGAGTTCTTCGATTGCGCGAACAATTTGCTCGCTCTTCAAGTGATTACGCACATGATAAACTCCATCGAACATCTGCTCGATGTTTTGAAGAGCTGGGAAACTGTACCATTATTCCAAGTATGCAATTAATCTGCTTTGTCGGTCGAAGAAAGAGGAAAATATATTTTGAGGTCAAACGTTATCGATCAAGATCGTAAGCTTCAAACCGCCATTCGATTCATCGATCGATAATCGAAAAATGACCGTTGTAGCTAATTTCAGGAAGGACGATTTTACGCAAATGCAATGTTTTCTGTCTCGTAGTTGCGATTGAAATGCGAGCAGAACGAGCTGTTCCTCAGTCCAACTATGCGCGAGATTTGCGTCGCATTTCACAACATAATCGATCAAATCAGTCACGTAGGACAGCAACTGCAGCCATTGGACACTTGGGTCGGTGTAAAATCCGACCATGAATACATCAAAATTATTTTACCTGAATGGTATTTGGAGGAAACGCATCGACGAGTCGCGTACATTTTGCAAAATACTTTCCAACCCTTAACCAGTTACGTCGAGGAACTGTATAAAAAGTTTCGTGTTGTTTTCGGTCCGGAAACACACAGCGATATCGTTGCTTATGTCAGCATGGGACGTTCTTTTCAAGAATGTGTAATGAAAGTCGAAGATTTTAATCAATTTATTTGGGAAATAAATGGCATGGTAAATTATATGTATCAACGTTCGGTTTTTACTATATAGCACTTATTCTTTTTTTAATTATATGAATTTCCATCGTGTTCAATATTAGATACGTTTGAGCGCCAACTCTTTTCGACCGACTACGTGAATCAAAATCATTATTAAATTATTTCTCGCAATAGACGCGTAGAAACACCGTTATGAATCGATCTTCTTAATATTTATATAACAGTACGTGCTGTGAATTTTATGATGAATAATTATTTCAGCCGGATCATGAGTACTTTTCTGTAGGCATAATTCATCAAGTCGCAGCGAAAGCTGGTCTCCTTCAATATACGAAAGAAGCTCGCGAACTGATTATCGAGGAACTGGTCAAGAGTCATCGTCTCTTCAATCTTGAAATTTGCAACGCGTTTGAAACTGTGAGAGAACGAGCTTCGAATGTTCCCAATACTACCAAAGAATTGCTTGAATTAGGTATATTTATTTACGCATAAAATGTACGTCAATCCGTAAATAGTAGTAAAATTGAGCTTCGTCTTTTACACCACATGTACCGTTTTATACAATAAAGATAGTATTATTTTAGGCGAATATATGTTATGGGCCGCGTCAACGTTAATGAGATCATTGGAAGAAAAGATTACTCTTTCGTTGCGTATGATGGCGTCTCTAATTGAAATGACAGCTTTAACCAAAGATCACATTGAACTAAATAACACTACTATTCATTGGCTGAAGCGGATAAGGCCGATATTCGATCAAAGCAACGCTCTTTATGAACAAATAAAATTCGAGCTGGAGGACAAGCTCCAAAGTAGAATCGAAGTCGTAAATAAAGAAATCGAAAACATGTTTCCCAGGTTAACTTTTATAAGATTTATGACCCAATAGTGGAAGTAACGCGTGCGTTACTGTACCAGCGTTGTATTACCGCCAGAGATTGTTGTATCATTAATTTGTTATTATCAGGTTGGAAATAATGAACGACATGGACGACATGAATCGTATACGGGAGTACATAGAATTTATGCGAAAATTCGCACGCGACCTAGAACGTATGGACGAAAGGATAAAGTCGATCAACGACGAGGAGAAGCTCTTTCAGTACCCTCTCTCTCAGTATCCTCGCATCAATGAACTGAAAGAAAACATAATGCCATATTACGATTTAATTTATCGCGGTTACCGCTGGCAGAGATGTCGTGATGTTTGGTTAGATGGCCCGTTTGAGTACTTAGATTCGGACGATATTGACAACAAGTCAACCGAGTATTTTGGAGATTTCAATAAGATCAGCAAACAGTATAGGACAAGAATAAAAATGGAACTTGCGATAAGTTATCCGCACGGGTAAAGGATCCCATACTTTTCCTTTTTGTTGTCTAACACGGATATTCGACACTAGATCGTATTACACCACTGATCTCAACTCTCAGTCCCTCTTCGTCTTTCGTTCTCTATACATACAACTAAATACATACAAATTAATAGCTATATGCGTTTCTTAGTTTCATAGGATCGCCGGACGATCCGGATCCTTTTCAGCAACCGGCGCCTTTAAACCTTTGCCACCAACTCATCGAGGACATCAAATGGTTTAAGGTGATTCTTACGATATAGATTAGATTTACTTAGTTTAACTTAAAAAACAAGAAACCTTAACGTAATTGACGAAATTAAGGATGTAAACTGTATGCTATCACAATGACTACTGCGACTACTAGTTAACGAATACGCCTGTTACATAATCCATAATAATCAGTTGTGAAGGAAGTTAACTGTAGTAAAATAAACCGTAGTAGGAGCAGGTTAATCGTAATAGTATAACCCATCGTATGAGCGGGTTAACCGGGTTAATCATATCTCCATGCATTGATTAACACGGTTACGTGAGTTACTTATGAAACTGAGAACTGAATCAGGTTCGACTCGGGGCTAAAATCCCTGATCAAGACATTTTCTTATCGCTGTCGTTATCTCAACCCAGAAATACGTACCTCTGTTAGCCGTTTTCCGAAATCCGGCAGTGCGACAAATTCACTGGGATGAAATGTCGCTTATATCTGGATTCGACGTTACTCCTAACGCTGGAACAACCTTCCGAAAGATTATAAATATGGATCTGATGGAAAATTTAGAAAAGTAATAGAATCCGTACTAGAGAAAAGAACGACGTCTCGTTAATAGTGTGTAATATCACGATTGATTCAGTTCCGTATTCGCTCAAGGTATGAAATGATAAGCACGAGCGCAACGAAAGAACAGATGCTCGAGGAATCATTGGCGAAGATGATCAGCGAGTGGGACGACGTATTATTCACCACTGTGTCGTACAAAGACACGGGAGTGCATATCTTGGCGCAGCTCGACGATATTCAAGGTCTTTTGGAGGAGCACATCATAAAAGTCCAAGCGATGCGGGGATCGGCGTTCGTCAAGCAAATCGAGGAGGAAGTTAAAGATTTTTACTCTCTCTTACTGCGAATGCAATCGACGATCGAAGAATGGACTAAAGTATCTAAAAAAATTCTTCGTACTTCTTGCTTACGTATACTTTTGATCTTTTTAATCGAGCCAGCCAATTTATGATTGTTATCGTTCATGATAGGTACAAGTACACTGGATGTATTTGTTACCCATATTTTCGAGCAGGGATATCGTGGCTCAATTGCCCGAAGAGGAGATGCTGTTTATTCAGGTCGATCGAATATTTCGCAGCGCGATGAATGGCGTCACTAAAGATCCTCGAGTTCGAGAAACCGCAGGCTCTGTAAGCGGAAAAATCCATTACACCGAGTAGTAATTTTTTTATTTGAAGGAAATTACACGACTATGATTTTCAGGTGGGCCTCCTCGAAATTATGCTGGAAGCCAATACATTGATGGAGAAAGTTAACGATGGCGTGTTGAATTACTTAGAGAAGAAGAGACTTTTCTTTCCCCGATTTTTTTTCCTAAGTAACGACGACATGCTCGAGATATTATCTGAGACCAAGGAACCTATGCGCGTGCAACCGCATCTTCGAAAATTGTTCGAGGGGATAAATAAACTAGGGTAAGAAATGTGAGACACCGGCTAACGAATAAAAGTTAATTTTCTTGCGTATCATTAACATTTCTTTACAGATTTAACGATCAAATGGAGATATATTCGATGTTTAGCGAAGACAATGAGGTAGTCAATATGCAGGATAAAATCTTAACGGTTGAAGCGAGAGGTTGCGTAGAACGGTGGCTCATTCAGGTATGTACAATTATAGGGTTTTATAAACGTAAGGTCAACAGTAGGCAGAAAGCTAGAAATACAAATCACAGGTCGAGGAACAAATGGTAAAGTCTATAAGGCACGAAGTCCTCATGAGCTACTTAGATTACGAAGTGAACAAGCGAGTTCTGTGGGTACTCATATGGCCCGGTATGGTCGTACTATGCGTCTCTCAAATTTATTGGAGCATGGAAGTTCAAAACGTTTTGATGACTCACATGCTTTCGGCCATGGAAACGCTCTACGCGAAACTCATGTCTCAAGTATTGGAGATGGTTGAACTGGTCCGAGGTAGCCAAGATTCTATTTAGAAACATTCACCTTTGCTAAGTAAGATCTATTGCCCAGGGCAACTCTCAAATCAAAATCGTACCACGTTGAACGCTCTCATTACATTGGACGTGCACGCTATGGACGTCGTCAAGTCCTTGATCGACAAGAAGATCACGGACGAGACGGACTTCGAATGGTTGGCGCAACTGCGTTATTATTGGGAGGACGACGTATTTGTCAGAATTATATACACAACGGTGTCGTACGCGTACGAGTATATTGGAAATTGTCCTCGTCTCGTCATTACCCCTTTAACGGATAGGTATTGTCACGTAACATAATAATAATGCGTCGACCAAGACTTCGTTATCGAGATATTAACAGTAACGTATTTTTCAAATTTGTTCATAGATGTTATCGCACGTTAATCGGGGCATATTCTTTGCACTTAAATGGAGCACCGGAAGGTCCAGCTGGTACAGGCAAGACCGAGACTACGAAAGATTTGAGCAGAGCGATAGCAGTGCAGTGCGTAGTGTTCAATTGTTCCGAGGGTTTGGACTATAAGAACATGGGTAAATTCTTCAAAGGCCTCGCGTCGTGCGGAGCGTGGTCCTGTTTCGACGAGTTCAACAGAATTGAGCTGGAAGTGCTGTCCGTGGTCGCGCAGCAAATTCTCTGCATCATCCAAGCGGTGCGCGGCCAAATGGAGACGTTCCTGTTCGAAGGGACGGAATTAAAGCTAAACCCTGCCGTCTACGTTTGCATCACGATGAATCCTGGCTACGCAGGCCGCACGGAGTTGCCCGACAATCTAAAAGTTCTTTTTAGAACGGTGGCGATGATGGTACCAGACTATGCTATGATCGCCGAAATCTTCCTCTATTCGTCGGGTTTCAGCACCGCCCGCGAACTGTCCACGAAAATTGTCACCACCTACAAACTCTGTTCGGAGCAACTGTCCACGCAATCCCATTACGACTACGGCATGCGAGCTGTAAAAACAGTCCTAACGGCGGCGCAGAATATCAAACTTAAATTCCCGCTGGAAGACGAATCGGTGCTTTTACTCAGATCCGTGATCGACGTGAATCTGCCGAAATTCTTGGCCCACGACGTCCCGCTATTCCAAGGCATCGTCTCTGATTTATTCCCAGGTCTGGAACTTCCTTCGCCCAGTTACGACGTGCTCCTGAAGGCCGTCCACGAAGTCGCAGAGAAAGAAAACTTACAACCAGTCGATGGTTTTCTCTTGAAGATCATACAAACGTTCGAAATGATGATCGTGCGTCACGGGTTTGTCAGAATTTTTATTATTTGGAAAAGCTAATTATCAAGCTATCTGTCTTAATTCGTTTTATCCGCAAAATTACCATTGATAGATTCATGCTAGTCGGAGAACCTTTCGGTGGGAAAACGTCGGTTTTGTACACGTTGGCCGCGGCTCTAACTTTGATGCATGAGTGGGGCAACGAGAACGGGGCAGTGACCAAGTATTTCACGATCAATCCTAAGTCCATCACTTTGGGACAGCTATATGGATTCTTCGACCCGGTTTCGTCCGAATGGACGGACGGTGTGTGCGCTGTCGCGTTTCGGAACTATTGCAAGGAGGACACACCCGACAGAAAGTGGATCATCTTCGACGGACCGGTCGACGCCGTTTGGATCGAGAACCTGAACACCGTTCTCGACGATAACAAGAAGCTTTGCCTGACTTCTGGCGAGGTGATGCAAATGTCCAACGAAATGTCGATGATCTTCGAGGCTATGGACCTTCTGCACGCCTCGCCCGCCACGGTGTCCCGCTGCGGGATGATCTACATAGAGCCGCGCGTTCTGGGCTGGCAGCCGTTCTTTCGTTCCTGGCTAAACGTTCTGAACCCAGAGTGGAAGGAAGGGCACGAGGAGATCATCGAGCAACTGTTCCAGTGGCTGATCGATCCCTGCTTGGAATTCATCCGAAAAAGTTGTCGCGTGATTATAACCGCTGGACAAATTCATCAGGTTCTGTCGACGATGAATCTTTTCCAGATCTTCATGGACGATGCTGTCGAATTGAATCCCAAAACGTTCGAACAGTTTATCGTGGCGTGGGTGCAGGCTACCATGTTGCTCTCGGTCGTTTGGGGCGCTGCTGGCACGTTGGATCATGATTCCCGCTCGAAGTTCAATGCCTATTATCTGAGCCTATGGAAGAACGAACAAACGGAACACCCACTGCCCGAATTTCTCGTCGAAGGTTTGATCTCTCTTCCGACGGACGAGTTGATACACGATTGTTTCTACACGTACCGGGGTAGAGGCGCGTGGAGACGGTATTCCGACATTGCGAGGCAAGAGGAGTTTCTGGAAACGGGAAGTATCGTTCAGATGATAATACCCACCATCGACACCGTCAAGTATCAAACCTTATTTCTGAAGCACGTAAAGCATCGCAGACGTTTCCTTCTATACGGCGAAACAGGCACCGGGAAAAGCATCTACATTAAAGACCTGATCATGAATAAGCTAAGCGAAGAAGAATACTTGCCGCATTTCGTCACGTTTACTCCGCAAATAACTGCCGCGCAGACCCAGGAGTTGATCGTGCTGAAGCTCTATAGGAGACGCAGAACCCAATACGGTCCGCTACCCGGTACACACTGCGTCGTGTTCATCGACGACGTCAACATGCCCGCGAAAGAAACATATGGCTCTCAGCCACCCATCGAACTCCTGCGGCAATTCTTCGATCATGGAATTTGGTTCGATCTCAAACAGCCGGAAATCATTCATATATTCGACACTATGTTCGTCTGCGCTATGGCACCGCCGGGCGGCAGCAGACAGGAGCTTTACCAAAGATTTCTCAGGCATTTCAATCTATTCAGCATCAGTAACTTTTCCGAGGACACTGTCACCAGAATCTTCACGAACATCGCGTTCATTGGGCTGCAACGGAACGGCTTCACTACAGCGGTTATGCCGACGATCATGGAGATCGTGGGTGCGACGATGAACGTCTATCGGAACGCTCAGAAGGAGCTCAGACCGACGCCGACCAAGTCTCACTATCTTTTTAATCTGCGCGATTTCGCGCGCGTAATAACCGGATGCGTGATGATCAGGGAGGAGTCCGTCGAATCGAAAACGGACTTTACGAAGCTGTGGGTCCACGAGATCCTGAGGGTCTTTGGAGATCGATTGATCGACAAGTTCGACCGACGATGGCTCTTTCTGAAGATCCAAGACGTGGTCGGGAGCAACCTGAAAGAATCGTTTGAGACAGTGTTTGGCTATCTGCCAAAATTCGACGATCATTTAACGGAAGAAAGTCTCCAGAGTCTTCTGTTTGGTAACTTCATGGACGTGGACACTATTCCCGCTGATCGTCGCTACGAAGAGGTGAAGTCGATGGACGAGTACCTGGAAGTAGCGATCTCCTGTCTGGAAGATTACAATCTCACGAATAGGCACAAGTTGGACATTGTTCTGTTCCGTTACGCTCTCGAACATCTCGCGAGAATATGTCGTATACTGGTGATTCCTTGCGGTAGTCTGTTGATGGTCGGCGTGGGTGGTTCCGGTAGGCAATCGCTAACGAGATTGGCTGCCAGTATGGTTGGTCAGGGTCTGTTTCAACCAGAGATAGGTAGCACATATGGCTTACAAGAATGGAGGGACGATATAAAAAAGGTTCTTAACGGTTCTTATTTTTGTTGTTACACCATATACCTACGAATTTGTCAACAATTTTCTGTAGGTACTTTTGAATTCCGGCGGCGCAGGAAAGGATCACGTGTTTCTGTTTACGGAGGGACAAATCAAGGATGAAATTTTCCTGAGCGACATCGACAGCTTGCTGAATTCCGGCGAAGTGCCCAATCTTTTCACCATAGAGGAGAGGCAAGAGATTATCGAAACGACGCGGTTAGCAGCGCAGGGCGGCAATCGTAACTTGGACATATCGGTCCTCGCGGTCTTGGCGTACTTCGTGAACCGTTGCAAGGAGAAGTTGCACATATTGTTGTGCTTCAGCCCCATCGGCGACACATTCAGGGTCAGGCTACGTCTGTACCCGAGCCTCGTGAATTGTTGCACGATCGACTGGTTCGACGTCTGGCCGGAAGACGCCCTGGAGCAGGTGGCTCTCCGCAGTACCACCGACATCAACATCGACGAAGAAGTAAAGGTCAACGCCGTGGCTTCCAGCAAATATTTTCACGTTTGCGCCAAAGACATCAGCGTTCGATTTTATAATCTTACCGGTAGACAAACTTACATCACAACAGCGGGCTTTCTGGATCTTATACGAACGTACGCGGAACTCATGAAAGAAAAGCAAGAAGAACTTACGTTCGCCAGGTACTTAAAATCAGTCTGGCGTTTCGTTATTGAAAAGAAGTAGTATTGTGGCGCACTTTGCTAGGTAGAGGAAGTGACTCGTCAAATACGGCTAGGATAATCGTTCTGGTGACGAGTACGAGATGTGACTAATAATAATAAATAATTACTTCTTTTTGTTTCTCCTTACACACCAGAGATCGATATATCAACGGATTGGATAAACTGCAATACGCGGCTGAACAAATTGATCAAATGAGAATAACATTGTCGGAATTGCGGCCGCAACTCGAAGCATCAGCGAATGAAACGGCTGAGACTATGAAGAAGATCGAGACCGAGAATATAAGCGTTGAGAAGACAAGGATCATGGTAAAGAGGGACGAGGACATGGCAAACGTGCAGGCTAAAATCGCGATGAATCTGAAGACGGAGTGCGAAGCAGACCTAGCGGAAGCTTTACCAGCTTTGGAAGACGCGATTGGTACATTTTCGTGGTAGTAATATTAGTAGTTATGTCAAATTCATTTCTATGCTTTACTTCTGCCGTTTTGCAATTGCAGCGGCTCTAAACACACTGAAGCCCGCTGACATAGCGGTCGTAAGAACAATGAGAAGTCCTCCTGCCGGAGTGAGGCTCGTGATGGCTGCAGTATGCGTGATGTTAGACATCCCGCCCGCCAAAATCGAGGATCCTGCCACCGGTAGGAAGGTGATAGATTACTGGGGTCCTAGTAAACGTTTGTTAGGGGACATGAGATTTTTAGAAACCTTGCGACAATACGATAAGGACAACATTCCTGTGCGCATAATGCAGGTATACTCTGTCCATCGATCGCTAGTTATCATGGTATTCATAGGAGCCTATCGAATCCAAGAAATAGAGGAGTCATCGGTACTTTTAGGAAATTAAAGAAAAGTATATGACGGACAAAAACTTCGAGCCGAAAGTCGTAGCAAGAGCATCGTCGGCGGCGGAGGGCCTCTGCAAATGGGTCAGAGCTATGGTTTTGTACGACGAGGTCGCAAAAGTTGTTGCGCCAAAAAGAGCAAAACTGGATGACGCGCAGCGCGATTACGAAAATACCGTCAAATTCTTGAACGAGAGGCGTGAAATGCTAGCCGAGCTGACCGAGAAGCTGGCCATCCTTAACGAAAATCTGGAAATAACCCTGGCGAAGAAAATTCAGCTTGAAGACGAGGTACGTATACACCGAGCTGCATAAATACTTAATAACTTGTAAATGCTGCACAGATGTTTTCTTTATAGGTGACAAACTGTAGGAACAAACTGACGCGAGCCGAAAAATTAATCAGCGGTTTGGGGGGTGAGAAGGATCGCTGGACGGCGGCAGCAAAGAGTTTACAACAGTCCTACGACACTCTGCCTGGCGATATTTTAATCTCGTGTGGTATGATAGCATACTTAGGACCATTCACGACGAACTATCGCATCGAGAGTCTAGACAAATGGAAAGCTTACGTGAAAAACTTAAGAATACCGTGCTCGGATAGTTACGACTTCGTCGAGGTCCTAGGATCCGAGATTAAGATCAATTCTTGGAATATTTACGGTTTACCGCGGGACTCGTTCTCTACGGAGAACGCGATCATTATGGACAACTCGAAGAGATGGAGTTTGTTCGTCGATCCTCAGAGCCAAGCGAACAGATGGATTCGCAATATGGAGAAACAAAACGAACTTGAGATCGTGAAATTGACGGATGCGGATTACATGGATATTATAGAACAAGCTATAGAATATGGTACTTCTAACGTAGAACGATTCTATAAATAATTAGGTGATTTTTTTTAGGTTTAATCAAGAAATAATGTATTTGTTCAGGAAAACCAGTGCTCATCGAAAACGTTCTCGAAGACCTGGCGGCGCCCCTTGATCCTATTCTAATGAAATCTATATACAAAATGGCTGCTTTGTGGTTCATCACGCTTGGCGAAAAAGTAATCGAATATAGTTTACGCTTTAGACTATACATCACAACGAAGCTACGCAATCCGCATTACCTGCCGGAGGTGTTCAACAAAGTAACGCTGATTAATTTTGCCTTAACGATAAGTGGTTTGGAGGATCAGCTTTTAGGTATTGTTTAGATATCGTAACAAAAGAAATCGACATAAATAAAAATTGTGCATTTTATAAACAGGTATAGTGGTTGCGAAGGAAAGACCAGATTTGCAGGAAAAGCGAGAATATCTGATCGTTCAGAGCGCCGCGAATAGAAAAGCTTTACAGCAAGTGGAAGACAATATTTTGAAGACGTTATCAGCATCCGGTGCGAGTATTTTAGAGGACGAGGACGCCATTGAAATCCTAGACTCGTCCAAGATTCTCTCCATCGATATATTGAAGAAACAATCCGCTGCGAAAAAGACCGAAACGCAGATCGAAGGTTTTCGTCAAAATTACAAACCCATCGCGAAACATAGTTCTGCCCTTTACTACACGATCACCGATCTACCCAACATCGATCCAATGTATCAGTATTCGTTAATGTGGTTCATCAATTTGTATGTTAATTCCATTGAAACTGCAAACAGGAGTAAAATTCTCGAAAGGAGGCTCCTGTTTTTGCGAGAAACTTTCACTTACACCCTGTACCAGAACGTTTGCAGATCGTTATTCGAAAAAGACAAGGTACGTTTCTGAGGTAATAGAAATTAACGTTGTTCGTCTTCTAATAGACTTTTCCAATCAGGTCTTATACTCGTTCGTTTTGTACACGACGATCTTACTGACGGAGAACGCGATCACAAAAGAAGAGATAACGTTCTTTTTAACCGGAGGCGTCGCCTTAGCTGAAATCCCCAGGAATCCCGCGTCCGCTTGGCTTCCAGAAAAATCGTGGGGCGAGATTTGTAGAGTGCACATTTTACCAAGTTTCGCCGACTTTCGGGCAAATTTCCTTCGAAACTTGAACGCGTGGAAGAACTATTACGATTTATTGGACCCGGAGAATTCACCGATACCGGATCCATGGGAGAAAACTTTGACGCCGTTTCAAAAGCTGATCGTCGTAAGAATGATCAGAACAGACAAAGTGATGATCATGGTAAAGATAAACGATAACTCTTTTTGCTAATTATCTATGGTTAAATTTTTCTTTTCATTATTGTAAGAAACTAACACGAAGACGAAATTTTTTAGATACAACGATTCGTCGAAGCCGGAATGGGCTTACATTTCATTGTACCTCCGCCCTTCGATATCTCCAAGTCTTTCGCGGATTCGAATTCCCTGGTACCGTTGATCTTTATCCTTTCTCCGGGCTCCGATCCGATGGAAGCGTTGACAAACTTTGCAGAGAGCATGAACTTCACGGAGAAATTTCATTCGATCTCGCTGGGACAAGGTCAAGGGCCGATCGCTCAGAAGCTAATCGATCAAGGACAAGGCGATGGCGAGTGGATCTGTTTGCAAAACTGTCACCTAGCAGCTTCCTGGATGCCCACGTTGGAGACCATCTGTGAACACTTCGATCCTTCGAACACGCACTCCCACTTTCGTCTCTGGCTCACTAGCTATCCTTCGGATCAGTTTCCTATTACGATTTTGCAAAATGGCGTCAAAATGACTAACGAACCTCCGACCGGATTGCAGAATAATATCATGAGGTAAGACAAATATTATACAAGACACTATGGGGTCCTGTTGATGAGAGATGGAAAAGGAAAGGAGAGGAGAGCGTTTCGTCCCGAGTCTGCTAGTGGACTCGTCGGTAAGGCATCCTAGCAAACCCTGCCTTAGACGCCAAGATATTGGGTAGTCGATCGAAGAGCGTATAATACAAACGGAAGGTTGGTCGAGCGCTTGCTAGAGGAACGGTCCCTCTGATAGCAAGTACGGGAGGCAATGGACCCCACAACTTATCTTATAAGTTTCTTGAACAATATCTTCTTTGCGTGTAAAACTATAGATCGTACAAATCCGAGGCAGCCAGAGATCCAAACTTTTTCGACAAGGACTTGAAAAAGAAGAGAGCGTACGCGAAGCTACTCTACGCTTTGTGTTTCTTTCACGCCGTGGTGCAAGAGAGGCGAAATTACGGAGCGCAGGGTTGGAACATTAAATATGGTTCGTTTGTCCTTGTTCCTTCTCTATTGCGCGTGCTCACAAGCACCGAGAAAACAAATAACGAAAGAATATTCTTGTTACGGTGTAGGCTTTAACGAATCCGACCTTCAAATATCCGCCCAACAACTTCAATTGTACATAAACGATTACAGCGACGTTCCGTTCAAAGCGATCGTGTATCTCACAGGAGAGTGCAATTACGGTGGCAGAGTCACGGACGACAGAGATCGGAGATGTTTAAATACGATATTACAGGATTTTTTTAACAAAGACGTGATCACAGATCCGAACTACTCTTTCGCGGACGTCGGCCAGGAATATTCCCTACCGAAAAGGTACAGCAATTCCTCGTGTAAAGTTGTACTTGTTTACTCTTTTTCCATTGTATACGCGCGATAGACACGAATACGAAGACTACATCAAGCAAATCGAAGGGATTCCTTTGAATCCACCTCCAGAGACGCTCGGATTGCATATGAATGCAGGAATAACGCGGGACCTCGAGCTAGCGAACAATTTCTTCGAATCCATGATGTTAATTCAGGGAACGGTAACGGTAGGCGATACCTCTAAGCAGGATGAGATACTACTGAACATAAAAAAAGATATATACGATAAAATGCCCGCGCTGTTCGACATCGAAGAAGCGCAGAAACGATATCCAGTCATGTACATGGAATCCATGAACACGGTACTGATACAAGAATTAGAGAGGTACAACACTCTTTTATACGAAATTCGAAGATCCCTCGATATGGTTGAAAAAGCAGTGGAAGGGCTAATAGTGATGACTCCTGCGCTCGAAGTATGTACATAGAATGGCCGCCAAAAGCTTTCGGCAAAAAACCGTAATCAAAATTGTACATGTACAATGTGTGCCAATTATACAGGTTTTAGCTATTCATATATTGAATGCGAAAATACCACCATCCTGGGCGAAAGCGTGCGCCTATCCGACTCTGAAACCATTATCAGGCTTCGTCAAAGACTTTCTCGATCGATTGAATTTCTTCCAAAAATGGTTGACAGAGGGAATACCAAAGACTTTCTGGATATCCGGATTCTCGTTCGCGCACGGTTTCCTCACAGCGACCACGCAAAACTTTGCAAGAAAATACAAGATACCCATCGATAAAATCGATTTCGATTACAAGGTTCTCGTTTCATGCATTTCTTAATTATAATCCAACATTTAAAAATGGTAAAATACGTTATAGTTTTCGCAATTCGTTAGGTATTTCCTACGTTTGAGTTAAATACTTCACCAACGGATGGCGTTTACGTTTACGGCATGTATCTGGCCGGTGCAAGATGGGATATGCCGAGTATGCTACTCGAAGAAAGTTATCCGAAAATCCTTTGGGAACCTATGCCGATCGTCTGGATGAAACCGTCCCATGTGGATTCACTGCATGTCGGACAACGATACGAATGTCCTCTTTACATCACTTCTGCACGTTATGGTGTTCTTAAGACAACCGGACATTCGACGAATTTCGTATTGTCCCTACTTTTAGATACAACATATCCCGTCAGCCACTGGATTAAAAGAGGATTAGCTCTACTTTGTCAACTGGATAATTAAATTTCGCTATTAATTTTCGCTTGTAACATGAATTTCTTACTACAGTGAATATATGTATATCTATTCTCCCTGTAAAAAGTTCACAATGTTTCCGTTTCATATGTAAACATCATGGCGCTTGTTCGAAGCGTTTTTCATGATTCGGCGAAAGAATTTCATTCTTCGTGTCAAATGCTTCCGATTGAAATTCTATAACATATGAGGTTAAAGAGAAATGCTCAAATTTTCGATTATCGTTTAATTTAATCGTGCCGTTAACATGAGTAGTTCTACATTTGTTCTTGATAATGGGGCTAACACCGTAAAAGTTGGGTTAGCCTCTGACAATCCGAAGTGAGTTTTAACAATAAATTAACAATTTAACGAAGATAATTTTATATGTTCTCACTTATAGATTAGTTCCTAATTGCATCATGAAAGCAAAAAGTGAACGACGAAGACCATTTGTTGGAAATCAAATCGAAGAATGTCGGGACGCATCTGGACTTTTTTACATCTTACCGTTTCAAAAGGGATACCTCGTTAACTGGGATGTTCAGAAAACTGTATGGGATTACATATTCTCGAAAGAGTGTTGTCCAGTAAATTTAAATCAGCTTTCTGTGATCGTGACTGAACCTTTATTCAACTTTTCCACAGTTCAAGAAGCTATAACAGAGATATTCTTTGAAGAATATGAGTGTCAAAGTCTATTAAGAATTAATTCCACTACCCTCTCATGTTACCAATATAAAACAGAAAATGCTAATTCCAAGTGCTGTATCGTAGTTGATAGTGGATATAGTTTCACACACATAGTACCTTATGTAAATGATACTAAAGTTAAAGAAGGTATCAGACGCATTGATGTGGGTGGTAAACTTCTTACGAATCATCTCAAAGAAATTATATCTTATCGACAACTTCATGTCATGGATGAAACTTATGTAATAAATCAGGTGAAAGAGGATTCGTGTTTTGTTTCTCAAGAGTTTTTTAAAGACATGGAAACTGCCAAAAATAAGTTGGAAAATAATCCTATAATCAAGGACTATGTTTTACCAGATTATACAACATTAAGACGTGGTTATCTTAAAAATCCAGAGCCTCCTAACGAACAGCAGACTTTACGCCTGAGCAATGAAAGATTTGCTATACCAGAAATATTGTTTTACCCCTCTGATGTTGGCATCCGACAAATGGGTATTCCAGAAGCAATTATGGATTGTTTGAAAGGATGTGAAGAAGAAACATGGCCTCATCTGTTGTCGAATATCATTCTTACTGGTGGAAATGCAAAGTTTCCTGGATTCCAGGAAAGAATTTATAAAGAAGTTAGAAGTCTTGCACCTGCAGAATACACAATAAATGTTCATTTACCTGAGAAGTAAATAAACATTAAAATTCATCTTAATACAATTAAAAATTCCGATAAATACATAATTTATTATTACTTTTTTTTCAGTCCAATCACATACTCATGGTATGGCGGTAAAACACTTTCAAAAGATTCAATATTTTCAAATCTTCTAGTAACCAGAGAAGAATATGAGGAAGAAGGGCAGAATGTTTGTTTTGAAAAGTTTGATGTTTAACTTTAATAAATTTTCTAATCAATCTAAAAATTGATTTATACATATGACAATAAAATCTCGATTTATTTTCAAATTGTACAAATTAAATTATAACGGATAACAGTATGCAAAGTGTAAATGGAATGCATATAATATTAATACAGTTATTTATCACGGATTGGTGAAAATCAAATAGATTTCATTAGTGCCATAAGTTCTTCTAAGCTCGGACCAGATTCAGATGAAATTTGATTTGTTTGCAAATGAGATGGTATATTAGAGCATCCTTTCACATCCACTAACGAAGGATGCTCGTTTTCAGTCACCTGTTGTTCTTGCTCGTCGACGAGCGAAATTCCTGTGGTAAAATAATATCCTTTAAATCCGAACTTTATTTTTATACAACTAATTGACATACCCCATTCATTATCCTCGTGTAACGGTTTTTCTTCGACGATTTCTTCGACCTTTTTCTGAGGTTTCGGTTTAGCCGCATATTCTTGTTGGCGTTCCCTACAATATCTATCATCACAGTTTTCATTTGGCCTTAACGTCATTTTAGGAAAAAAATCTTGCATAGCATTGTAGCCCAAATAATAAGATACATCGCCAAAATTCAAAAGATACTTCAATGCATTTTGAACTAAAAAACCAGCAACAATTCCCATAGTTGTTGGCAAAGATGCTGCGCATACACCGTCTCGTTTTAAAGTCTTTTCGTCTATATTTTCTGCCACTACTAACGGAGGAGCACACTGAAAATAATGTTAGTTAAGTGTTAGTTCATTTTCGTAAATTTTTTTTATAGCCATTCGTATTTCGACTATTATTTTTATTTACCGCGAAACAGGCTGTCTCTCCTGGAATAATAAATTGAATATGACCAGAAACAGCATTTTCTGAGACTCCACTTTCGAACCACCTTTGATTTAACTCGTTGCAAGCTGTATTAATTGCCATTCGTGCTTCAAAATTATCTACACAACTTAATACTAAGTCTACTGGACCTTTGCTTAAACTCGATGTACTAGAAATAAAGTAAAATATCTGTTAGTTTTACAGCTTGTAATATTCGAAGCATTACTCCTTTATACCTTATGGTGTTCATGAAATTATCAAAATGATCCATTGTAGTGATATTGTAATTGTGTGTCTCGATGTCTACATCAGGGTTAATATTTTGCAGTGTTGCTGCAGCTGCTTCTACTTTACTTTGACCAGCTTGATATGGTTGAAAGAAAAGTCTATTCATATTTGCCATTTCCACTTTATCATAATCAAAAAGGATCAACTGAAATTTGTAATGTTTGTTGTTTAAAAGATTAACACATTCACCGCCATGTGTCATATATGTGTCAGTGATGATCCTCAAATAATGGTAAAAATAACTACCTTTCCAATTCCACATCTTGTGAGCATTTCTGCAGTTACACTGCCAACTCCACCTACTCCAACTATAGCAATTGTCAATTCTCTTATTCTTTCGTAATTATCTACTATGCCCATGCGTTTTAAAGCCATTAATCGACTAATAAAAAACCAATAACATAATATTAATACTTTGTATTTTCTTTCGAGATAGAAAATGTTTGATACAATACAAAGGAGAATCACCTGTAGGGATTTGAATCAACCACTTCACTTGACATATGTTCTATCTTTTCTCTGGCAATCGACGTGGTTTTACATTGTTTTTCCAGCAGTTTGTTTTCGAGTTCCCTTACTCTTTTCCGCAATATTTCTACTTCGTCCATCGTCGAATTTAAAGTCAATTGAGAAGCTAACGCGAAGTAACTGTTAACCGTGTAACACACACAGATCGCCCGTAGATCGCAAAGGAAAGTATGCTTACGAATGCGTGTCACAATAGGTACACCCCACGGCAAGGATAAAATTTATGGAATTTTTAACTCAAATTATTACCTTTACAAGTGATACTACGTAAATTTTGCTCAATATGTGTCATTGAGTAAAAAATTTTGTAATAAAAATTACATAATCAAAAACATAACCTGTTATTTTTGAGTAATACACTTTCAAGCAGTTATTCTTTTATAATTTTTCCAAAAATCTTGATATTTTCCCCTACTTTCTATGATTTATTATAAGTTTTTTCCTTTTTTTTTTTTTTATTTGGAAAGGTCAAAAAGCAGATTTTTTTATTTAGAAAATATGTTATACTTTATTTATGTGTATCAATGTTTTTAAAAAAATAAATAAATCTTATACATCATTATAAGTGAACAAATTTGAAACAGAATGTATAAACGTGGTAAGGGTAAATTTAATAATTAAACGAATTCGCTCTTTTAATACAAACGAAATTGTATTTCCTTTTTTTTTTTTTTAATTAATTAATCCTATACAGCACTGTTATTTTAGTGTTGTTACAACGTTCTTTTGTTGTAAATCATGTATGTATTGTTACATCGTATATACGCGCAAGTGCCTCGTGTCCGCATAAAAGAAGTCTATAACTTTTCGTTATTTATTTAATCATTGTGTTTCTAATTTCGGGAGTAAATATGCGAAAACATTAAAAACATGAGGTCGCGTAATACACAGTGAGTTGTCTTTTTTCATTTTTATAATGCTTCTGTAGTCGATGATGAGGTTTAAATCAAAGCATTTCCGTGCACTTTGGCTAATTTTATTGTCATACCTCAACCATGTCAAAATACTTTATTTTACAAGTAATACCATGTTTATTTAAAAGAACTAAATAAACTAATTTTTTTAGAGTAGAAGAGAGAAACAGAAAAACGAGAAAGTCTGTAAACGATTTCATTTTGTCGCTTTGGCATTGTATTAATGAGATGTTAGAAAATCGAACGTACATGCATTTGGTACGATAAAAGATTCAGTGCACTTCGTTCTCCCAGAATACAACCGTTCTCGAATAAAATGAAAGAAAGAAAAAAAAAAAAAAGAAAAAAAATTCGAAAAACTGGCCTGTAAAGCACTATAACGACAGAATGGCGTTATCAGCAATTCTTGTCTATTAACATCACATTCTGCTTTCAAAATACCGCGAAACTATGACTTTGCAAGATAAAGTATCAAAGTTAAAATTCACGGAGCATAATATATTAATTATATTAATGACAATTCGTTACTTTAATTGTTTTTGTTTTTTTTTTGTTCGTTTAAGTTCATTTGCAGATTTAAATAGTAATTAATCAATAGTTTTTTGTTTTCCTATAAAACTAAACTAGATTATCATAAACTTAACGTATGAACAGGGAGGGTTATCAAACTTGGACAAACAAGTACGTTTGCGCCGTTCTTGCCACGTAAAAATTACTTCGAAATTAAACAGTTTATCGTGCGTTCAAGCGATACGACAATCATAAGCAGAATAAATAAAATGTATTTATAGTTTACTTGTATTACACAGAGTATTCATTTTTTTTACATCTTTAATATCTATAGCGCAGTATTTCGCCTCGCACAGTTCTTATTTACCTTTTATATTTTCACTTATCCTCTGTGTATATGTATATATGTATATATATTTTTTTATGCGTTATTGAAAAATAAAATATACATATATATACATATAAAATCTTAAAATACACGATAATAAGGCAAAAACGGCGCAGTGATCAGAATAAGAAGCGAACAGTACTATTTTTTTTAGCCGATAATATTCGAGAGCCACGCGTTACTTCTCGAATTTTTACTCACACTCCGCTTGAATCGGTTACGCATTTGTTGGTAATACGCTAGCGTATATATGTACGTATATACATATATATGCATACATACATATGGGTGTGTGTCTGTGAGGTGTGTGTATATATATGTATATACATGTATATATGTATATCAAATTGACCGTACTTTATGCGCAAAAATTTATACGTATAGGAACTGACGAATTCTTTCGAAATAATACGAAAGGACACGGTGTACAAGTGGAGTGTGCTCTATTCCTATACATTCATTAAAAGTACGTATCTCTCACTCTCCCTTTCTCTCTCTCTCTCTCGCTCTCTTTCGCGCGCGCGCGCGATGAATATTTTTCAAATGTACATAATAAATTGTCTTATTTATATATAAATAATTACACGTTCAATTTTATAAGAAACACATTGGTAATGCTGTATACGAAATAATTCGATCGATTTTGATCGCGTGTTTGTCGACACTTAAAGTTTGGAACAGCGCATCGAGCGTACAAATGTACAGCAATACAAGATTTTCTTTTCCTTCTATCTTTATCGGTATGTATATATCTTTCGTGTCGGTAGGCTTTTGCTGACGCCAAGTGTTTTTAAGGTGTCTGTGAATTCTCGACTTTGATCAATGAGAACCACTACGGTTTAACGTGACAGACAAAAAGAAAAAAATGATCGTAGTTAAAGAACAAACTTAGCAAATTGGTTAAAATTTGAATCCACGCCTTCGAAATAGTATTGTTAAGTCCTCCCGATTAACAATGCCTTACCAACGTGTCGGTGGCATTTATTACTGGATACATAGGTATTCACAGAGCACAAAGAGTACTTGGCTATAACAAACATTTTATTCAACTATTATTGTATCAGATATAAACGAACATTTTTATCATCGTTAAAAGTACTAAACCGAGCGGCCTAAGGTACATGTATAAGTGTGAGTGTGTATGTGTATATGTTGTATCGTTGTGTTGTGTGTGTGTGCGCGTGTGTGTGTATGAGGTGTGTTGAAGCATGAGCGTGCGCGTCGATGTACGTACGCACGTGTATGGATGCAAAATATACGTGTTGGTTTTCGCTTTGCATCGCCCTCTTCACGTAATAATGTCGCGTAATAACGATCATCCTCCGAATGACAAAACATGATCTAATAATTGCATTTGTATGCATTTACAAGTCTCCCACAATCGTGACATTTAGTAGCAGCGTCAGTAAAAGGATAGTACCGTACAAATCAATTACAAAACGGAGAAAAGCAACGTACAAGGTATTTAATGGCACATGCACACCGGCCAATATGGACGGAGCACGTACTTCGATTCGTTTCGTGTATCCTGTATCATCGTAAGCTTTCGTTTACTAAAACGTTTGTCATACGCTCGACAACGCTCTCGGAACACATCGATTACTTCCCACTTCTTCTACTTCTTCTTCTTCATCTTCTTCTTCTTCTTCTTCGTCGTCGTCTTCGTCTTCGTCTTCGTCTTCGTCATCATCGTCTTCTTCCATCTTCCGTTAAGACTTTAAACCGTACACGGTAGATTACATTTCGATTACATCAGACGCAAAATCTGTTTTTTTTTTCTTTTATTCTTAAGTGATTCCCAAGCTGTAGAATAAGGAATGTCTAAATCGTAGAACTTTATGTATCGCGTCGAAATATAGTTGCCATTCGCGTAAACAGTGGTCCACCATCGTTTCTTCTTATGTTTGCGAGCTGAGGTGGAATGGAAGGATCACTTATCGAATTCTATATTGAACATGAAATCGGAATACAGTCCCCACGACTCCCTCATCTTGATTTTCTCCATCCGTTTGTTCCACGAATCGGTACATTGCACGCGGTCGGGTTTAGGGATGAGATCAAGCCCCTCGCGCGAGGTGTCGATACCTAAACGAAAATGTTTGATTCTTCGTAAAATCTTTCTCGTAAAAATGGATACGTAACACCGACTAAACAAAAAAATGCCTGTTTTGAAATGACTGAGCAATTCAAGTCCAATTGTCGTTTCATTGATGCTCTATGTTCGGCAGGAAATACATTTGCAATCGATTATCAGTCACCAGATTGCAAACTGTATCTTTGGAATTCGTGCATTCTCGCTACGCTCCTTTTTAAAATCAAACGAATTTAATTGCATACAACAAATTAAACATGCGCGTTACACTGTCCATAATTATTAGTAGTAACATCACGCATTCAAATATAATAATTATTTTATAATATTCACCATGTGTTAGGGAGGAATCAAACATTTTCTTGCAGGTATTGATACCGGGCACTTGCGGCTTCATCCTGTTATCAGTATCGAGAAGAAACAGATCCATCGCACGTTTGGCGAGGCACGTCGTCGGTGCTCTCGATGCGACGACATAAAAACAATCGGTAGCGCTTTATACAGTTTATTCTAATTTCACGATCAATCGACGTTATACGACACAGACTTGAATCGTTTCCATATTTCAAATCAAACATTTGTTTAGTCGCACCTCTAGTCATACTATGGTTACGTGAAACGATCTTCATTGTTAATAAAACGAAAAAAAGGTAAAAAACATAGCTGTCGTGAATATCGGAAATTTTAATGTACGCAATGTACTGTAAAAAATAAAAACATATATATCGCTTGTAAAAAATAGAAGATCGCTTTGCTTTGTAAGGGCCGTTATTACATTATTTCGTATGTTCTCTCTATCGTATTATTATAAACCGCGTTGGTCGTTCCACGCCCTTGAAATTCTACAGGTCGGATACATCACCGATAACGAAAGATGATTTGTTGGTGAAGTTTATGTTCTGGCAGTAGCGCGCCAAAATTTCTATTTCATTTTATCTAGACGCCTGGAACGACCTTGCGTAAAGCGTAACATAGTTTTTTTTTCCTTTTAACATACTCGCAATGGAGAAAGGTGCCCGACAAATATCTACCTTATTTTAACGATACATTTCAACATAAATGTGTTTCCACGCTCAACGTTTGAACACTTTAGAAGAGCGGTGCTTGGCCATTGCGAATTCGTTAAACTTTTTGGACACCGACTCCGAACGATGTCGATAGCCGATTTTCATGCACTCAACCGTGTGACACCCGAATAACGGGTATCCGGTAACATTACGATATAGACATAACGTTGTTCGTAGCCCCGATGGCATTCTTTCGTTCTTTATAAATATCGTAAAATAGAAATTGTGAGTCCGTATTAATACGAATTTCACGGATGTTTTAATCAATACGCATCGTATTCGAGGATGCGAATGAATGTTTATGGCGTTCTCGTGGTCGATTCAGCAATACGTGAATGATATGGTTAAATAATTATAAATTGGAAATTGAGGAGCTGACATTACCTGGCCCGTTACTCACCTGCAGGTAACGAACTTGTCATGGGAGTAGGTGACGATGATACCATGTTTAATCGACCTTGGTCTTTTACTATTGGATCTAAAACAAGAGTGGTATGAAATGAATATTCAGAGTATAATATAGCTCCTATAATAATGGGGCCAATAATATACTCATAATTTCCAACCACTGTGCATTAAAATATTAAATAAATACCAGAGTAAGTAGTCATTCATTTAATAACCAGTGCTTATTGACATTCTTTGTAGTACCGATACAATTCGAATATAAAATATCATCGAAACCTCAACTACACCATGATATAGCTAATGGTGGATTATTCAAATAATTTCGAGTAAACAAAAAAATAAATAAAAAAATATGGTTTATAAGAGCATTATTCATGGGTAACCAAAATCATGATCGTGCTTCCGAAGTATATATCCTGAAGGTGCAATTCGTTAAAAGAGAAAACGGTCTGCAATGTTTTGCACTACTGGCCTAATTTTTAATTATTTCAAATAATGCTTGAATAAGATTTAAATATTACGTGTACTTACAAAAATAAGGATGTTCCATGGCTTCGCGTGCAGTGAGTCTCTCAAAATGGTCATAGCGCAAAAGTTTGTCAAGAAAATCAAGGCTTTCGGCTGACACCAAATGTTGGTTCTCTGAATGCATGAAACGCTCCCAGCGTTTGCGCGAATGTCGGCCTAGTATGTCATTGAAACGAGGATCCAATTCGATGTGATACTTGTCAAGATATTCGAATAGTTCTTCTGTCCCAAGAACTTTTGCGATTCTAACTAGTTGGTCATAATTATCGTGTCCGTGAAAAAACGGTTCTTTCCTGAATATCATACTTGCAAGCATGCACCCAAGAGACCACATATCTAATGAATAATCGTACATCTACAACACGAAGAAAATAATGTGATGTCCGTAATGTAATTACAATATACGATTCAAGTAACATTTAATAGTAAAGAAATGCAAACCTGGTAATCTACGAGTAGTTCTGGACCTTTAAAATAACGCGAAGCTACTCGTACATTGTATTCTTGACCAGGATGATAAAACTCTGCTAGACCCCAGTCGATTAACCGCAACTTTCGATTATCATGATCGATCATAACGTTGTGCGGTTTGACGTCCCTATGCATTATTCCCATACTATGACAATAATCCAATGCCTAAGCACAGAAACAAGATGGAATAATGTCGTGTTGTTTATTAATGTCCCGTTACTTCTTATATGGCTATAGATACAAAGTGGGTTGAGCATTATCCACGTATTACTTACTTAAAGAAATATTCACGAGTCCGAAAATTTTAAAAATTTCTGAAACTAAGGATTCTTTTATGTTCTTTGACGAACGAAAAATGATGAATCTTTAGCTTTAATAGAAAAATGTCACACTTTCACATACTACAATAATGATTAACCCTTTCTATACTGAACACTTCTAAGAGTACTGAATTTTATTCTACTAAATTTTACTAATTAAATATGTTATCTATATGTTACTTCATCACATATTACTATACTATGTAATAAAAAACCTTGTTCGTCTATATTAATAATATTATTAAGAAATTAGAATAAAAAAAAAAGAATAATTTCTGACACATAAAAACTTAAAATGCTACTATAAATAAATCATTTGAACGATCAAATCTTTTGCAGCATTGAAAGGGTTAAAAACGTGCTTCGTAAAAGTTAGCGTCAAACTGAATTTGTATCATTGACGACAAACTTATACGCATCAATAAACAATAACTTTGTGAGAATTAAATATTTTCGAACTCTTCTTCGAACCTATGATATACACCTACATCTATCGAAATAATAATCTCGAAGGTTCACATTGGACTGATACTTGGTTCCATTGCACTTAACAATACACGCACTTTTAATAACTCGTAGAGGTAGTATCTTATGTCGTAGTCTGTTAGCGTCTGGTATAATTGCTTGAAATCTGTGTTGTTGACGTGCTCAAAGATCAGTGCCGGTGTCCTCGATACTGGATCTTTAACAACTGCTTGGAGTGTAATTATGTTGGTCCCACCTTTAAGATTTTCTAAGATTTTAATCTCCCTTTTTATCTTCTTCTTTTTTACAGGCTAGAAATTAAAATTAGATTAGAATGATATTTTCAGAACAATTATATAATCTATTTACTTAAAAAGAGTAAACTATGTTTTCATACCTTTAAAATTTTTACAACACATTTCTCACTATTTGTGACATTAATAGCTTCAAACACTTCACTGTATTTTCCTCTGCCTAATTTTCTCACTAACTGGTAATCGTCTTGTTGCCTACATAATAAAGAAACGATCAAAAGTGAACAAAGCAAGATAAATAAATAAAATAAGAACAAATATAAATATATACATATATGTATGTTTAATTAAATATACTTACCCCCAATTAACAACATAGGATTCATAGTCCCAGTAATCTCTAGATTTATGTGAATTTACATCAGTGTAAACTCGCGCTCTACTAGGTAATGCCATTCTCTCCGATATATCACTATTACTATTTGTTTTGTTGATTGCTATGTTTTCACCGTTGTCTATCAAAAAGTTATAAGAGCTAGTTATTTTATCTCCTCCACTCACCCAGTTACGAATGCGCGAGGAAAAAAGTACACCTGAGTCATTAAAAAAATCACATTAAAAATGGAAAAAATTATTTGCCTTAATGCAACTAAAGAAAGTAAATGATTTTAAAACATATATACAAGTATATGTTAGTCAAACTTGACAAACACTAACTTGTGCTTTGTTAACTATTGCATGTATCAAAGAAGTATCTATTTAAGCACTTGAACACAGTACTTTTCATAAAACTGATAAGATAATAGAAAAACATCGGCACTGTACGATTATATTGAAATTTGCTACTCTCAAGATTCATAAACCTTCCTTTTCAATTAAGTCAAAGCATTGTATACGTATCTTGACTAATACATGTACACAATATAGCAACATATACAAAGATGAATCATACTACTTAATTATATAACGATTGTATTAAATGTAACACATCAAGAGAGAACAATTTATATTAAATTACAATCAATATTTCTTATATACAATTAAAATAAATAGGATGAAAAGAACTTAAATACTATAGTAACCTTTAATCACTGTTTTAATTTGTTAGAAATATAAATGATATAATATACGATCAAATTCTTTTCAAAATTTTACGATGTATTTTTTATTGGAAGCATCTGTATCACATCGTTCAAGATCTAATCGAAATTATAAGTTACGCGGTTAGAAAAATCAAAACAACTTTAGCAGGAATCATTATGTGATATAGAGTAGAATAACAAGGGGACAAATTGGGCCATGAAACGAGAGATTGATAAATGCTAAAACGTGTTCACTAATTGCAACGAATGAGCTGCATATTCCTTATATGCCTATTGATTGTAAGTTCGTTGAAGACTACCGGTTTGTTTCAGGAATTTCTAATTATGACTTTGCGAAACGTCAATTACGACTATATAGGAGGCATTTGTACGTGAAAAAAGCTAATATCTTCACCAAAGAATATGAATCGAAGTAAAAGTTAATCTACTATCTGCTACATGGAATAGAAGCACGCACAAGCACAAGGGACACGAACACACATGTACGAGATAAATCACACGCCATCGCGATCAGGAAATTAACGTTGACTTATTTTGAACTCACCTAATGCATTCCGGACCCGAATCTTGATTAGATTGACCGCAACAGATCTACGAATTCGTCGTGAAATCACGCCACCCGATTACGGAATACGTGAGGCCGCGAGAACGCGTGAAACTCGAAGATTTTTGCGGGCGGCCGGCTTCTCAAACGAGCGAGGTCCAAGATGGCAGCCAACAAACCTGCCACAAAATTTCAATTCTGTAGATTGAAAACTTTCAACCTCTAACCATTCGTGGTGTCTTTAAGAGAAAGCTCGTTGTCAGTGCTACCTCCTTAGAATGTCAACCAATCGTTTAAGAATGTTGAAATTCTTACTAATTTTCTACATTTCCTTAAGCATTTTGTAAAAATATTACGATACCTACTTCAATGAAATATATTGCCATACATGCGATATATACGCTTCACATATTTCATTTAGCCGGAGAAAGTGTAAATAGTAAATTTTCGAAATTAAAAACAAAATAGTAAATATTTGAGACAATTTTTATTCGAAAAAGCAATTTTACATCTTTATCGAGGGAACTGTAGAAATGTAGGAATGTAAATACATTGACCAATCAAAATCATTGTTAAAATGATGTGCATTTGTGTATATGTACTGCAGTGTTTTACAGACCTCGAGTAAACAAAACCATGTGACCGCGAAAAAATCTTATTGGCTGCATCTCTAGTCAGGAATGTATCGCAGATCCAAAAAATGATGAGTTAAGCATAGAACGTTTTACAAACAGTTCGAAAACTGATGATAAAGTTTTCATCGAACAGTTATTTTTAAATATAGCTGTATTTTTATTACTTTATTTGATTTTCATATATTTTTTCTTACTAACCTTTACTATTTATATATGTAAATATATATATTCCGTTCAACGAGTACAAAAACTATGTAAACAGAACCTTATGACTTATAACACTATCTAAACGGCATAACGCTGTGTTCTGAATAGGCACAGATTCAATAGAAGCTATATAAATTATTATTTATGCATAATAATTACAGTTCTGAAGTGAAAGTTTCAATAAGAGAAAATATAAAACTACAAAATAAAATGTTGATAGTAATAATGTTATTACACTGTAAAATTCTGCATTTTTAAAAATTTTAATGCGCATACTCAACAAGAAATCCACATGTTTGGACATAGCCGACTTTAGAACGAGCCATGCTTAACGAGAGGCAGTAAAGCTGTGAGAGTCCGATTTTGCATTAGATAGACAGAGACGCATAAATGACGCGTATTCTTTCTATCAAGTACAAAATCAGACTCTCATTGTTGTACTGTTTCTTGTTCTGCCGTAGTTGTGTGTGATCAATTACAAATGGTTGCTTCGCGTGGTACTTGACAGACGTTATTTTGTCTTTTAGGACACTAAATATTTTGTGACGCTATACAAATAAACAAAATTATTTCATAGCGAGTATGTACATTAATATTATATAAACATTAGTGAAGTTATTTATCAGGATATTTCAATACTGTACTTTGTGTAGGATTTCGATAGAATGTTTGCAAATTTCTGTGTGGAAGAAATATTAGAGCTTTTGGAATATACCTTTTTGTTTTAATGTTTTTAACTGAACTTCATAAATATTCGTACATAAGTTTTCGTTTTATTTCATTAATAATGAAATAAAAGGGATCAAAAGCATTGTAAACATTACATTTGAGGTTATATTATCGTAATATAAATTTATACAACAACATTGATGACCCGATGAAGAAGAATTAAATGAAATGTTTTTGTGTTTCGAAAATTTTTAACTTTTTCATATATAATTTCTTTTTAATTTAATTTTATAAATAAGTTTAACACTCAGACAGATGCCAAGCGTTAAAGATGAATCAGAGGCAGAAGGGGAAGAAATGTCGCATGACAGTAATGAAAGTAATCAAAGCTCTGCATCATGTGACAGTAGTGCAGAGCATAGTGATAGCGATGACTCCTCAGAAATGGATGAAGATGAATGTGAGAGGCGACGCAATGAATGTATGGAAAACCTAGTAGATTTAGAACGACAGTTTACTCTTCTCAAAGAGCAGTAAGTAACCTATTTCATATTAAAAATGGTATTGGATGGAAACATGTTTTGCTATTATGTATGTGATACAAAATTTCAGACTATATCGTGAAAGAATTACTCAAGTAGATACAAAATTAGGAGAAGTTCGGGTTGGAAAATCCGAAGAATATTTAGTACCATTGGAACGTTTAAAAGAAAATATGAAAACGAAAACTGAAGTAGCTGGTGTACTAAAGCAGTATAGATTACAAAATATACAAAATAAATTCCTAGCAGAAGAACAGGCTGCATTACAAAATTTTAAAAGTGAAAAAGAATTAATCTGGGATTGTATTCATAATGATTTACAAGAAAAGATTCGCAGATTAGAAGAAGACAGAAACAATGTTGATATTCATGCAGATTTGTGGCTAAATTCGACTGGTAGAAGACGTAGAAATCATACTGAAAGGAGAAGGGCTGTTACTGTTGCTGGGCCTTACATTGTTTACATGCTCAATGATGCAGATATTCTTGAGGATTGGGCATTGATAAAAAAAAGCCTAAGCAGTCGGAAAACTGAAATAATCTAATGCTATATGCAACTCTAAACAAAATTTCTAATGTCTTAATAATGTCAATTATTGCTCTTGCATAAAAGTCAACTGTATAAACAATTTAAGGGCAATTTTGGCGATTTCTTTACATTTATAATGCTTGTATAGGGTGCCTTTCTGTATAAGACTTTGATCTCTACAAAACCATTTTGAACTACATTCAAATATGTGTGACCTGTGGGAAAATACCACATACAATACTTATGCCTTTCAGAAAACAATTTATGAACTGATAAATATTAACTACTTGTGAATATAGCGTTAAATTAAAAAATGTAATAGTTATACTTTGCTGTTAAAATAATGTATTGTTAAGTGTAAAAAACTAATTTAAGTAATTGTTGCATATGACATTAATCGCATTCAGTTTATTTATAAATGATTTTGTAAAACAAATTTCTTGAAAATATCAAAAATTATAGAAATTTCAAAATTTATTTGCAAAATTGCGTTTCGAAGACCAATTTATTTAAGTTTTGGCAATGTTATATCATTGATCATGTACAAATTGTATCATAATAAATAAATATATTCCATATTTTTGAATAAACTTTCAACAAAAATACTGGTGTTATTTGTAAAAAATATTTTGAATACATAAACGTTGGTAATAGTTTGTTAATTTGTATATTTATGATAATTATAAATAATTAAGATATCAAAGTATTATATACTGCGCTGTAGTACGTCATTCAGCATTGAGCGAGTGTCTGCTCTAAAAATGAAATGAAATCATCTTTTACATTGGACGACGATGATTCTGACGCAAGGTCATGGGAATCGCCGCCAACGGAAAAACGATCGTCACTTAAGTCACTGCATATGAGTAAACGTAGATGTGCAAAAGGTTATTCACTGTTCACTTCACACGATGCGAACTTTAATGTGTAGTCTGGATGAGAATACACCTTAATTGTAATGATACAGAATAAATTAATACATTAGTGTATCGGTACCTGATTTTCTTCTTTTGCAAAGCCACACACATCTGTCTTGCAATCTGCATCGTTTAGCAGTGGATGGGAAATAATTTCCTACTTACACATCTATGGTTGTGTACAGAGCATGAGTGATGGCGGTAATGGCGTTGTGACCTTAGGACAGAATCATTATTACCCACTATACCTTCTCAGATGCGTCGTCATATGCTAATGTTACAAATTAATTTATATTGGTTGCTCAATTTTTTATGTTTTATCAAAATATCTGGCGTTGTTACAGTAAATCTAGTTATTATACAAAATTGTTTTTGCAATGTTTCACAAATTCCCGCGCTTGCAAATTAGTAACTAGCATAGATCACGAATAATACAAAACACAGATAGTTAATTGTTATAGAAATTATAACCAGCCGGGGATTGTGTAAAAATAATAGGTAATTTTAACTTTTATTATTTAGTCGTTTGAATATTCAAAATTGAATTCAATAATTAGTTTAAGATTTTTCTTTAAAATCTTATAAAGAGATCAAAATGTGCGATTAAAAGCCTTGAACGAGAAATTTTAGTTTTGGCGCGTTTGCGGTTACATTCGTGAGAAGTTTAGAATCGATAGCAAAGATTTGCGATTCGAGGTCAACTGTAGGACAGATTCGGAAGAGTACCATTCTACTTCGAACATTTCAAGTGGGTTGTCACACGTTACGTTAGGTGAGCAAATTTCATTCAAGTTTTGTTCGACGTTTTAAAAAATTATATTTTCAAAAATCAGTTCATGTTGCAGAAGATATCAAGATACCGTTCATGAGTTTTTCAAAGTGATTTTTTGTCTCAGAATTACATAAAAAAATGATCCGAATAACCACCGCGTGTGCTACGTGTCTATATTTTACTCCAAGGTCATTACTCTTAATATTTTGCGAAGATCACAATCAATTTTAAGAATCCGAGACCTTGTAAACGAGGAAATAATTTATTTTGATGTATATCTTCAGATTTTCTCCAGTGACCTTGACAAGGTCAAATACTACATTATTCAGAATCCATTGTCGAATACCGGTATTTTAATTTTTCGTAATATATTTAAAACGTCCAAAGTATACAATAGTTTAAAATTTCTGTTTAGGATTAAAGGGAGCCAGAATTCTTTATTAGGATGTTTTACTAATTATGGTTATACATTTTGAAAGTTTTAATGCACTTCTCATTCAAATTAAAAGATATGTCTGTTGTAGATTTCTAATTTCCAAATATAGTACTATTAGTTACTGTAACAAAATGCCGATCCAAAGTATCAAGGCACGACAGATCTATGATTCCCGAGGCAACCCAACTGTAGAGGTAAGATTATGTAAAATATAATATTCAAATACATACAGTTATATTTTAATAACAATGTCCTTACTATTAAAAAGAAGATTCTTTCAATACAGCAGCTTTTAACTATGCAAGAAATATATTTAGATTTATTAAACAAAAATTATGCTTTTATGACTATTCCAAATATAATGTATATTTTACAGGTTGATCTTGTAACAGAAAATGGTCTCTTCAGAGCTGCAGTACCATCTGGTGCTTCCACTGGTGTTCATGAAGCTTTGGAACTTAGAGACAACGATAAATCAAAATATCATGGAAAATCTGTGTTCAAAGCTGTAGACAACATTAATAATGCTATTACACCTGAATTGTTGAAGGTATATATTATATATTTTATGCAAACTTTTTGAGAATATGAAATAAGTAAATGTCCATTTTTAAAGAGTACTATTTACAGTGATTTTTTTGTTAACACGAATATAATACTAGAATATTAATTATTTGTTATTCAGGCAAATTTGGAAGTTACTCAGCAAACAGACATTGATAATTTCTTATTGAAACTTGATGGTACACCGAACAAATCGAAGCTTGGCGCAAATGCGCTTTTGGGTGTTTCATTGGCAGTTTGTAAAGCAGGAGCTTCTAAGAAGGGAGTGCCATTATATAAGTAAGTAAATCAAAGTTCTAACTTATATATAATGAAACGTTTTACAATTTTGATACGATTATTTAGTATTGTAATTATTCCGTATATTTATTAATGAAGTTGCAATACATTACATAATTGTGTAATATTGTATGTAGGTGGTCAAGGTTCGTGCTGTATATGTACACTACTAATTATGATGGAATTAGTTGATTGTAATAATGATTTTGTAAACTATTTTTTAATTGCAGATACATCGCAGAATTAGCAGGAAATACCAACATTATCCTGCCAGTTCCAGCTTTCAATGTCATCAATGGTGGTTCACATGCTGGAAACAAATTAGCAATGCAAGAGTTCATGATTTTACCTACAGGGGCCGCTAATTTCACAGAAGCAATGAAGATGGGTAGCGAGGTCTACCATCATCTGAAGGCTGGTATCAAGAAGAAGTTTGGTCTTGATGCCACTGCAGTTGGCGACGAAGGTGGTTTTGCTCCCAATATTTTAGAAAACAAAGAAGCTCTAAACTTAATTATCGATGCCATTAAAGTAAGTGTTAATTTCTTTTATTTATTAAGTATTTCAAAACGTTTTTATACGTTACTAATTGTTGTAACATTATAAAATTTAGGTTGCTGGATACGAAGGAAAAATGAAGATTGGTATGGACGTTGCTGCGTCTGAATTTCATAAGAATGGAAAATACGATTTGGATTTCAAGAATGAAAAGTCTGATCCCAACACGTATTTGGAACCACAAGCCTTGAAGAACTTGTACTTGGACTTTGTTAAAGACTTTCCCATTGTTTCCATCGAAGATCCATTTGACCAAGATGACTGGGACTCATGGACTTCCATGACATCTTCTACTCCTATTCAGATTGTGGGTGATGATCTTACTGTCACAAATCCTGAAAGGTAACATTTTCTATTATTCACAGAAATATTTATTTTAATATTTTAAGGTTTTGTATTTAATTTTGTTCCGGTTAATGAAAAATGTAATATGTATACGTAATCGAACATACTCGGTAACAGTATGGCATATTATCTGTGTATTACAGGATCAAGACAGCTATTGAAAAGAAGGCTTGCAATTGCCTATTATTGAAGGTCAACCAAATAGGTACCGTTACAGAATCGATCAACGCTCATAAGCTCGCCAAGAGTGCTGGTTGGGGTACAATGGTATCTCATCGCTCTGGAGAGACAGAAGACACGTTCATAGCCGATTTAGTCGTTGGACTTTCGACTGGTCAAATTAAGACTGGCGCACCTTGTCGTTCAGAACGCTTAGCCAAGTACAACCAAATTCTTCGCATTGAAGAAGAATTGGGTGCAGCTGCCAAGTATGCAGGCGATAAATTCCGTAATCCTCAAGCTTAAGACATTCTACCTGTTCACTTTATTAACATGATGCTCTAGTTAATATATACTGCAACACAAATGGAACTTATACTTGTATGACGTTGACATTGTGTTGATGAAATAGAATCGAATGATTTCACTGTAATCGTAGCGTGATGAGTTGTGGAAATTCTTACATTGTAAGAATAGATTCAGATACGAAGTGTAAGATATAAAACCACTGAAAAAATATCATCGAAAAATCACTACACTAGTTTATTGTAATGTGTCGGATAACATGTAATAATTGGATTATTACAGACTCATTTTAATTAGCGTAATCCAGGTAGTTTACCAGTGCACTTGAAAAAATGTCAAAAACCGAAATATGTGGGTGTATGAAAATATTTATTTATTATCGTTAATTTCCTTATTTGTATGCTTTATGGATGTTTGGATCTTATTCAACACTCGATTGAATTCGGTCAGATTTTACAATTAAATGTATAAAAGAATGGTAATGCCTGGTATCTGCCAATTGAGAAACGCAAGTCACAAATCATAAATAAACATAATGATAATTGTTAAATGTTATATGTATGAATGTCATACATAATAAACGCAGTAAAAGTATTTGAACAAGAATTAGGGTCAATCACAGAATTGACGTTTATTTAAATATATCCATAAAAAATTTACATAAATTCTGTTATCACGAGCATACATGTAAAAGTTAATGTATAAATAAAATTATAATCTCCAATATATTAACATAATCCTCAACTTCATATACTATTGAGAGAAAAACTTAATGACGCGAGGGGCAAATTTATCTAATTCCCTGTATTTTTTATGTTATTGGTGGGTAAAATGCTGGGAAAAATTTTAATGGGGGATTTTAGAGGCCAAAATAAGACGAAAATCAAGAATACCAATTTGTTAATGAAGGCTTTGTTAAACAGTTATTAACATTTAAAGTTCCGACCGTACCGAATTTTTTTCTCGAAAATGCGCAAGATTTCGTGGGTATGTCTATTCACCAAAAATGACTGTAATTGACCCCCGGAACCGAAAATAATTTTTTTAGAACGATTTGAAAAATTTTTTTTTGTCGAAAAATTTCACACCTACACGAATTTTTTTTCTCGAAAGGGGGTAGGATTTCGGGGGTATGTCTCTTGACCAAAAATGATTGTAATTGACTCCTGCAACCAAAAATAATTTTTGGACCTTTCTCGTTTGTGAAAAATTTCTGCACCTGGTCTGCCGTCTGATAATATTCGATTATCCTTTGCAATCCCCCCATAGTCAATTCTCATGTATTTACGCACACAGTACAGCTGTCTACCCATCAATGCTAATTCAGTGAATAGTGAGAATCATGAGAAGAGCCCGCTAAAATCACCTCCGAATTTTCAGATCAGTATGACAGTCAGATTCGGCCGCAAAAGTCCATAAGGTGATAGGTCTACTCGTATACCTGGTCTGTGGTCCTACGTTCAATTGTTATCATGCATCGCGTCATAATACATGCTGAAAGCGATATGCACTTTCGTTCGAGAGGATGTTACCTTCCGATAGGTTGAACTTGATCTTGCGGAGGTCCACGTACCTCGAGGAACTAGAAAGATTGCCCCTAAGTGACGTTCGCGATGCGAGAGAAATCTGTCTTTTTGCCCGTAAAACGCGATGTCGCGATGGTAATGGTATTAATCATTGATTCGTGCGATACGAAATCTTAACAAATATTAAAATAATTTTTTACAAGAATACCAATCGCTGCATGTAAACTCTATACAGAGTACGTACTCGACGATGGTGTGAATTAAACAATTATAAATAAAACTTAGCATTGTTTAACATTTCAACGCAATAGTTTAAACAATTCTTAACAATATGTGGTATATGAATAATGAAAGGGTCCATCAGTATGCGTAAATAATAATTTTTCGCGAAATAATTAGTCCATCGGACGCGTAAAGATGGCTGACGCACGCTGTGCTCTCCCCACTCCTCCGACACTACATTAAAGGCTCATGCGGAGACTTACATGCCTCACTCTCGCGGGGGGGTCCAAGGGTGGCGGACTTCCTGGCTCGGTGGGTATCCCGGGATCATCCTAGACTGATCAGGGGGGACCAGGGGGGGACCAGGGGGACCAGGGCTGACCAGGGCTGACCAGGGCTGACCACTACTGACCAGTGCTGACCAGTTGACCGATACTGACCACTTGACCAATGGTGAGCTTGTGATGACCAATTGCGACTACTTGCTGGTCAGTGGTGAGCTCTGTACAAATTTTCCCCCTCTCTTATTTTATTGATGCCAAATTTACTTGTATGTTTCTGAATACCGTTTGATGGAAATATTGATTTTGTTTGATTTACTAGTTTCTGTTTCGTTTCTATGGATGTTTCCCCTTATCGATATTCTCTTGAATTGTTGGTCATTTTTGTTCTTCCATTATTAATTTTGACAATCCTAGTGGTATCTTAAGTATATGTGGTCATTTACTGTTTCTATCTTTCGATTGTTTCTGGAATTCATGTCTGTCTCTAACAAGAACTGATGTTGAAAGACGACGTATGATAAAATACTGCTTTCACTTCTTGTTATTTCGTACAATCGTTTGACTCTTTCCTGCGTACATCAGTATCGTCAGTTGATTAATTATCATTTTTACTTTGATGTTATTTGTGACGTGGTTTCGACGTTTCGTTCATTTTCTTCCGATTATCAGTATCGTCAGTTGGTTAATTATAATTTTTACTTTGATGTTATTTGTGATGTGGTTTCGACGTTTCGTTCATTTTCTTCCAATTATCAGTATCGTCAGTTGATTAATTATAATTTTTACTTTGATGTTATTTGTGATGTGGTTTCGACGTTTCGTTCATTTTCTTCCGATTCTGACTCGATAAAAATTTTCTCAATTCGTACAATTCATTGACTCCAGCTAGGTATATCAGCATCGTTTATTAATTAATTACAATTTTTATTTTGTCTTTATTTGTAATATTCTTAGGACATTTTGCTAAGTACACTGCTAATAGAATAAGACCCATACTAACATACATCTTTTAATTCTTTAGGTATGAGTGTTTCTAAATTTCGTAGGTTGTCCAACTTATAGATTTTCATCTGCTCCATTAAGTGTTCTTTAATGATACTAACACAAGTAGCAGTTTTTGTTTCAGGTCAGATCTATTGTAGATCAATTCCAAGGACATCGAGGGAGGACGCTACAACCGCCGAGGGATTCAACCATCAAGGGATTCAATCATCGAGGGATTCAACTACCAAGGGATTCAACCACAGAGGGATTCATCCGCCGAGGGATTCAACCACAAAGGGATTCAACTACCAAGGGATTCAACCACAGAGGGATTCATCCGCCGAGGGATTCAACCATTAAGGGATTCAATCATCGAGGAATTCAACTACCAAGGGATTCAACCACAGAGGGATGCATCCGCCAAGGGATTCAACCGCCAAGGGATTCAATCATCGAGGGATTCAACTACCAAGGGATTCAACCACAGAGGGATTCATCCGCCGAGGGACCTTTAATTCCAAGTACATTAGTTTTAAGCTTCGTCGCGAATATTAAAATTAACGTCGAAGATTTCTCTATTGTCCGTGTTGTCGCGCCCTACCAAGTAATTATTGACCAAGTAGCTTCATTTTCTCTCGTCCTCTCGTTTCCCGTTTCGATCACCACTGCTTTAATGTAGAAAGCAAGTGATCGGCCGTGTAGTTGGTCCAAAGGATATAATCGCCTTCCCTTGGTAGCTCGAGATATCAAGGGCAGTAGATTCGATCCTAAGATCTGCTGCATGGTTTAGCATCGCGTCGCGTCGCGTATCCCACGATTTAGCTTCATCCCTTCTTAAAAGAGATAATTGCTTGGTACCACTAATGTAGAAAATAGGAGTCTCGTTTTCTCCTATCTTCTCAATTTTAGTTCCGAATCTGCTAGCTCAAATTTCGACGTTAATTTTAAGTCTCTAGTGTATCCGCGTATGTGCCACGCAATTGTTTAACAACTAGCTTCTCGTTCATTCGTTTCCTCGTTTCTCGCTTCGATCACCGCTGTTTCGTCGAACGAAACATGTGATCGACCGACCAGTTTGTCCGAAAGATCTAGTCGCCTGCCAATGATAGATCGATTTCTAGAAATAGAAATCAATCTACCAAGGGTAGTGTTGATTCGATCCTCGGATCTGCTGCACGGTTCAGCATCGCGTCGCGTCGCGTCTCCCAGAATTTAGCTTCACCCCTCTGTTTAAACAAAACAATTGCTTGGTATAATTAAACTAGACTTAAGCGTCGGCGACCATTGTACGCGTCTTCGTATGTCAAGTAATTATTTAACAAGTAGCTTCACTCGATTCGTTCTCTCGTTTCTCGCTTCGATCACCGCTCTTCCATTGAATGGAACATGTGATCGGCCGTCGGGTTGGTCCGAAAGGTCGAACCGCCTTCTCTTGGTAGCTCGATTGAAGGGAAATGTTTCTTCGCTGGAAGGTGTGGAGTTTCCGTATTCTGCGGAAACGCACACCTTCCAGCGGAAGTCGTTCCTGTCTCAGGTACTCTCTCTTTGTCAGACAACCCAAGTCGGGTCCTTCGGGCTCCCGGCGGGTTGCGTTGGAGAAATGGAGACCTCGATTCAGGGATGCAGCATTCATTTTTCTATAGAGATCGAGTTAGCAAGTGCAGTAGGTTCGGTCCTCGGATCCGCTGTACGGTTCAGCATCGCGTCGCGTCGCGTCTCCCACGATTTAGCTTCACTCCTCTTTAAACCAAACAATTACTTGGTACAACTAAACTAGAAGATCGAAGGGACTTGGGTTCCTTCTATGTTCTTAGTTTAGTCATTCAGATTGTAAAATTGCGTAAGGGAGATCGATGGAACTTGGATTCCATCTATCTCCCTTTGGGTCTCCACTCGCAGCAACCTCCACGTGGTGAGACCTGGGTAATATTATTTAACGTTTAATTAATAATCGTATCGCTCTTAGTTGGGTAATGCAATTATTAATTAAAAACTGAATAATATTAGCAAATTGGCTGCGATCCGCTTTGCATAGGTCATCATAAATATGTATAGAGCTTCTTCGCTAGGTTAGTTTCGATTCTCATTGATTTATCAAAGATTCTAGAGTATTGTCGGAGACAAGGTATACAAATAGATCTTTCACCCAATGTATTTTTTCGCCCCATTTTTGTGGAGTCTCGAATCCCCATTATCATTTTCGTGCTATTTGTAATATTACCAACAGATTTAGAATTGAATTTCAATCCCTGCATAGTCAACTCACATGTATTTATGCACACACTACAGCTGTCAGCCCATCAATACTAATTCAGTGAATAGTTTGTCAACTGACCATTATCCATGAGAAGAGGGCGCTAAAATCACCCCTGAATTTTCAGGTCGGTATGGCAGTCAGATTGGGCCGCGAAAGTCCATAAGGTGTAAAGTCTATTCGTATACATCGTCTGTGGTGAAAGGTCTACTCGTATACCTGGTCTGTGCTAGAATCATTTCGAATTTTTCGCTCGATATAGCAGTCAGATTGGGCCAAGAAAGTCCATAAGGTGTAAAGTCTACTCGTATACCTCGTCTGTGGCTAAAACGATTCTAAAGAAACAGTCAACCTACGAACTATATCTGCAGAACAACTATGGAAGAACTAACAAAGCAACAAAAAGACAAATAATCAATTATTGGGACATAGAATGGAAACAAACAGCATTTATCCAATCAAAATCAATCTACGATTCATTCTACGAAAAATATATGATTGCTTCTATTCTACAAAGGAGAGATCAAGTCACCATTGCAAGAATTAGGTTAGGCTAAGAGAACTCATTCGTATCTATCAACGAATGATTCGGTCAAAAGAAATTTATTTGTCTTCACCTTCGTGAAATGAAATAGTATGTATAATAAATCTCGTTTTTATTCAGCAACGAAACCCTTGTCGATAAACACAAGATGGCGCCACTAGTTGCGTAACATATGCGTTTATTTTATAACATACATGGAAGTAATCGTGGCAAACTATACGACCTAAGTAATCACTCCTAAAATATACAGCATTATTAATTATTTAATGAACGATTATTAACAATTTGTTGATTTGATACGAATGGAACACGAGTACGAGAATTATGCGATAGTAAAAATGTCCTAAAATTGCTCGTGAAAATAAATTGTTAGCTTTAACACGGTGTTGTTGCCTTTTCTACAGGAAGCGTCCTTGTTCTTGCTGGAATTGAAAGGACCAATCGCGTCGTCGAGACTCAGGTAGTTGATAGCGCGATACAAAGGGTCGTCGAAAAGACTGTTGGCATTCTATCTGTGATCGTCGCGAGAACACAACATTGTACAGTGCGACGTTCCACGCAAAATTGCGAGTCGATACGCGAAATAGTCATGCAATATCATTTTACCGAACGACTGAACGCGTGTCCATGAAGGTCAATCTTGGTTCTTACAACGCCAAGAGGATTTCATTAAATGTACGCGGTTAGCACGCGATACAGGTTAGTTTTTCGAATTGTTATGTTGTACGGTCTCCCAAATAGCGATCTACGTTTAGCGTTTGTGATTACAGACATTTGTGAGCGAACTTTGGGTCTGCATCGGAGATCCCCGATTCAGCACCGGGTGCATTACTCACACTATGCCAGATCACGTGTAAAACAGAGCTCGTTTTTTTTTCATTATGGGTACTTTGCTTATGTGTGCCTACATGTATAGATCGAGAAGTAAAATTGCCTGGGCAGTCGAGAATCTCGTCTCGAGATTTCGTATGGCGTTAACGTGAGGTTGGATTTCAGTTGTTCAAGAGCGAGAGGGCAAATGTGAGCCTTTCTCTCTCGACTCTCACGAGGCGGCCCGAAGTTACTTCGGGTAGCTTCGGGGAATCGAGAAAGAGGGCATGCGTCAGTTTGCCTTTGTCGACTCTCCGAACTCTACGAGCTCATGTACGCGTGATCTGTCATAGTGTGAGAAAGTGTCTTCGGTGAAACTTGTGGTTTGCATCATCGTTGCGACCGAACAGCTGTTTTGCAGGGACAGATCGATCGGACCAAGGACAACAGTCGAGGTAAGTTCGTTGCACACGAACGTTTTCTTCGATGTCTCCGGTGGCCAACTTCGTGGCACTCGATGATTCGTTTTAATTCGTCGAGGCTGCGTATAGTATTTACTTCGGGAATAGAAATTAACATGTAGCTTTTTATAACAATTGTATTCGTTTATGTACAATGTTTACACGACGATACAGAAAATAAATCTGCAAGCCTGATGCGTAATTATAATACACGAGTGTTATCAAGTTGAAGCCACTTGTTAAAATGTTAATACAACAATTACAGAGATAGAAAAAATATATTTATTGTTGAGGTGTTTCCTATTAGTTAAACACGGTATAATTTACTATAGTACATTCATAAATATGTTAAAATGGAGAACTGGTGGTAATAACTTGTTCATGATTCACGCTATGGCTGTATACAACTGACTACTGCGATCTCGTTTATTTAAGTACAATGTTATCGAATATTTTCAATCCTGAACGATAAGGGTTGTTTGCTTATAATTTACATTAATACAACGCATATAGAAAAAGGAAAAAGAGGGATATTCACGTTAACGTTTCTGTACGTTTTTGATATGTACAAAAGGAGCAAATAAATTTTAAAGAACTGTTAAAAATGTGGAAACTTTGTGTTCATAATGTTCATGTTTATGTGCATGTTTGTGTTTACAACTTGTGCGTTAAATTAATGTAAGATTTCTCATGTCTATGTATACGTATAAAAATACCTACTCATATAGTAACTCATATTTTGGATTATACAACAAGTTACTCCAATTTTTAACAGTTTTTACCTTACTGCATACTCAGATTTATCGATAATTGTCATGGCTACTAGCTAACGCAACCTATCTCGTTGCATTCTCTATCTCGTCTAGTCAGTGCTTTAAAGAAACAAACATAGCAATAGCATTATAGGTAATTAGAAGATTAGTGTATTAAATAAACTTAAGTAACGTTGTTTGGCCCTCGTTATCGATACTACAACGAATCCTACGCAGATCTATGAAACATAACGTGTTACGCTATAATTACGTTATAATTAATAATAAAACCTACGTTTCTCTTACGGCATGTTACATACAGGGTGTTCAGTCAACCCTGGGAAAAATTTTAATGGGAGATTCTAGAGGCCAAAATAAGACGAAAATCAAGAGTAGCAATTTGTTGATCGAGGCTTCGTTAAAAAGTTATTAACGTTTAAAGTTTCGCCTGTAGAACGGCGCGTGATAGTAGTTCTCACAGTTTTACTTTAAACGCTAATAACTTTTTAACGAAGCCTCGATCAACAAATTGCTATTCTTGATTTTCGTCTTATTTTGGTCTCTAGAATCTCCCATTAAAATTTTTCCCAGGGTTGACTGAACACCCTGTATAGGCACAACTTTATAATGTACAGGAGTGTATGGTAAGAACTGGCCGCGGGGGAAAACGGATATCGTTGCCTGAGTGTTAAATACAAGCTTCGATCGAGACACGTATGTCTATTGTTAACGATAATAGTAAAAAATACATCTTTCTTTTAGCACGCGTATACCCTGATATCGACGATAATTTAGAAAAAAAAAGTATGTTTAAAGTGTATGGGGTCATTGAATCCCTTGAACGTTCCGAATTCTTCAGTCTGTCCGCCATTCGTCTAGAGAGATTCTACTGACTTTGTTGCACCATAATCGGAACAAAATCAACCAGCCAACCCACCGCTTTATTTCTCGCCCTTTCGCGAAAATCTGTAATCTTGAAGTATCGACAATTTTTTTATCCACAGAAGCAAGTCACCAGCGTGAAAGTAGGGTCCGATCGAATTTAATCCGACTATAGTAGACTCATTACGATACATTTATATTCGCTGCAAGATTTTATTACGCCGAGTGTCGTCCATAATAAAAACAAACGGAGCTCTATCTCTCTAAAATCTTATTCCTTAACGCTTAACGTACTATCAGAACTCTATGTTAATAATAAATACGATGATAAATCCGTCGTAGCACACACAGTTGATATTACGTCGACGATCTATTAGTTAAAACGATACAAGTTTTCAGAAAAGGCACTTTACAGCGTTAGCATTGTTAAACGTCGCGATCTCGTTCGAAAAGAAAACCTTTTCCCGTTGGTAACGTTTTCGACATCTGGACCAGTCTCAGCGTCGTTTTTTAGACGCGTTTGCGATTCACAGGAACCGCGTCGGTGGTGTAACGAGTCTCGAGGTAGGATTTGTACCGATCCCCTCGAACCACGGATCTCACGTCTCCGGGTTGAAGAAATCGTGGTCCCTTGGTTTGCACTTCTTGCATTTCTTCTTTTTCTTCGGTTTCGGCGTGACCTCGCAGCTACAGCCGCTTCGTACCCTGATGTAGTCCAACGTCCACATCGATCCGCCCTCCGTGTTACCGGTGAGGGTCAAATGTTTCTTGTGATGCCTCTTGTGCCCCTCGTTTCCACCCTGTTGGACAAAACGATACTATTAAACTCGTTACGTCAACAAACGTCCAAAAAATTTTAAGGGCAGATTCTAGAGGCCAAAATAAGACGAAAATCAAGAATACCAATTTGTCGATCGACGTTTCGTTAAAAAGTTATTAGCGTTTATAGCTCCGTCTGTAGAACAGTGCGTGATAGTGGTTCTCACAGTCTTACTTTAAACGCTAATAACTTTTTAACGAAGGCTCCATCAACAAATTGATATTCTTCATTTTCGTCTTATTTTGGCTTCTAGAATCTCTTATTAAAATATTTCCCATATTATCGCTGACACCAGAAACATCATTCGTACTTTGGAGAGAAAATATTAGGAGCGTGTAGAATTTTGTTTTGCAAATAACGTGTAACAATTTTCTTTCTATTACAAGTTCGGAAGAAGGGATAAATATTTATCAATGTAAAATCTTCTCGAGTTAATAGAAGGCGACTTGGCTCGATAAACTTTTGAACGTATTGTTTAATCGCCGTCTTTGTTGGCTCGTGAGACCTATTATTTAGTTTATCTATCGAAGAACTTGGTGATCGCGAGCCAATCGTCGATAGAGCGTTCGAAAAGTACCGGAAGAACGAGTTCGGCCAACGGAGGAGGCAGACTCGAGACTAATCGAAAGCGTAGACGAGCTCGTTTTCAATTCCACCGTACCTTCGGTCCAGAATTTTCAATGATAGCGTAAGTGTACGAGAACTTCTGCACACATTTGGACTGGTTACTGAACTTCCGGTCGATGAACCTGCACGGCTTGTCGAGTACGTCCTCCCTGCAGGAGTACTCGAAGAACCTCTGGGTGTTCAGGCCTTCCCGATAGAGCTGGACGTACATGTCGTCACGATTTCGACCGCCGACCGGTTCCACCATTTCCAATACCGTAGGACAGCAATCGACTTGATGGCCGTTCTCGCCTCCTTCCTGTCGCAGAATCGTGTTCATTTCCCGATATGTCATTCGCTTGTTCGGGTCTGCGTCGAAGGTCTGCGTCCTGCAAAATCCGTGGCCGTCGGTTAGAAATCGTTACAGTTTCTGCGAACGATCGCTCCGGTGGGTCAGAGGCCGCGATACAAATACCCGTCGACTCGTAAAAATGTTACAAACTCGACGATAGTTATTACACATTCACAGATGACATCGATTTATTTAAGTGATTTTTGAAATTTATAATTTGAACTATTCCTAGTTTTTATTTTCGTTAAAACGTGGACCTGAGACTTACCCATCAATACATTTCTCAAAAATTAATTTTCATTATTTTTTTTATAAAGAACTCTACGTTATTTCTTAGATAAACCAGTGATTCCCAAAGTGGGCGCTGCAGCGATCCTGGAGGGCGGTGATGGCCACAGATGCATTTGGGGGCGATGAATATTTCAGTGGAAGGTAGGTCAAATAAGTTTGGGAACCATTGCTGTAAACGAAATTAGAAAAAAGGAAGAGCTCGGAACGATATTTCTTTCCAAATTGTCTCTGAATTTTCTTCTTGGTGAAAACTATTTTTGCCTCGATCAAAGACCGACGACCTGGGGGAGCCCCCGATCGCGAAATAACATTCCGCTCGTGCCGGTAGCGCAGCGGCTCGTGTCTGAAACGTGCGACAGAATGCAGTTCCCCGCAAAAGAACCGCATGTAAAACGATATCTTCGCCCGATCCCGTATTCGCTGCTCGTACGTTTCGCGCGAGTCATTAATAATAATTAAGACAGCTTGACAGAGACCGATAAATAATGAGCGAGCCGTCTAACGCCGACGAGAATATATATAGAACGAGCCGGGCGGTGATTGAAAATTGAAATTCACCTGATCCGTAATATGTCGCGCGTACGTCGATAAATCGGCGATGACGCGAACGTTGAACGTTGCCTGAGGAATTTTGTTGGTCGTGGCGTACACAGAATGTTCGGCCACCCCTGGGAAAAATTTTAATGGGGGATTCTAGAGGTCAAAATAAGACGAAAATCAAGAATACCAATTTGTTGATGGAGGCTTCGTTAAAAAGTTATTAACAATTAAATTTAAAAATTTCAAATCGTTCTAGAAAAATTATTTTTAGCTGCGGGGGTCAATTACAATCATTTTTGGTGAATAGACATACCCTCGAAATCCTGCGCATTTTCGAGAAAAAAATTCAATACGGGCAGAACTTTAAACGTTAATAACTTTTTAACAAAGCGTCCATCGACAAATTGGTATTCTTGATGTTCGTCTTATTTTGGCCTCTAGAATCCCCCATTAAAATTTTTCCCAGGGGTGGCCGAACACCCTGTAGATCGATTGTCGCAGAATTGAATGTCTGTCGCGGGAAATTGGGAGAAACTAAAACGCTTACCAGCGAGACGTGCGTCCTCTCGAAGGATGTTCCCTGAGCTTACGAGAGGTGAAGGATATACTATGGTTGTTGGCGGCAGCAAGCCGCGGGCACAGGACTGCGGTCAGCCAAACCACCTGTAAAAAATAATAATTCTTTATCGAATAGGTCGATTCCCCTCTGTATTTAAAAATAATGATTCAGAGATGGTTTGTCTTATTAACATCAGATTTACTGTCCTTTAATAATATAAAGATGCATTTTCATTTTTTATTTCATTTATTATGATTATTATTTTTGAGATAACTAACAATATATTATAGTTTAAGGTATAAACTGCTATTAATGTTAATAACAAACTTTGTGTTATAAATAACTGATATTTCTGTACGAAATAGTTATAGGTTCGGTCTATGTATCTTCAACAAAAGAATAATTCTGATACACAAAAACAAACAGAATTTAATATTTAGAAGATCCTTCTTTATTTTGTA